>NC_050076.1:51303578-51941245 GCF_009764565.3 Dermochelys coriacea
AGCTCAGTTTAAACCTCAGTAAATAACAATCATTCATAGCGCTGCAGCCCTCTGCATTTATGTCCTTAGATGCTGCGCTAACGAATGGTGTTTGCAAACTGAGGGCCAGCTCCTCTGCTGGTGTCAATCAAAGTAGCTCTATGGTCAATGGGCCAAATGACCTGAAAGGTTAGTATTCTCTGATGGGAATAAGGGGGAGACCGTCTAGCTGGGGTTGACGGACTGTGAGAGTTGATGGACTGTGCTTCTGAAGAACATGTGAATCATAAGACTCAGTCTTGGTGTTAGGGGCTTATTCCTTCACCCGCGCACTTCCCTGGTCCTTCTCGCATGAACAGAGAGCAACAATACCCGAAGTCCACAGGTGCAAACAATTCGATGTCACCACAGAGCCTTGCCTGTGTCCCTGTTCCCATTCCCCCCTTTAGCAAAACATGATTCCAATTCCCCCACCCCCATTCCTTGTTCCCATTCACCCCCTTTCTTCCTGATTGACTGCAGACTACATAGTAAAACTTGAGTTCAGCTTAGCTATACCTTAACCAATCATTTTACTGAAATTTAACTAACCAATCCTAACATATTGTAACATAATTATTTAACCAATTATATCCCACCACCTTAATTAGTTTACACTCAGCAAAATTAATTATACAGCAGACAGAAACAATCACAGAACCAGACAGAGATTATACAGACAAACAATAGGGAAATGGGGATGTGACGGGGCAAGGCCAGATGGCTATAGAAAAGTAGTGGGAGATAGATATATTAGCTCCAGGCTAAACAAATCCCTGGTACCAGGTTAAGTGAAATGGAAGCTGCTCCAGGTCAATTAGACGCCTGGGGCCAATTAAGAACTTTCCAAAAGGCAGGGAGAAGGCTAGGTTGATTGGGACACCTGAAGCCAATCAGGGGCTGGCTGAAACTAGTTAAAATCCTCCCAGTTAGTCAGGTGGGGGTGAATGTCAGGAGCTGAGGGAGGAAGTTGTGCTGTTGGAGAGGCTGAGTAGTACACACCATATCAGGCACAAGGAAGGAGGCCCTGAGGTAAGGGTGAAGTGGAGCTTGAGGAAGTGAGGGCTGCTGTGGGGGAAGTAGCCCAGGGAATTGTACATGTCATGTTTCTAAAAGGTCAGCTACCATAGCTGATACTATTAGGGTCCCTGGGCTGGAGCCCGGAGTAGAGGGTGGGCCCGGGCTCTCTTCCCCCCACCCACCTTTGCCCCCTGATCAATCACTGAGACTGGGAGACAACAGAAACTGTGCAAGGAAGGATAACTTCTCCTCACCTCCCTTGCTGACTTATGATGAAAATGGCTCAGTAGACTGTGACCCTTATCTCTAGAGAGAGAAGGGTTACGTGGAGGGTCACAGGTTTCAGAGTAGCATCTGTGTTAGTCTGTATTCGCAAAAAGAAAAGGAGTACTTGTGGCACTTTAGAGACTAAGGTGCCACAAGTACGTCTTTTCTTTTTGTGGAGGGTCACAGTGAGCCTCTGAGGCTAGCAAAATCCGCCAGGAAACGCGGGACCCATGGAGGCAAGGACAGAGCTTTGTCATAGGGGACTACAGTGATAGAACAACAAAGAAATGAGGATTTCACATCCCAGCTATTGATAAGTGAGTTCTTGCCAGACAGGATGCTATCAAACTAAGTTTCCTTTTACATCTTCTAGGCACTTCCCTTTCTCTGGAGGTGATAGGCATTATCAGGACAGGACTGTATTCCTAACAGCCCAAAAGCACCTTATTTCAATGTGAATGGTTTGGGATGTGAGAATGTGACCATTCACTTCCCAGCTTATGGTTGCCTCTGCTGCTTAGCCAAAGACCTTAGCCTAAGCACAGGGCCTCAGACTGTCACAGTGAGAAAAGACCTTATTCAGTCGGACAGTGATTTTGAGTCTTTCTTTTATACCTCTATAACTAGCTAAATGATTAACATATACCTAAATTCTTAAAGTATAGGCCTTTGCAGACAGGCCTGAATATCTATATCCTAACACTCGGCACATAACTCAGTGTGACCCAAAGTTGTGGAGAGAACACGAGACACAAGTTCCCAGGCCTGCAGCACAATTGCTGAGCAGTGAGGTTATTCCTGTCTGACAGGTGCATCACACCAGCTTGAGATGCCAATGTATGCTCCACCCTCCAATTACAAACACAAAGAGTGAGCGTCCCCATCTCCAACTTAGTGCCAGATACTGTGACAGACCAATGTAGGGGCAGCTCTCTCCGCCTGGCTCCCACCGGACATAGCAGACAATAAGCAGACCTGCACAGCATGCCCGCTGAACAGTGCGGTTTCCAAAGACACCATAAAATGAGACTACCTGAAACCACTGGATGTGTGCTCAGCAGGGCTCAGCTATACTGCCCCTGCCACCACGGCTGCACTGCTCTGTGTACTCACGCTAGCTCACTGAGAGCTAGCACAAGTATGCGTACATGTGCTGGGGATATCAGACCACCACCTTGTAGCATTGGTGTCCTGTCTATGGGGTTATTTAAGAAAAACAAGCGAAGTATTCCGACAACGTGTTCAGGCACTGCAAAGCCCATTTAGCTACCAAGATCTAGTGGGGTCTTTTCCCCGCTCGTGCATCAGATTTCAATACTTACTTATTAATTTATTGTGGACCTCATCCCACCTGGAATTCTCAGCTCCCAGGGTGCACGTGACGAGGCAGAAAGGCGCTCCTTCAATCTCAGTGCGTAAGAGGTTACAAGCAGAGCCCAAGTGCGTTGCTCGTCACATGGGTGATCTGGGGGGTGGACTATCAAAGCAAAGGGAAGCTGGCACCATAGGGGCTCCGTAGATGGAATGGCCTGTCCTCCTCCCAGCTCACTGAAAGCTGGATAGGCCTCTGGTGGTTGTTCCCAAGTGTTCAGAGTTGTGTTGCTGACCCAGAGTGGGGGCTGTCGGTTTACAGGGAATTTGCAGGGCTGGCAGTTCAGAAAAGGGTCAATCCTGTTCTAACTATAGGTCTAAGGTTCCCAGGTGCACACCTACTCCCTTTGGGCTAATGAACCCAAGGACTGAGACTTCCAACAGCAGGGACAGAGGAGGGTCGGTGTGGCTAACCTCCTGGCACTGTCAGAAAGCTCAGCACACACAGCACCCTGGTGACCTTCCTGCTTTTCCCTTTTTACATAATAGTTTTGTCAGCCTGCCATAGGAACAGACTGGATTAGATTAGGTTTCTATGTAAACCAGTCTCTGCTGTCTGGTACTGGATGCTTCACACAACCCTGCTGTAGTCAGTTAGTGAAAGTTTTCCTCCTAATCCTCACTAATTTGAGATTGGCTCAGGCTCTGAATCAAGAAAGCTTACAACTCTCCAAAACTTAAAAAAAAGTCTACATGGATAACAAGAACTTCCAGAGTCATCCATAGTAAATGTCCAATCCTTTTTTAAAATCCTGCCATGCTCTTGGTCTCAATGGTATCTTGTGGCAATGAGTTCCACGAGGTAACTGTGCCTTGTGTGAAAAGGTGTTCCTCTTTATTAGTTTTGAATTTACCATCTTTCAATTTCATTATGAGACAAGGTAAGGACAAATTCCTAATCAGCCTAATCAGCCAGTCATTATTTTATATACTGTCATGTTCCACTCATGCTTCTCCTCTAACATATACAGCCCCAGTATTTTTCACTTAAGTAGAAAGAAGCCAAAGGGGATTGCCTGAAATCACAGCCCAGCCAGTGGCTGTGTCTTCACTAGGGATAAAGGTGCATACTTAGCCTGAGTACTTAGGTAACTCGGCTTAACAATGCATGGTAAAGTGTAAGCGTAGACAAGGAGCTTGTAGTTTCCACATGATTAACAGGTCCCGTTAAAGATTATGTATGAGCTTCATCTCTAACTTGACTCGCTAACTCATGTGAAAACTGCAAGCTGCCTTGTCTTCACTAGCATTTTAACTCAAGTTAAGAACACACCTTTTCCCCTCGTGAAGACAGGGCCTCAGTCCCAAACCCTCTGGGTCCTCAGGACTAACCAACAGACCTCGTAACCTCCCTAGTTTGATACCAAAGTATGCAAACAAAAGTACACATTGGGAGGAGAATGTTCAGCAAAGGCCCTGATGAGAGTTTGCGCCCCAAATATTGACTAACTATGGCGTGTTTGCCTCTCAATTAGTCCTATCAAGTATGCACATCTTACAAGTCAAAATAGGCTTATTCTACCTGCTAGCCCTACACCTTCAGCCTGGGTGCTGAGAGTCAAGCTGGTTTCTTTCCATCTTGCATATCACTGCCAGTAATAAAGGTTCTGCAGGCTAAACGAAGCCTTCGGTGACACTGAGCTACCCCTACTGTCTTCAGATTTTGCTTTCTTTGATAGCTCATAACCCTGTTGCCTGAAATCAGTGGGACAGACTGGGGCTTAGGAGACAATTCTGATGCTGATGCATGAGATGGACAGTAATGCTCAGCTCTCTCCTTTGGAGTGGTGCTGGCTCTGCTGTGCAAACAGGAGCACAAAGGAAGGAAAACTTTTGTCCCTAAAATGAGCAAAGGCAACTAAGAACCATCAGAGGGAAGCTGGTTTGGTTTAAAAAAGAAGGTTCTATTTTTACACAGATCTTTTTTAAGAGAACAACTTAGCTTAAATAAAAAGAGGTTGATAATCTGTGGGAAGCAGGACTTATTGGGGGCTTTTCTCCTTCTCCCTCGCCACCCCCACACAACGACCCATGCTCAGAATGGCCAACAGCACCAATTTCTTTCTGGGTGAGCTTTTTAGGCAGGATCAGAAGGGCATATTGAGATGGGCACAGTTATAATTCAATCGAATCCCCCATCCTGGGCTCCCCAGCCCAGCCAGCTGCAGTTGTGGGGGATCCAGTATTCTCATTTATCACTGAGTTCTACTGCAGACCAGCTCCGCACAATGAGCCAGCAGCTCAGCTCCCTTATCACAAACTGAATCACAAACAATCATTAAGTAAAACCAGGCAGCAGCGCTTGTCTTTTAACTGAGCAAGCAGCTCCAAGGAACCCCCTGGGGTGAGTGCAGCTAGACACAGAATGCATGGACACTGTCATTCCCAGTTCAGCCTTACCTCTTAGCACCATGCAGGCTGCCCCAGGCTTTTTCTTCTTCTAGTTTATTCTCTTGGTTGGGAGGATAGAAAAACAAACCTTTGGAAAACCCATCCTGCCCTCTGTGCACTTGGCCCTTGTAATCCAGAAGGGTTAGATGTGGCTGGCAGGAAAAGGGTTGCTTGGGGCAGGAGATTGGTGGAGTGGTGTCTATTTTCTTCCCCAGTCCTCCTGTCTATGTTGTTCTGGGATGGAGCTTGTCTTCAGTGGCAGCTGCTGTCTCTGCTGGTCTGAGTACTTGCCCGCTCAGCCTGCTAGCTCCAGCTACCCCTGTTAAGGTGGATCTCAATCAATCAACTGCAGAATTGTTATTTTTCTGCCGGTCCAACTCAGCCTCCCTGCCTCGGACAATACACTTGTTCTGCCTGCTCAGTGTGAATGGAGCAGAGACACAAGAAGAAAGAGGAGGAGCCGGGGAAAACAGCCATGCGTTTGTTTAACCCTTCTCTTGCTCTTTCTGTCCTGACTGTTTGGGTTCTTCAGACTAAGAGATAAGCGTAGTCAGTCAGAGCTAGTGATCCATCACCTAGCAATGTCCTTGCAGTTCTTGTTCTGCCCAAAACTCTAGTGCTCCCTTAAATTGACAGGCCACATTAAAAAAAAATAAAGCCTCACCATTTCCAGTCAATTTGCTTTCATCTTTTTTGGTTAGAATTTCCTAATCCCCAACCAGTTTCAAATGAATCTTCAGGCCATAAATACCCGCAGGGGGGGGGCTTAGCTCAGCCTGAAGAGGTTTGGACATAGGTGCATTTCAAATCGGTGTTGATTCAAGCTGTCTTGGTTAGGGTGTATTTTTCAGGTTGTTTTGGTCTGCCCTTTGTTTCACTGTTTGTTGGGATTTCTCAAATGCTGTCACAGCACGGGAGAGATGTCTCTAACCCCACAGATCTCTGTGGAGAGGCACTGATAAAAACCGCTTCTCACCACACTGTTATGGGCAATGTCCTGTAGTGTTATGACAACCCCTGCAATGGAAAACTTTCCACTTTGTTTCAGTCCACGGGTCAGTTTCCTTTTTTTTTTTTTTTAAAAGCGTCAGCGCATTTTCATCCATGGCAAAGGTTGCACTTTCCTAAGGAATGGAACAAACTTCAGAAAAGGCCAAAATAGATAAAAAGCCTTTTTCCCCCTCTTTCCATGACGTTCATGCCTGAATGCTCAGGGGTGACGCTATTTCAGGCATGTCGTATTATTTATATTTCACTATATTTATATTCATTAAAGAAGTCATGCATGGACGGAGCTCTCTGACTTCAAAAGGCAGGAAAAGGGCAGTGACAGCTTAAACTGAACTTTCTGGAGAGAAATATAGACTGGGAGGAAGGGAATATATATATATAGTCTGCGTGCCTATTCTATTATAACATTCCCATCCTAAGCGTCTGCCCCGCCCCAAACCCCAATCCTAACCCTTCCTAAGGGAGGACTCTCGAGAGGACAGCAGCAAGCTCACAGATGTGATATAAGGACCAGAGTGGCAAAGATCATAGCCAGTTATTGCACAGAGAGACTACATGACGAGGACCATCGGAGCATGCGCGCTGTATGCAGGGGTAGCAAAATCGGCTCTTTAAAGGAAATTCTTCCTGGGGAAAGGAATGTGGACCTCAGCTCCTTCCTTTCCAACACACTGGCCAGCTGTTGCTCTTAGTGCACCTGACAGACGCAGACTTTCCAGCTTTGGAGAGCAATGGAAGCTGGTGGCTTTGGATTGATTGGCTCTATCCATAACCTCCAGAGGGGATTTGATGGAGTTCCTAGATCACCCAAGTAGTTCTCTACCTCATGTCAAATCCAGGTTTCCCCGAAGTGTAGAGTCCTTGGAAAGATTCTAGTATTAGCAATTGCAGTCTGTATTCCAGAGAGAACAGGCAGGAACCATCAGCTGCTGTAGTTGAAATGCTGAAGCAAGTATGTCATCCCGGAGTCTGCCCAGGCAATTACAGTCACATTTATCCAGGGGACCAGTAAGCATCTGAGGTCTGTCCAGATGTTTAAGCCTAGGTGCCACTAGCACTACTATCTTCAGGAACCTGAGCCTCTCTCTGAGGAGCTCATGTTTAGAAGGGTATAACCTCAGAGCATGCTTACCAAGTTCATGGTGGTAATAGCAGCCTATTAGATGAGAGCTCATTAACCATCTCTTGTCTAGAGGAATGGCTTAATTAGAGCACCTCTCTCAAAGAGGTCTAGATGGTTGTACATTAGACAAAGTCCCAAGTTTGGACCTTCAGACTAGTTGTGAATGTATCCAAGTGTCTCCTTTCCCTCAGAAGACTTTGAAGTCTATTTTGAGAGCCAAGGGTGGAGTTTTCCTTTCCCCAGAAAGAGAGTAAAGAACAACGCGGTACTTCTGTATTCCCTTGAGTCAGCTTTTGAGCCAGACTCCTCTGGCTTTTTCTAATTCTCTTCAGAGTCCACAATTCAGAAGCACTAAAAAATTCCTCACCACCACTCATGAAAATTTCCTTCACCTGAGAGTTAGAGGCATGCGTTGAAGTGTGTGTGTGTGTGTGTGTGTGTGTGTGTGCACGCATGTTGTGCGTTAGTCTAGTTTAGTTCACTTTAGTATTGGTACTCTCCCAAGTTCTTACAAAACCAATCCTCACCAACCGGAGTCATCCAAAAGACAAGCCGCTGGCAGCAGATAGCACACATTTGCATACTCATTATCCCTTCTAATCTGGTTGGCGTTGATCAGCAGTGAAATAACACCGGTCTTAAGAGTTGCGTACAATTGAGATGAACAGGGTCCCACCTCTCGAGCTGTTGCTTCAGGGTAGTTGCAGACTCACGTAGACTTCACTGCATCAGGTCGCTCTTGGTTTATATCTTGTAAGTTATTTTTACAACCATCAAGCTTGAGACTTGAATGGAAGATTCTCAAGCACAAGATGACAGCCAAAGCTTCATTATTTAGGCTCCTACCTTCAGCTGAAAGCAATGCAAGTGAGGAGCCTAACTACCTTTGATGATGTGGGCCGACACCTTCTAAATGAAATGTCTGCTCATGGAGCCACTGTGAGCCAGGCAGTTCAAACACTGTTTAAAGAAGAAAAGGAACTGTCTTTACAGCTCTGTCCACCATGCTAACCAGTGGCAGTCTGCTGGGGTGAGGGAACTACTTCAGAGCATAGGGTGCTTTAGGAACGTGGTCTTTTTCAGAATGTCCTACCAGTGTGTCTGAACTCCGGGCGCTTTTCATTAGTAGATCTCCAAGCATTTTACAATGCAATATATTTATCTTGACAACATGCCTGTGAGAGATGGACAAGCTCATATCTCCATTACACAATCGGGAACTGTTAACAAAGCCCATCCTACTCCAATCTAGAGCCAGCTGAGCTATTTACAAACAACCAAACTTTGCCCCTTTTTCTGTCGGAATGATCGGGGAATGGGCCTCATGTGGCCATGTTTTACAGGGAACTCAACTCAGATTTATTATATGAAGACTTCATGCAAATATTTCAGCTAATGGGGGCTTGTTTTTGATTTAAAAAAAAAACCTCCCCCAGGAAAGAATCCATTGAAAAATGTATAAGCTAGAAATGTTCATACCCTGCAATCTGGGGCAATAGAGAGAGAAAAAAGTGCATCTGATCTGACTGGTTTGCTATAGCTGCACGTTTAAATAGAGAGACACTCCCCTCCGCAGATGATGGGCCAGTTTGTGTCCAGGTGCAGCCTGGTCACACCATGTGCTCTCTCTCATGGATACTTTACTTCTGTTCTCACTGTTCTTCTGTTTGCGAGGATGGCTCACTCCGACTGAACACACACAGTTGCTTTTTATGTATGGAAAAAGAGAAAACATCTTTTTTTAAAATCTCTATTTCTTTCAGCACCTAGGTGCCAAAAATGGTCCCATCTCAGCAAGGATAGCAAGAGCTTGTCATCTATTCACTACAACTATTACTCTGAGTATTTGTTCTTCGTAATTGCTTATTCGCACCATGTGTCGCATGGCATTGTCTTCCAGATGTACTCAGAGCTCTCCAGATGCCACTGATCACTTCTGGCATTGTTCAGCATGTACATAAGCATTCACAACCCTTGCTCTTCCCACAAACACACCTGCAAATAAACATATTTGCCGAAAGCAAACCCCAGGAGTCAGGAATACCAAAGCCAAATATTTGAACAAGACACAGGTGATGAAGCTTCCACCATTTCCCTTGAAATACTATTTCACAATCCAAGCGGATCGCCCTTTCGGGAAGTGTCTGGGCACTCATTAATATGACGAAATTAAGGAAAGGAAAAGCTAAAATGCCGGATTAATCTTTTGTGAGCCCTGGTGTCCAGACTGTGGCTGCACCCCCACTCTGCACCCCAAGACCTCGCTCTCACTCAGCCACTTCCCCCCGAGACCCCACCTGCACTCTGCCCCGAAGCCCCACCCCTGCTTAGCTTCTTCCCCCCCAAGGCCCCACCCACTGCTTGCACAGTAGGGAGGGGCAAAGAGGAGCACTCACCAGTAAAAACAAAAGTCAATGCCTGTGGTTTCCGTTGTAAATATCTTCTGCTCAAAAACTGGCCTCATTTTGCTCATTATCAAGCACATGTTCACTGTCTTGGACTCAGTAGGTCATGTTCAATTGAATGAATAGTGTGGATTCATCACTTGTTTGTGGAACCGTTACAATTGTTTCCCCTCCAGTCACATTAGCTTTCATTTTTAACAGCTGAATCTCCTCCTGGGATAGCCAGAGAGTCAAACATTCCTCGAGTTTCAGATAGAGTCTAACCTCCTGCACATCACAGGTCACTGCATTTCACCCAGTAACCCCTGTACTGAGCCCAGTGACTATTCTGCCTGTTGGTAATACAGATCCCCGTGCATGGGCAGCGGATAATGGATGCTGGGGGAGGATAAGCCTCCCCAAACCTCCACTAATGCTCTCCGCTGCAGCCCCAGGGCTGGGCTGAGATTGGGCTCAGAGCTCCTCTGGGTGACCAGGGCTTAGGGCTCGGCTCCAGCCGGTTGGCTGGGACTTGAGCTCCTCTTGACTGCTCCGGGCACCAGCAAGCTGGCCTGGGTTCAGGGTTGCACCGGAAGGCCAGCCAGCAAGAGCAGGAGGGGGTGGAGCCTTGGGGAGAGGAGGCAGGGGGCTAGCCTCCCGGAACAGGGGATGCACACACTGCCCATGGTGCTGTTTGAGTTACCCCAACCTAGGTAAGCAAGAGAACTCTTTGTTCTTCTCCCAGAAAGTGGGGAGCAAGGACTTTACCTCCATTGGTCCATGGCTCCCCACCTCCCCCTTTATTAACAAAGGTTTTTTGGAGTGGGAGGAACATGCCAGGGCCCATGTCTCCATGCTGTCACCCTTCAGCCCAGCCCTCTGGCAGCCCAGCTCCCACAGGAGTCACAGGGCATGCACCCTGATTGCCACTGCCCTAGAACCCTCCCTAGGGGGAAGCCTGCCCAGGGCAGAGGGGCGTAGCCGGTCTCCCTTGAACTCCTTGCTGGGAGCTCTGTGAAGGCTGAAGCACTCAAGTGTTTAAATCCGCAAGGCCATGCCACGGTGCCAGCCCGGAGGACAGAGAAACCCCACTTGTTCTGGGATCTTACTTCTTAACTGTGCTTGGCACTTCATCCCAAAGCGACAGCTGCCTTACCCATCTGATAGAGGCCAAGCTAAGGCAGGCTCTCCTTGCAGTAATTTTGCTGGGCTGGGAGGAGGGAGAATCCTGAGGAGCGTGATTGGCTCCCAGCCTCTGCCTTCTCCCAACTTTGGGCTCGGATGCCTGCACAGGAGCGTCCGGAGCAGCGAGAAGATGTATGCAGCCTCTCCTTGCCTCCCCCAGCCACATCCACAGGCTTCCCTTCTCCTCCCTCTCCCGCCACAGAAGCCAAGGGGAGCATGGGACTCACTGACAGATTTAACCCAAAACCCCACTTATAAACCTCCCCAGTCTTGGCTAGCCCTGCACTGACCTTTGCCACTTAGGCCCAGCTCCACCCTCCTAGCTCCCTTTGTGAGTATGTCTACCTGACACCTGGGAGTGAGCCTCCCAACCTGCGCAGACAGACTTGCTAACATTCTAAACACAGCAGTGTGGATGCTGTAGTCAGGTGCTCAAACCCACCCAACCTCCTAGCCCTGAGAGCCTGAGCTCCAGCCCAAGCCGCAATGGCCACACTGCTCTTTTTAGCGCACTAGTGTGAGCCAAGCTAGCATCAGTCTGCCCACCTACTGGGATTTGAAAGTGCTCCCCATTCACTGTCAGTTCACCAGTTAATTTCTCTCCCCGATGTGCTGTTTTCTCTCAGTCCCAGATCAGGAACGAAGCACTGAATAGAACTGACCCCCCACTGCACCCTACTAGACATCTCTTCACTCATCCCAAGTCTACACATTTCTTCCTTTAGGACTTTAAGCCAATCACAATCCACAAGACACTGCTCACAGCCCAGCCACTTTGATGCAGCGTCTCACAAAATCTCCCCTCAAAATTAATTCATGTCCTAAAATCTAAATTTATGATGGCTATTGCAGCCCCTTCAGCCACTAGCTTTGCAAGCCTGTCCAAAAAAGCAATCAAATTTGTCTGGAAAAAGTTATTCTTTGCAAGCCTGAGCTACTGATTAGTCATGGGTCTGGTGCCCAGTAGGTAGTGAGTAAGTCTTTTTTGCTCTAATTTTTACGAAGATTGGTAAAGATCACAAACCACTAATGCTACAGACATAATTATCTGAGCAGGGAACCCACTGCAGGGGCAACGGTTGCAGCTACTCCTAGGGCACCAGTAGGTTAATAGCTCAATGACTAAAAGGTGCTGAAAGTGAACAGAATAGCCAACCACCAACCACTGACTGATTGGCACTTAGCAGCCAGCACTCAAGCACTGAATGCAGAGGTGTTACCCCAGGCGGGCTCTCACACTCTCATTTTATCTTGGTAAAACTAGTGATTTGGGGCGGAGGTCACATTGGTGTGAGTGAAATCAGAATCTCCTCCCCTGCGGTTCAGAGGGAAGAGAGAGTCCTTTTGTGCCAAAGAGCAGCTAGGTGATAGGGGACCACCCCCCACCTCCCGCACAGCCTCTGCAGATTTCAGCTCCAAGCACAGAATAGTGGAGTGACACACACCACCTGACTGGAAGGGTAGTGATCTGGATCGACAGCCCACACAAAGGTTCTTGTTCTCACAAAGGCTTTTTTTGTTGGGGGGGTGGGAAGACAGTTAACACACCCACACATTTCATTCTGGTGAAGAACTTTAACTCAGAGCTGCTTGGTTGGACTTCTGAAAGTCACGCTACATCTGTGGGAGCATTTATGCCGCTTTCATCCTTGTTCAAAGCATTAAGAGGAGCAACACCACGCGCATGCCGGGAATAAAATAAAATCAGGAAAAAACTGAAGTCTGAATCTTCTCTGAACAAGGAAATAACCGCTGGCATCCTGGAGCCCAAGGGAGTTAGGCACACAATGTCCTGTGAACTCACTAGGACTTGGCTGCTTAACTGCTCTAAAAAGCTGCAAAAATCCCTCCTGACTGCTCAGAGGCTGGGGCAATCTGTAGCACTTGCTATTGGTGAGGTTGCAAAGCAGTGCCCAGCACAACCTCACTGCACTGAATCTGTTCTAGAGGGTCTCTCCTGGAAAGAACATTTGTTTTTTCAAATCCAAGCAAAATCCACTTAGGTGTCTGAGCTCAGCAAGGCTGGGAAAGAAGAGCAGCACATCCTCCTCCTTCCAGGAGAGTTCTGGCTGCAGGGTTAGCATGGACCTGGACTGTTCCCTGAGACCTGCTTCCTTGGTTTGGCTTGCAGTCATAAGCTGGCGGTGGTTTAACATACACAATTGTTTGGAAACTGTGTACCGTACCTGTATGCTCAGTTAGGGAATTTATGTATTACTAATTGGCTTAATCCCCCGGGGTGGGCACAGGGAATACAGTTTGCCCGCACTCCTGCCCTGGTGCTAGGAGGGCAGTTGCATCAAAGATGACGTCAGCCCCCAAGGAAGGGCAGGAATTGACTGGCTTGCCAGGGCTCCATAGAGACCCCAGTGTTTGAGGAGATATAGTGATTTGGTGCATCTTCCAGGAGCAGCTCCTATACTGTCAGTGCCTTGGCTAGCCCTGCCCATTTGATGAGCTGTGGTGAGCAGCTCCAGGACCCTGGGCAGAGCAAGAATTATGGGAGGTTTGTCCCATTGGCCTCCATCCATCCAGACTTTCTGTTGCCAGGGGTTCTAAACACAGTCCTGCTGGCTGAGTGAATCAGATCTGGTAGCTTTAAAACTACTGAGGTGCCTCAAACTTGGCTTGTTTTTGTAGATCTCACTGAGACCAAACAAATCAACTAAGCTTGAATGCAATTATTTCAGTAGCTTTGGAGTTCTAAATATTCGTCTTAGTTCTCATGCACTTATATGCATGGTGCCCACTGTACTTATGTGTTTGGAAAAGGGTACTCACCCAGTAGCACAACTTCAGTAGATAAACTTTGTCACACATGAGCATTATACCTCTGTCCTCCCCGACCCTTGAGATTTTCTCCATCTCTTGCAATTCTTTTCCCTCACTCTTTTCCCCTCCCCTTGGAATTTCCCCCTGCCCATGTCCAGTGGGCTGAGCAGGGGTTGCAGTGACCTGGGGAGAGGGCTGACCGATGTGGAGCCTCTGCTTGGAGCATGGGCTGAAAGACTCTGAGACAGTGGTGGTGGCAGAAGTGGGTGAAGTAAGAGGAACGGTTCTGTTTCCTGTGCTCAGTCAGGCATGAGCTCCCTTCTCATCACCTCCTGCATGGCTTCCTCCAGCCCATTTTCCACCAGAGGGGTCATCAGTAAAAAGTCAGCATTTGCTAGATGTTACCGAACCTTAGTACCTCATATCCCACTGTTTTTACCTACGCATGAAATTGGCAATAACTGCATGGCTGCTGGAGGTAACTGTGAACCTTTTCACATAGCTGTAGAACGTCAACCTACTCAATAGGATCCGTGCCTTCTCCGCACCTCAAAAATCAGACAATGCATTTAGGGGAGTGTAGCGAGGCGGTCTGGCTCCCCGCCACCATGGAGAGGGACGAGTCTTTCTGGACGCCAAAGTGGGCGGAGCCAGCGAACCCTGCACCTGCCCCTCAGAGGTCAAGGCGCAGGACAGGAAGTATAAAAGCCCGACCCCAGAGCTCACTTGAAACACAGCCACCGGAGAGGCCAGACGCCTGTGGCGGAGCTTCTAGCTGGGAGACCACGGCAATCGGTGACCGACCCGAGAACTGGCCAGACCAGCCACTGCCTGAGGCTAGCCCGAGCCCAGAGACGCTGCCAAGCTTGCTGCTCGCCAGTTACCAGTTACGAGAAGCCGCCAAGCCAACCATGCACCAATTACCCCAAGGAGTCCATGGTGTGTGACCCCTTGGAGGACGCCGTCCGGACCCAGGTACCTCTAGGGGGGAGGTAGGAAGCAGCCCGGGGGCAGCCAACCCTAGTCAGGATCCAACACAGCCAGAGCCTATGTCAGTGTGTTGTGGCCAGGAACCCCACTGACACAGCAGCAGGTCTTCTGCTGCTGCTAGGGCCCCGGACTGGGACGGAGTGGAGTGGGTGGGCCTGTGTCCCCCCTGGCACCCATCTCGCGGTTGGCAGTCTCCCCCTCTCCCAGGCCACCCGGAGCTAGGAGCCTGGGGTTGCTATTGAACTGTTTGCTCAGCCCCTGCCTCAAGGCCTGAGCTATTGACCGTTTGTTGCCTTCCCTGATCCAGGGCCTGGGCTAGCTAATACTGAACTGTGTGCTCAGCCCCACCTGAGGGCCTGAGCCACTGACTGTTGACCCGCAGCCAGGCTAGTTCCCCGACACATCTGACAGAAGTAGCGAAGTGGTCTGGCTCCCAGCTGCCCCAGAGAGGGACAAGCCAGTCAAACCCCCCTACACGTGTTGGAGAATGCGGGCAGTGATCCCCCGATCCTTGTGAGAAGGGATCTGCGGAGGAGTGTGTCCAAGTGACCATGGATATGGATAAGCTTATTAAGTTCTTAGCCGAAAGCCAACAAGAGCAGCAGGCCGCCCAGCTCCAGCAGCAGCAGCAGCAGCTGGTCCAACAGCTTGGGACCCAACAGCAACAGCTGATTTTGGAGTTGGGACATCAGAAACTGGACCACCAGCAGCAATGCCTGCAGCAGTTGGTGACCTTGTTGCTCTGTCCTGAGGAGCCCTAGCCTGTAGGGCCTGCTGAACCACCCAGCCTAGCCCCTCCCATCCAGTTGACAAAGATGGGACCCAACGATGACCCAGAAGCCTTTCTTGTGACTTTTGAAAGGGTGGCATTAGTCGCAGGCTGGGCCCAAGACCAGTGGGCTACCATCTTGGCCCCAGACCTGACTGGGACCGCCCAAACCGTATAACGGGGCCTGTCCACGGACGTGGCTTGGGACTACACCTGGGTAAAGGCGGCAATCTTAGATGCCTTGGATGTTAGCCTGGAGACTTTCCGACTGCGGTTCCAGACCTTGGTCTATCCTATGGGGGCCCGACCCCGGATGGTAGCCCAAGACTTGAGAGAAGCATGCAAGCAGTGGCTACAGCCCGAAAGGCAGACCCCGGATGAGCTTGTTGAACAAATTATTCTGGAGCAATTCGTCCATATACTCCCATCACGGGGGAGGGCCTGGGTCCTCCGCCACCGGCCTACGATGTGAGCGGCTGCCATCACATTAACGGAGGATTTCTTCGCTGCCAAAGCACTGGTGGGACCAAGCATTCGAGCTGCCCTGCCAGGACCGGAGCGTCCTAACCCAGAGAAAAGGGGGGCCACCTGGATCAAGCCACAAAACCCATAATGGGGCCCGGAGCTCTGACCCCGGCCTGCCAAGGCCCCAATTCGACAATACTCAGCACCTCGACCAGATACCCAAGCGACCAACCGAAGCCCTCCTAGGGGCCAGGTGGGAACACTGTCCCGGCTGGGGCGTGCAGACCTCGGACCCTATTTTTCCTGTTGGAAATATGGCCATTTACAGCAGGACTGCACCAAAACGGATTGCAGCTTCAGCCAGGTCTGCACAGGAGAAACCCATGCCTAATGCCCACAGGCAGCCAAGATTACAGTGCCAGTGGTTTTTGGGGATTGCCCAACCTTGGCCCTAATTGATTCAGGCTGCGGTCAGATGCTGGTTCATCAAAGCCTAGGCCTCCAGGCTGATCCATGCCTGGGGACGATCCGTCTACAGTGCATTCATGGCAACGTACGACCCTACCTCGGTGCCCAAGTCCAGCTGACTGTGGATGGGGTCACGCGATCAATGATGGTAGGCTTGGCTCCTCGGCTCGCCTACCTGGTAATCCTGGGGCAGGACTGGCCAGACTTCCTGGAATTCCTCCGCTTAAATGCTGACAAAAGCCCCGCAGTTACCCCAGCACTAGAAGGGGGCCTTCCTGAGACCCAATCGGAGGGGGAGGAGGCACCAGACCCCAACGGACCGGAAGAAGAACCCGCGGATGCCCCGCCAGATGCTGCCGCTGAACCCCTGCTTCACACTGACTTTTGTCATGACCAAAGGGCAGATCCCACCCTCAGTCACACTTATGAACAACTAGCCGTGGTCGATGGAGCCATAATTGACCTGCACCAGGCGAAGCAGTGGCCACACTTCAAACTGCGTCAGGATCGGCTTTATCAAGTAGAACGGGACCCGCACATGGGGAACCCCAGAGCCAACTACTTGTGCCTCGATGTCACTGGCGGGCCGTAATGAAACTCACCCACGACATCCCTGCTGCCGGGCACTTGGGCCATGAGAAGAGTCTAGCCCAGATACTGACACGTTTCTTCTGGCCCAGCATGCATCAGGAAGTAAGGAACTATTGTAGCTCCTGTCCTGAGTGCCAGCTTGCTGTACCCCCATGGACACCCAAGGCCCCGTTGGTCCCCATGCCCATCGTCGAAACACCCTTCGAGCGTGTGGCCATGGACCTGGTGGGGCCCCTCCCAAAAAGCACTGCTGGATTTCAGTATGTGCTGGTCCTAGTAGATTACGCTACCCATTTCCAGGAGGCAGTGCCACTACGGAGCATCACCGCCTGAACCATTGCGGGCGAGCTCATGAAGGTCTTTGCTCGTGTAGGCCTGCCCCAGGAGATTCTCACTGACCAGGGCACCAACTTTAGCTCCCGACTTCTGCGGCAGGGGTGTGGGCTCCTGGGCATCAAGCAGTTGTGCATCTCTATTTACCATCCACAAACTGATAGTTTCAACGGTCTAACTGTACTCTAAAAGACATGTTGTGCAAATTCCCCCCAGAAGAACTATGCTAATGGGACCAGCTACTCCCGCCTTTGCTTCTGGCGATCCGGGAGGTGCCCCAGTCCTCTATGAAGTTTTCCCCCTTTGAGTTGTTGTATTGCCACCGCCCACAGGGGCTCCTTGACCTGATGCGTGAAGCCTGGGAACAAGCACCATCACCAATCCAGGGCCTCTTGAAGTATGTCCTCTAGCTCCAGAAATGCCTCACTCAGGCCGGGGCACTTGCCTGGGAAAACCTAAGGGCCGTCCAGGAGGCTCAAGCACAAACTTATAACCGAGACATGCAGAGCCGCGACTTTAAACCTGGGGACTGGGTCCTGCTTCTCCTGCCCTCGAGCAAGTCAAAGCTACTGGCCCACTGGCAGGGCCCTTACGAGGTATCTGGAAGGTGGGGCCCGTCATCTATGAGGTCAACCAACTGGACCAACGTAAGAAAACCCAGTGGTACCATATCAACCTCCTGAAGCCCTGGCGGGAGTGCGAGGGCTTATTAATTAACCCCTACCTGCCGGAGCCAGAGCTGGGCCCCCACGCCGCCCTAACCCAGGACACTGAGCGGCCCCAG
Organism: Dermochelys coriacea; assembly: GCF_009764565.3. NCBI lineage: Eukaryota > Metazoa > Chordata > Testudines > Dermochelyidae > Dermochelys > Dermochelys coriacea. The sequence goes on from NC_050076.1 coordinate 51,321,521, forward strand.
CTTGTGGAGACCCTCACGGACGAACAACACAAGCAAACCTGGTGCCTCCTGCAGGTGTTCCCGCGAACCTTCACCAGCCAGCCAGTTTACACAACCCTGGTCTACCATACCATTCAGACAGAATCTGGGGTAGTGATCCAAGAAGCAACCATGTCCTTGCCGCACCAAATGCGGCAGATCATTGAGGAAGAGCTACAAGCCATGATAGAGCTGGGCGTAACTAAACCCTCACAGAGCAAATGGCATAGCCAATAGCGATAGCACCCAAGCCCAACAGAACGCGGCGCTTCTGCATCGACTTTTGAGGCGTCAATGCCATTTCTAAATTTGACGCGTATCCAGTGCCTCACGTAGATGAGCTGCTTGGCCAGTTAGGGGAGGCTCATTTCCTCACCACACTTGACCTCAGCAAGAGCTACTGGCAGATCCCCCTTGACCCCGCTTCAAGGGAGAAGACCGCGTTTGCCACCCCAACAGATCTGTACCAATTCACCCGGATGCTCTTCGGCCTCCATGGGGCCCCAGCCACATTTCAGCAGTTGATGGACCATATCCTCCAACCCCATTAAGACTATGTGGCCGCCTACCTGGACGATGTGGTCATCTACAGCTGCCACTGGGAGGATCATTTGGTATGGGTAGCTGCTGTCCTGAGATCCCTACGGGTTGCCGGGTTGACAGTCCACCCCAAAAAAAATGCCGCACTGGATGGCAAGAGACCACTTATCTGGACTACTCCATAGGAAACAGACAAGTGAAGCCCCTTATGGGAAAAGTCCAGACCCTGGCGGCCTGCCTGCCTCCCACAACAAAGCATCAGGTGCAACAGTTCTTAGGGCTCGCTGGCTATTATCAGCGTTTCATTCCCCATTTTGCGTCTGTTGCCACCCCTTTGACTGGCCTTTTAACCAAAGACAGCCTTCGACATGTGGTTTGGACCCAGGAATGCGAAGACGCCTTTCAGGAACTCAAAACAAGTCTCTGCAGTGAACCGGTCCTCTACAGCCCAAATTTCCACCGAGACTTCATCCTCCAAACGGATGCCTTGTAGGTAGCACTGGGCGCCATCCTGTCCCAAGAGATAGATGTAGAAGACCATCCGGTCTTATATATTAGCCAGAAATTGTTTCCGCAGGAGAAGAACTACACGGTGGTGGAGAAGGAGGCCCTTGCAGTGAAATGGGCTTGTGATGGCCCCAAGAAGGTAGTAACGTAGGGCCTGTTCACTTTAGTCACCAACCACACCCCAGTTCAGTGGATGAACAAAATGAAAGACAATACGAGAATACAGTGTTGGTACCTGGCGCTACAGCCCTACGCCTTTGCAGTTCGCCACAGGGCCAGCAAAGACCATGCTAATGCTGATTTCCTACCCCGACGAGCGGGAGCCAGACTTAAAGGGGTGGGGGTGTAGTGAAGCGATCTAGCTCCCCACCGCCCCAGAGAAGGACAAGCCTCTCTGGACGCTAAAGTGGGCGGAGCCAGTGAACCCTGCACCCGCCCCTCAGAGGTCAAGGCACAGGACAGGAAGTATAAAAGCCCGACCCCAGAGCTCACTTGAAACACAGCCACTGGAGAGGCCAGATGCCTATGGCGGAGCTACTAGCTGGGAGACCACGGCAATCGGCGACCGACCCAAGGATTGGCCAGACCAGCCACTGCCTGAAGCTAGCCCAAGCCCGGAGACACTGCCAAGCTTGCCGCTAGCCATTTACCCCGAGGAGCCGCCAAGCCAACCGTGCACCAGTTACCACGAAGAGCCCATGGTGTGTGACCCCTTGGAGGACGCCGTCCGGACCCAGGTACCTCTGGGGGGAGGTAGGAAGCAGCCCGGGGGCAGCCAACCCTAGTCAGGATGCAACACAGCCAGAGCCTATGTCAGTGTGTTGCGGCCAGGAGCCCCACTGACACAGCAGTAGGTCTTCTGCTGCTGCTAGGGCCCCGGACTGGGACGGAGTGGAGTGGGTGGGCCTGTGTCCCCTCTGCCACCCATCTCATGGGTGGCAGTTTCCCCCTCTCCCACGCTGCTCGGAGCAAGGGTTTGCTATTGAACTGTTTGCTCAGCTCCTGCCTGAGGGCCTGCACCACTGACTGTTGGCCTGCAGCCAGGCTAGTTCCCCAACACACCTGACAGAAGTAGCGAGGAGGTCTAGCTCCCCGCCACCTCAGAGAGGGCCGAGCCGGCCGAGCCCCCCCCCCACAGGGAGTGATAAATGAAGGTGGGGGTACCTCCCTTTTATGGACAGCCAGCCAGCGAGTTAGCTATAAAGTCCCTCTTGGTGACTGTTCTCTGCTTGTTTTACCTGTAAAGGGTTAAAAATATCTCCCTGCACAGGTAAAAGAAAGGGAGTGGGCACCTGACCAAAAGAGCCAATGGGACGACTAGAACTTTTTAAAATTGAAACAAGACTCTCCTTTGTGGGTCTGTTGTTGTTCTCCAGGGAAGAGGGGAACAGGGCAGCAGTTATGCCATGAGAAGCTGAAGGCCAGGTATGAATATCATCAGAATCATACCTAGAAATTGCTTATTTGAAAACCCAGATATGCAAGTAGATCAGAAAATGTGTAGAAAGATGCAATTAGGTTTATTTTGTTTATTTCTTTTGGCTTGTGGATTCCTCTGTGCTAACCCCAGATGCTTTTGTTGCTTGTAACCTTTAAGCTGATCCCCCAGAAAACTATTTTGGGTGCTTAATTTTTGGAATAGCACTTTTAAAAATCTAGCAATAGCCTGAGTTTTCAGATGTATTTTCTTTCTTTTTGTTTTTAATAAAATTTACCTTTTTAAAGAACAGGATTTGGATTTTTGTGTCTTAAGAGGATTGTGCACGTGTTTTTTAGTTAGCTGGTGGCAACAGCTGATTTCTTTGTTTTCCTTTCTCAGCTCTTCCCCGGAGGCGGGGGGGAAGGGGAAAAAGGGCTTGAGGGAACCCCCCAGGAAGGAATTCCAAAGTGCACCTTCCTGGGTTCCAAGGGGTTTTGCATTTGGATGGTGGCAGCATCTACCCATCCAAGGACAGAGAGAAGCTGTAACCTTGGGAGTTTAATAGAAGTCTGGAGTGGCCAGTATTAATTTTTAGAATCCTTGTGGGCCCTCACCTTCTGCACTCGAAGTGCCAGAGTGGGGAATCAGCCTTGACAAGGGGCCTCAGTACCAAGTTACAAGCCTGATCTCAGGCCCCTGATTTGAACCTTGTGACTACAATGCCCAACCCAATCTCTCCATAGAGGAGAGTTAAGTGGATCCCAAGTGGTCCAGATTGAATCCAAATGTTTTCTCTGAATTTGCAAATTCAGTCTGGACCAACTCTCTTTGTCTTCCTCTTCAAGGAGTGCAATCGCCTTCATTTGTATATACGTATGGATAATTGTTCTCTTTTGACACAGAAGGCAGGATAAGAGGCAATGGGATCAAACTACAGCATAGCAGCTTTAGATTAAATCTCAGGAAAAACTTCCTAACTGTAAGAACAGTAGGACAAGGTAACAGACACCTCAGGAGGTTGTGGAAGCTCCTTCACTGATGGTTTTCTAAAGGAGGCTGGATAGCCATCTCTCTTGGATGGGTCAAACCCAACAAATCCTGTGTCTTGGAAGGGGGTTAGACTAGATGACCCTTGAGGTCCCTTCTCACCCTGAGGTTCTATGATAATATCTACGCTTATTTACTCTCTGAACATTTCTGCTAGGGTGTGGTGGCTTGACATGGCTTGGTTCACAGAATTGTTTATTATTCATTCAGAGTGGGAGCTTCTCACAGTACCGCCATTACTTAGCCTGGGATCTCTGTTCCTGACTGGTGATGATTATGACAGAGACAAGATAGCCATGGAATCCACAGTTCCTCATTGTGTTCAGTCTGCTCCTTGTACAAGACTGACCCAAGGAAGCCACTTGCAAGTAGAAACTGTCATGCTTGTAAAAAGAAAAGTACTTGTGGCACCTTAGACTAACAAATTTATTAGAGCATAAGCTTTTGTGAGCTACAGCTCACTTCATCGGATGCATCCAATGAAGTGAGCTGTAGCTCACGAAAGCTTATGCTCTAATAAATTTGTTAGTCTCTAAGGTGCCACAAGTACTCCTTTTCTTTTTGCGAATACAGACTAACACGGCTGCTACTCTGAAACCTGTCATGCTTGTGTAACATCTCTAGTGTTCAAGTGCTACTGTAATAACAGATTACTCTAAAATCAGCATTAGTGCTCCTTCTGTCCTCAACTCCAATAGCCCACTCTGCACCTGCCTCAACCCATTCTCCACCACAACCTCCCACACAATCTGCCTTTTTACCCAGTTGTCAGCATCCTGCTAGACCCAGTCAGATAAAATAGATAAAAAAACAAAGTCTGGGTTTAATCATTACTAAAATTAGAAAAACTAAACATCCAGAGCAACAAAAACAGAAAAAGTGGAACAGCCAATTAATGCTCCCCTTGAAGAAAAACAGAAACCGTGGCAGGCTCAAGTGACACCAGCATTCAGTATATGACTCAAAGAGACAATCCACTTGAAGTCTGGTCAGTTTCAAAAATTAAATTCAAAGTAACTTCAGATCTGCTCTGGAGTCCCTCTGGCAACTTCTGTGGTTTTAAAACCACATTTTCTTTTTTTTATTTTTTTTAAACTCTGCTTTCTCATTGCGTGAAAGACACATGCATACAACTGGGGGAGCTGACTAAGGGTCTTCACAGTCCACTGAAGCCAGTGAAAAGACTGGGGTTAGATTTGGATCAGAGAAAAACCTACTGTGTCCAGGGCTATCAAATCCACAAACTGAAGAATTAGAGGAAAATATATATTTTTTTTTCCTCTTATCTGTTATGCTGATCACAGGCATTCACTGAAACAACACACAAAACCGACACAATTCAGATAGTTGGATATTTATGTTGAGGCTCCCTTTTGCCTAATGTTGATTTTCAATAAGTCTTGCAGCACTGGGGAAGTTCCAGAAGACAGGAAGAAAGCTAATGTTGTGCCAATTTTTAAAAAGGGTAAACGGGATGACCCGGGTAATTATAGGCTTGTCAGCTTGACTTCGATCCTAGGCAAGATAATGGAGCGGTTGATACAGAAGGGTAATGTAATTAATGCAAATCAACATGGGTTTATGGAAAATTGATCCTGTCAAACTAATTTGATATCTTTTTTTGATAAAGACAATAAGATTAATGTAATATACTTAGACCTCTGGAAGCCATGTGACTTGGTGCCGCATGACATTGTGATGCTGGTAGACCAGGTGCCAAGCTCTTGCCAAGGCTGTAGGCATCAGCTGAGCACTGACAAATTCATAGCTGGAAACCAGACCAGCTCACCTGTATGTTAGTATTGTTCCAGGCAGGTGTTAGACCTGTAAAGATGTGTTTGGTGGTTAGACTTTATAAAATGTTTGTAAGTTGCTGTATGCATTAATTTCATGTGTAATGTCTGTATCCCGTGCTATAAGGTGATATGTCAGTTTTGCTTTATAACTGTAAAAATGCCAGCTCTGAACCTGTAAACGTAGGCAGGAGTGATGGTTCCGCCACCCATCAAGGAGGACTATCAAAACTGAGCAGGCCATTGGGGAACAGCACAAAACAAGGACTGGGTAATGGCCCTATCACACCCAAGAAGGAAATAAAGATAGCTAACATGAAAATTCTTCATCTCTTTGCTGTTTGGACTCTCACAGAGATGGAGCTAGGAAACAGAAGCAGAGATCCCCAGGGTCAAACTGGGTTAGCCCTAAAAGACATTCAGTGCTAACAGATTACTGCATCTCTGTCATCTTTTGGAACCGCATATTGTAACTCATCTGTGCATATATGCTTGCCTCCTTTAACTTGTAAATAACTCTCTGATTTCATTTTCCTAGGTAATACATCCTTAGTTTACTATAGGATTGACTACCAGTGTTGTCTTTGGTGTGAGATCTGAGGTACAAATTGACCTGAGTTAAGTGACTCTTGGGACTTGGGGCAACCTAACATTATGATCTTTGGTGAATGGCATTGAACTATTACTCCTGGAGGGGATTCTGCACCAAAAATACAAAATTCTGTGCCAAAAAATTCTGCATATTTTATTTGTAAAAAATAATGCAGTTTAATCACACCAGTTTCAATTGTTTTGGTAATTTATTTAAACTACAATATAGAAAAAAGTCACAATAACTATTCAGCATTTCCTAAACACATGAAAGTTATGTTACAAACACTTGGTAATTAATATCCTCCATTCCAGTTATAATCCTGGATTTTCATTTAAATTACATTACAGAAAACCAAACAAGGGGGGGAAAAAAAGGTAGAATGTCATTTTAAATTGCTCAGACTTCCACACATGAAAGTCATACAGTTTTCCTAATCATTGTCCTCGACCTGGCTGGGTACTTTGGGAAGTGCGTTGTTCTGCTTGTCCTGACCTTTTATTAACTGCTTGGTAAATGTTTTATTTGCCCTCAAAGGCTTTTTTTTAAATGGGTAAGTAAAATAAATCCTGAGCTGTAATCTAACCGCATTGTGCCACTTTGGCACAGGAAAAAAGTGAGAAAGCACTTAGATCTTCCTAGCTGAGGATTCCCTTACTGTCATTTATAATGACAGGTTTCAGAGTAGCAGCCGTGTTAGTCTGTATTCGCAAAAAGAAAAGGAGTACTTGTGGCACCTTAGAGACTAACAAATTTATTAGAGCATAAGCTTTCGTGAGCTACAGCTCACTTCATCGGATGCATTTGGTGGAAAAAACAGAGGAGAGATTTATATACACACACACAGAGAACATGAAACAATGGGTTTATCATACACACTGTAAGGAGAGTGATCACTTAAGATAAGCCATCACCCACAGCAGGGGGGGGAAAGGAGGAAAACCTTCCATGGTGACAAGCAAGGTAGGCTAATTTCAGCAGTTAACAAGAATATCAAAGGAACAGTGGGGGGTGGGGTGGGGGGGAGAAATACCATGGGGAAATAGTTTTACTTTGTGTAATGACTCATCCATTCCCAGTCTCTATTCAAGCCTAAGTTAATTGTATCCAGTTTGCAAATTAATTCCAATTCAGCAGTCTCTCGTTGGAGTCTGTTTTTGAAGCTTTTTTGTTGAAGTATAGCCACTCTTAGGTCTGTGATCGAGTGACCAGAGAGATTGAAGTGTTCTCCAACTGGTTTTTGAATGTTATAATTCTTGACGTCTGATTTGTGTCCATTCATTCTTTTACGTAGAGACTGTCCAGTTTGGCCAATGTACATGGCAGAGGGGCATTGCTGGCACATGATGGCATATATCACATTGGTAGATGCGCAGGTGAACGAGCCTCTGATAGTGTGACTGATGTGATTAGGCCCTATGATGGTATCCCCTGAATAGATATGTGGACAGAGTTGGCAACGGGCTTTGTTGCAAGGATAGGTTCCTGGGTTAGTGGTTCTGTTGTGTGGTGTGTGGTTGCTGGTGAGTATTTGCTTCAGATTGGGGGGCTGTCTGTAAGCAAGGACTGGCCTGTCTCCCAAGATCTGAGAGAGCGATGGCTCGTCCTTCAGGATAGGTTGTAGATCCTTGATGATGCGTTGGAGAGGTTTTAGTTGGGGGCTGAAGGTGATGGCTAGTGGCGTTCTGTTGTTTTCTTTGTTGGGCCTGTCCTGTAGTAGGTGACTTCTGGGTACTCTTCTGGCTCTGTCAATCTGTTTCTTCACTTCAGCAGGTGGGTATTGTAGTTGTAGGAATGCATGATAGAGATCTTGTAGGTGTTTGTCTCTGTCTGAGGGGTTGGAGCAAATGCGGTTATATCGTAGCGCTTGGCTGTAGACAATGGATCGAGTGGTATGATCTGGATGAAAGCTAGAGGCATGTAGGTAGGAATAGCGGTCAGTAGGTTTCCGATATAGGGTGGTGTTTATGTGACCATCGCTTATTAGCACCGTAGTGTCCAGGAAGTGGATCTCTTGTGTGGACTGGTCCAGGCTGAGGTTGATGGTGGGATGGAAATTGTTGAAATCATGGTGGAATTCCTCAAGAGCTTCTTTTCCATGGGTCCAGATGATGAAGATGTCATCAATGTAGCGCAAGTAGAGTAGGGGCATTAGGGGACGAGAGCTGAGGAAGCGTTGTTCTAAGTCAGCCATAAAAATGTTGGCATACTGTGGGGCCATGCGGGTACCCATCGCAGTGCCGCTGATTTGAAGGTATACATTGTCACCAAATGTGAAATAGTTATGGGTCAGGACAAAGTCAAAGTTCTGCCACCAGGTTAGCCGTGACAGTATCGGGGATACTGTTCCTGACGGCTTGTAGTCCATCTTTGTGTGGAATGTTGGTGTAGAGGGCTTCTACATCCATAGTGGCTAGGATGGTGTTTTTAGGAAGATCACCAATGGACTGTAGTTTCCTCAGGAAATCGGTGGTGTCTCGAAGATAGCTGGGAGTGCTGGTAACGAAGGGCCTGAGGAGGGAGTCTACATAGCCAGACAATCCTGCTGTCAGGGTGCCAATGCCTGAGATGATGGGGCGTCCAGGATTTCCAGGTTTATGGATCTTGGGTAGCAGATGGAATACCCCAGGTCCTGGCTCCAGGGGTGTGTCTGTGCGGATTTGTTCTTGTGCTTTTTCAGGGAGTTTCTTGAGCAAATGCTGTAGTTTCTTTTGGTAACTCTCAGTGGGATCAGAGGGTAATGGCTTGTAGAAAGTGGTGTTGGAGAGCTGCCTAGTAGCCTCTTGTTCATACTCCGACCTATTCATGATGACGACAGCACCTCCTTTGTCAGCCTTTTTGATTATGATGTCAGAGTTGTTTCTGAGGCTGTGGATGGCACTGTGTTCTGCATGGCTGAGGTTATGGGGTAAGCGATGCTGCTTTTCCACAATTTCAGCTCATGCACGTCGGCGGAAGCAGTCTATGTAGAAATCCAGGCTACTGTTTCGACCTTCAGGAGGAGTCCACCCAGAATCCTTCTTTTTGTAGTGTTGGCAGGAAGGTCTCTGTGGGTTAATATGTTGGTCAGAGGTGTGTTGGAAATATTCCTTGAGTCTGAGACGTCGAAAATAGGATTCTAGGTCACCACAGAACTGTATCATGTTCGTGGGGGTGGATAAAACCAGTTGGAGAACACTTCAATCTCTCTGGTCACTCAATCACAGACCTAAGAGTGGCTATACTTCAACAAAAAAGCTTCAAAAACAGACTCCAACGAGAGACTGCTGAATTGGAATTAATTTGCAAACTGGATACAATTAACTTAGGCTTGAATAGAGACTGGGAATGGATGAGTCATTACACAAAGTAAAACTATTTCCCCATGGTATTTCTCCCCCCCACCCCACCCCCCACTGTTCCTCTGATATTCTTGTTAACTGCTGAAATTAGCCTACCTTGCTTGTCACCATGGAAGGTTTTCCTCCTTTCCCCCCCCTGCTGTGGGTGATGGCTTATCTTAAGTGATCACTCTCCTTACAGTGTGTATGATAAACCCATTGTTTCATGTTCTCTGTGTGTGTGTATATAAATCTCTCCTCTGTTTTTTCCACCAAATGCATCCGATGAAGTGAGCTGTAGCTCACGAAAGCTTATGCTCTAATAAATTTGTTAGTCTCTAAGGTGCCACAAGTACTCCTTTTCTTTTTGTCATTTATAAGACTCCTTTACATCACTCTGGCAACATAGGGGCCTTAAAACTTTCACAGGTTTTATGCTCCTGGGGGAACTGACTGAGAATGGGAACGAACAGTTAACTAACAATGGGAACAATAGGCAGGCTGCTACATTTCTGTCTCAGAGAATGAGATCAATTAACTCAGGCAAGCTGTTTCATTTGTGCCTCTAGCCTGCCTCCTGCATAATAAAAAACTCAACACTTACACCCTCAGGAGCTGAGTTACAAAGAGAGACAGGTTTCAGAGTAGCAGCCGCGTTAGTCTGTATTCGCAAAAAGAAAAGGAGTACTTGTGGCACCTTAGACTAACTAATTTATTAGAGCATAAGCTTTCGTGAGCTACAGCTCACTTCATTGGATGCATTTGGTGGAAAAAAAAAAAAGTCTCTCTCTCTCTCTCTCGCTTGCTGGCACGCACCTATGCCCCAGCCCCCCTCCCCCGCCCTCCCCCGACGGTCATCATGCAGGCATGCACGCCCAGCCCCTCTCCCCAGTCTCTGAGGCTGCTTCAGACATGCTGGAACAGATGCACTACCTGGGGAAGAGGCATGTGTTGCTGGCAGATGTTTTGCGTTTTTCTGCCTGCAGGGCCCAGAAAAATGCAGGCCATATGAATTCTGCACTCCTGCATGGGCGCAGAATGCCCCCAGGAGTAAACTATCACTAAGGCCAGCTTTCCTGGGTGGTGAGATAGACTGGAATGCCAAAGGGGACTGTCTGTGACTCTATGGTAAGACTGATATAGTGCTTCAGGAGTTCACATTTGGTACTGGGCTGGTGAAATCTAATTATAGAACATATGAGTTTGGGGTCTCTGCCCTGTTTTTTGACACTCTGCCCTGAGGATGGCACTCTCGGTCACGAATCACTCCAGACAGCATGACAGACATTTTGACTAAAGAACTAGAACAATAGACATTAACATGGCCACATTAAATAGATTAAAACTAGCTAGCGGATAGGTCTCAAAATGAAGCTGTAAACAGGGAATTTTCACTGAGCAGGAGCATTTCTAGTGGGGTCCCACAGGGATCAGTTCTTGGCCAATGCTATTTAACATTTTATCAGTGGCCTGTAAGAAGACATTAAATCATCACTGATAAAGTCTGCAGACACAAAAATTGGGGAGTAGTAAATAAAGAGGACAGGTTACTGATACGCAGGGATCTGGATCATTTGGTAAACTGGGAGGGGTGAAAGTAACATTAAGCACTTACCGGTATGAGGGCCCGGATTTGGGCCCCCGGAAGGGGCGGGACCTCAGGCAGAAGGGGTGGGGCTGGGGGTCAGCCTCCCCCAGCCAGCCCATCCACACTACCTGGCCCGCACCACCCGGGGCTCCAGCGGTGATTTAAAGGGCCCAGGGCTCTGGCTGCAGCCACAGTAGCAGTGGCGGTGGCCGGGAGTCCTGGGTCCTTTTAAATAGCTGGCCCCGGGGCAGCTGCCCTTTTGTCCCCACCCTATCGGCAGCCCAGAGGAGGGGGCAAAAGGGGCAATGACATTGCCACAGAAGCGCTTTAACATTGCTGCCCCTTTTTCCCCCTCCCCTCCGTTGGCAACCCGGCAAAAGGGGCAGCGACATAACGTGTAATAGTAGGATTTTATGTTTGTATTTTGTATAATTTAGAATGAAGGATAAAGAATAATAATGTAGCATGTATTAAATGTATTGGTGTATGATTTGACCATATCCTGCCAGCCACCCTTTCTGAAAGCAGAAAGGATGACCTAATGGGCCATTGGTACAAATGCATCAGCCAGAATGTGTGTCTGTGCTGATTTCAAGGCAATAACAGACCTTTTAGGGTCACCACTTAGTTGTAGGTTTAGCATTTTAAAACAAGTAAAACAATGCAATGGTTGTTTTTTTTCTTGCATTGCAATTTGATGTTTCTGTTCAAATGCTCTGTGTAAATCAATTCTGTTTTGTGTGTGAATGAGGAACGTGTGCGTTAGAAGATAAGTGTGAAGGCCATCACAAGACCAGATGTTCTAAGGAGAAACCGAGGACAGATGTATGGGCACCAGGAGGTTGTAATGCGCCCCTACTGAAATGTCAGAGGAGGGCAGATTGACGACTCTAAAGATGAGACAGGCACCTATCAATGGGGACAAGATAACTATGATCAAAATCAGCATGGGGTAACTCCCTGAAAGACTTGATGAAAGAACAAGATAAAGGATGAGAAGGACAATTTAAGAAAACAAGCACTCGTCAAACAACAATTGATTACAGCATGAGGGTGCAAAACTCATTGGCCCCAATGAAGGAAAATCACTATATAAACAGGGTGCCTTGCCATGAAACTTTGGGTTCATCTTGCCAAGACTTCCCTGGAGCATTGTGTCACGACGGACAGAACCTGGCTCCTACCTACCCGTGATCAACCTAGCTGGTCACTAGATTGATCTGGACTCTGGACTGTTAACTATAACATTGACTGGCGGGACAGTGTGTGAGGGTGTGTGTGATTGAATGCATATGCTAATTGTTGTATCTTCAGTAAATGCAGCATATTGCCTTTTCCCCTGAAAAAGATCCCGTGTGCTTCTTATAAGCATAACATTTTTGGTGGAGAATTGCAAAAGAGGGAAGACATGCACTGTGAGTGTTGAAAATACCCCTAAATACTGCTAAAAGGTATACCATATGTATAAAGTGATCGATCATTCAGGTGTGCACATCCCCGGTCATAAATGTGCCGGGCAATAGGGGATGATTAGAGTCCTTGCTCCGACCCGTCTGTCAGGGAAAATTATACAGATAGATACATATATAAATTGTTTGTACAAACTGTCTAGGTATATACACCCTGGTCGTAGAGGTGCTGGGCCATAAGGGGGAGGATTAGAGTCTGTCGGGGAAAAATTGCATAGGTGAATATACCCTCGGTCATAGTAGGATTGAGCCTAAAAGGTAGGGGGCTCAGCATTCCCCCTCCTGCTCTGTTAGGCAGAGTTTTTAGTGGGTATAGACTTTTTGTGTTTGTAAGTCCCAGCGGGAGTGTGGGCATGGAAAAGGTAAAAGAGATTCATAAAGAAAATATGTTCAGGCAAAAAGAGTTCCCTAAGCACAAAGCTCAAGAAGAGCAGAAAAAAATTACCATTCATATAGGAAACTACTCCTTTTAAGAAAATTTTGCAAAAATTTGGCCACAGCCCATGGGCTGAACAAGCATTAGCCAATGCCCATACTATTGCAGATTTGGAAAATAGATTGGCAAAATATCTGTTGGTCTACAGCTGTCAACCCCAATAAAAAGAGACTCAGCTGCAATTTGGCTATTGTGGGAAGCATGCAAAGAGGCATTCCTTCACTTGGCTAGATGCCGAGAGGAAAACGCCACACTACATGAAAAACTTGGTATATCTGAATGAGAAACTGATAAATGGAAAATACTGGCCACTGGGGTCCAAAGCCAGTTACCCGCATTCTCAAAGATACCCTAAGAGAAGTTAAAATAAAAGTGAGGGGCTTATCTGAACAAATAGAGGGGGGGAAAATACAAAAAGAGAATCAGGTTTTACAGGGAATGATAAACAAACTAACATTAGAACAAGGTAGAGCCCCTGCCAAACACAACCGCTGTGTAACTATTATTAAACATCTTAAAAAGAAAATTGGGGTTTGCCACCCACCAAGTAGTGGCTGTGACGGCAGGAGAATGGAATCAAGCCCAATACAGCAAGATCCCTGAATGGGAGGGAGAATGGGACCCTAGTGAAGCTTGGAATGGAGATATATGGGATGAGCCCCAGGGATTGAAACCTATTGAATAAAATCCTATTGCAGCAATATGATGAACTACAGTCACAATACCCGCACAGGGAGGGGGAAATACAACTGTCACCACTGTCCCTGTCTCAGCCACTGACTTAAAAGCCATGGCTGATAGTTTGGGACCCCTAAAAAAGGACAATTTCTCCAGATGGTGTTCTAATGCATTTTTCTCACAATAAGGGAAGAGCTGAACACCATTGAAATCAGCCGCTTGATGGGCGTCTGCATGGCTTCAGAGATTCAGGGGTCCTACATAGGATTAGAGTCGATGAGAACAACAGCATATTGACTTTAATGGGACTTTTTGGAGAGCAAATAGGCAGATGCAATTTTATAGCACAAGCCATAGCCACAACCCAAGAGTCCAATGAAGACCCTGAGAATTATTTAACCCGATGGGGTCTGATGCAAATAATGGCCGGCTTAACACCGTTGGGCAATGCCACAGCGCTGGATACAGTGGCATTCAGCATAGAATCCTTAGGAGATTGTGCTACTTCCCTAACCCCCCACTACTCCGGGAGGCTTGGAATTTGGCAAGAGGGTCGCCCAGCCACCCTAGGGGAACTAAGAGGCTTGGTCCAACAAATACCTACCCATTCTGGACCACAGCCCACGATAAAAAAAAAGAAAGCTGCTTATGGAGCTGTATTAGAACCAGCAGTTACATACACCAATGAGAGTGGCACAAAGGGAATTACAGGATCTTGAGAAGGATATAGTAGAGGCCTCTCCCATGGATGGGGAAACTGGGGACAGCGGCAAGGAGACTGGTTATACCCAGACCTCCAGCAATATCAGACAGCCTCCTCCCAGCAATGAAAGGAGGGAGGTGGGCACATGGAAAATGAGGTTCACCTGATAGCCTGGCGAACACTAACACAGCACGGGGCAAACCGAGAACAGTGGCCCCTACTGGCAGAGCCACCGGCGAGGGGTGGGGGGGGCAAAAGGGCCAGCGACGTTAAAGTACTGCCACGGCTGTGTACAGGCCGGTACCGGCGGCCACTTCTTACTGATATGCCGTACCGGCTTACTTTCACCCCGGTAAACTGGACACAAGCAAACAATATGCATTTTAATATGGCTAAATGTAAATGTCTCCATCTAGGAACAAAGAATGCAGGCAACACTTACAGGATGGGGGACTCTCTCCTGGGAAGCAGTGACTCTGAAAAAGATTTGGGGGTCAGGGTGGAGAATCAGCTGAACATGAGCTCACATGAGCTGTGACCAAAAAAGCTAATGTGATCCTTGGATGTGTAAACAGGGGAATCTCGAGTAGGAGCAGAGAGGTTATTTAACCTCTGTATTTGGCACTAGTGCGACTGCTCCTAAAATGTTGTGTCCAGTTCTGGTTTCCCTATATTTAAGAAGGATGGTGATAAATTGGAGGATTAGAAAGACTGAAAGAGAAGGCTGAGGGGTGACTAGATCACAGTCTATAAGTAGCTAAATGGGGAACAAATATTAATAATGAGTCTTCCAGCTGGCAGAGACAACTCCAATGCAGTCCCATGGCTGGAAGTAGACGCTAGATAAATTCAGACTGGAAATAAGGCGTAGCTTTTTAAAGATGAGAGTAATTACCCAGTGGAGAATTTACAAAGGCTCATGGTGGATTCTCCATCATTAAATTTTTAAACCAAGATTGGATTTTTTTCCTAAAAGCTCTGCTCTAGGCATTATTCTGGGGAAGTTCTCTGGTCTGTGTTACACAGGAGGTCAGACTACATCAGGGGTGGGCAAACTTTTTGGCCTGAGGGCCACATCGGGATTGCAAAACGGTATGAAGGGCTGGGTAGGGAAGGCTGTTCCTCCCCAAATAGCCTGGCCCCCGCCCCCTATCCATCCCCTCCCACTTCCTGCTCCCTGATTGCCCCCCTCAGAACCTCCGCCCTATCCAAACCCCCCCCCTTGTCCCCTGACCACCTCCTCCTGGGACCCCCATCCCTAACTGCCCCCCCAGGATCCCACCCCCATCCAACCCCCCCGTTCCCTGTCTCCTGACTGCCCCCCCGAACCTCCACCCCATCCAGCCTCCCCCTGTCCCCTGAATGCCCCCCAGGACCTCCTGCCCCTTATCCAACCCCACCTTCCCCTGTACCCTTACCATGCCACTCAGAGCAACAGGACTGGCTTATTGGAAAGCCTGAGAGGTGGATGGGCGCAAGCCACGCTGCCCATGCAGCAGCATAACTACGGGGAGGGGAACAGTGGGGGAGGGGCCAGGGGCTAGCCTCTGTGGCTCGGAGCTCAGGGGCCGGGCAGGACGGGTCCTGCAGGCTGGATGTGGCCCGCAGATTGTAGTTTGCCCACCTCTGGACTAGATGATCACAACGGTCCCATCTGGCCTTGGAGTCTATGAACTCATGTTGCACCAATTTAACTCAATTGTTTTTTGCACAAATTTTAGTGAAATCAGTGCAATTTGTGTGTTCAAACAAGGCCTCGGTCTCCGTCTCCCATCATCAGAACTGCAGATTCACTGGCTAATTCTCATTCAGAGCTCAAGTCCTGTGTGCGTCTTCATAGGCTCTTATTCTGGTTGTTATGGTTCTCGGTTTTAAGCTTTCCAGTTATTTTTTCTTTTGTCAAGTGCCACAAAGATGATCAGTTGCTGGTTATTTTTGAAGCCCTGCAGACAGATTTTATTTTGAAATAGGTCTCTTCTTACTGATTAACCAGCAATCTTTCCCTTCCACCTGCAATTTGACCAACCAGTGGCTAGTCACTTAGTTTTTTAACCCCTATGGGCTCCAAGGATATTAATAATATAATAGCAGGACAACTGGGCAGTGATTTCATTTCAACTCCTTCACTGCTGTGTGTCTGTACACTGGCCCCAGATACACTGAGCTGTGGAATTTCCATTTCCTGTACCGTAAGGGGTCGGACACACCAGCCATACTGAAGGCAGCTGGTGTTAGGTGTCTCTCTGAATGGCATATTCAGCAAAGAAAGGGTTAATGAGATTTCCCTCGGATGTATCCTTATTAGAGGTCTCTGCTGAGCTTTAATTAGCTCATTACAATGCTAATTGCATTATGTTGGCATCTTCCTGGGCTGCTTCCTGTTACGTAGACCAACATGGAATCCCTTGCCGTTGTAACTGGATTATTTTACTGCACACATGATTGAAAAGGAGAATTGCAAACCATGTTAGCGCCTAAGCAACGGACAAACTAGTTGAGATAAAATTAGAATGCATGCAAAGCTCCAGTTGCCCCCAGCCCCAAAGAGAACACGGTGTTCTGAGTGAGACGCTTAAAAAGCTGAGATCTGGATTGTCAGAATATATATTTTCCTGCCTTTCCACTACCTAGTTTAGGCCAAAACCCCATATGAGAGGCCATTCATGAGGGATTTCTGACTGATTGACAGAGCCATAGGAAGTGCCAGAAATGTCCCAGGAAAAGCTGCTCCTGAAAAATCTCCAGCCAGGGAAATTTGCTCAGGTTTCTGCTTGGTGGTGGCTAACAGCGTTGTATCAACTTTCCGTGAGACTAGCAAGGCTGCCTAAAAAGGGGATCAATTAGCCCCACACTTAGAAAAAAGGGTGAGGGCTCAGGATGTCTTTCTTTTTAAAAGAGAGTCCGCAGCAGACCGTGGTCAACCATTCCATCCTGCCCCCATGCTTCCGGACTAAGAGATGTTTCTGCCTGGGATGAGGTGGAGGATGGTCCACATCTGCAGTGAAGGCAGTGTTACTGGCAGAGCAGAGAGAGGGCCAAGCCGCGCTCCAGGACTTTCACTGTCCACGCAGTGAGTTACTGCATGGCAGCTAGTGCATAGTAGATTCACACCCTGGCTTGCCACACAGCACCCTCGCCATGTAAACCAGCCCTCAGCCACAAAAGGACGAGCAGTTTGTGGTGGAAAAGGGAAGGCAGTGGAGGGGCCAGCACCGTGACCGGCACGATGGAAAAGGCTAAAATGTCTGAGCCACAGGAAAAACCAAAGTCTCCCCTGCCTGTTCTGGTGGTACACAGTCTCATGTGGGCTCCATGGGAGCACCGCCAAGATGGTCTTGCCTCTTCTGAGCGCTCCTTATTGAGCTGTTTCCTGTGGAGCCTCCCCACAGGGTTCATAGACTGATCAATTCCAAGGCCAGAAGGTACCACTGTGATCATCTAGTCTGACCTCCTGTGTAACACAGGCCAGAGAACTGCTCCAGAACAATCCCTGTTTGAACTGGAGCAGATCTTCTCGAAGAACATCCCATCTGGATTTTAAAAATGGCCAGTGATGGAGAATCCCCCACGACCCTTGGCGAAGCTCAGCTTGGTCTCTGCATGGGGTAGCACTAGGAAGAGAGCTCCTTGGATTGCAGTCATTCTTTATAGCATGTCGCTGCCAGGTTGGGTTCATGAAATGGCTCCCCAGACAGCCTCCTCTTCCTAGCAGGTACTTATTTTTCCCTTGTCTCACACCAGCAGCTCACACCAGTCCCAGCAGGCAGGCAGCAATCAGGTGTGTTCTGTGCCACTGCATGCTACTTGGCTTCTTATTCACTGCTGTGTCAGGGCTCTCTGTGAGCACTGGACCCCTACCCCTACCCCAGGGAACCTGCCCTCATCGGTGCATACCAAAGTACAGAGTTGGGCCCACAAGTGGTGTGGGAAGTAAAGCCCCCAGCCACAATAACATCTCTGCCTTGTTATGCTACTGACACTGACCTGGGGCAAACTCTGAAGGAGGAAATCCCTCCTTCCTCTGGGTCTTGCAAGCTTTGCTGTGCTACCGGTTAGTCTGACCATGGCTCTTTCTGTTCACGACTCGGCCATGAGCTGACTGGGATTTTCTCAAGGTCGTATTTTTAATTACTTTGGGTGTGCAAGCAATGCGTGGTTGGCAGGTCTTTTCTGGGCAGTTTGTTACAAGCATTGGGTGCACTGTTCCCTCTAAACTGTACACATGTGCGTGCACACACAGATCCTAAACCCCATGCACTCAGCGAAACACCCTGTGCACAACAATTTGCACAGAAGAAATTTTTTGCGCATACAGCCTTTCAAAAATTAGAGGGAACATTGATTGGGTGGTCAATTTTCAAGCTCTTCCACCTCTTCTTGGCAGTTCCCAGTCTCGCCAGCAGCTGCCTGGAACCTCCTCACTCTTGTGCCCTCTCCTTTTCGGGCTAGTCCCAGGGGATAAGCTCTCTACTGCCTCTCTCCTCTGTAAGACCCTTCCTGCACTCCTTCCTTTACAGAACCTCCCAGCCCGGGTCTCCGCAGCTGGGTCCAATCCCTAATTCCCTGTCTCTCCTCTAGAGGGCACATAAGGGGAACCCATCACATCAGACATACACCAATTTCTGCGCCCTTGGCCGATACTGCTGCTGCTGCTGTTTGGCTGCCAAGCTGTCTCTGGTAGAAACCACTAGGTGACCAGTCATTAGAACAAAGATGCCGATCCTAACACTGGAGAGTGGTGCTCCTCAAGAATATTTGACCCCATGAGCTGCCTGGCCAGCTCTACACAGACAGGTAAACAGGAGAGGTTCACTGTCTGCTTTACACATTATTTATGAAGGTTTCACCCCAATCAGGAGTTTGTTCATGGGAACAGAATACGGTGGAGCAAAATGGTGTGGAAAAATTTACCATGGATCATGGGGGATTTTCCGTCACTAGCCATTTTAAAATCAAGATTGGATGTTTTGCTAAAGATATGCTCAAGTTCAAACAGGGAATGTCTCTGTCCTGTGTTGTACAGAAGGTCAGACTGGACGATCACAGTGGTCCCTTCTGAATCTATTCATCTTTTTAACGATGGAGGATGAAAGAACCAACCCCAATCTCAGAGCAACTCAGCCCTTTTCTTTGAGATCCGAAAGGTTTAACTGCGGTTTGTTATTCAATGTTGGCACATCTCCACACTTCCTGGCTAGTGCTGATTGAGAAACAAAGAATCATAGGATTGGAAGGGACCTCGAGAGGTCATCTAGTCTAGTCCCCTGCACTGAGGCAGAATTAAGTATTATCTAGACCAGTGATTCACAGACCTCAGTGGTTCAGGAGCCAAATTAGTGATCAACATTATTCAAAAGAGCCACAGGAGTGTGAGTGCATGGCAGGGGAGGTCTCAGGGCGTTAGCTTCACGGGTTTGAAATATTTACCGAACCTCTGCTCTTGACAACTCTGGCAGAATTTAAACCCTGTGTATGTATATATGTGTGTGTATACACACCCACACACACATATTATTCTCACAGCAAAATGACTGACCAAGTATTATTTTATCAACTACAATTGGTTAATGACATAGTAAAAGCATCCTGTTTGGTTAATAATTAAATCACACCGCGTTTAATATCATGTGCTGCAAAGAGCTGCAGGAGACACATTGAAGAACCACTTGCGGCTCTCAAGCCGCAATCTGAGTATCAATGCTCTAGATTATCCCTGACAGGGGTTTGTCCAACCTGTTCTTAAAAACCTCCAGTGACAGAGAAGCAGGAAGGACCATCACTGCCGGAGTATGGACCTGAATAAAACTCAGCAGTGCCACAAATCGAATCAGAAAGTTTGTTCTCTTGAGATTTCCAAATCAAAAAGAGCCAGACAAACTTTAACCCAGAATTCACATTTTTGGATGCACTCAAAGATTCACACACGCACATCAATACAGTGTAAGCCTATTGGGACACAGGAAGAACATTGATCTTACCTCAACTCCTCCATCAGCCTGGCCCAGATTTAGTAAACCATCCCTGCACATCAGGGTTCAAAAAAGAATTAGATAAATTCATGGAGGATAGGCCCATCAATGACTATTAGCCAGGATGCACAGGGATGGTGTCCCTAGCCTCTGTCTGCCAGAAGCTGAGAATGGGAGACAGGGGATGGATCACTTGATGATTACCTGCTCTGTTCATTCCCTCTGGGGCACTTGGCATTGGCTGCTGTCAGAAGACAGGATACTGGGCTAGATGGACCTTTGGTCTGACCCAGTATCTTATGAAAGCACTTAAGCACGTGCTTGAACACCACTGGAGTCAATAGCACTTTAGCATGTAACGAAGCATGTGTTTTCCTGAATCGGGGTCCCTGAGTGCAGACCAAGGTACTCAGATCATGCCATATACAAGCAGAGATTGATTAGATTCCTCTTGTTCTCACTGAAGCCAATGGGAGCTCCGCAGGATCCAGGCCCGTATTAGTAAACACCACACATACTCATAGACCAGGCGGGGGATAGTTTGGCCTGTTGTTGCGAAGCCCCCTGTACTTTTTGCATGAAGACACAAAGCCCATAATATCCTTGCTCTGAGCAGCTCTTAAGCTAAATAAGCCCCAGAGAGCAGAAGCAGGCAGGCTTACTGTGTGCACTGGGTCATGTCAACCATACTATTAACTAACTTCCCTACCTCAGCTGGGAGGAATTCAATCCAAGAAGAAACGTCAAGCCTAGTATCAAACTGCTCTGAATAAACAGTTCCAGCTCCTCTTTTCCCAAAGCTGCCATTGTCTCTGAGGCTGCCTTGGGCAGGTCATGTCACTGGGAAAAGGGTTTAGAAAAGGGAAAAGTGAGTTTAGGAACTGTCAGGTGTTGTTAGCAGCTTGACAACTCTTAATAAGGCCCATCTGCTCCAGAGCTGGCAGGATTCCCTCTGGCCGGATGGCCAACGCGTTGGTGAAGGTTTTATAATCAGTATTAATAAACACAGCCGGGCAGTAATTGGCACAGCGAACTGGAGACTGCCCAGGCGGGAGAGTCCCTAAGGAGAAGTAAAGTGAGAGTTCCTTCAAAAGCACCATGGCCGAGTGACAGACACCACAGTAAAACTGTAGCCCCGGTCCACGTACCGGGGTAAAGCAACCTTCTCCAGGGCAGTAGCACCCATCCAGATACCTGAGTGGGAGAACAAAAGTCTCCCCTCTCTCTCTCTGATTTCTAAGTGAAATATTTAACTTGCTAACACACTGCTCTGTCTCCATGTAGCTCCAGTGTGGCTCATTACTGATACAGTATGGCTGCCCAATCCCTGGGGGAGGACACTCCAAATCTAATTCATATTTAAGGCAAGTATTTACATATGTGCTTAACTTTACACAGGCAAGTGTGTAAAGAAAAGCACACATAGGACTGGGCCTACAGGCCAACTTTTTATAGGTATTTAGGCACTTAAAGGTGCAGATAAATGCTGTTGGAAAGCCCACTAGGCATCTATTGGCATCTTTAGGTGCCTAAATCCCTTTGATACTGTGGCCTTTCATGGGTTTTTCCTCATGTGTGAAAATAAATGTTTTGTAAATATCTCTTGCAGTCAAACAGCTGTTTCTGTACCAGAGTGTGGTTATCTATTCTCGCCATGTAGTAAAGACTGGCATCATACTTTTGTACTAAGTATGAGTACTAGGAAGAATATATTTAAGTATTTATTTTATTAAATCCTTGAATTAACAGGGGGAAGCTGGACCAAAGTTTTTCCAACTGTTTTTCTGGTTATATATCATCACTAATTTCAGGATTTTAAAAACATTTGGAAAGGCTGTATAAATAACTATTTTATCACTGTGCTTAGCTCTGCCCACACTTTCCCCAGATTTTCCACAAGTAGTGAATTAAAGAGAAATACACATGCCACTTTTAAGCCTTAGTTTTCATTCTCAATAGGACTGCATAGGTCAGTGTCCTTGAGGATGGCCCCAAACCTGCCAACACACGCATGCTTACCCTGACTCTACTGGAACACTCGCGAATCTGACATTAAGCACGTGAGTGCTACTGTTGGCAGGACCAAGGCCCTTAGCTGAATTTCTTTTTCATCAGTGACACGGCTCAGTCCCACTGTTCATGATAAATGCCCTTTTGACTTCAGTAGGAGCGTGATCATGCCCAAATGCACATGCATGTAGAAGGAGCAGAGTTAGGGCCTGATCCACAATGGGCATCTTTGTGTGGCCGTCAGTGCATATTGGGTAAGGCCCATTGAGACTGGTTGGGTTGACTGCTTGACTGGCACAGTAATGAGCATACTTTCATGTCAGTATAACCATAACTTTACAGTCCCTTCCTTTCAGATGTTTCATGTTAACCTGTAATGGCATGCTAAGGCTCATTGCTTTTTCTAAATGACAATATTAGCAACAGTTATTGCAGCTTAAAGAATTTGGCGGCGTAATTTCCTGGAGTTTTGTATCTGCTTGGAAGCAGTCATTCAGTGCAGGAAAAAACTGGGGAATGTAATGAATACAGAGTGATCTTGAAGATCAGTATTTAGAATCTGAACGTACATAGAGAGAGATAGTTAGGAATTTATCATGTTACTTCTTCTTCTTTCGTATGGCTGGTGTAGAGCAGCAACTACAATTTCATCCAAAGTTGATCGAGCCAAATGGCTACATCAGGAGTAGCAGAATTTAGTGCAGTAATGCCTCCTGCATATTTATAAATTGGGCAGTAGGTAGTGACATGTTTGAAGGTCTGTCATGGGGAACCACACTCGCACGCTGGGGAGTCCTTGATTTTCCATTTGTGCATTAAATATCTGCATCTACCATGGTTGGTTTGAATTCAGTTCAGAGTTGACCAAGATGACCATGGAAAGTCAAACCCAGGAACCTTCTGAGTGGGATTTGGCACAAGGTGTTTATTTTTTAAGTCTTGTTTAGCCCAATCTGCTGTCCAAGCCTCCTGATCATAACCTGATTGCATGAGGCTAAATAAATGTTCCCAGAAAGGCTTATAGGATTTAAGACATTGTGGGGTGGGAGGCATCAAGGTCTTGGTGAATAGGAAGGCATCTGTTTTTCTGGATTCGCTGAGCTTCACAGAATGTTGCAGCAGTTCGGCGTATCAGCGGGGGAGCAGTGTTAGAAAGGATTGGTAGCCGTGGTGTTGGAGTCGACGTAAAGGTTCCTGTGATGCACGCATCACTGTATTCAGATGGGAATCCACAAGTCGTGTGTGGCTACATTATGTTACTGAACTTCAGGAAAAAATTATAATCTCTTCATTACTGAGGAAGGTGCTTCTGGCTTCCGAGCTGCTAAGCTCCAGAGGTGTAAAATTCATCTCCTGCCACACTCCCAAGCATTGCCAAGGTCTGATGCTGTTCCTGACCTTCACCATCATGCTGTAGAGTTCCTCGGTGTTAATAAAGCAGCAGGGAAGGACTCACAAAATAACCAAGTTCTCCTCTCAGAAATAGTCCTAGTAATCTGGATAATGAAGAAGTGTGTTAGCAACACAAATGCTGGTATAGCTTTGGCAGATGGCAAATGCCTAGAAGATCTAGACTTTGTTGATGATTTTCACTATCGAGCAACACACCCCAAAAGCTACAAACAGAGACAGATAACTTGGAAAAAATAGCAGGCCAAGAGGGGCTCGAGATCAGCAACACCAAAACATACATCCTCGAAACCCAGACGTCAAGCAGCATTATCGTATTATACAGCAAAAATATCGAGTCAAACAATTCATCTACATGGGCAGCACCATAGTAGCCAATGGAGACCCCGAGAAAGAAGTGACATCAGTGAATCCACAACATTCATTAAACTTAACAAAGTATGAAAATCAAAGATCTACAGCATCAGAACAAAACTGAGCATTTTCAACACAAACATAATCTCAGTGCTATCACAGGCTGCAAGCACTGGAGAATGACCAGAACATTAGACGGAAAACTAGACTCCTTCGAAAATAAGTGCCTGCAAAGATTCAGGGCATTGCATGGAACAACTTCCTCGCCAACAAAGAGATCCAAGAAACCACCACTCAGCAGCTTGTCTCCACTAGAACTGGAAGGAAGAACTGGACATACTTGTGGCATGTACACTGCATGCCAACATACAGACTCTGACCTGAACCTGTCAAGTGGAAACCAACTGGTGTGGGGAAATGAGGGTGCCCAAGAGAAACCTGAAGAGGAACCCTTAGGCAGGGAGGGCAGAACAGTCTATCTCAACACCACAGAGCAAATGGAAGCAGCAGCAAATGACAGAGAGGAATGGAAGAGACCGTTTCAGTCCTGTTGACTGGTAACTATAACATTGACTGGCGGGACAGTGTGTGTGTGTATGTGGTGTGATTGAATGCATATGCTAATTGTGATATCTTCAATAAACACAGAATATTGTCTTTTCCCCTCAAAAAGATCCCATGTGCTTCTTATAAGCAGAACTTGCTGACACTGGCACAGGAAGGATGCAACAATCCTCACAATCACACTCAAACTCACAAGCTTTGCTGCAGTCTCAGCAAGACCAAAATATCCAACCAACAGGCAGACTGTTACAGGTAAAGGCCATAATGTATTATTTCTTCTTAGAAATTCTGTGGTCCACATTCAGGCTGTGCATTTGAGCATGGTTGGTTGGTTGTGGGGGGCGGAATCCGAGTGTCATGGTGTTTGTTGTTTAAACACAACAAATCCTGCATCTTGATGCCCTTTCAGTCCCTTCTAACCCTTTGGAAGCCAGGGGGTGTTTCGTTTGAAGGTGAGAAGCCTGTGAAAGCATTTGGGTCCTATGCCTGGATGGTTAGGCGTGGGAATTCCAGGTGGCCTGGCTGCTCATGTTGCTTTAGCTGGCGACTACTTTTATATCTAGCAGCTGCTTTGACAGCCAGCACACTGGAAAAATTGGATCATAAGTTCATGATGTTTGATGTGAAGGAATTTTTGTGATTTTAAACAAAACAGTAGTGTGTCTCTCTCCACCCAGCACCCCCAGCCGCCCTTCTATGGTCCTGCACACCAGCCAGTTGCCCTCTCTGCCCCTCTGGATCCTAAAATGCCACCCCTTATGTTACCTTCCCTATGCTCCGCCTCACTCCCTGCACCCCCATGTGTCCTGGAAACCCAGCCTGTCCACCTGGTCTGCAGAACCCTTTCTCTCTGTCCCACTCCTCTGCCATCCCCCTTCTGCATTCTGCCTCTTGTTCCACTTGGGAACACTGAGGTCACTTACAAAGTGTGAGAGCTGGTGATAGGAGGGTGCATGGGGCACACCGCCAGCAGGGCTGGGATGAAGATGATGGCAAAACTGAAAGCAGAAAGTAATGGGGTGAAGCAAAGTGGGACACAAATTCCAGATGTCTCTCCAGACTCTGGTTGGGCAGGCAGCCCTGGTCCTGGGAGTGTGAAAAAGCCTTTGAATGAGCTAGTAAACCTCTGAGCAGGGAATTGCACAGATCTTCACTGCTTAATGATTGCCAGGATTCAGACTAGTAGAGCAAACCTGCTCCAGGGGTGTTTTCTGGGCTATCAACACTCTCTGTACAGATAAAAGGAAGAAGGTTTTGCTTTAGACAGAGAGATGTGGGAGTATTTCAGCTACAGCTGATAGATTAAGCAAGAACCAGTATGCATGTGTTTGCACATCTAGAGGGATCAGGGATATATAGATCCCCTTGGCCCTGTGTAATTATACAGATGAGCTTCGGGGGAGTGGGGCAGCATAAACACATCTACATTCCCTGCTAGAGAAAACCCTAAACACTTGTAATGGCCTGTTTTGACTACAGCCATAACTCTCTCTCTCTCTCGTTATACATACGTGGGCGTGTTCAGATACTAGTGCCTTCAGAGAAGATGAGCGGTTCTCATTCTCTCCACATCAAATGTCCACAGGGCACAGCCAGTGGGGCCTTGGGTGGTTTATGATAAAGCAGAACACTGAAAAATTCATAAATCAACTGTGTGCAGGGCACCAACATTGGTCTCCCTCCTGCATCCTTGAGCTAACTGGTACCTGTAACTAGCCGATAGCCCCTTACCTGCACCGCATGCCCCATAGGCAGGGTGTTAGGGCTCAAGATATGCCATTTATTTCTCCCCCTTCCCCCCACCCCACAGCTGAGCTGCATCAGTAGGAGACTTGTGAAAGGGTTCTTGGGTGGGGAAATACCTGCTTTGCTTTCGAGCCACATTCCCAGCACTACACAGGAGCTGTTTATTTTTTACCCACATTTGTATGTGCGTCCCTTGCCCCGCCTCCTTGCCTAATGGGCAGAAATCGGCTGCCAGGCTATTTTAGGCAAACCTGATGAAAAAAGACAACTCTGAACGGTCGTGGCTATATTTAGCCGGAACCTCTCCGTCCGGGATTCAGACTCTATTTGGAAACCCTGTGCCTTGGTGCGCAGCCAAATGTTTCCTTGTTATAAAGTCATTCCTCAGCATATGGCAAACGTTTCTTGTCCCTTGCTGTGTTTTGTGAGTAGCCGTGGCTGCTGAGCTAGCCCAGGCAGCCCGACAGCAGGGATTTTTATGCTGAAACTGGCTGGCAGCAGATAGTGATTCACCGCTGAGACCCAGAGAGCCTTTCATAAAAACAGCTTTCTTTTTTAAAGCCATTGAGTCTGGTAACTGCCTTCCCCCCCTGCTTCCGTCTGTCAATTGGCAGATGCAGCCTTGCCCAGTAATGCCACAAAGATAGTCACTGATAGTCACAAAGATAGTGACTTCCCCAGATAGTCACTGATTTCCCAGGTCCTCCTTTTGCAGGGATCAATCAGGGACCAAGTGGCAGTGAGGAAAGATTGTGCCCTCGCTGAAGGATCGGAGAGGCTCCGTCCTAGGTCCGTCTTACGCATAGACTGTAAGGCCAGGAGGGACCATTGTGATCATCTAGTCTGACCTGCTGCATATCGCAGGCTACAGGACCTCACCCACCCACTCCTGTAATAGACCCCTAACCTCTGGCTGAGTTCCTGAAGTCCTCAAATCTTGGTTTAAAGACTTCAAGTTACAGAGAATCCACCATTTATGTGTGTTTCAACCTGCAAGTGACCCGTACCCCACGCTGCAGAGGAAGGTGAAAGGGTCTTGGTCAATCTGACCCATGGGAAAATTCCTTCCTGATGGTAAATATGGTGATCAATTAGACCCTGAGCAAGTGTACAGGACCCACCAGCCAGACACCAGGGAAAGAATTCTCTGTAGTAACTCAGAACCCTTCCCATCTAGTGCCCCATCACTGGTCATTGGGGCTATTTGCTGCTAGCAGTCACAGATTAGCTACCTGCCATTGTGGGCAATCCCATCATACCATTCCCTCCATAAATTTATCAAGCTCAGTTTTGAAGCCAGTTAGGTTTTTTGCCCCCACCCACTCCTCTTGGAAGGCTGTTCCAGAACTTCACTCCACTCACTAACCTGTTAGATGAAGCCTCTACATTATGGAAGTGTGGGTAGCAAGTGACTCATAGTAGAGCCTGCACTGAGCTTTTCACGTCAAGCAGGATTAAAATCTCTCTCTTTCACACTTCAGTGCCTGAACTGAGTCCCCAGATTTGACACAATTACTGTTTGGAGGACAGTTTAGTTTCCAGTGACATTGTTGGGATACAATCAGCACTAACTGTGAGAGAAAACAATTAAAAATCATTCATATTTTAAATATGGCCTGGCTGCCTGACTTCCATTTCCCTCCCTGTTGCTAACTAGTCACCACCACAAGCTGAAAACTGTTATGCTCATGACATTCAAACAGAGACATTGGATAAAAACATTAAAATGCTCTAGCTAAAAAATTGCAATGTAATACTATTTTATTTCTTAAAATTCAGAACCTAAAACACAAGAACCCCAAATCAAAGCAAGCTGCTCCTGAAAACACAGAGGCACCTCTCACTCTACCTTACTCTTGGCTGGCTCTCTGCAAACTGATTGTGGCTAGACCCAGATCCCACGCACCCCTACAGATCCCCCTGGCCTGCAAGCAGGATCTGGAAAAAATATCTTGAGCATTTCAAGTGATAGCTTACAATTTTAATACCGTTTTCAATACACCCAAAAACCACAGCACGCATGTACACCACAAACTGAAAACCACACACACACATATGCATTGCCATTTCAAAAGTGTTGCAATTAAACAGAAAAAGCTTCCCCCTTTAATCATTGTACCCTTTGCAAGGCGAAAAGAGAAACTAACTGCTATGTACCACCAGCCTTCCTCCCCGGTTCTGCTCCTCACGCAGGCCCCCATTGTCCTTGCTCCTGAGCCCTGCTACCAGTCCCCCCTCAATAGCTGCAATCCTGATCCAGGGGCTGCATTTCTTTGGCTGGCTATTCTTAATGAAGACTCTTTGTGTGGAGCGACCTTACTCACTGTGAGTAGTCCCTTACTCTCTGAGTAGTCCCTTTTAATTCACTGGGGCTGCTTGTGACACAAGGTGCCACTGCTATGCAATGCGAGTAAGGGCGCCAGAAGCTGGCCCATAGCCAGCAGGCAGACCCTTGTCCATAGGATTCTCTCCTTCCCCCTGCAGTTCCCTGTTTCCTTGACCAGGTTCCTTGGGGTGGGGATGGAGGTGAATGGGACTCCCCAGCAGGAGCTCGGGCCTGTGGCCCTGCAAGGAGTCATTGGAGAAGGGCTCCACTTTGGCAAACCATGGACGGCTCAGAGGGACTGTGACCCCACAGCACTGCAGAGATCCCAGCTGTGTTTGACAGCCATCTGGCTGTGTCTTTCTGTTGGGCCATGAGGCTGGGGGAGCAGGCAGAGGGGGAGACCCCCAGGGAAGCTTGGTTGACACATACAGCTGGATCTCAGCAATGCAAGTTGTTTCTCTGGCTGACCAACCTCCAGATTTTTGCCGGCAAGGAGTGCTCATCTAATGAAGCCCAGCAGGTCTGAGGCTAGGGCTATCGCTGCTGCTGACGCTTATCGGGCTGACAGTTTCGGGGCAGGGAGTTGCGTCTTTTGCTCTTTGCACAGTAATTCTATCTGATGTACCCACCTAGGCACGGTTGGGTTCCAAGTAATCATGTTCGCTAGCTACACAAAAACGCCGGGCCCAGCCACACCCACTCACTATCTGCCTGGCTTCTGGTGGCTTCCATAGAGAACACTGTGAGTCCCGCAAGAGGGCTCGCACTTCCGGGGCGTGCAGTGGGGAGATAGATAACTAGAGCCCGGGAACGTCAGAACAGCCATTCAAGCCAAGACAGACACCCAGCTCAGTAAGGCAGCTTAGGAGGTGCAGAGTGTGGAATGAGGCAATCAGGGAGGCAAGGTGCATGTGGCTCAGGGCTCCATGCTGTCTCCCCACCCTGGTGCCTCCTTGGCTCCCCTATGGCATACCCCCTCCCTAGCCCCTTTGGCCCCTGCTCTGTTACATTTCTACTTTATAAGAGAGCTGGTGTGAGAGCCGAAAAGACATTGCCACAGCAGGGATCCAAGAGGAGGAGCACTAGAGTGTGTCCCCCTTCCACTGCTTTTTCCCTTCTCCATTCTCCCCTGTCCTGCTTCCTACTCCTGGAGTCACTCCAGTTGTGCTGTGTCTGGCCTGCCCAGGGTAACTGGCTAATTCTCCCTGGTCCCCTGCTCAGGAAAAGAATCATCTGCCTGAAAAGCAAAGCCAACCATACCAAAGCCAGTTAATTTTGCCTATAAAAAGTCAGTGACTGATTAGCTCCTGGAGGGTGAAGCAAACAGACCAGGAAAGGGAAGACTAGAAAGGTGCTGTGCCACACATGCTGGTGGAAGACAGAGGAGATTGTGAGGGAATAGGAGAAAGCCCCCAGAGTAGGAGGCAGAAGTTTTGGCCGACTTGCCCCTTGTGAGTTGGGGCTGCACAAGACACAGGAGAAGGACTGTCCCCTACCCCAAGGAGCTTCCAGAAATAGGCAAAAAACACTCCCTACCATGCTCTCTGGCACTGGGAAGGTTGGCAGACCCTTTCTTTAGAAGCCAAGTGTTGTGTCCCTCACAGAATTAGCAGACAGGAGTGCTGATATTTTGTTCCCTGTTCTTTTTCTGTGTTTCCTTTTGCCACATTTAAGCTTCTATAACAATAATAACAGTAATGTTATTAGTAAAGCCCATGTTCAAAGGGCTTTGCATACATTTACACACAGATCCTCACACCATCCTGGCAAGGGAGGATGGGGAAACTGAGACAGGGACATTAAAGCCAGAATTTCAAAAGAGCTCTGCACTCGTTTAGGGACCTGTGTGATGAGCCCAGGCTTTCAAGAGTGCTCAGCCCCCCAAGAGCTCCCATTGTTCTAGTGCTGAGCACCCACTGAGTGACTCACCTAAGGCCAGGCACTACCAGTGTCAGAGTCAGGATTTGAACCCAGGGCTCCTAACTACCAGTCTCATGCCCTAATCATTAGGCCTCACTGCCAATAATGCAAAACCTTACTTAGGTGTGATTGGAAGAATAATATGAGTCTATACTGTGTTAAAAGTCTTAAAAACTGTTATTACAAACACATTTCAGAGGGTATCCATTGCAAGGGAGTGTTTTGCAGCACACAGACTTCCAGAATTCTGTCCAGAAAACTGGACTCCCATTTCACGTTAAAGGAGAGGAATGACAGAGGAGGACAAACAGCTGAATTTGAAATTCTTCAGTGGCAGGAGGGTTAGGGCTGGATCCTATAAAACAGTGTTTCTAACCAATTGCAGTGGGGTGATATGCAGCATGTGTATGGTTAGTAATAATAAATAGCCCATGGGTATTATACCTCACACAGATACAAATACAGCTGGAAAAGTATCTGTGAACCCACTGAAAAGCTTTTGTTTAATTTATAGGGCTTGAGCTATTTTTAGCCTGCAGATTCTTGGGACTTTATCTGCCGCTGCTGCAAAGCGAACAGCTGGGGGTGATTTAATTATGTGTGTGTCAGGCAGGTTCTGGCACTTCCTGCTGCCTTGTGAACTACTTCACGGGGGGAAGAAATGAACATAATAGAGATGCAGAAAGAAGAAGCTAAAGCAATGTAGACTGGATAAGAGTTCAAGCCAATAGGATAAAGTGGTTTATGTGCTTACCTGACCGTTCCCCTTCTCTGGGTAATAAACTCTATAGCCCCATTGCAGTGGGTCTTCAGCCTACTTGCAGTTTGGAGTAGAACCAGATGTGTCAGTCACTTGCAGGAAGGGGCGAGGCCCAGACCCTGAATTCCCAGCCAGCCAGAGAGAACTTCCACAGCAAATGGCATATCCTGCATGGCCCATTATGGACTGCATCTGGGGACCTTATTACTCAGAAAGGGAAATGCTAAGGTAAACTCAGATACATTTTCCTGTTCTCTCTCACATTAAGAGCCACTGCCCCATGACAGTGGACTTTAATAGCATTGTGTACCCAGGGAGGAGGAAAACTCTACAATGATGTAGAGATTAACTCCAAGCTCTGATCCCTGGGTTCACAGATTGGAGCACTTTTTGCCTAAAGACAATGGCTGTGAAGGACTGGATGTTCAGGTCAGGGGAGGAGTCAACCAGTGACCATGTGGTCACCTCATAGAGGCATTTGCTTTATCTGCCCATGAAGCAGGCACTATTGCTCTCAGCCTGGATGCATTCTGGTGTGGGTCCCCCCTTGTGGCTGGGTAGGACTCCATCCTGTGCACCTTGAAGGGGTGGACTTGTGGATTTCCTGCCCCTTTGATGCTCAGTAGCAAAACATGAAGAGAGGGGTTGATTTGTGGGACAGACTGGTGCACTGAATATTTTAGTCTGGGGCCTGGATCTCTCGATGGAGCCACTTTGTCCCCGAGAAGGGTGTAGTTCTGTGTTCCCACAGAGAGGATGCTCCCAACACAGTGCTCTCTGCGAGGGCTGGAGACAAAATTAATGGAGCAGCAGAGCACAGACACCTCTGTCAAGGGCTTGAATGACTGTGTGGTGAATGCATTGGGAACTAGGTTCAGGGCTCGCGGAGCAGGTTAATGAGAGAAAGACACACATACTCTGCCCTTTGATAACACACCCACCGTTCAGAAGAGACCAGATTCCCCAAAAGACCAAGTGGGAGAGACCCACCCATGCCCCTGAGCAATCTTCCAACCAGGTGGAGGTAGGCATTTCCCCCACCTAGCTGAGCTGCAGGGCTTGAGCCAGTAGACGTGCTGTGAGCACATCCATGCAAAATGGATGGAGGGAAAAGAGGCCTTGCTTACAATGTTAGCCCAGGTGGTAGCATACTCCCCAAGAGGAGGGAAACCCCAGTTTAATTCTCCCCTATACTGTGGGAAAGAAATTTGAAAACAATCTGCCACCTCTCCAGGGTATGACTTAATCACAGGGCTATGGGATAGTCTGATGGAAGGCTCGCTCCAGCTCTGTTGTTAAAGCTGTTCCAATTTGTATTAAATAATTAACTATTAATTGAGCCAGACAGAGAGAGAAGCATTCTTTAGGGCAGTGGTTAAGGGGTGCACTTCAGAGGTAAGGGCTCAATCCTGCAAAATGCCCTGATTCAGCAAAGCACAAGTACCTCATTGTCCTACTGCCATTAATGAGGCTATGCATATGGTTCATCTTAATCACATGATTGAGTGTTTTGCTGGATTGGGTCTGGAGTGCTCAGCAACTGCAGGGCTGAGGCCTAGTTCCCCATCTATAAAATGGGGGTTACTAAGGGTATAATTCCTTGATTGATAAGCTGTCAAATGACCGGGCTCAATTAGTTTATTAATTAAAGACAGATGAGTGTAATACAGATTGGTAATGGATTGGCCTATCTAGCGAGCAGGTTTGCAGAGGTTACATTGTTATTCTGTTTCACATTATGAGCTCAGTTTTGGTCCTGTTTCATAGATTCTAAAACCAGACGGGACCATTGTGATCAACTAGCCTGACCCCCTGTATAACACAGGCCAGAGACCTGCACCATAATCATTCCTAGAGAAGAGCTTTTAGAAACAAACATCCAGTCTTGATTTAAAAATTATCAGTGTTGGGGAAGCCACCAAGACCTTGCTAAATTGTTCCAATGATTAATTATTCTCATGTTTAAAAAATATACACCTTATTTCCAGTCTGAATTTATCTTGCTTCAGCTTCCAGCGATTGGGTTGTGTTAGACCTTTCTCTGCTAGACTGAAGAGCCCATTAGCAAATATTTGTTCCACATGTAGGAACTTACAGACTAATCAAGTCACCCCTTAATCTTCTCGGTGTTAAGCTAAATAGATAGACTCAAGGAGCTCAACCATGATGAAGGCAGGTTTTCTAATCCTTTAGTCATTCTCATGGCACTTCTTTGAAACCTCTCCAATTTATCAACATCCTTCTTAAATTGTGGACACCAGACCTGGACACAGCAATGGTCACCCCAGTGCCAAGTACAGAGGTAAATTAACCTCTCTACTCCTACTTGAGAGTCCCCTGGTTATACACCCTGGGATCGTATTCATTCTTTTGGCCACAACATCACACCTGGCACTCACATTCAGCTGGTTATGCACCATGACCCCCAAATCTTTTTCAGAGTTGCTGCTTCCCAGTATAGAGTCCCCAGTCCTGTAAGTATGGCATACCTTCTTTGTTTCCAGTCGTGTGCATTTATTTAGGCATGCTAAAATGCATATTGTTTGCTTACATCCAGTTTACCAAGCTCTGAATCAGTGACCTGCCCTCTTCATTATTTGCCAATCCCCCAATTTTTGTGTCAACTGCAAACTTTATTAGTAATGATTTTATGTTTTCTTCCAGGTTATAGATAAAGATGTTCAATAGTGGAGAGCCTAGAACTGATCCCTGCATGACCCCCCCCTGGAAACACTCCCTTTCAGTGATGATTCCCCTTGACAATTATATTTTGAGACCTGTCAGTTAGCCAGTTTTAAATCCATTTAATATGTGCCATGTTCATTATGTATCTTTCTAAATTAAAATGTTATACAATACCAAGTCAAATGCCTTACAGATGTCTAAGTATACTACATCAACACTATTACTTTTATCAATCAAACTTGTAATCTCATTTTTTAAAGAAGATACTAAGTTAGTTTGACAGGACCTATTTTCCATAAGCCCATATTGATTTGCATCAATTATAGTACCTTCCTTTAGTTCTTTATTAATTGAATCCTGTATCAGTCACTCCATTATCTTGCCTGGGATTGATGTCAGGCTGACAAGCCTATAATTACTGGAGTCATCCCATTTACTTTTTTTTTTTTTTTTTAATTGCACAACCGTAGCTTTCTTTCAGTCTTCTGGAACTTCCCCAGTACTCCAAGACTTACTGAAAATCAGCATTAATGGTCCAGCAAGCTCCTGAGCCAGCTCTTTTAAAACTCTTGGATTCAAGTTATCTGGACTTGCTGATTTTAAAATGTCTAACTTTAATAGCTTCTGTTTAACATCCTCCAAAGATACTCATGGAATGGAAAGTATTATCATCACCATATGATAAGACTACATCATCTGTTTTTCTCCCAAATACAGAACAGAAATATTTATTGAACACTTCTGCCTTTTGGGTTTTAGTATTGATAATTCTACCATTTTCATCTATTAATGGACCCATACCATTGTCAGGATTCTTTTTGTTCCTAATATATTTTAAAACCTCCTTCTTGTTGTCCTTAACTCTGCTGGCCATAGATTTCTGCTTGTGTCTCTTGGCTTCCCATATGAATTTTCTATCGTTCCTAACTTCTGATTTATATTCATTACTATCAACTTCCCCTTTCTTCCATTTGTTATATATTTTACACCTACCTTCGCTTCCCCTCTAAACCAGGTTGGTTTTTTGCACAGCCTTCTTCCTCACTTGTGAGATTGTGGCCTTTTGGGTATCTAGTAAGGTTTTTTAATGATTCCCAGTTATCATTCACATTTTTCTGATTTAAATTCTTTCTCCCAGGTGATTTGGCTCCTAATTATTTTTAGGTTTAGGAAACTGGCCCTACTCAAATACCAAACATATATA
Source organism: Dermochelys coriacea (assembly GCF_009764565.3). NCBI lineage: Eukaryota > Metazoa > Chordata > Testudines > Dermochelyidae > Dermochelys > Dermochelys coriacea. Next base: position 51,356,580 of record NC_050076.1, read on the forward strand.
CTACTAGCCTGGACTTTATTCTACTTTGCTCCTTATAAATGTGATCAAGTCATGGTCACTTGTACCTTACCTACCATTAATCTTTAGTTCTGTGATTAGTTCCTTTTTATCTGTTAGGACAAGATCTAATATAGAATTTCCCTGTGTTGGCTGCAACACTTCTTGATTTAGGAAATTATCATCTATAATGTTTTATAAATTCCAAGGATGTTTTAGGACTAGCAATGTGAAACCTCCAGCATACATCACTCAAATTGAAGTTCCCCATGATCACACAGGTTTTTTTTCCTAACACATTATAGATAGGTGTATAAAGATCTGGTCACCCTGTTTCTCCAGTGTGATTTGGTCTGTAGAAGACACCAGCTAATACCACTTCTTGTGCTTTATCTGTTAGGACAGTAGTCCGTAACCATTCAAGATCATTTTCTTCTGAGTTATCAATGACTCGGAAACAAGTAATGCCATTCTTGACATAGAGTGCAACTCTCCCTCCCCTTTTGGCCACTCAATTCTTCCTAAATAGGTTATAACCATTGATTTTAACATTCCAATTGTGTGAATCATCCCACAGGGTTTCAGTAATACCAACCAGATCCAATTTACACTCATAAATGAACAATTCCAATTCCTCTTGTTTGCTCCTAGCATTAGTGTATAGGCAATTCAAGAATTTCTTCCCCTTCATGTCCTTTGGTTCCTTGATTATTTTTGTTCTCAACATCTTGATTTTTTGAGTGCTTATATCTTCCCTCTTTTTACTCTACCCTTTTGCTGTTAGTTTAACTCCCTCCTGACTCCTCTAGCCAGCCTGTCCCCAAAGAGATTGGTCCCCCTTCTGCAGAGGTGGAGGCCATCCAAACCTTGCAGCCCTCTCCTGCCCCCATATAGAAGATGGACCAATGTTCCACAGAACCAAAGCCCTCTACCTTACACTACTTACCTAGCCAGTGGTTCACTTCCAGAATCTTCTGCCTTCTGTCGTCCTTTGCTCACGGGACAGGAAGGCTCTCAGAGAAGATTCTTGGACATTCTTATTCTTCTTCAGCATGCTTCTGAGTTAACTGAAGTCATCAACTACCTGTGAGGTATCCTGCAGTGCAGTGTCATTAGTGCTGATATGAACCAACACCATTGGATCCTTGCCTGTAGACTTCAGAAACCAATCCAATCGTAGAGTGATGTCTTGTGTCTTAGCTCTGGGAAGGCAGCACACTGTCCTGTTGTCCACCAGTTCCTTGCAGAATGTTCTTTTGATTCTTCAACAAGGATTGTCCATCTTCCTGGGATGGTTGAAAAATTCTTTGCAGTAAGCTTGATTTTTCATATAGGTTATGCTGACCAGCTATCCACATGTCTGTCCCATACATCTCTCTGTTCTCTTGGACCTGCTGGATCTTGAGAGGTATCTTCCATAGTTTCCACACTGAGAACCTGGTATCAATCGGAAACTTCTAGCTGTGTGGAATTCCTCCTGACTCTCTTCTCTCTGGTGGCCACGACGTGTCCATCCTCATCTGCCTCCAACCATGTAGAATGCCCCTGTGGCCTCTTGCCTCTGGTGGTTATTTATATTCCTCTTATTTACAACAGACAGAATATTCTTCCGATTCCACAGACTTTATACACCTGTTCTTATCTAGATTTTGTACATAACATTCCAGATATCAGTAGATTGTAGACATCTGCAGTGACTGTACCTAGCACAAGATTTACATTTGGCAAATCTCAACAGAACTCACGTTTTGTTTCTGACAAATTCCACACATAAAAAAACACGAGTTACAACAGTTTAACTAGTAGCAGATTTCCACAGTGGAGCTTAGAATACAAGGCGTTCTGGGAATAGACGCTATTGACTACCAGGGGGACGATCCTTCCTTTTCCCCACCCACTGTGTGTCATGTCATCTTAGGCTGTGAGCTCCTCAGGTCAGGGACTGCCTCTCATTGGAAGTGTTCAGCGTCCAGCCCAGTGAGTGTTGTAACACAAACCATAGCAGAGCAAGGGTTGGAGGCATAGGTGCCGACTCCATGGGTGTTCCTGGGCTGGAGCACCCATGGGAAAAAAATAGTGAGTGCTCAGCATCCATTAGCCACAGCTGATTGGTGGCGGGGGATGGGGTTTGGGGGTGGGGCTTGAGGGAGGGCAGAGAGCAGTGAGAGGGCAGGGGCTTGGGGGAGGGGCGGAGAGAGGGCAGGGCCTCAGAGCGGGGGGGTTGTGGGGACTACATCCCCAGGGAAAAGAAAAACTCAGTGCCAATGGTTGGAGGCACTTTAAAAATAAAATCATTTTACTACTGGACTTTTCTCTGGGCTTTCCTTAAGCTATGTTAACTCCTTGGTGTCTGATGTGGAGTTTTACTGTATCAGGCCACAACCGCAGGACCTGGCCCCACCCATCCTGGTCTGATCACAGAGCTGGGACCTGCAGTGTTAATGCGTTCACAGCATCCAGTGGGTGGCACCACCAGGAGAAGAAATTCCTCCAACTTAATTAGCTCCAATCATCACTTCTGTTTTGTTGCAGTGCAGCAATGGAAGACCGGGCTCTATGTCGTCTTGTTGCTACAGCCATTTAAAAATAGCCTGGCCAGCCCCCAGAAGGGAAGGGGGAGATCACAGGCTTTTCCAGAGAAACGCCAAGTCCCAATGCATCCGGCTGTGTTTGGTGGCGGTTTTATTTGTCAGGAAACCCTGCCTGTCTTCTGCCTCTTGTGTGAAAGTGAAAGAACCCATTTGCTCTGGGCAGAGGAGAGACTGTTTCCATCTTTCAGCCCCAGCCTGACTAGAGATGGACGTCATTAAACCCCCCTCTGTCCAGGTTAGTGAGCCGAACTTGGCGCTGGACTCTTGGCCTTCTTTGGTTGAAATGATTGAATGCAGCAAGAGCTCCTGGAAAATGCTTCGTTTAGAAAAACAAGCTCTCTGCGAGGCTGGGAACTCCTCCAGGATCTTGGAAATTCCCCCTTCCCGAGCTGACTAAGGAGAGGCACCACGGTGAAATGACAGGCCAGAAGTGCGCACGCGCTGGAGGAGAGAAGCAGCTGCAGCATCCAGCTCCCCCTCTACCGCCTCCCTGCTCAGAGCGTGTGCCAGGGCCAGAAAAGTGATGCAAAGCTGGCCCTGGGTACCAGACTCACCGTGGGCTATGATTTGGAAACAAAAGTGCTGCAGGGCTATGAGATACCTGGATGTCTGGGTTCTTCCTAGTGCTCCAGTTTATCAGGGACAACCTTTTTGTTCCATGCCCGTACAGCCCCTAGCATGGTGAGACCCTGGTCCATGCCTGGGGCTCTGAAAACCAAGAACGATTGTTCCTGTCCCCCACCACCAACAGCAGCAAATCTGCAAACCTGTCCAAATGCCCCACCCCAGGGTACACGCTCCAGCCCATGCTCTCCGAGGAGCCTGGCTGTGCTCAGCACAAGTTGGGAAGGTGGTGGGGAAAAGAGGCTTAATGCTACCTGCATGTGCTCTTGGGTGCTGGCCCAGCCCCAGGCTGGGGTGCTCTGTTTTATGCTGGCTGCCAAGGGCCCAGGGCTGTTCCAGCAGCCAGGGCGTGGCATGGAGCTGCAGCCCAAAGCCACCGGTAGATTTGCTGCACAGTAGGTGTCGTCCCAGAGCAGGTAACTGGGTTTAAGGCTACTTTGCATTGAAAGGCAAGTGAAACCCATAGCACAGTGGGGATTTCTCCAGTTTAAACAGCAGATGGGAAGCCTTCTGCCAAGCAATGTCAATCGCTCTCCTGGCTCCTTCCAGCCTCTTCCTTCATTTGTATGATAAGAACTGTCTCTCTCTGTCTTTGCATATCCCCAACCCACTCGCCTTGCCACGTCCTGCCCAAACAAGAACTCCTAAACAATGGCTTCTGCACTGGTCCTACCTTTCCAAACTACTGTTGGCTGGCCTTGCCAAGAGGCAAAGGTGTAAAAGCAGCAAGTGCCCCTCTTGTGTGCACAGCTGACCTTGGTTAATAGAGGGTATAATCACGTTACAAGCATGAGTCGTATGTGTGCTAGGTGGTTAAAAGCACATCAGGAACTGGTGTTACAGATGCTTATAAACCCTGTTTCGAGCCACCTGTTAGTCTCTAACAACTGATTCCCCATTAATTAAAACATTTATTAACCTTTTAAAAACTATTTAGCAGTGCATCCATAGTATAAAGTCTGACCATAGCTCCACCCCCAGGTTCTGAGCTGGTCCTTTACCATGTACCACAGGCATGACATTTGTTTGTGATAGTGCCTGTTCCTAAAATATGCAGGATGAAGCTTAGAATCTCATCGCCAGCTGCTCCCACAAGCTGTGTTGTCCTTCACCATAGCCACCAGCAGCCAGATCTCCTAATTCCAGCAGAGACTTACTCCCTGTTTGGTCCCACATGGCCTGGCTAGAGCAATGGGAGCAGAATCTTTTTGCATTGCTCCCGCCCATGAGATGCCTTCTTCTGGCTGCAGTGACCCTAACATGAAGCCAGCTGCAGAAACCACCTGCACCCCTCTCTCTGCACCCGAGTCCCAGCACAAAGAGCCAAGTTCCCAGAGAGTCCATTGTGGGGCTGCTGTCAGTGTTTGTTTAATCATAAAATGAAGTTAATTGGGTGACTAAACACACTTCATTTCCAGCAGACGTATTTGATGAAGGCCAGGCCTTGACTTAGCAACCAGGCAGCTCAAATATCCATTAAGGAATATGGGAACTCCAAGGAATCCTTGCAACATGCAGCCAGAGCAACCCACAGAACAGGCCCTGAGCACCTTCAATTGGGGAACAAAGCTGTTTGTTTTACAACAAATTGCAGCCTGCTGGTAGCAACCTGTGAAAGGGGAAAGGAGCTAAATTTGTAGAAGTTATTTCTGGCACATTGTTCAGCTACCTCTTCCTGCCAAGCCACCCAGCTCTCTACCCCTCTTCTGTAATCTGCCAGCAAGTCAGCAGTAGCAGAACAAGCTGCTGCCTTCTCATGGCCCCTCTCTATCCCACTACAGTTATCATTAGTGCTTAAATTGTGGGGGTGGGGGAGGTCACAAGGGGTCAGAGACCCGGCAAACAAAATGTTTTTAAAATCCAGGAGGGTCACCGAGGGGTTCACTTTAAGCACTGTTTTACTGATGCTGCTGCTCCCAGATTATGGTAGACCTGCCCCCCACCACACACTTTTTTCAGACAACTTTAAACACTGGTTATCAAAGGTTATCCCTTCTCAGATCTTAGAACCACGGTCTCTACTAGTGCTCCCCAGCTGACCAGATAATGCCCCGGTTATCCCAGGCCACTTCCTGCAAAACAAATCAGACGGGCTGTGAAGTTACAGCCCACAGGATAACATCAATGACAGTAGGACAATGGGACAAACTGCCTCGGGAAGTCGTGGTAGCTCTAGCCCCGAACCCAAATATCCAAACTGTTATTTTTAGCCCCACAGCATGAACTCCCCAAGCCTGAGTCTGTTGACCGGGCTCTGCCACTCACAGCCATGCAGGAATTTTGCTATGTAGACAAATCCCTCTTTTAAACTCCCAAATCAATGTTAAAATCAAGAGGTTTTTTTGTTCGGAAGTTAGCAGCTGATTAATTCTGGAGTGAAAGCAGAAAGCAAGGGTAAGGAAGGTCCAAGGAAGAAACCTCCTCTTCCCCATTTTACTAACATTGAGTATCTATATAGCTTATTTCAACCATTAACTACAAAATCCTCTCACCAGCCCTGGGAGCTAGGTAGGAAAGGGTTATTGCCAAAAGTCTTGGCTCTGGTGAAATTAAGGCTGCAGGCCTGCAACTGTGGTTTGAAGCATACTGCCTGTCCAGAGTGGAAGAGGTTTGTTTTTCTAAACTCACCGATGTCCAATGCTTTTGAATATTTATATTTGCTAGACTTGCCTGGCATAGTCAGAGATTTTCACTTGGTTAAATAAAATCACAAGAAATGACCCGCCCTGGGGAGCAGCGAGAGCTTTGCTCTGTAATGTGGTCACACTTGGCTAAATAGAGCAATCCAGTGATTCTGTTCTCGCAGAATGTTTCTCTAAACAAAAGCTCCCTGTTGTAATGATGCTTGCATGGTCTCTGATATTTACATGGCTAGTAAATCCATTAAAGCTTCCTAAACAAAGATCTAGTTTTAAAAAAGAAATGCAAAATTAACCTTGCACTACCTTGGCTTTGCCTGGGGAGATGCTAGGCTGCATTCGTTGCAGGGACCGTATCAAAGAGGTGCCCCTCAGATATACACACATCTCTGATGCCAAGTGTGATGGTCTGTCACCAAACTCTTTCCATGCAAGTGCTCTGCTAAGCATCAGCTGAGCCTCTGGAGTTTATCTATGGAGCGAAACTAGGTCTGTGTCTCATGGCCCTTGGACAATTAGCTGCCACACAAAATCATAAAGCTCGATGCCCTGAGGTGCTGACTGGAGGAACGCAGTGAACACGACTGCACTACACATGCTGCCTGCCTGTGCACAGGGCAGGGCTGCCTGGAAAGTCTTAACAGCCTTCCAGTTCAGACTGAGGGCTCCTTATGAAAGGGCTGATCAGAGCCCTAGGCCTGCAAACAGAGTCCTAGGCCTGAGTGAGCTTTACGTCCTACCCTAGTGTGGGGAACCAGAAAGGGAGTCAGAGGGTCGCCCATAGGAGGCGTGCATTACCTGTGTTAGTCTGGGCCAAGTATAATTCTGTGGGCATATTAATGATAGAAAGGCAAGGGAGGTGTTTATTTGCTTCGTAAAGATCTACAGAATCATAATGTCAATGATGTTACCCCCTGCGGAGTATCGTGGGACTCGCAGTCTTCCCCGCCTCCCCCCCACCCCGATCCCACAGCTCCAAGCTCTAGGTCCCCTGGTTGGGGGGAATTTTGGTAATACAATGTAATCAGAAATGGGTCGAGCTGGGCATCATTCGAAAGTGCTTTCTCCCACGGACACAACGGTACCAAACATGACAATTCCTGAACAGTTTTGAGAAATGTTTAAAAATAAACATTTTTAGCTATACTTTAACACAGGGATGCATTGCGTACATATAAAAGACACTGATCTTTAGTAATCCTGGGGAAGTTAGCCTTGACATGGAGGACTGAATACACTTATTCATCAAAGTCATCATCAGTGTCGCCTCTATCTACGGCAGCACTGCTAGACACATTGTCACACTGATCCTTGTCAGCACTGCATTCCCACATTTCTGTACAAGGCAGGCTGCTGGCCAAACACTTGCAGGTCTTTGCACATGAGCATTTGATTAGCTGAAGGATTGATTCAGGAATGCAGGGTGTTTCACATACAACTGGTGTAATCAGTCCATCATCCAAGACCCATCCATGCCTGATGGGGCAGGTAGCTTTGGATGCTCTTGGTCATTCCAGAGCTATTCCATTGCTCGGTAACTTGCTCTCTTGATAGCAAGTATAAAGGCAGTCTTTGTTGGCGGCAATCTTTCTTCATTTGTCTGCTTTCTTGGAAAACTTCCACCAATATAGCTCTGAATGTTGGTCTTGAAAAGATAAACTGGGGGTATGAATGTCTCCAGTCCATTTATGACCTCATCAGTGACTGTCTCAGCTGTTCTGTGCACCTTCAGAGCTAGTAGAGAGTATTCGAAGGCTGAATCAAATGCCTTCCAGTAAGATAATTTGGTCTTTCCAACCAGCCTTCCAGTAGTATCACATCCTGAAAGGGCATGGAAACCTGGCAGTGTGGTGGCATTTAATTGTCTGAGTGATAGGAACAAACCTCTGAGTGATGTACAGCGATTCTGGTTTTGTGGCTGCTGCTGGGGAACAGAATCTTGCGGAAGATTTGGGTAGTGTTTCTGGGTTCACCCCATGCCAGCCCTGAAGGGGTTAAGGTGGCTCAGAAGTTAGCCTTCTAGGCTGCTGCTGGAGGAGACTGAGGTTTGACTGATAAATTACTAATTGATGATAAAGCGGGGGGTGAAGCTGGGTACAAAGCCAGGAAGTTTGCAGCAAAAGGGGGCTGCAGGGAGAGAGTCTCTAGTTGCTGTCTGGGTACAGAGAGGAGGATAGGTGAAAATCAACCCAGGGGTGAGCAAAAGTCCTAGGATTCCAGCCCTGCAGGACGTCTTTGCCCATAGGTGTTGCTGGGGAGAAAGCCTATGGAAAGCAGAGTAGGAAGAAGCCCAGGGAAATAGCAAAGAGGGTTGACACTGTGTAGACCTTCTCCCCTGATTATAGGATTATCCCTGGGCTGGAAGCCAGAATAGCGAGTGGGCCCAGGTTCCCCTATCAGCCATAGAGAAGCATCACAGGACTGGTGAAAGTGGCATCCAGTCAACTGGTCCAGTGAGACATCGATACCCTGGAAGGGGAAAACTATATAGTGACCTGGCCGGAGGGCTGAATCATGAAGAGAGGGTGAATAATGAGAGCTGATCCCCAGACACAGCCACAAGTGGGACCCTTCACAGTGAGTGAACTCCATCACCGTCTCGCAGAGAGCACTAGAACATCTGGGTCTTGAGCACCTCTCTTTGGGGCACTGGTGGCATGCAAGAGAATTTTAGTGTCAGCTTTCTCATGGGAACTCCAAAGAAACACCACTGAACAGTGCGAGGCAGAAGCTTCATGATGCCATGTGACAACAAAAATTTTTGAGCAATTCTTCACATGCTGGAGCATTTTTCCTGTAAGGTATTTTGTTAACTCATCCGTTGTATGAGTATGAGACATTGCCTTCTTCATCGTGACATTGTATATGTTTGCAGAGTCAGTGATTTTTTGTATTGGACAGGTGCAATACCATGGAGTCTCTTCTTTCTGTTAATATTATTAATTAATTCCTTGGCATATGTGTTAAACACGAGGTGGACTTCATTATAGGTCCAGTTATTTTCTCTGTAGCCTCGTAATGAAGTATTCAGCAAAATCTTGGCAGCTGCTAACAGGTTCTGGTTTGTCTAGAGCTTGTACCTCAGCCATGCTATCTATGACCACTAAGTTGAATGGCCCCTGCTGACATAAGGCACTGGTCACATTGTCAGGAGGTGCTGGCATGGGAAGACCATACAAGATGTGCACTGGTTTCCTTTTCTTCTGGCACATATACATTGTTCTGTTGCATTCAAACATTGATTGTGGTATCACTAAGAACTCCTACCTTCCCAAAGTCTCTCATAGATCAACATCATGCTGAGATCTGGACACAAGCAGATGATGAGCGAACAATGACCTGTCTGCAGTTAGCTCTGTAATAGTCCCTGCCACCTTCAGTTTGACTGTCGTCTTTGCATTTGAGCACAGCTTTAGCCTACTCTTCTTGATTGGCACCCATAGATTGACAGAGCCTAGGCTAACTCTCTGGGTTTTGAAGGCTTCCTACAAGGAGCAATGGTCTCAAGTTGCAGTGGGGGAGGTGTAGGTTGGATATTAGGAAACACTGTTTCACTAGGAGGGTGGTGAAGCACTGGAATGGGTTACCTAGGGAGTTGGTGGAATCTCCATCCTTAGAGGTTTTTAAGGCCTGGCTTGACAAAGCCGTGGCTGGGATGATTTAGTTGGTGTTGGTCCTGCTTTGAGCAGGGGGTTGCACTAGATGACCTCCTGAGGTCCCTTCCAAGCCTGATATTCTATGATTCTATGAAGTCATGACCCAAAGTATCCATTCAACTGACATCTTTAGCAATCTCACCCCGATGACTGCTTTTGTCATTATGTTAATGAGCTCCTGTCCATCGTATGCGAATAGGTTGTCAGTGTGAGTAAATTCATCCTGTAGCTTTAAAATTGTCCTTTCTTTGGATTTAACAGCCCCTTAACGAGTCTAGATGATGCTTGGTTCTGGGGTCATCCCAGCCATGCTTAATGTTTCATTCGAAATTCGATGGATTTCTGGGGTTGTTGGGAAAAATAGGTGTCAAATATAAAGGGAAGGGTAAACACCTTTAAAATCCCTCTTGGCCAGAGGAAAAACCCTTTCACATGTAAAGGGTTAAGAAGCTAAGATAACCTGGCTGGCACCTGACCAAAATGACCAATGAGGAGACAAGATATTTTCAAAGCTAGAGGCGGGGAGAAAAAAAGGCTCTCTCTGTCTGTGAGATGCTTTTGCCGGGAACAGAAAAGGAATGGAGTCTTAGAACGTAGTAAGTAATCTAGCTAGATATGTGTTAGATTCTGTTTTGTTTAAATGGCTGATAAAATATCTGTGCTGAATGGAATGTATATTTCTGTTTTTGTGTCTTTTTGTAACTTAAGGTTTCGTCTAGAGGGATTCTCTATGTTTTGAATCTGATTACCCTGTAAGGTATTTACCATCCTGATTTTACAGAGGTGATTCTTTTACTTTTTTTTCTTCAATTCAAATTCTTCTTTTAAGAACCTGATTGCTTTTTCATTGTTCTTAAGATCCAAGGATTTGGGTCTGTGTTCACCTATGCAAATTGGTGAGGATTTTTATCAAGCCTTCCCCAGGAAAGGGGGTGTAGGGTTTGGAGAGGATTTTGGTGGGAAAGAAGTTTCCAAGCGGGCTCTTTCCCTGTTATATATCTGTTAGGCACTTGGTGGTGGCAGCAATAAAGTCCAAGAGCAAAAGGTAAAATAGTTTGTACCTTGGGAAAGTTTTAACCTAAGCTGGTAAAAATAAGCGTAGGGGTTTTCATGCAGGTCCCCACATCTGTACCCAGAGTTCAGAGTGGGGAAGGAATCTTGACATGGTGGCAGCGGTGGGAAGCAGAAAAAACCCAAGAGGCTGCTCACAGGAGAGCTATGGAGGCAAGGGCCAAAGAACTGGAGGAGAAGGAAAAAGAGAGGAAGCATGCACTGGAGATGGAGAAGGCAAAGGCTCAGCAGGATATGCCAACAAACCCTAGCAATCCTTCTCCAGGTACCACTTCCCATCCCAGAAAGTTCTCCACTTACAAGGCAGGCAATGATACCAAGGCCTTCTTAGAAAACTTCAAAAGGGCCTGCCTTGGGTACAGCATCTCTACAGATCAATACATGGTAGAGCTGAGGCCGCAGCTCAGTGGACCCTTAGCTGAGGTGGCAGCTGAAATGCCTAAGGAACACATGAACAAGTATGAACTGTTTAAAACCAAGGCGAGAGTCAGAACAGGGCTAACACCTGAGCATTCCCGTCAGTGGTTCAGAGCCCTAAGGTTGAAACCAGACGTGTCATTTACCCTACATGCCTACCACATTGTGAAACATTGGGATGTCTGGATATCAGGAGCAAGTGTTCAAATCTCCAGAAGATTTGCCCTTCCTAATGCAAACGGAGCAGTTCTTAGAGGGTGTTCCTGAGGAAATAGAAAGATACATCCTAGATGGGAAGCCCAAAACTGTAATTGAGGGGGGGGGGGGAAATTGGAGCCAAATGGGTGGAGGTGGCAGAAAAGAAAAAAACTGGTCACAGTTGGAGAGGATACCAGAAGGGACAATCTCAGACCACACCCTACTACCAGGGGTATCCCAAGGCCCCAGCTACCCTCCAACGAACCTTCCAGCCACCTTATTATCCCGCCACACCATTCTTCAGCAACCCACCTTGCAACAGTGACCCATCACCTGGACGATGCTTTAAATGTAACGAGCCGGGGCATGTAAAGGCCAACTGCCCCAAGAATCCCAACAGATTACAGTTCATTGCACCGGAATCACACCAGAGGTCCTCAGGCCCAGATACCTCCCAGATATCCTCGAAGTGGAGGGAAAATGTGAGTGTGGGCAGAAAGAAGGTCATTGCGTGGAGGGACACCGGAGCACAAGTGTCGGCTATCTATGCTTCCTTAGTGGACCCCAGTTTAATCAACCCAGAGATCCAAGTGACGATTTAACCCTTCAAGTCCAACTCTTTCAATTTGCCTACAGCCAAGTTGCCTATCCAGTACAAGGACTGGTCAGGAACGTGGACTTTTGCAGTCTATGATGATTATCCCATCCCATCTGTTGGGGGAAGACTTGGCCAGTCATGTGAAGCTAACCAAGAGGGTGGGAATGGTCACCCGCAGCCAGGCTAAAGAAACCGTCACGCCTAGCTCTGTTCCGGAAACTTCTACCAGGACCCGGTCAGAGGTTATGGACCCGGACCCCAGGCCAATGTCTGCAACAGCAGTAGTGGATCCAGTCCCAGAGACCCAGACAGAGCCAGTCCCGGAACCAGCGGAACAACTAGCACCAGACCCATTGCCAGCACTGAATTCAGTACTTGCAACCCCAACACCAGAGGGCCCCACCAAACCTGAACTGGCAACAGCCGATAACTTTGCACAAGAGGCTCAGCCGGAGCCTGAACCCCAACATAGTGCACCAGCGGAGAGCGGTTCACAGTCAACGGAAACAGCCCCATCCCCTACATCACTTCCACAGGGACCAAGCATAGGTCCACAATCCAATGAGGAACTGATGTCTCCAGCATCAAGGGAACAGTTCAAGACTGAACAGGAAGCAGATGAAAGCCTCCAGAGAGCTTGGACGGCGGCACGGAGCAATCCACCGCCACTCAGCTCTTCTAATTGATCCAGATTTGTTGCAGAAAGAGAACTTTTATACAAGGAAACTCTTTCTGGTGGACACCAGGAAGACTGGCATCCTCAGAGACAGTTGGTAGTTCCAACTAAGTACCGGGTCAAGCTTTTGAGCTTAGCCCACAATCATCCTAGTGGCCATGCTGGGGTGAACAGGACCAGAGACCGTTTGAGGAGGTCATTCCACTGGGAGGGAATCGGCAAGGATGTTTCTACCTATGTCCGATCTTGTGAGGTATGCCAAAGAGTGGGAAAACCCCAAGACCAGGTCAAAGCCCCTCTCCAGCCACACCCCATCATTGAAGTTCCATTTCAGCGAGTAGCTGTGGATATTCTGGGTCCTTTTCCAAAAAAGACACCCAGAGGAAAACAGTACATACTGACTTTCATGGATTTTGCCACCCGATGGCCAGAGGTAGTGGCTCTAGCAACACCAGAGCTAAAAGCATGTGCCAGGCACTAGCAGACATTTTTGCCAGGGTAGGTTGGCCCTCCAGCATCCTCACAGATGCAGGAACTAATTTCCTGGCAGGAACTATGGAAAGCCTTTGAGAAGCTCATGGGGTAAATCACTTGGTTGCCACTCCTTACCACCATCAAACAAATGGCATGGTGGAGAAGTTTAATGGAACTTTGGGGGCCATGATACATAAATTCGTAAATGAGCACTCCAATGATTGGGACCTAGTGTTGCAGCAGTTGCTGTTTGCCTACAGAGCTGTACTACATCCCAGTTTATGGTTTTCACCATTTGAACTTGTATATGGCTGTGAGGTTAAGGGGCCATTACAGTTGGTGAAGCAGCAATGGGAGGGGTTTACACCTTCTCCAGAACTAACATTCTGGACTTTGTAACCAATCTACAAAACACCCTCCGAACCTCTTTAGCCCTTGCTAAAGAAAACCTACAGGATGCTCAAAAAGAGAAAAAGCCTGGTATGGTAAACATGCCAGAGAGCGTTCCTTCAAAGTAGGGGACCAGGTCATGGTCTTAAAGGCACTCCAGGCCCATAAAATGGAAGCGTCATGGGAAGGGCCATTCACGGTCCAGGAGCACCTGGGAGCTGTTAATTATCTCATAGCATTTCCCACCTCCAACCGAAAGCCTAAGGTGTACCATATTAATTCTCTAAAGCCCTTTTATTCCAGAGAATTAAAGGTTTGTCAGTTTACAGCCCAGGGAGGAGATGATGCTAAGTGGCCGGAAGGTGTCTACTATGAAGGGAAAAGTGCTGGTGGCGTGGAAGAGGTGAACCTCTCCATGACCCTTGGGCGTATGCAGCGACAGCGGATCAAGGAGCTGTGCACTAGCTACGCGCTGATGTTCTCAGCCACCCCAGGACTGACTAAACGGGCATACCACACCATTGATACAGGTAATGCTCACCCAATTAAAGCCCAACCTTACCGGGTGTCATAGAATCATAGAATCATAGAATATCAGGGTTGGAAGGGACCCCAGAAGGTCATCTAGTCCAACCCCCTGCTCAAAGCAGGACCAAGTCCCAGTTAAATCATCCTAGCCAGGGCTTTGTCAAGCCTGACCTTAAAAACCTCTAAGGAAGGAGATTCTACCACCTCCCTAGGTAACGCATTCCAGTGTTTCACCACCCTCTTAGTGAAAAAGTTTTTCCTAATATCCAATCTAAACCTCCCCCATTGCAACTTGAGACCATTACTCCTCGTTCTGTCATCTGCTACCATTGAGAACAGTCTAGAGCCATCCTCTTTGAAACCCCCTTTCAGGTAGTTGAAAGCAGCTATCAAATCCCCCCTCATTCTTCTCTTCTGCAGACTAAACAATCCCAGCTCCCTCAGCCTCTCCTCGTAAGTCATGTGCTCTAGACCCCTAATCATTTTTGTTGCCCTTCGTTGTACTCTTTCCAATTTATCCACATCCTTCTTGTAGTGTGGGGCCCAAAACTGGACACAGTACTCCAGATGAGGCCTCACCAGTGTCGAATAGAGGGGAACGATCACGTCCCTCGATCTGCTCGCTATGCCCCTACTTATACATCCCAAAATGCCATTGGCCTTCTTGGCAACAAGGGCACACTGCTGACTCATATCCAGCTTCTCGTCCACTGTCACCCCTAGGTCCTTTTCCGCAGAACTGCTGCCGAGCCATTCGGTCCCTAGTCTGTAGCGGTGCATTGGATTCTTCCATCCTAAGTGCAGGACCCTGCACTTATCCTTATTGAACCTCATTAGATTTCTTTTGGCCCAATCTTCCAATTTGTCTAGGTCCTTCTGTATCCTATCCCTCCCCTCCAGCGTATCTACCACTCCTCCCAGTTTAGTATCATCCGCAAATTTGCTGAGAGTGCAATCCACACCATCCTCCAGATCATTTATGAAGATATTGAACAAAACGGGCCCCAGGACCGACCCCTGGGGCACTCCACTTGACACCGGCTGCCAACTAGACATGGAGCCATTGATCACTACCCGTTGAGCCCGACAATCTAGCCAGCTTTCTACCCACCTTATAGTGCATTCATCCAGCCCATACTTCCTTAACTTGCTGACAAGAATGCTGTGGGAGACCGTGTCAAAAGCTTTGCTAAAGTCAAGAAACAATACATCCACTGCTTTCCCTTCATCCACAGAACCAGTAATCTCATCATAAAAGGCGATTAGATTAGTCAGGCATGACCTTCCCTTGGTGAATCCATGCTGACTGTTCCTGATCACTTTCCTCTCCTCTAAGTGCTTCAGGATTGATTCTTTGAGGACCTGCTCCATGATTTTTCCAGGGACTGAGGTGAGGCTGACCGGCCTGTAGTTCCCAGGATCCTCCTTCTTCCCTTTTTTAAAGATGGGCACTACATTAGCCTTTTTCCAGTCATCCGGGACTTCCCCCGTTCGCCACGAGTTTTCAAAGATAATGGCCAAGGGCTCTGCAATCACAGCCGCCAATTCCCTCAGCACTCTCGGATGCAATTCGTCCGGCCCCATGGACTTGTGCACGTCCAGCTTTTCTAAATAGTCCCTAACCACCTCTATCTCTACAGAGGGCTGGCCATCTCTTCCCCATTTTGTGATGCCCAGCACAGCAGTCTGGGAGCTGACCTTGTTAGTGAAAACAGAGGCAAAAAAAGCATTGAGTACATTAGCTTTTTCCACATCCTCTGTCACTAGCTTGCCTCCCTCATTCAGTAAGGGGCCCACACTTTCCTTGGCTTTCTTCTTGTTGCCAACATACCTGAAGAAACCCTTCTTGTTACTCTTGACATCTCTTGCTAGCTGCAGCTCCAGGTGCGATTTGGCCCTCCTGATATCTTTCCTACATGCCCGAGCAATATTTTTATACTCTTCCCTGGTCATATGTCCAACCTTCCACTTCTTGTAAGCTTCTTTTTTATGTTTAAGATCCGCTAAGATTTCACCATTAAGCCAAGCTGGTCGCCTGCCATATTTACTATTCTTTCGACTCATGCTAAAACTGCTATAGAACAGGAGATCCTGGATATGCTACAGATGGGGGTAATCCACCCCTCTGGCAGTGCATGGGCATCTCCAGTGGTTCTAGTTCCCAAACCAGATGGGGAGATACATTTTTGTGTGGACTACCGTAAGCTAAATGCTGTAACTCGCCCAGACAACTATCCAATGCCACGCACAGAAGAACTATTAGAGAAACTGGGATGGGCCCAGTTCATCTCTACCTTGGACTTAACCAAGGGGTACTGGCAGGTACCGCTAGATGAATCCGCCAAGGAAAGGTCAGCCTTCACCACCCATGTCGGGCTGTATGAATTTAATGTACTCCCTTTCAGGCTGTGGAATGCACCTGCCACCTTCCAAAGACTTGTAGATGGTGTCCTAGCGGGATTAGGAGAATATGCAGTCGCCTACCTTGACGTTATGGCCATATTTTTGGATTCCTGGGAAGAACACCTGGAACATCTACAAAAAGTCTTTGAGCGCATAAGGGAGGCAGGACTAACTGTTAAGGCTAAGAAGCGTCAAATAGGCTTAAACAGAGTGATTTACCTTGGACACCAGGTGGGTCAAGGAACTATCAACCCCCTACAGCCAAAGTGGATGCTATCCAAAAGTGGCCTGTCCCAAAGTCAAAGAAACAGGCCCAATCCTTCTTAGGCTTGGCCGGATATTACAGGCCATTTGTACTGCAATACAGCCAAATTGCCACCCCACTGACAGACCTAACCAAAAAGAAACAGCCAAATGCCGTTCAGTGGACCGAAGAGTGTCAGAAGGCCTTTAACCAGCTTAAAGCGACACTCATGTCTGACCCTGTACTAAGGGCCCTGACTTTGACAAACCGTTCCTAGTAACCACAGATGCGTCCAAGTGTGGTGTGGGAGCAGTTTTAATGCAGGAAAGACCGGATCAAGAATTCCACCCTGTAGTGTTTCTCAGCAAGAAGCTGTCTGAGAGGGAAAGCAACTAGTCAGTCAGTGAAAAAGAATGTTGCGCCATTGTCTACGCTCTGAAAAAACTACGCCCATATGTTTGGGGACGGTATTTCCACCTGCAAACCGACCATGCTGCGCTACAGTGGCTTCATACTGCCACAGGAAATAACAAAAAACTTATTCGGTGGAGTTTAGCTCTCCAAAGTTTTGATTTCGACATCCAACACATCTCTGGAGCTTCTCACAAAGTGGCTGATGCACTCTCCTCTGAAAGCTTCCCAGAATCAACTGGTTAAAATTGTCCTTGAGATGTAGACAATATTGTTAGTCTTTATATACTTGGTAGTATATTTAGAGGTCCATGTGTCTTACTAACTCTGTTTTCTCCTAGAGCTCCAGGAAGAAATCACAGCCAGCGTTTCACCCTATCTGTGATTTGGGGGGCGTGTCAAATATAAAGGGAAGGGTAAACACCTTTAAAATCCTTCCTGGCCAGAGGAAAAACCCTTTCACCTGTAAAGGGTTAAGAAGCTAGGATAACTTCACTGGCACCTAACCAAAATGACCAATAAGGAGACAAGATATTTTCAAAGCTGGAGGTGGGGAGAAAAAAAAGGCTCTCTCTGTCTGTGAGATGCTTTTGCCGGGAACAGAAAAGGAATGGAGTCTTAGAACTTAGTAAGTAATCTAGCTAGATATGCGTTAGATTCTGTTTTGTTTAAATGGCTGATAAAATATCTGTGCTAAATGGAATGTATATTTCTGTTTTTGTATCTTTTTGTAACTTAAGGTTTTGCCTAGAAGGATTCTCTATGTTTTGAATCTGATTACCCTGTAAGGTATTTACCATCCTGATTTTACAGAGGTGATTCTTTTACTTTTTTTCTTCAATTACAATTCTTCTTTTAAGAACCTGATTGCTTTTTCATTGTTCTTAAGATCCAAGGATTTGGGTCTGTGTTCACCTATGCAAATTGGTGAGGATTTTTATCAAGCCTTCCCCAGGAAAGGGGGTGTAGGGTTTGGAGAGGATTTTGATGGGAAAGAAGTTTCCAAGCGGGCTCTTTCCCTGTTATATATCGGTTAGGCACTTGGTGGTGGCAGCAATAAAGTCCAAGGACAAAAGGTAAAATAGTTTGTACCTTGGGAAAGTTTTAACCTAAGCTGGTAAAAATAAGCTTAGGGGTTTTCATGCAGGTCCCCACATCTGTACCCTAGAGTTCAGAATAGAGAAGGAATCTTGACAATAGGGAATGAGCATTTGGGTGCTCTCTTATGCCCACCACCAATCCCCCAATGGCTTTCATTGCTTTGTTTTTGTGTTCTGAGCTTTGTCTGACGCAAGCACGCAGAAGGGAACTGACAACCTTTTAATAACTCAATTTCCTTTTAGAAATTCTTCCCATATGTCAGTGTCAGGTTTTTCTACACCTTATTTCAGTGAGGTACCAGCCAATTAGTGCAGTATAGCTGGTTAAAGCTAAAGCAAAAAAGTATTTCCCAAAGTCCAGTGCTGTGAAGTAAATATTCCACTTAGCAGTCCTGACAGATCAAATAATGATCAGCAGACTCAACCATCTTCATGTATCACCATATTATCCTGAAAGTTGGCTTTGTTGGCAATTCAAGCTCCTCGAATTGCGTGATCCATTCTGTGGTCTTGCAGCTCTCCACCATGTGCAATAGGTCATTGAGAGTGGCATATATGCTGGATGTGTGACACTGGTCTGGCTAAGTCCTGTATCCTTTGGAAAATGACTTCAAACACATCCGTTTTCAAAGAAGATACCTACGTAGCATTTTTAAATGGCAAAAAGTGTTCAGGTGTGTGCTTTCGTAGTACATCATGACTTTTTCCCTGGAAGAATTTGGTTCCCAGTACTGTCACTGTACAAAATACCCCAGATGTCAGGAATACCAGTGCCATCAACAAAGGAGCCAATTGCACGTATCACTGCAAAGAATATGTGTATTTCATGAGGACGTAGACTCCCGCATCTACGAAAATCATCACAGGACATTATTTAGCTTCTCAACAGGCCTGTAAAGGCCCACGTCTATATGACGACACATTCTGATTTAGTTCTGTAGATGTATTTGTTCATGTGTGCCAGTTGCATAAGCAATGCTAACTGCATTGAATGATCATTGGGGCTAGCGGGTATGATTGGCAGGATGCATTGCTCTGGCACCTTGTATAGTGTCAAATTAAAGGCTGACCATGCTGGCATGTACCTTTCTTCTGAAATGGTGTGATATGGTATGTCCTGGCTGCGTGGGTCATTTGTGGCTACACACACTCATAGACTTTAAGGCAAGAAGGTGATCATCTAAGTCTGACTTCCTGCACATCGCAGGCCACACAGCCTCACCCATCCACTCCTGTAGTAGGCCCAGAATCCCTGGCTGAGTTACTGAAGTTCTCAAATCTATTGGACTCCTCCCCAAATCCGCACCCTAACCCCGCCTCTTCCCCCAGCGCACCACATTCCTCCTCCTTCCCCCCTCCCTCCCAGTGCTTGCTGTGCAAAACAGCTGTTTCATGGCGCAAGTGCTGGGAGGGAGGGGGGAGAAGCAGGATGCGGCGGCCACTCGGAGTGTTGCTGGTAGCAGGCTGGCTTACAGGACAACTGACACAGTTGCTGGTAAAAAGCACTTTATTTCCCTTCCCACAGCCATATATATACAGCACTTGTTTATTCCTTTTCTGTTGTTTATCACCCACTGTTCTCATCATTCTTATCTTTGGGTTCCATTATCTTGTGGTGGTAAAGACTGTCAGGTGCTGCTTATCTCATTAGTCCTTAGTTCAGCCAAAGTTTAGTCCTTCAACTTGCCACCCGCAGCCCCGCCTCTTGTACTGTTATTTTCCATTACTTGGCACACATTTCTAAAACATCTGATACTCAGCATTTCCCACATCTCCCCCTTTTTGTTTAAAAGCAGCTTGAATCATCCGTGACATTCCCCAACGCATACATTGACCTATATATGGACCACACAAACAAATTATACCAATACAGATACCAATTAATAAAAGAGTGTGCTGTAATGATGTTATCCATATTGTGTTCTAATTTTGCAAATCATTCATGAACAGAGTGAGAATGATCTGACAAATTAACACAACACATACCCTCAAAATCTTCACATCCGTGTCCATGTGGTAATAACAAAAATTCACTCGCAGCACTATTATATAAAACTGCATGGCAAATGCTATCTACATCGATTAATAATTCAGTTAATATTTCAAAAATTAGATTAAACTGTTTAATACTCCAACACACTAATTTCTCTAAATTAAAAGCATTTTCCATAATAGCAACACCAGTGATGCTTAAGCAATAGAAAATCAATCGCAGCTTGATTATCTAAAATGGCATCTCTTAATTTCTGTTGTTCCATACTTAAAAGAGCAATTGCCTGTGATGTAGCATTAAGCGCTTTAACAGCAAAACAAGCTAATGCATTCAAAGTTTGCACCGTGTAATAAGTTGCAAAGCCAGGAATGCCTGCAACAGCATTCAGCAAAGCCAAATATTCTGAGTGACTATATAAGGTAACATCGGCGGAACACGTATTTTGCAGGGCCGTGCTTCACCGATTTCACTGCTGATTCTTTCCGGGCAACAAAAGGGTCATTCGGCAAAGACAGCACAAGGTATTATGACTTAGATTGGCAGGAATATAACTAAAGGTTCGTTCGCCGCAGGTAAAAAACCAACCAGACGGCAAAATAATATGTCCATAATTAAAAGAAACATTAACCGCATTAGTACAATTCAAAAGGGGGGCACTTACGGTTTGGCAGCCCATGGGTACCTTTGCGCATGTGCAATTAACCACTTGCGTTACATTATCTGCCCCGGCTGGGTACAGAGTATGTAAAGATAGGGCCCCAGGGGGCAAGGAGTAATTGGCGGGGCCCCAATTTGCCATATTCGAATACTGTGAAGACAAATTGGCATAAGCTGCAAGCATGGTGTGACTGCCAATTTCTTCGGGATGATGACATATGGGCACAAGACAAGTGCCCAGTAGTTCCCCGGCTGCCACAGAATCAGACAAACAAAATGTGTGACATTGGCTATCAATGCTAGACGTTCCCATAGGTTATACGTCATTCGCACGCGTAGGGGTACAAGGAGTCCCCCCTGTAACCCAAGCAATACCACTATAACAATATCGATAACCCACATCCTCATTCTGGAAATAAACAGGATATGGCCACAAGCACAACCTCCTCTGATGCTTCCCCTCCAAGCGCGGGATCTTGTTCTCCAGGCTCCGGGTGCAAGGGCGAGCGAGGTTGCTGTAGCCAAGGCCGCACCCACTTAGCAGGTATCCACCGAGGACCTTCATCAAGGGAGACACAAGCATAACCCCGTCCCCAGGTTAGCAATTGTGCTGGCCCCTTCCATTGTTGAGAGGCATAATCAAACCATTTCACCTTAGGTTTCTTCTGCTCATGTTCTATCCCAATACTTCCTAGATGTCTTTGCATTGGAACATGATTGTTATCAGCACTACTAGGTTGCAACCAATTAAGGACATATACCGCTTTAGCTAATCGCCCAGCTGGTGTCTGAACTACTGCATCCTGTCCAGTTTGTGCCTGCTTATCCAACATTCCTTTCAAAGTACCATGAGATCGTTCAATAATGGCCTGGCCTGTCGAATTGCCTGGCACCCCTGTTTTGTGTGTTATCCCCCACATTTGTAAAAAGGTTGCGGTGCGCCTGGCCACATACCCAGCTCCATTATCTGTTTTTATCGATCGGGGCACCCCTAATGCAGCAAAACATGCCTGCCAATGTTTTATCACTTCCTTACTGCCCGTGGACACGTGGTTGTAGCCCAGATAACTCCAGAGAAGGTGTCTACTGACACATGTATGTATTTCTGCTTTCCGAATTGGTTATATTGGGTGACATCTGACTGCCATAATATTAAAGCCTCTAGACCTCGGGGATTAACCCCGGCAGGAAAGGTGGGTGTCAACCTATTACATTCTGAGCAAGAGGCTACAATACTTCGGGTTTGGGATATAGGTAGAGAGAATTGTCGCGCTAGGGCTTTCGCTGATTGATGGAAAAATCCATGAGACAGGCGAGCTTGCTCAAACCGATTGGGTACTACCACGGATCCCACCAGTGCATCCGCCTGATCGTTGCCCGTGCTTAAGTATCCAGGCAGGCCAGTATGGCTCCTTATATGGCCTACAAAGTATGGATACTTTCTTTCATTGAGTCGATGCCAGAGGCGCAAGAGTATCTGTTGCAATGCTGGATTATGTACCTTTCCCAGCATAGCTCTCTCCAACCTGTTTACTAATCCCACGGCATATTTAGAATCGTTCATCACGTTGAGCGATTCTTGGTTCCAGTGATCAAATGCCAAAAGTATAGCTAGGAGTTCTAATATCTGTACCGACCCCTCGCTAATAACCTTCTTATGGGCCCAAGTATGTCCATCCCACCAGACTACCCCTGCTCTCCCTGTTCGCCCAGCCGCATCAGTAAATACTGTTATTCCTGTCACTGGATTCTCCTGTCTCATAAGGTGTTTTTCCAACTGCAACGGGGAAGAAAACAGGCGGTGGGGAGGGTAATGACAACTCAATTGTCCCTGATAATTTGCTAGGGCAACAGCAAACACGGTGTCATACATCAACAGATGTGTAATCATCGTTTTTGAAAATGGCAACAAAATCTGATGCGGATCAATTCCTGTCATTACGGTTACTCTTTTCCGCGCTTGCACTATTAGCATGGCTATTGCTTCAATTCTGGAAGTTACCGTACGCACATTTTTACACGGTGGAAATATCCATTCCAAACCGACTAGGGGGTCTTTATCCCTAGTATCCCACTGAAATAATAGCGCTTCCAATACTGCATCTAGGCTAAAGACCGCTACCACGAAGGGTAAATTTTCCCGATATCTCCCGGAATAACCCTCCCCCACCTTCTGTCCTATTCGTTGTAATGCTTGCTTCTGTAGTACCGACAGTTGTCGTTTATCTCCAGGGGCTCTCCCCCCTTCTAATAAGGGAAGAAGAGGAATTATATCCTGATTTGTGATGCCACAAAGGGGGCGAAGCCATTGCAGTTCACCTAGCAGTTTCTGTGCATCATACAGTGTGCGTACATGAGGAGAGATTTTCAACTGCTGGGGGCGTACGGTGCAGTCAGTGATCCGAAGTCCCAAATACAAAAAAGGGGCTTTAGTCTGAACCTTTTCTGGGGCCACAAACAGACCAGCTTCTGCTAACGTGGAGGTGATCTGTGTTATAATCATGGGTTCAAAGGCTACTGGTGCCGCAAATAAAAGATCATCCATGTAATGATATATTTTCCATTGGGGATATTTCACTCGGATTGTGCGTATTGCCCATGCAACGAAGAGCTGGCAGATGGTAGGGGAATTTTTCATTCCTTGGGGCAAAACCTTCTACTGATACCGTACGGAAGGTGCTTCACAATTTACCCTCGGAATAGAGAAAGCAAAGCGCTCTCTGTCTCTCGGGTGTAATGGAATAGTAAAATAACAATCCTTCAGGTCAATGATTAGTAATG
Organism: Dermochelys coriacea; assembly: GCF_009764565.3. Lineage (NCBI taxonomy): Eukaryota > Metazoa > Chordata > Testudines > Dermochelyidae > Dermochelys > Dermochelys coriacea. The sequence continues at coordinate 51,380,028 of NC_050076.1, forward strand.
GCCACCCTGATGGGAACATGGATGGGGCAGGTAAACCAGGCTGTAAAGCACCCATGTCGACCATAATAACATTAATGGCACGCAGATCTTGGAGCAAACGCCATTTTCCTGATTTCTTTAGGATAGTAAATACAGGTGTATTCCATGGACTAACTGAGGGTTCTAGATGGTCAAGACGTACTTGCTCCTCTACTAGTTTTGTTAATGCAGCAAGTTTTTCTGTTGGCAGCGGCCACTGAGCAACCCAAATCGGCTCATCGGATTTCCATTCCAATGCCAGGGTTGGCCGCTCCTCAGTGGCCGCTACTAGAAAGGGGGGGAGCTGATCACCACCCCCCATTGACTCAAGCAATCCCTCCCCAACAGCCAAATAGTTGTATCAACAAGGTAAGGGCGAACTGACCCCCTTAATGTATTATCGATTACATCAGTAATGTCAATAAAAAATTCACTCAGCATGGGCTCACGCTGTCCGCCAATGCCCTGAAGAGGTGTGGTTACCGGTCGAATTGGCCATGTCACCGGCCAACCCTGCAGGGGCAACACCGTCACATCTGCCCCAGTATCGATAAGGACCTGATGCTCGAAAGAATCACCATCTGGGCCCTTAAATTGAACTAATCTAGTGGGACGATCTTGTCCCACTGACAAAACAAATGCTGATGTTAGTGGTGTGGGGTCTACCTGACTGGACGACCCGAAGCCCCCAGTTCCTCTTATCTGGGATGAGTTCACAGGAACATTCGCACGAAAGGGTATTAATTGTGCAATTTTGGTTCCGGCCATTATTGTAATAGGCGGGCATATAGCTCGTACCATAATCCCAATGTTCCCTCTATGATCAGCATCAATTAGCCCTGGAAACACAAAAAGCCCCTGTAAGGAGGCGGATGATCTACCTATTAACAATGCACTTAATCCATGCCCCAACGGTCCAGATGCCACTGATGGAACGAGCGTCACCCTATCATTCTCTAGGGAGATGTCGGCGGCGGTGGCCAAATCAACTCCGGCACTGCCGGAAGTTGCCCCGCGGAGACCGTCCAAGCAGCCGGCGTATTGTTTGTCCTCACGCCCTGCCGGCTGGCGCTCCGCGAGGCGTTTCCCGACCCCGACAAAGGGGTCTCATCTTTTTTAAACCGGGAGTGACACTCAGTAGCTTTATGACCGAATTTTTCACATTGATTACATGTCCCGGGAAATGGGGAGGGAAGTGCATTGTTTTGTGGCTGACCTCTTTTCTTGGGGCAATCCCGTTTTAAATGACCCATCTTTCCACACTGATAACACGCCCTCTCCCTTCCTCTACGCCAATTCGACTTGGAGGTATTCAAGGCTACCGCCAAGGCGCGTGCATGAATCTTTGCCTTATCCTCCTCCTCCACCAAAGGAGCACGAGTGCAGGCTTCAATCATGTCGACTAGGGAGGCCGATTTTGGTAAGTTCACCAAAATCTTCTTACACGTGGGGTTAGCATTTTGAAGGGCTAAATCTACCCCCAATGCCGATCTGGCGTCTGGTGTTAAATTAGGGGCCCTATTCAATGCCGTCCTTAGGCGGTCCAAAAAGAGGGCAAAAGATTCGCCCACTCCCTGCGTGACTTTTAAATAGGGAGGTGAAGGGGTGCCCAAATCAGGGAGCTCTTTGAATGCCTCCAATGCTAGAAGCTGAGACTGTTGTAATATTTGGGGTACCAATCGCGCCTGTAGCTGAGGCTCTTCAAATCGCCCCTGTCCCAACAACATGTCTGTTGATGCTACCTGGAGAGGGTCATCCCGGGGTCTATCTAAATTAAGCACTGCCGCGTGCTCAGCCTTTTTTCTCCATGAATCCTTCCATAATAATCTCTGTGTGGGTGTTAACAACATGTCTGCAAATTTCTGGGCATCAAAGGGACACATCGCTTGCCCCGAGAATATTTGTTCTAATAACGCTTGTACATACGGATTTTTCAAGCCATACGCCACAATAGCTTTCTGAGCCTCCCTCATCAATTTCCAGTCTAACGGCACCCAAGATTTAACCCCCTCCCTTGATACCGATACTGGGAAAGTAGCCGGCATGGTATCCAAAAATTCCCCGTCAATTATAGCATCCTTTATCAATCCATGCCAGCGCTTAATTGGGTCAGGAGATCCCACTCCTCCCCCCCCATCCCTCCAAATCACCCCCGTCCCCCGTTCTTCTTGCCCTCGTCCAATTGAAGAACACGTAGGTGGCGGAGGTTTCACTTTTGGTTGAACCGGTTGCGTAGCGGGGGCATAAATTTTGCGATATTCTTCCTCTGCTGTCTGTCGCAACTCTCCCTCGGGAGTGAGGTGCTCCGTACAACCATAATACTCACACAACCTACAAATATGGGGCAAACGTGAGGGGTCAGGTATACCGTGCTCTTGAAGCTGTTGTAGCAGATGCTTGCGGTCTGTTTTCCTTTCTATCCAGCTCATCCATCATCTGTTGAGCTGCAATACCTTCCTTAGATAACCACCGAATTATCTGGTCCTGCGTCAAGTTATCAAACTCTCCAGTTTTAGGCAAGTCAATAATCCGAACGTGTCGGGGAGGGGCTGATGGCACAACCGCGGGCGGCAATCCTGACCCCCCTTGTAACGGGTTCTCTGGATTGCCCGATGACGATTCCCCCGACACAGGCTGATCCACAGCCATCGGTTCGCCTCGATCTGAGTCGTCATCCTTCAAGGGCAACGGTACCTCACTGGGGTCCAACGGCGCCAAAGGAATCATAGGCGTTGTTTTACCAAAAAAGTCTTTCGCTCCTACCGTGAAGGCCCCTTTCACTGATGATTCTAATGCCTTGCGTAAGGCAATACGTGCCCCTGCCTGAGCCGCTGCGGTGGTAACGGCTCGATGAACAGTCCGCCAGATAGGGCTCAAGGCAGCAGCTTCTTTATTTCTGACCCCCACAAAGTCCCACAGGTCTTCCCCCACTGTTTTCCACACCGAGGAGTCAAACACATTCTTTGCATTAACCAGGACACCCCGTCGCTTTCCCCACCAAAGCAATTTTTGAAGAGCTTCTGGGGAAAATTTTTCTCCCTGGTTATTAAGCAGATTGCTTAAGACTTTAAACACGGCCTGCTCATCTGCTGATGCTGCCGCTCCCATTATGAGAGATATTCCCCGCCGCTCACCTTTCAGTGGGAGCTCCCCCGCCTCTTGGGCGTCCCGGTTCCTCACCCGAACGGAGGACACCGGCAGTGGCGGTCCCTGCTATTTCTTCCTCTGTCCGTGGTATCAAATTCACAGAATTCTATCACGTCGGGGTCACCATTTGTTGCTGCTAGCAGGCTGGCTTACAGGACAACTGACACAGTTGCTGGTAAAAAGCACTTTATTTCCCTTCCCACAGCCATATATATACAGCACTTGTTTATTCCTTTTCTGTTGTTTATCACCCATTGTTCTCATCATTCTTATCTTTGGGTTCCATTATCTTGTGGTGGTAAAGACTGTCAGGTGCTGCTTATCTCATTAGTCCTTAGTTCAGCCAAAGTTTAGTCCTTCAACTTGCCACCCGCAGCCCCGCCTCTTGTACTGTTATTTTCCATTACTTGGCACACATTTCTAAAACATCTGATACTCAGCATTTCCCACAGGGGAGGAGGTACAGTAGAGGAGGAGGTGAGCTGGGCTGGGGGGTGGGTCGGGGAGCTGCCGGCAGGTGCAGAGCACCCCCCAATTTTTCCCCGTGGGTGCTCCGAGCCCTGAAGTATGGAATCAGTGCCTATGGTCTTGGAGTGTTCCACTAAAATCTGGCCTGGATTTGGTCATGTTCAGAGACTTTGAAAATCCATTATTTTTCTCTCTATGCAGACATTGTTAACCACGAGAGCACTCACACAGCCATGTTTGGAAAGCAGTTTGGCAATGTGGCGCAGTGCATGTGTGGCTGATGAGGCTGTACGTGTGTGACAGTCAAGATCCAGACACTGCAAGGTGAGAAGAGAAGGTTCAAACCCTCCAAAATAAGCAGTTAAATCAACTGATTGAATGCTGTTATTTTGCTGTAAGAGTGCATCAAGAAAGATCTTTTTTAGAAAGCTTGTAATACACTGGCCTTAATAGTCATGATGACCTACATATACTACTCCTGGGGGAATTCTGTGCCAAAAAATGAAAAATTCCAGACCAATATTTTAAAATTATGCAAAATTTTGCATATTTGATTTGTCAAAATAACACAATATAATCACGCACTCACTTCAGCCCCGAGGGTCCATGCCAGGTATGGGCGGGAGAGCTGGTGGGAAATCACAAATTCTGCGGAGAAAAATAAATTTTGCATTGTGCAGTGATGCAGAATTGCAGCAGGAGTAATACACAGTTATAGTTATGTAGGTATGTATGTGTATATGTAAAAAATTGCAACTATAACTGTGGTGTGACTTCAGCTTCACCTCACAACCAGATGAGACTGGTTTCAAGCCTCGAGCCATTGTCCAGCTCAGGAAAAAGCAATGAGAAATCATCAAAGCAGGGAACAGATTGAAACTAGAAAGAAAACCCCAGTCTTTGGAAACTAAGAAAGGAGGTAGTTTTCTCCATTTTCAATATCTGAAGAAAAAACCTGCACTCCCTTTTAAAATGGGGGACAGTCTCAAGGTGAGAGGCTGTCCATGAATGCTGGATCCCTCCTATAGCTATGGTTTTCTAGACCTCGCTTGATTGTGCCAGAGCCTGGGCTAAGTGCAGTGTTCAGATGTTATTTGTAGAACCTGAGGTCCTTGTAAAACGAGTGACTGACTTGCAGGAGACCTGGGAAGGTGCAGCAGAGGACACAACTTCCTTAGGTTGCCTGGTGTTCTGGCACAGGCATGCCAGCTAAATGTGCTAATGGCTGCATGACCATTGATATCTGCTTTATATTCACAAATATCCGCAGATCATTTTTGTATCCAGACAGGGCTCTACTAATAGAGCCTTCACTGCAGAGTGATCAGTGTGCGCAACTTGCCAGCTAGAGAGCACGTCTCATTACCTGGCTGGGGATTTGCTTAGTTGCTATTTGCAACAGAGGGATTACTCTGGCTACCTCAGTGGTGATTTTGGGACTCAGCTGAAGTATAATTTGTACGTGGTTAGCATGCCAGCTTTGTTTTACTGGTGGTGCCTGGGCACTTCCTGAGTGCCCTTCCCACCTGGGCAGCTTTCCCATACCGCGATCGGCCAAACCTGTGGACGCGGCCAGTAAACAAACCGGCCCGGCCCGCCAGGGGCTTTCCCTGAACAAGCGGCGGCCCTAGTTTGAGAACCACTGATCTAGTCCAACCCCCTGCTCACAACAGGACCAACCCCAACTAAATCATCCCAGCCAGGGCTTTGTCAAGCCAGGCCTTAAAAAACTCTAAGTAGGGAGATTCCACCACTTCCCTAGGTAACCCATTCCAGTGCTTCACCACCATCCTAGTGAAATAGTTTTTCCTAATATCCAACCTAGACCTCCCTCACTGCAACTTGAGAGCATTGCTCCTTGTTCTGTCATCTGCCACCATTGAGAACAGCCGAGCTCCATCCTCTTTGGAACCCCCCTTCAGGTAGTTAAAGGCTGCTATCAAATCCCCCCCTCACTCTTTTCTCTTGTGTAGACTAAATAAGCCCACTTCCCTCAGCCTCTCCTCATAAGTCATGTGCCCCAGCCCCCTAATAATTTTTGTTGTCCTCCACTGGACTCTCTCCAATTTGTCCACACCCTCTATGTAGTGGGGGGCCCAAAACTGGACGCAGAGCTCCAGGTGTGGCCCCAGTGCCAAATAGAGGGGTATAATCACTTCATTCGATCTGCTGGCAATGTTCCTACTAATGCAGCCCAATATGTCATTAGTTTTCTTGGAAACAAGGGCACACTGCTGACTCGTATCCAACTTCTCGTCCACTGTAATCCCCAGGTCCTTTTCTGCAGAACTGCTGTTTAGTCAGTCGGTCCTCAGCCTGTAGCGGTGCATGGGATTCTTCCGTCCTAAATGCAGGACTCTGAACTTGTCCTTGTTGAACCTCATCAGATTTCTTTTGGCCCAATCCTTTAATTTGCCTATCCCTACCCTCCATCATATCTACCTCTCCCCACAGCTTAGTGTCATCCGCAAACTTGCTGAGCGTGCAATCCATTCCATCATCCGGATCATTAATAAAGATGTTTTCCAAACATCACACTCCTGTGGTTCTCTTACATCCGTTCTCTCTGGATGTGCTTTTATTGCCTTGCTGGATCCTCCTGTGTCAAAGAACAGGTGAGGCGAGCTGATTCCATCACGTGTGTCATGGAGGGCTGGGGGGGCAGGTGCCCTTCCTGGCCAGCTGGTGTCAGCATAGGATCGTGGTTGACTTTTTCTTAAAACAAGCACAGGCACTGATGCCCTGATCCCACAAAGCACTTCATCACATGCTTAGCTGTACACAGGTGGTTAAGTGCTTTGCTGAATCAAGGCCTAACTGAAGGCAGTTGGGTGGTCCTCGGCAAACCCACTCTTGGACCTATCCCTGGCTTCTGAAGCCACCACTTTTGACGGGCTAGACTCTGGAATTCCAGCCTCTTCCCATTGTTCCTGTTTTGGGGCAGCATCATCCCGTGGATTGTGTTGACTGCACAGGGATCTACAAGAGCAATTCTGCACTTCTGAAAAGTCCCCTTTGCATGTTTCCAAGAGTTCATCGTAGACCCCCAGGTGGGACCATTATGGAGGCTAAGAAATACCTAGTACCATTACGTAGCTGACTCCCCAGGTTCCCCCAGCAACTTCCTCTGACTGAGCTTATTGGTTTTGCAATCAACTTAAAGCCAATCATCACACTTCCTCTCCCACTAATTGCATGCAGCAGTTTCATTGGTTGTGTGAAACTCCCAGCATAACCCCCAGACACAAATCAACGCCACCACCCAACAACACACCCAGCACACATAACTGCCAACACACACAGCCCCTCACCACAGTACACACCCCTCATGCACCACCTCCACCCATCCACACCGTTCTCCAGCCCAACACGTGCTCTCTCACCCTCACTCATACCTACTGTAAAACCAGAACTGTAAGCATTGGGCCATCACTAGTGTTAACAATAACAAAGGTGGAAGTTTCTATTTGCCTTCTGTAATGACAGGTTTCAGAGTAGCAGCTGTGTTAGTCTGTATTCGCAAAAAGAAAAGGAGTACTTGTGGCACCTTAGAGACTAACAAATTTATTTGTTGGTCTCTAAGGTGCCCCAAGTACTCCTTTTCTATTTGCCTTCTAGTTTCTGAGTCTCTAGGGGGTGCTCAAGTCATGTTCTCAAGTTCTTTCCAACTTTGAGGGCTAAAAGTTTTTTTTTTTTTTAATGCCAGCTGAGGTTCTCATGTCAGCACCTGACTCTGGTCCTGGGGCTTTTAAGTGAAACATCAAATCTCACATGGCTCATGATCAATGTGAGAGAGATGGCAGTTCGGCTTACTCATACCCTAGGCAAAGAGGCGAGGCGAGCCCTGTGGTTTTGACAGAAGCCCTCACAGAATGGTACTGTTATCCCTAGCGGGGGAAAGGGGAGAATTGCAGATGCCAGGGAAGAGAGAGACAGCTGGGTGCAGGGAAGCTTCAGAGCAGGGAACTGGCTTTGAACTCTGCCCGTGGCGTGTTAAAAGGACAGTTGGGATTGCTGATTAGAGAGAACACAGCAAGCAGGAAAGAAAGTAGCCCAGGCCCTACGAGGGGATTTCAGCCCTATGTCTAACAGCCCAAGGAACCCTAAGACTGAACCATGTCACCCAGGACCAGAAGGAAACCTGATATTCTTCAGCCCTCATCATAAATGGCCCAGTGGGATTTTTGAAAGCACCTTAAGTAAGCTGGGAGCATCGGATGCTTGCAGAGCTTGACACAGCATCAGCTAGCCAGTTATGGAGCTGAACTGCTCTGCTGAGGTGCTACGCTCATTATACCAACACACCTGGGTCTAGCCCTAGCTGCTCATTGCAACTCTGTGGTTGGGGTTTCACTCTCTCTCAGGCCTAAGCATATGCATGACAGACCCCAGAGAATGTCTATGATGAATTAAAGAACATTTTGACTTTTACCAGCTACTCGTTTTCTCCTTAGTTACAATGGCTGCATCCTCTCTGGCACTGTAATGTAGGCATAAATGTAACGTACGGTACACCCATCCTAGGGCACTGCCAGAGGCATATAAAGGGGCCTGGGTGTAGGCCGCATTAGATGTTTCCGGATATTATAGAGGGCAGAGCTCTGATACCATACGCCCCTTGCCCTGGAATGCTAGACTGTACGATATGACTCGGCCCCTAGGGGGCACTGTGTACCACACCCCATTTAAGCTATCCTCAGCCATGCCTGGCAGAGCATTAAAAGTTCTTATGGAAGACACATCTCTGGCATATCTTTCAGGAAAGGATGCTCTGTAGCCAGTTTGCAGCTGTACAGGAGCCTGAACTACTAGTAGCAGCCTCCAACCTACTGCATGCAAGATGTATATGACACCCACTACGTACACAGATTCCTGCATAGGGTTGCCATCCATCTGATTTTTACCCAGACAATCTGGGTTTCGGCTGGTGTGTCCAGGTGTCATTTGATAAACCCTGTTGCCTGTTTTTTGTTTTTTTTTTTAAATTGGGGGTTGGGGGGAAGTGGCAGAGCAGGGGCAGGGCCTTGGGGAGAAGAGAGGGAGCAGGGGATGAGGCCTTGGGGGTCCAGTTACCAGCCATTAGAAATGTGTCAACCCTATTCCCTCAGTGCATCCTGGGCTGGGCCTGGATGTTAATGGCCACCAGAACATTGGGCAGAAGGCAGCTGCTGGCTCAAACCTCTGTTGTTTTCAGACAGTTAGTGCACGTGCAACAAATCAGCAACATGGGGTGCAAGATGGCACCCACGCAGAGAGACAGCCTTAGCTGCAGTGCTCATGCCCTTTACTTGCACTTGGGACCATAGAGCTGTTTGTGCGGGCAGCTTTCTGTGTCAGTGGCTGTATTTACACACTAAGGCCACCAGTCATGCAAATACTTCAGGCCACATTTGAGATCACACATGCGGAGTCCTTCCATTGCCATCAGTGGGGCTGCTCACCATGTGTGAGGTTAGCCCATGCGTAGCCTGATCTTTGCAGGATCAGGCCATACCGGGCACTTTTTGAAACTCTGTTCTGGAAGGCTAAAAACAAGGGTAGCCCCCCCGTAATCATTGTTCTTGCCTTGGGGCTGGTGGGCTCTGCTCTCAGCGTGAATATGCAGCCGTATGTTAAGTAAATACCCACCCCCTCCTCCTTTCTGGAACGCTGATACTGCTGCCTGTTACTGCTGCTCTTCTGTGCTGCCCTCTATCACAGCAACGCTGCGGCTCATGCTCGTGAGCAGTCTGCACTTTCATCTATCTAATGGGGTTAGAGGAGGACACACGGCCACGCAGCCTTCCACCGAATCTCCTCGTTTGTCAGAAAGGTCGTGTTAGCATTGCTCAGCTGCTGCACTGAACGTCGGCCTTGGGAAAGATTTTAATTAACCAGGGTACTCAGTCGATGAAAGACATAACCACACAGAGGATGAATGGGCTTGTGGATAAGGCAGTGGGCCAGGACCCAGGCAGCACCTTCCCCCTGGGGGCGAGTCACTGAACTTCAGCTTCCTGTCTGCACAGCATTGCCTTTCTCCCTGCTTTGGCTAGCTTGCCTCTTTGGAGTGGAAGTGGTTTCTGTCAGGGACCATCTCTTACTACTTGTGTGCACAACAAGGTGTCTCAGAGCATGGCTCTAATACGCATCGTCATAAAAAAATGCCTTAGCTAGGGGCCAGGACACCAACAGGTGGCTAGTGCAAATAAAGAAAACCCCATGTTCCATGTCCTGCCTCTGTTTAAGCAGGTTTGTCGGGACCAGAGCCCAGCAACCAAGCCTGGCTCAGTTGATTGTCTTCCAGTAAGTGCTAAGGCAGCAGGAGCAGCACGTGGTCAGGTGGGGAGGCGAAAACTTCTTCCAGTCCTGGCACAGCACAGGAGTCCCTCACAGCGGCTGTGGCCTTTTCTCATGGACTGACCACCCCTTGTTGCTCCTGATTTTATTTTCTCATGGGAGATGTCTCCAGCAGGAAATGAATGATAAAAATCTCACATTTGGATCCAGAGGACAGAGCATAAATATTGCTGTGCGGGAAAGACTGGAGATAAGTGAAACCCACTCTCATAGCCTGATCTAGCTGGTACCTACCACCCACCTCACCCCCACCCCTTCACACTCTAGCCTAGCTCTCTTCCTCCTTGTCTGCCAGAGCCTGTGTCTGTCAGTGTTCAGTGCATGCTGTGCAGCCCCAGTTTCCCCAGGTTTACAAGCATGGGCTGGCTTAGGGAGGAGGAAGTAGGTGGCAGTTATTACTCCCCACAGCCGGCCAGGGCAGGCTTCCTGGCATTCTGCTTCAAATTGACTTTTCCTCCCCTTTGCTGCTTTCTCTGTGTTATTTGAGGGCAGCAGTTTGGATTTGAAAAGGCAGGCTAGTCTTAATAATTTGACAGAGCCCTCCCCCATACCTCTAACGCCTGCTCTAGTTCCTTTGTTTCAAACCTGGGTGGCTTTATTTGAGCTGGCTGTGTCAGCAACCGAAGTCAGTGCAGGGAGAAAACGGGGGGGTGGGGGGGTAAGGGGTCGGGGTTTCCCTGCCACCTCCGCTAAGGCACCTCCACCATTCCAGACACACACCTTCGTACTTCTGCCAATGCACCTCAATCCAACCCTACAACACACCCTAGCATTCCAGCCCCAGAACCTCACAACTCCCCCAGTCACACTGGAACCCAACACAGCTCCACCTCTGCACCCCAGGCCAATCTGCCACCCCCCACATCACCAAACACCAGCAATGTACCCAGGCTCTAATCTCAGCATGGTCCACAGAGAAACAGGCTATTCGGCACGCTTCTCAAAGGCTGCGCCTCTAGCAGTACTCCCCTGAGCCTTCATAGCTGCACAGTCAATGCACACCTCATCACCCATCAGAGACTCCATCAGCAAATGTATCAAAGCAGAAGCCAACCTAGGGAAGCCTAAGGCCCAATATCCAAGTCAACCATGTGACTGTGTCCTGCGAGGGACTGGCTGACATCCAACGGCCAGTTATGGATTGGAAAACAAAGCAGCCCAACTCAGCACCGGATGCTGCCATGCTGTACCTGAGAGAGCCGCTGAGCGCTGATGGAGTTGGTGGGATGCTGAGAACCTGGGCGGCTGGGATGGGGTGTGCAGCAGAAACACCTTTGAATGGAACAGCTACTTTGGCACTGGTTGCACAGCAGTGCTCTCTTCCAATTAGAGCCCCTAGACTCTGAGATAGGGTCTAAACTCCATCGATGGCCAACGAACAGAGGGCAAAGGCAAAGGCCGCAGCTCTTGCAACGGGCTGCTGCCCTCAGGGTTGGAAGCCCTGGGGTGTAGGTGACTGGGTGTCTTTAGCTTGAGCGGGAAACCCTGAAAAGACAAGAAAAAGCATCAGAGTCTTACCTTGCATTTTTTCTCCCTTCAGAGCAAATCTATTTTGGTTGGACTTTAAGGACAAAAAAAAAGCCCTGGGTTTTAAGTTAAAATCCAAGCTTTGTCCCCTTTCCAGCCAGTGCCTACACGCTGAGTTAATTTTATCAGTCCCCCTTCCCCCCATCTCCTGGAGATTCTCCTGACGCAGCCAATAAGCAGGAGAAAATAGCACATTGCCCACTCATCTCCAGTCTCCTTTTTCAAGGAAAATATTTATATTATGCCACAGAGAGGGTTTCCATGGCAGTGACGACTTTAACACTGTTGCCGTGGTAACCACTTGAGGCCATCTTGAACGGTTTGAAAATATCCTTCATAGACAAATAAGGAGAGCCTGTCAGGAGTACCACCCAGCGAATGGGACGATTAAAGGAAGATGTGTCTCTCTTGCTCCTTCACGCCTTGTCTTTTCCCTCTTCCTCCTTTCTCTCTCCCACTTTATTTTCTCTGTCTGTACGTTGTTCCCTTTCTCTAACCCTCTGTTCTCCACCTCTCTCTGGGTTCTTCCCTCATTTAACCCCCACAATCCTAACCCTAACCACCCCCTCCTCCCCCCGGCAGTAATTGCCCAACTGGTGCAACATGACTCCTGCACCATTCCTCTAGTAGGATGGGCATCCATATCCCTTGCCATGGTTCTCTTTCCCTTCGTGTCCCCCCGCTGCCCTCACGCTCTCATTTTGTTCCACTCTTTCCCTGCCATTCTTCCCGGGCTGGCTTTCCCCTGCCCTCTCTTTTGGATCTGTGCCCCTCGTGGCATTCCACATTATTCTCAGAAATGGCACTGAGTGATTTACAGAGTGAGAGACAGAGCATGAGGTGCCAAAGAAAATAGATTGGCGGATAAATCCAACACCTCGGCTTTTTATAGTCATGGACACAGCTTTAGTAGGCTGCTGGGGGCTTTGTGCAGAGGGGAGAACGCCCTGAAAACACGGCTCAGGCAAGGACCAGAGTCAGGAAGAGGACATCTTCACAGGGGCCCAGACCTGCCACATACCCAGCCCCACTCCTGACTTCCTTTCAGATCTCAACTCATGGGGAACAGTAGTGTGATTGCTTGTTAGCGGGTCTCTACCCAACCTCCAAGGTATGAAAGACCCACATCTCTCCCCCCCTACGTCCATGCATTTGCCCATTCTCCAAATCCCTCCCTTGAGATATCAGTGAGAAATAAAGCAGTGTGTGTCTATATTCATGAATGGTTTCAGAGTAGCAGCCGTGTTAGTCTGTATTCGTAAAAAGAAAAGCAGTACTTGTGGCACCTTAGAGACTAACAAATTTATTAGAGCATAAGCTTTTGCGAGCTACAGCTCACTTCATCGGATGTAGCTCACGAAAGCTTATGCTCTGATAAATTTGTTAGTCTCTAAGGTGCCACAAGTATTGCTTTTCTTTTATATTCATGAATGAAACCACAAAGGAAAAATAAACTTGGAATTTTTATTAACATAACCAGTCAATAAAATTTCCTTCCTGCCTGAAAAGCCAGATAATTTTCAAGTGATGATTTCTGTAGTTGGCTTTGATTTAACCTTTGGAATTATTTTAAGAGACTATTCTACCTCAGCATTCAAGTCTCCATTTGGTCCATACGGTAGCTTGGCCTTCTCTAGAAGTGGGGGGAGGAGAAGGGGGCAGTGTTTTTAGCATAAGATAAAATTGATAAAATTGAGGTCCTGTTCTTTAGTTTGCTGGTGGGATGGAGAGGTTCGGTGTGACTCCTGTACACAAACTTGGAGGACAGTTCTCATCTGGGGAAACCAGGAAGTGTGAGTAGGTCACCAACACTCTCCTTTCCTGTTGGGCAAGAACCATACAAATCTCGGACTGCAGCTGACCCAGCCAATGTCACAGCCAATGGCTGCAGCATTGCACCGTTCACGTGCTGGGTCTGGGATCAGTGAGCTGATGTGAGGGGGAGCAGGGCAGAAGCTGTGGAAATCCTCCAGAAGATGCCAGTAGCACCTGTCTCACCGAGGCATCAGCAGGCTGCTGTGTATCCCATGGAATTCACACTGTGATGCAGAACTGTGCTCCTGAGTATAAGCTTCTATTTTAAAAGCTACTGGGCCGGGCTCTCAGCCTGTGTCGCCCCGCCCAGCTCTGCTGAAGTCTCATCGGAGCCAGCATGATGGGCAGCAGCTGGGGCATGGCCAGTACATTCCCAGAACTCGTGAGTGTGAAGAAAGCATTAAAAACATGAAACAAATGTCACCTGATCCAGTCCTGTCTACTTGAATCTGCTGCCAGCCTGAAGCCACTGCGCTGAGGAGTGTGAACGCTATCCTCTCTGTCTCTAGGGGCAGCTGAACTTGAAATCAAACTGCTGGCCATTAGCAGAAACATTTAGCTATTGTGCTTATCTCATAATCCCCATCTGCCTCCCATCCCTCCCTAGGTATCAAAAGCCCCAAATTCCCTGTCTAGCATACAACCCCCCCACCACCACCCCTACTCCCCCCTGCTTATCAGCATAAAATAAATTGAATTCAATATCAGAATAAATAATGCAGGCACTGATTGTACCATTCATCTTCAGCATTAATTACTTTGGAAGTTCCCTGCTTTCATCTATCGACAGCAGCTGTAGCATTTCCACCATTTTGTTGTCAAAATTGGTAGGTCTTTCTACATATGTTGAGTTAAAAACACCTAGCCATATGTTGTCATTTACCCCAGTGCTGCATGGGTGTAACACATGACTATTCTTACCGGGCAGCATTCTGCACTGCGGAATCCAGCACAAGATCCAGGACTATGGAGAATCAGGCCTAAAGGCTCCTAAAATGCCACTGCCTTGGTCATAGCATGCACAGTAAGTGAAATGTCACTTGTCACAGTAAGAGGAATGTCACTTTACTATGGAGGGGAGGGGAACCAGACAGAGAGAGATGAAGTGACTTGCCCAAGGTCACCCATCTGGTCAGTGGCAGAGCTGGAAATGGAAGCCAGGTCCCCAGTCCAGTGCTGAAGCCACTAAGTAGCCCTTGCTCATTCCCTGTGCAGGTACTGCCAAGGACAACGAGCAGCAGCTATCAAATGGTATCCAACTCTGCAGCATGCCCTGAATGGGGCAGCAAACAGGAAGCCGTATAGCAAATGGGTAGTTATTGAACTGTCTTGCTTCCTGACTCAGCTGCCAGATGGTGAACGAGGCAAGGCTCCTAGATAGCCCTAATTCAATCAGTGCTCAAGGTCGTTCCATTTCCTCCACAGCAGGTACTGAAGCCAGCCCAGCTTGTGCACGGCAGGCCATTTCCTCTAGCCCGTTAGGAGAGATTTATTAAAAGGTGGTCCCACTATCTGAACACACAGTGCAACATTTAATCCACATCACTCGGACAAATCAAGCTGGGTTCTCACTGAGCCCTGCCTCTCTGCGGTGGGGGAGAAGCAGCGCAAACCTGTTGCTGAAGTTGACACCGTTGTCGCAAGATCCCCTTGTAAATCCAGGCGACTCTGAAGAAGCAACTGCTGTGACACAGGAGGCAGATATGTCAGGGAAGAAAGCCCAGCACTTTGTATTAACCACAAGGGCTTGATTCAGGCTTCTGGAAGCATCTTACACAGCTGGGTCATGGGCAGCCAGATCTAGAGCCAGAGTCTTCAGTTGCAAGACATGAGTCAAGAGTCAGCTGGGTTGGGACACCAGGAGGTCGGAAGCAGGAGACAAACTAGAGATCGGACCCATTAGTCAGGAACCAGAGTCAGGCAGGGTCCGGGTACCAGGAGTCAGAGGCAAGAGACAAACTGGAGGTTGGGAACCTCAAGTCAGATGTTGGGAGTCAAGCCAGGGTAGCACAAGGCAGATAGCCTAGAGCAGGGTGGAGCCCACTTGTTCAGAAAACTCCCTGTTCCTGCTGTTGGCTTCAGTTGGGCAAGGGGGCCAGTCAGCTGCTCTAGGACTCCACCAATCAGACCTTGGGACAGAGCCTCACATTGGAGCTGGGCTTCGTGGGTCCCAGATAAGCACTTGGCAGGTGAGGGCTTGGAGCATGGTGGCCTCCATGAGCCCTGTGGGCCTGGATTTGAGACCTCTGGGTTGTGATAGCACCCAATTCATGCTAAGCATGCTCAGAAACTTAGCCGTGACATCAGAATAACAACCCCCAGACTAACACTATAACTGCAGAGTCACCCCACTAGTCATTTGATATACAGCCTACCAACCGATCCCACTACATCGAGATCAGCTTCCCCTGAGCCTGGCCTTGCTTTCTGCACAGCTCTGCTCCAAGTGAGTTGTCCTCTGACAGTCCTGGCAAACAGCTGTGCAATTCTGGAAAAGGGGGTGAGTGAGGTTTGCACCCCTGCTGCTCCTTCAGCTCCTGATAGAGTCACACGACATCTCAGGCAGACGACTCAAATGCTTATTTTGGCACATACCTATCACTGTGGCATCTAGCCGTCGGACTGCCAATAGCAGAACATTGGCCATGGTTAGCTATTTCTCTGTGGTTGGATATATTCATCCAATATTCAGAGAGGTGGGCAAAATTTTTAGACAACTACTGCTTTTGTGAAAAGAACCCCCACCATGTCAGTCAAAACGTATTGACAAAATTGACATGAATAGTTGCGGCCAGTAAGAAAATGAACTAAGCAGAACAACGTGCTAATGTTGCTCCTTTCCTCCCCAAAAGGAAAAAACCTTTAGGGGAGCGGCTAGGACCTTTACCTGAAATGTGGTAAAATCCAGGTTCAAATCCCTGCTCCAGAACACACTCAACATGGGGTTTCTTTATTCACCAAAAATTCCAACAAATTCCAGAGTCAATACAGCCTGGACTGTTTGTTTCCCCCAGAATTGCCACTGAACTGGAAAAAACCTGAGTTAATTGCCCGGCTCTGAATATTCTTGCTGTTTGGGTATCACACTCACCAATCCTCAGCCAAAGGATTCTGTTCAGTGCTCTGTTTGAAATTCAGCTTGACCCATAATGAGAACACAGGTTCAAGAGGGTTTAATTTGTCAACAGTGGGGCTCTGCCTTGATTTCAGCCATCAGTGTAGGGGCATTGATACAAACCTGTAGTGTAGGCAGGGTAAATGGAATGAGCGCTAGGTACAACAGTGCAAAGAGCCTCTTTGCCCAGCTATACAGGGAGTTTGCATTGCAGCAGTTATGCTGACAGCTGGCAAATCATCAGTGGAGACAAGGCTTTGGTTTAAACATGGTTTTGCTGCTGAGTGTTGATGAGGCCAAATGGCATTTAAGCCCAGTTGGAAAACCATGGGCTACAACTAAAATAGCTTAATCCAAATAACTATGATTTAAACTGATTAGGCGTTCGCAGCATAAGCACTGGTATTGTCAAAGTTTACATTGTAAAGCAGTAAGACTGGCTCCTTGCAAACAATATCCTATGAGGAAAATGAATGAATAGGAGCAGAACACATAGGAGTAGTTAAAGGACTGAAAGCAGCAAGCAAAGAAAGGCTACTGCCGAAGGTGATGATCGGGCCCCCCTTCTGAGTGCAATTCTAACATACGTCATCTGAGAAAAGTCTCTCTTGACCTTGGCTTGTTCTGCTCTTCAAAATTTCATGCACTGGTTTCCCTTGAGTTGGCCACTTGGTGAACTGCAAGCCACTGTGGGGAGGCAGCGAGCCATTTGCCTAGCCCATGAAGGAACTGTAGGGAGCCCCTGTCTACCCACTGGACAGCATTGCACCTTCCACTGGGAAGGTGACATGCATGGAGGTGCGGTCCAGAGGCGACTTTTCTCTCCCAGCGTGTGGGGAGTGCCCAAGGCAGGGAATGGCTCCTGGAGGCTGCTATGCTGCCAGTCCAGCTCCTCTGACTTTCTTGCACTGCTTCGCAAGAGGCCACATGGAGATTGCCCCTGTGATGGGCATTGGTAGCTCTGGGAGATGGTGGGTGCGGCTCAGGCAACCTCCCCAAATACAGCGTGATAATTGGGCTCTGTTCTTTCCTTTAGCAATTTGTAGTTTACATGTTAAGTAGCTCAGGGTTCTGACTGCAGGGCAGGTAAACAAGCAGGCGAGGGGACTGAGGGTTCCTGAAGCTCACTAACCCGGAGGTCAGCTGTGAGGAGTTGGTTTTGCAGCTAAGACAAAACCTATCCTTTCTCCGCCCTCTGCACACCCCAACACAACACAGAGATGAGCCCGCCAGCACTCCCAGATGACACCAGCACAGGCAGTGTGTTGGTGCAAACATCTGGTGAGTGATCAAATGAGTAAACTGGGCTCCAAAGCCCAGAAGCCCAGGCTGTAGGATCTAGATAGGGGATGCCCAGCAGACCTTGGCTTCAGTCCTCCAAGGGGCAAAGCATTCTGGTCCTAATCCAACAAAGCACTTACGCACATGCTTATCTTAAAGATTTCATTGATTTCAATAGGGCTACTCACATGCTTAAAGCTAAAGCATGTGCTTATGCTTGGCTAAATAAGGGCCAGAGTGCTCCATGCTTTGCAGAGTCAAGCCCTATTGTAGCTATACATAAGCAGGGTCTGAGTGGGCTCTCCCCTGACATCTAGTGATGAGTGGGGAGAAAGACTTCAGGAGCTCACTGTGTTTGCATAGACACACCTACTATCCTAGGTGCACAGCAGATGGAGCTGCTTTGCCCAAATGATCAGTTGTGGCTGGTTTGAGGTTACAAATCACTCTAATATTGAACTCAGGGGTAATTAAATGTTGTTATCCCAATTGTACGAGTAAAGGGCAGCAGAACTGTGCTTAGCATGCTCTGATTGAGAGGGTCGTCCTAACTAGAACCTCGCTTGCTAAGCAATGGGTAGGGATGCCAAACCCTAGTGAAGATGAGAGGGGATAGGGATTTTTGTTTGTTTGTTTTTTTATTTAAAAAGTGCTTTAGACACATTTGACCAGTCTCTCTTCAGCATTTAAAGAGAGAGCTGCTTAGACTCAACCGATAGTTCTTGTTTCTGGTTGTTGATTCCTAGAGCTGACAGCGCTGCTGAGCAGGTCTGGGGGCTCAGCCTTGTGTGTGAAGAGCATTGCAGTGAAAGCCAGCACAGAAACTGCCCTGGTGGTGAGGTTTCCCCATGACTGGCTGAAATCACTGAGAGTTGGGATAAGCGGTAGCGCCTTAGAATGTGACCTCCAGAGAGGAAGTAGCCAGTGGGACAGCAGCAGATGTGACCCAGTTGCAGATGCGGTAGCAACAGAGGCATTGCTGATTGCCCCCTGCCCCTGGTGGAAGGAGAACCCCATGAATGCACCTCTGAACTCTGGGTCTTTGCTAAGAAAGGACAGCCAACTGTGAGTGCGGTGCAGTGGAGGGAGAAAGGAGTGATGTCTTAAAGGATATTCATTCATCAGACTTTCCCACCATGAGGCGGGAAACTGAGACAAAGGACACTGCCCAACGTGCTGTGAGGTCCGGTTTGTGCATGCTTTTGAATGAGATTGTGATCTTTCCCCAAATAAATGCTGGGTTCCCTTTCTCTTTTAATAAAAGTTCTCAGTAGGACAGGAAATATTTCCTCTTAGAGGCACCCAGGGGTGGTGCTAGCTTTTCCCAGATAACTGGGTGGGGGCTCGAGCCAGTTGTGTGTTGTTAAGAGGGACCCCTAGAATTGAACCCAGTCCTCGTTGCTGCCAACTCCACCTGGCAGAAGAGTTACCCATAGAGGAGCTTGGAGGAGAAGTTGCCAATGCCGAATGGCAGCCTGTGGGGTCTGATAGGCTGAGGGTGAATATTAATGTCAAAGGTGGGGGAGGTCAGGGGGAAACGGAAATCTCAGGGTCATGCTAGTAGTTGAAGCTAGACAAATTGAGACTGCAAGTAAGGTGTAAATGGCTGACCGTGAGGACGTTTAACCATTGAACAACTCTCTTAGAGACATGGTGGATTCTCTATCACTTGGAGTCTTTAAATGAAGACGGAGTTTCTTTCTAAAAACTCTGTTCTGGCTCTGCCACATGTCATATGGGCTAGTTGTTGACCTCCCTTCTGGGGCCAATGGGATGCAGCAGGCTGGACTGGATGACCACTGGTCCATCCTGGTCTTAACATCTAGGAATCGCATTTTAAAGCCCCCGTTCTTATTTTCAGGTTATGGCACCATCCCCTGTGTCCATTTCATTGCACTGTTTGACATTCCCATGACTTACCGTCAGTTCATGTCTCCTGCTCTATTTGTTATCCATTGCATGCCAGGGTGGGTCAAACACAAGCAAATCCAGGTCATGCTGGGGTGTTTAAAAAGGGGCCAAGCCAGGTGCAGACACAGCTGTTTTGTAAGGGTGTTGCAGCCCAGCTGGGTGCTGGATGGGTGGAGGATGAGCAGACACTTTTGTCTCCACTGGCCCCTTAACCTCTTCAGATACCTTACTCCTTCCTTCCAGCTATGCAGACCAGAAAGACTGTTCCCTGGAGTTGGCAAGCTGCGTGGGGCCCAGGAACAGTAAAGAGGAATTAATGATGAATCGATCCATAATCAATCATTTCAATATGCTGGGTGAATAAACAGAGCCACTACATTTCATATGTAAAAAAGTGGTGGGTTAATTGAGCCCATGTTACTTTATTGCAGATCTTTCAGGGTGCAAGACAGCCTTGCCCTTGTAATATGATAAGTCTATCAGGTGTAGCTGACCTGTCTGAGGTTCTTATAAGGCTCACTGTCAATAAAGCACTCCTTAAACAGCTTAAGAACTGGCTAATCGACAAATCTCAGAATGTAGTTGTCAATGGGGAATCGTCACTGGATGTCGGTGTACCAGAGTCAGGTGCCTCCTGAGCATGCCCTCGTGAGCCAGGGTGACTCTGCAGCACCCTGCCTTATCTGCTTCTTCTGTTCAGGGTGTGACATATGTAGCAGGAAGAGAGCCTGAAACATAAGGCCTTGTATCAGAGGCCTGGGCTAAAGTAGTGGTCAAAGCCTTGCTGATATAAAGCAAAGTCAGGTTGTGAGCAAGAGGCAGGCCCTGCTCGCAGAATTTGGCAAGAACAGGGCAGATGTTGTAAAAATGCATATTACTAAGAGCAGCTGAGCACAGAGCACTCACACAAGCACATTCCAGAGAGGTGGTACCAGAACATCCCAAAACCAACACATTCCCTAAAGAGAACAGGAACACAGTGACCTATCCTAAAGATAAGGTCAGGATGACAGCTTGATGGATAGAAATGTTTTGATTGAACTAACATGTACAAGGTAATGGGTGGCACCTAGATACGTCTAAGGGTGACACTTAGATACATCAGAGGGTGGCACCTGGCCACATCAGAGGGGCAATACATAACTTGTTTGTATTGGTGTATAAAGAGGTATCTCAGAGGGAGTGTCTTTGACTGGCCTAGGGGATAATGGAAGGTCCCGTCATTAACTGAGCTAGTCCATTGCAACGGGCATACATGTGTTAGTGTACCTGTAACCATGGAGCCAGGACATTAGAACCATGCTTCGTTGACCATAAACCTGATCAAATGCCTTTGCTACA
Source organism: Dermochelys coriacea (assembly GCF_009764565.3). Classification (NCBI taxonomy): domain Eukaryota; kingdom Metazoa; phylum Chordata; order Testudines; family Dermochelyidae; genus Dermochelys; species Dermochelys coriacea. The sequence continues at coordinate 51,400,990 of NC_050076.1, forward strand.
AACCGAGTCTATGGTTATTGGGCAGTTCGATAGAGGTCTGCCATGTCAACTATCTGTGCACAGCTGGGACAGCACACAGAAAGAACACACATGCAGCCAACATCTAAGAATAATATACTGGGGTACAATCCAGACCAGTGGGGGGCTGTCTCACTCCTGCCCTGTAACTTGGGGTACCTTGCAATGCCTTGCTGTTCCTGCCTTCAACCTGGACTGTGCACAATCAGCCACCATCATGCAGGTCACTCCAAGATGTGTTTGTGTAACTGCAGCCTCCCAGTCACACCTTTGGCTCTCTCACCAGCCTTGGTTATACTGTAGGGTGACCCCAATGCACTCACAGTCCCAGATTTTCCCCCCGAAATGTATGTCCTGTACTGCCCAGCCCTCTCCTGGACAATCCAAATACATAAAGTCCATTATTTCTTAAGCAAATAATATATACTAGCCTGTTATCTTCCATAGAATTACCAGACACAAATTTAAACAGTGGATTAGATAAAACAATAAAACAAGTTTATTAACTACAAAGATAGAGATTTCAAATGAATGATGATACAAGTAATGAGGCATAGAAGTCAGAAATAGTTACAAGAAAAATAAAAACAAAATGCTTTCTAGTGCCTCACTTAACAAACTATATTGGATTCAAGCAAAATTTCTCAACACCTGCTTCCAGTAACATTACTGGCCAAACAGTTCAGGTCAGGGCCCCTCCGCAGAGTCCAATGACTGTTTTCTTTTTCTTAGTTGCAGAGAATGCGATGGGCAGGGAGAGGGGAGGTGCCTTGGACTTTTTGCCCCTCCTTTTCATAGTGTCAGACGCCCCCTTGAAAAATTTTTCCAGCTGAGACTCCAGGAGACAAAGGCTATGTCTACACTGCGCACCTTACAGTGGCACAGTTGTGCTGCTACAGCAGCACTGCTGAAAGGTACGAAGTGTAGCCACTCTTTACAAGCAGGAGAGAGCTCTCCTGCCAACAAAATAAAACCATCCCTACTGAGGGGTGGTAGCTTTGTTGGCAGGAGAGTGTCTGCCGCTAACAAAGCGCTGTCCACATGCCTGACCAACAAAAGTTTTACTGACAAAAGTACAGTGTAGACATAGCCAAAGAGTCTATGTGGAAGGATATTCCCTGCTGGGTTTTTTCCCCTGTTTGAGCTTCCTTTGTTTTCCTTTCCTGCTTGATGACTCTGTTTACTACTTAAATGCAAATTAAGGCAGGCACACATTCCTTTGTTTAGGAAAAGACCTGTTTGCCAACTTCTGCCTGAGCAGGGCTGTGGGATTTGGAACATGTGTGAATAACATCATACAGGAGAATCTTATAACTTCACATACAGTGTTGCCACACATATTGTATCAGGACGATACTGACCAGCAAACTGAGTTTTTAAATGATACCTTACAAGGCATACCACATACAAAGATTATTATAATAGTGTGTAGGGTGTGAATACAGGGGTGTATTCCATCACACCTCCCTCTCTTACAAAGCTGCCAGAGGGTTAGCCGCTGGCTGACCTGGAGGCAGCAGATCAGGGCCCTTCTTCGAGTGCTTGTTCACGTCCATTCCACATTAGGTGCACGTGCCGCATGCACGAGTGTCAGAAACTTTTTCCCTTAGTGGCTTCCGGCAGGCCGGCAGGCTCCCCAAGCGGTGCCGCTGCGCCGTGCATATATACCACTGCCGACCCGACCCCCTCCAGTTCCTTCTTACTGTCCGTGGCAGCGTTGGAAGAACCTCTCTCTCTCGTAGAAGAGCAGTCCCTTAGCCTTTAGAGTAACTGTTATCAGTGTGTTTACATACAGATTGTGGACACTGAAGTCATTAGGTGCTTGGAGGCCTTCAGCACCTGCCCCGAGCCATGGGTCACGCTGCAAGTCCATGGCTTCAAGGCTTGCGCCACGTGCCGCAAACCTATGCCAGTTAGGGAACCCCACGACTCGTGTCTACGTTGCCTGGGGGACAGACATCAAACTGAAAGGTGTAGGATTTGCAAGGCGTTTAAGCCAGCTTTCGCCTAAAGCAACTGTTGATGGAAGCCGCATTGCAGCCACCGGGCCCGAAGTGCCTGATGCCAGCTCAGGTTTCCTCGATGCGTAGTGCCCCAGAGCCGTCGAGAGACCCGGCACCAGCTAAGCACTGTAAACTGTCGGCCCCAGAGCACCAGGCTAGGCCTCGGCACCGATTGTCCTCTCCAGTGCGGCCCCCGGTGCAGCCTAAAGGAAGGCGTGGTTGTTCCCCACACAGGAGGCTGGTGCCTCCCAAGGCCCCGAGTCCTGACAAAAGTGGGAATGCCCCGGTATCGGCACTGACACTGGCGGTCCCTGTAGCATAAGCCCCACTGAGCCCAGACCTAAGTGAGCTCACTGCAGACGATGGGCTCGAGGGCATAATGGATCAGCCCTCTACGCCTGGCACCTTTGAGGCTACAAGGACCTCATCGAGCTGTCAGCAGCAAGTCCCCTCCCGTATGGGGAGAACCCTCTGGCGCCCATGCCTGGGGTGCCGTCGAGGGGTAAGCTGGCAATGGTGTGCCGCTCAAAGACACCATACCGGCATCGCTCCTGGAGTTGGTCCTGATCGAGCTCTGACTCTGCAGACTTGCACTTGCCAGCGGCCTAGAAGGAGATTGCAGCACCGGCAGTAGGTTGACGTGAAGAAGCACCAGAAAGGGCATGCCACTCTCCGGCACCACCCAGAGACTGCCACTGGGAGGAGTTGAGCTGGCCCTCGCTAGAGGTCTCCCGCAGACGGTCCTGGTCCAGGGAATGCCAGCCCAAGTCCCGCGGATACTGGTACCGCTCTCTGTCCTGCTCAGCCAGGAGCCGCTCATTCTGCCGCCGGCACAGATTGTTGGCACCGGCATGGCCTTCGCAATCGGCGTCGCCGCAGTCTGACACCGGCTCCAGCCGCTATAGCTACCTGCACCGGGGCCCAGAAAGCAGGGACCCTCAGGGAAGCTGGCAACCTCAACGGAGCTGCTAGGCCATTGGCCCTTCTGGACCCCCTGGGCCTATCAGGAGCACCAAGGTGCCCCGTCCAGGGCAAGTTACTCGGTGCAGTGATCCTGGTTCCCACACTGACGCCAGACAATGCCGAAGGCAACAGTATCCAGGCCTCCAGCATCCCCCCAGCATAGACTAGAGAGTCCGGCACTGAGCCCGGTGCCATCCCATGGACTCCCACCCCGGCCTGAGCCGGAGGCCCCTACCATGGGAGATGGGGAGCAGGAGAACCAACCAGAGGTTGAGTAGCAGCTAACCTCCTCGTCTTCCCTCGATAAGGCGGTGGTGGGTACAGAGGTGTCTGGCCCTCCACCGATAGACTATAGAGCCCACCAGGAACTGCTGTGCAGAGTTGCCCAAAATTTGGGGTTGCAGGCCAAGGAGACGGTTGAGCAGGAGGACCCCATGGTGGACATTTTGAGTCCTGAAGGTCCATCCAGAATAGTGCTCCCACTCATTAAGACCATTCAGTCTAACTATAAGACTACATGGCATATCCCGGCCTCCAGCACTCCAACGGCTAAAGGAGTGGAGCGTAAATACTGTGCCCCATCTAAGGGCTATGAGTTCCTGTTCCGTCACCAAAGTCCATGTTCCATAGTGGTTTTGGCGGTGAACGAAAGGGAGCGCCATGGACAGCAGGCCCCGGCCCCTAAGGCAAGGAGGCGAAATGCCTGGACCTTTTTGGCAGAAAGGTGTACTCATCTGGGGGCCTTCAGCTGAGGATTGCGAACCAGCAGACCATCCTCAATAGGCACAATTTCAACTCCTGGGCGGCGGTGGGGAAGTTTAAAGACAACCTCCCGCAAGGTTCCCAACAGGAGTTCATGGCCCTGGTGGACAAGGGTAAGGCAGTAGCCAAGACCTCTCTCCAAGCCTCCCTGGATTCGGCAGACGTGGTGGCTAGAACAATCGAGTCAGGGGTGGTCATGAGGCAATTGGCGTGGCTTCAGGAGTCAGGCCTGCCCCCTGAGGTCGAAAATACACTCCAGGACCTCCCCTTCGAAGGGTCCAGGCTCTTCTCACACCAGACAGACGCGAGGTTGCATAGCCTCAAGGACTTGCGAGCTATGCTCAAGTCGCTGGGTATGCACACCCCGGCAACCCAGAGGAAGCCCTTTAAGCTGCAGCCTCCCCCTCAACGCCAGTACCAGCCTCGCCATAGACATAAGCCTTACTGTAGGCGAGGCAGGAATAACAGATGACGGGGCAATAACAATAATAACAATAATGCGCCAAGCCAGAACCAAGGCCAGCACAAACCTCAGCCGTGCACTAAGCCAGGCTTTTGAAGGTGCACTCGAGGACAGTGTACCAGACCAGTCACCAGATCTGTTCCTTTGTTTCCTGAACCACCTGTCCCATTTCTCCCATGCGTGGTCCACCATTACGTCAGACTGTTGGGTCTTACACACGGTGCGGAATGGGTACTTGCTGCAGTTCACCTCCCTCCCCCCCACACCCCTTTCCCTGTCCCTTTTCAGGGACCTCCTAGAGGAGGAAGTCTGCTCACTGCTAGAGGCGGGGGCAGTACTGACGGTGCCTCACGGCCTAAGGAGAAAAGGGTTCTACTCCCAGTACTTCCTCATCCCCAAGGCCAAAGGGGGCCTTCGCCCAATTCTAGAGCTGCATGGGCTCAACAAATTCCTGGTCAAGGCCCAGTTCCGCATGGTTTCTCTGGGCACCATCATCCCTTCCTTGGATCCGGGGGACTGGTATGCCGCCCTCGACATGAAGGACACGTACTTCCATATCGCCATCTTCCCAGCACATCGGCGGTTCCTACGCTTCACTGTGGGCCGAGAACATTACCAGTTTGCGGTTCTCCCATTTGGTCTAGCCGCAGTCCCAAGGGTGTTCACGAAATGCATGCAGTGGTGGAGGCCTTTTTATAGAGGCAGAGGGTCCTGGTTTACCAATACCTTGACGACTGGCTCCTGGTGGGTCGATCTGAAGCGGAGGTGCAGGATCTTGTGGAGGTGGCCCTGAGATTGTTCCGCGAACTGGGGTTCCTGGTCAACGTCCCCAAGTCCACATTAGTATCCACGCAGAGAGTGGAATTCATAGGGCCTGTCCTAGATGTGGTGCAGGCCAGGGCAAGCCTTCCAGTATCCTGATTCCGGGCTGTCCAGCAAGCGGTGGCCTCCCTGCGCCAGTTTCCAAAGACAACGGCCAGGTGCTGCCTGTGGCTGCTGGGCCACATGGCAGCATGCACGCACATGGTCAGGCATGCCAGACTGAGACTCAAGACTCTGCAGGCGTGGCTCGCTCGGGTGTACCGCCCAGGCAGGGACCCCCTGGACTTGGTAGTGACAGCCTCAAGAGACGTGCTGGACTCCCTGCTGTGGTGGCAGTCCCAGCCTGTGGTTTGCGAAGGCATCCCCTTAGCCTCCCCACTTCCGGACCTGATGCTGGTGAAGGACGTGTCAGACCTCGGATGGGGGGCTCACCTGCGGGACCTCATGACACAGGGGCTGTGGTCCAAAGCAGAGCGGTTGCTCCATATCAATGTGAAGGAGCTCAGGGCGGTTTGTCTCGCCTGCCAGACCTTTCATGCCACTCTGAGTGGTCACAGCGTGACAGTTCTGACAGACAACACTACAGCCATATTTTATATAAACAGCAGGGCGGGGCTCGTTCCTCTCCACTCTGTCGTGAGGCTCTCCTCCTCTGGGGTCTTTGTATAGCCCATGCAATTCACCTCGAGGCATCCTATCTCCCAGGGGTGTGGAACGAGCTGGCGGACTCCCTCAGCAGGTCGTACCACATGCACAAGTGGACGCTCAGGGCTGACATTGTGCTTTCGCTCTTCCTCAGGTGGGGATTTCCCCATGTAGATCTGTTTGCCACTAGGGCCAACGCCCAATGCCTGCAGTTCTGCTTGTTCCAGGGTCGCAGCCTGGGCTCAACTGCGGACGCGTTTGCAATCCCATGGAGAGGGGGCTTGATGTATGCCTTCCCCCCGCTCCCCTTGGTGCACAAGGTCCTGCCCAAGGTGCACAGGGACAGGGCGGTGGTGATTCTCATCGCCCCAGCATGGGCCCGCCAACACTGGTACACATAGCTCCTAGAGCTGTCAGTGGAGGCCCCAGTAGTCCTGCCACTACACCGGGACCTCATTACATAGGATGGTGGGCGGCTTCTCCACCCCGACCTGCAGTCACTGCACCTGACGGCGTGGAGGCTCTGTGGCTAAATGCCCTGGAGAGCCAGTGCTCCCTTCCTGTGCAGCAGATTCTGCTTGGCAGTAGAAAGTCCTCTACCAGGGCGGCCTGTATAGCCAAATGGAAAAGGTTCTTGTGTTGGTGTGAACCCCGACAGGTGCGGTCGGGTGAGGCCCCGGTGCAGGCCATTGTGGAGTACTTCCTGCACCTCAAGCAGCAAGGGCTAGCCGCGTCCTCACTCAGAGTGCACCTGGCGGCCATCTCCGCCTTCCATCCGGGGTTCTCAGGAGGCTTGGTGTTTTCTCACCCAATGGTGGGATGGTTCCTTAAGAGGTTGGAGAGGGTGTTCCCATTCTCCCGCCCCTCAGTCCCTCCATGGAACCTTAACCTGGTCCTTTCTAAACTCATGGGACCCCCTTTCGAGCCCCTCGCTTCCTGTTCCCTCCTGCACCTTTCCTGGAAGATGGCATTTCTGGTTGCCATTACCTCAGCCAGAAGGGTGTCCGAACTGAGGGACCTCACCTCTGAGCCACCGTACACAGTATTTCACCATGGCAAGGTGCAGCTCCGGCCGCATCCCAAGTTCCTCCCTAAGATGGTCTCCCAATTCCATCTGGGCCAGGACATTTGTCTGCTGGTGTTCTTCCCGAAACCCCATACGGAACCGAGTCACCGCAGCTTGCACACCCTGAATGTGTGTTGAGCACTGGCCTTCTATTTGGAGCACACCAAGCCCTTTCGCAAAACCACGCAGCTGTTTGTGGCTGTAGCTGAGAGGATAAAAGGCCTCCCAGTGTCGGCGCAGCGGATTTCGTCTTGGATTACAAGCTGCCTCCGGGCGTGCTATGAGCTCGCAGGTGTTCCGGCCCTGGCAGTCACAGCCCCCTTGACCAGAGCGCAGGCAACTTCCACGGTGTTCCTGTCACGGGTCCCGATCCAGAAGATCTGCAGAGCAGCCACCTGGTCCTCAGTGCACACCTTCACGACCCACTACGCAGTCAACCAGCAGGCCAGAGAGGACGCGGCGGTTGGCAGAGCTGTTCTCCAAGAGGTTGTTCCGTAACTCCTACTCTCCTCCAGAGGTAAGCTTGTAATTCACCTAATGTGGAATGGACGTGAACAAGCACTCGAAGAAGAAAAAATGGTTACTTACTTTCTCGTAACTGTTGTTCTTCGAGATGTGTTGTTCATGTCCATTCTGTCACCCACCCTCCTACCTCTCTGTCAGAGTCACCAGCAAGAAGGAACTGGAGGGGTCAGGACAACAGGGGAATATATGCACGGTGCAATGGTGCCACCCTGGGGGCCCGCCGGCCCGCTGGGAGCCGCTAAGGGAAAAAGTTTCCAACGCTCGTGCATGTGGCGCACGCACCTAATGTAGAATGGATGTGAACAATACATCTCGAAGAACAACAGTTACAAGAAAGTAAGTAACTGTTTTTTTCTCCTGGACGGGGTATCTGCCACCATGTTTTCTTTTTCCTTTTTATGCACAATCTCCTTATCAAATTCTTGTAGTATAAGACACAAATGCAGAAGCTTGGAATTTGAGCCTTTAGTCTTGTATAACCAGATCTATGGAGAATGACCCATTAGTACTGTGAACTTTCTATTAAAAAGTTAGAGCCATAACTGCCTGACTGCCCACACAATGGCATACCATTCTTTCTCTGACAGAATAATTGTGTTCAGTGGGTTTCAATTTCTTGCTTAAGAAAGCAATGAGGTGTATCTTGTTATTCTCCCGTTTGCATCAGTACAGCTCCAACGCAGTATCTGATGCATGTATGCACTTCATTTTGTCAAAATCTGGACTTGCTAGAACATGGGTTTCAGACAAGATTTTCTTTATCTTATCAAAACCTTCTTGACATGTTTTGTCCATACAGCTTTGTTAGGCTTAGTCTTTTTACATAGATTGGTGATTGCAGATACAATCTCACTGAACCCACACGCAAACCTTCTGTAATTGTTTACTAGACCTATGAAAGGTAATCACAAGTTTCAGAGTAGCAGCCGTGTTAGTCTGTATTCGCAAAAAGAAAAGGAGTACTTCTGGCACCTTAGAGACTAACAAATTTATTAGAGCATAAGCTTTCGTGAGCTACAGCTCACTTCATCGGATGCATTTGGTGGAAAAAACAGAGGAGAGATTTATATACACACACACAGAGAACATGAAACAATGGGTTTATCATACACACTGTAAGGAGAGTGATCACTTAAGATAAGCCATCACCAACAGCAGGGGGGGGAAAGGAGGAAAACCTTCCATGGTGACAAGCAGGTAGGCTAATTCCAGCAGTTAACAAGAATATCAGAGGAACAGTGGGGGGTGGGGTGGGGGGGAAAAATACCATGGGGAAATAGTTTTACTTTGTGTAATGACTCATCCATTCCCAGTCTCTATTCAAGCCTAAGTTAATTGTATCCAGTTTGCAAATTAATTCCAATTCAGCAGTCTCTCGTTGGAGTCTGTTTTTGAAGCTTTTTTGTTGAAGTATAGCCACTCTTAGGTCTGTGATCGAGTGACCAGAGAGATTGAAGTGTTCTCCAACTGGTTTTTGAATGTTATAATTCTTGACGTCTGATTTGTGTCCATTCATTCTTTTACGTAGAGACTGTCCAGTTTGGCCAATGTACATGGCAGAGGGGCATTGCTGGCACATGATGGCATATATCACATTGGTAGATGCGCAGGTGAACGAGCCTCTGATTGTGTGGCTGATGTGATTAGGTCCTATGATGGTATCCCCTGAATAGATATGTGGACAGAGTTGGCAACGGGCTTTGTTGCAAGGATAGGTTCCTGGGTTAGTGGTTCTGTTGTGTGGTGTGTGGTTGCTGGTGAGTATTTGCTTCAGACTGGGGGGCTGTCTGTAAGCAAGGACTGGCCTGTCTCCCAAGATCTGTGAGAGTGATGGGTCATCCTTCAAGATAGGTTGTAGATCCTTGATGATGCGTGGGAGAGGTTTTAATTGGGGGCTGAAGGTGACGGCTAGTGGCGTTCTGTTATTTTCTTTGTTGGGCCTGTCCTGTAGTAGGTGACTTCTGGGTACTCTTCTGGCTCTGTCAATCTGTTTCTTCACTTCAGCAGGTGGGTATTGTAGTTGTAGGAATGCATGATAGAGATCTTGTAGGTGTTTGTCTCTGTCTGAGGGGTTGGAGCAAATGCGGTTATATCGTAGCGCTTGGCTGTAGACAATGGATCGAGTGGTATGATCTGGATGAAAGCTAGAGGCATGTAGGTAGGAATAATGATCAGTAGGTTTCCGATATAGGGTGGTGTTTATGTGACCATCGCTTATTAGCACCGTAGTGTCCAGGAAGTGGATCTCTTGTGTGGACTGGTCCAGGCTGAGGTTGATGGTGGGATGGAAATTGTTGAAATCATGGTGGAATTCCTCAAGAGCTTCTTTTCCATGGGTCCAGATGATGAAGATGTCATCAATGTAGCGCAAGTAGAGTAGGGGCATTAGGGGACGAGAGCTGAGGAAGCGTTGTTCTAAGTCAGCCATAAAAATGTTGGCATACTGTGGGGCCATGCGGGTACCCATCGCAGTGCCGCTGATTTGAAGGTATACATTGTCACCAAATGTGAAATAGTTATGGGTCAGGACAAAGTCACAAAGTTCTGCCACCAGGTTAGCCGTGACAGTATCAGGGATACTGTTCCTGACGGCTTGTAGTCCATCTTTGTGTGGAATGTTGGTGTAGAGGGCTTCTACATCCATAGTGGCTAGGATGGTGTTTTTAGGAAGATCACCAATGGACTGTAGTTTCCTCAGGAAATCGGTGGTGTCTCGAAGATAGCTGGGAGTGCTGGTAACGAAGGGCCTGAGGAGGGAGTCTACATAGCCTTAAGTGATCACTCTCCTTACAGTGTGTATGATAAACCCATTGTTTCATGTTCTCTGTGTGTGTGTATATAAATCTCCTCTGTTTTTTCCACCAAATGCATCCGATGAAGTGAGCTGTAGCTCACGAAAGCTTATGCTCTAATAAATTTGTTAGTCTCTAAGGTGCCACAAGTACTCCTTTTCTTTTTATGAAAGGTAAGACCACTTTTTGGTTTGAGGTACAGGCCAATTTACAATGGCTTCATCTTTTAGGGGATTAGGATATTTGACCTCTCCTGACCCAGTATTCCAGATAAGGAACTCTGGCTGCTCCAATTTTATACTTGGAGGCTTTTATAGGATAAGCAACTAGTATTGTAACAGCACTGAGTTTTCTGTAATCAACATACAACCTTACAGTGTTGTCTTTCTAAGGGACCAAACCAACAGGTGGCGCCCAGGAGCTGTCAGACTCTTTAATTACTCTCATGTCTAACATGCTTTGTATTTCTGTAGGAATTAGTTCCTGCATCTTGCCAGTGGCCCTGTGGGGTCTGCTGGGAGGTGGCTGCGTTCTTCTGTAATGATTTTATGAGTTAGCAAGTGTGTCTTCCCTGGCTTGCTAAAAAACACTTCTTCTTTGTGTTCTTGCAGCACAGACGACACCTCTGCCCTTTCAGTTGGTGTTAACCCACTGCAGAGATCAATGCTTTCCAGATATGAGTCATTTTGGCATTCATCTATCAAATCAATGACTTGGTTTGCCTCAGTTTCCCTTTCTACACAGCAGATTATGTTTACCGTGGCTTCCATGCTGTGATAGGCATTAAGTCTGTTTACATGTGCTAGCTATGGGACAGCATTACCGTGAGGCTTTTTTACATGTGTATGGTCATTTACCTCTATCACCTCAAAAGGTCCTTCCCAAGAATTTTGCATTTTGTATTTTTTCACAGGACTTAGTACCAACACCAGGTCTCCTATTTCAAAAGAGTGTTTACAAGTATGTTCATCATACCGCACCTTTTGTCTGGACTGACTGTCCTTGAGGTTAATTTAAACAACACCCAACATATCTTTTAACTCTTTCCTGAACCTTTGTATGTATTCAGTTACTGGCTCTCCTTCTGCCTCAGTGTCCCCATCTCAGGAGTCCCTGATGAGATTTAGGGATCCCCTCACTTTCCTTCTGTATAGATCAACTGGTAAGCGAACAGCAAATATGGTAGCAACTCATCCCAATCTTGAACCCTTTTATCTGGATACATCCCCAACATAGATTTTTAGGGTCCCATTGAATCTTTCCACCAAACTATTTGTCTCTGGGTGACATGGGGTAGCATTTAGTTGTTTCACGCCGCACTCCTCCATATCTCACTGAATAGCTGAGACCTGAAATTTGACCCATAGGCAGATAAATTCTCTTTAGGGAAACCTACTCTGCTAAAAATAGTGAGAAGGCTCTTGCCACAGATTCTGCCTCAATGTTAGAGCTCCTGCTTCAGGCTATCTAGTGGCAAAATCCACCATCACCATGATATATTTCTTTCCCCTTTGGGTGGAACATGGCATAGGGCCCACAGTGTCCATTGCTACCCTCTGAAATGCCTCTTCTGTCACAGACAAGGGGCACAGGGGAATTTTCTGGGGTCCTGCGGGTCTTTCTCTTTTGACATAATTCACAAGACCTGCAATAATTTCTCACATCATTCTGTGTTCCTGGCCTGTAGAAATTGTTCTTTAACTTCTCATTGATTCTCTGTGGCTCCAAGCATCCAGCAAAAGGACAATCAAGTGCTAGTAACATTGATTCCCCATGGTGCCGGGTGGGCACAGTGCACTGCTGAGAGGGTTGTCCAGGGCTTTGTTTTTCCCGTAGGAGCCTTTCGATACAATCTCCTGTCTTCTTCAGAACCTCTCCCCATTTTCCCTTCCTGGGGCCTGCTCTATGACACATCCTCTTATGCTCTCTAGAGCAAGATCAATTCTTTGTTCAACTGAAAAACCCTGGCAGCTGATATCTGGGACAGCTTCTTCAGTTACAAGGGTCACCTCCCTGCCATGCACCCTTGCCCTGAGAACATGATGCTTTTCTCTGCTGTGCAGGAGCTAGCCTCAGCCCCTCCCACACCTGGAAACACACTGTTTCCTTCAGCTGCAGAAAAGCTAGAGAGATCTTTCCTTCCCTGCTCAGCAGTCTCTGGGACTTTACCATTCCCCTCTGGGATCCCAGCAGAATATTCCCTTTTGCTACAGATTACCATATTAATAGCCTCAGCCATATGCAAAATATCATTCCCAATGAGCATTTCCATGGCGACACTATCCAGCACCCCTACTGTCAACACACCTTCTAAACCTTTCCATTCCACAAGCACCTTGGCTCTTTAGTACAGAAATCTTATGTCCTATTTCCTGCCCCCGTCCCCATGCCAGAAGCTCCACTTCTTGGTCAGGTAACATGTCAGTCTTTTGGACCACGCTTCCCTTGACCAGAGAGATCTGGGCTCCAGCATCTCTCCAACCTATGAATTCCTTGTTATTTACTCTGGCAACTTTAATAAATTCCATATCTACCCCTGCAGGGGAAGCCCTTGTAAAACTCATCAGGTGAACTGTAGGTACCTCTGGGGCTTCTGTGTTAAGGACAGCTGCATTAATATGGGTTGGATGGTGTGAGGGCTTATTCTCTTTTAGCTTAGGGCCTTCATTCCTCTGGTGCTCATTAGAGTTATGCTGAAAGTACCTTCGTCGGCCTTCTTCCTTTACAGGTTTGTGATGGGGATTTCCATGAGGGGAACAATTCTGGGTGGGGGGTGCCTGGGCTCCCAACCACGCTCCTCCTTCCCAGGGGTAAAACAGGGCCCCCCCTTTACACTGGGTTTGTACCCCTCTTTCTGTAGCTTGTGCTCATTAGACATCTGGGCTTGCACACAGGAATCAGCCAGGGTGGCCATTGCTGGCACAACATCTGAAGATTTATCCCATAAAATATTCCTAACCTCTTCAGTGCATATGCTTAGGAACTGTTCTTAGGCAAAGAGATCAACAATTGCTTATAATCGTCAGCCCCCTTCCCCTTTACACATTTTCTCATTAGGTCACATACTTTATGGGTGTATTCGTTATGACTCACGCTAGCATTTTTCTTTAGATTTCTAAATTTTAACCTATATACTTCAGGAGTAATTTGAAACCTTTGCAAAACAGCTTTTTAAAGTTCAAAGCCTCCTGAATCATCAAGCACATTTAAAGCTTTACCAGAGAGTTTTGCAATCAGGGTGGGGGTTTAGTTGTCCTCATGAATATTGTGAACCTGACATAGCCTTTCAAAAGTGTTAAGTATTGTTCAGTGCAGGCTGTTTCCTTGTATGCAGGGCACAATTTGTCCCAGCTGATGGTTCCTTGAATGGAGGGAGAGACTGCTGACTTCTGGATCTGTCCATGGTTTGTCATCATGTTCAGATTATACTTCCTCTCCTTTTCTAGGACCTCTTTCTATTTCAGCTCTCTGGCTCATTGGTGGGCAGCTGCTTCTCTCTCCTCTTTCTGCTTCTCAGCTTCCAGGCGTATTTGATGGGCAGCTTAGATTCAGACTCTAAGGTAAGAAGGGACCATCATGATCATGTAGTCTGACCTACTGCACATTGTAGGCCACAGAACTTCACCCACCCATTCCTAACTTTAATAGACCTTTAACCTCTGGCTGAGTTACTGAAATCCTCAAATTATGGTTTAAGTTAGAGAGAATCCACCATTTACACTAGTTTAAACCAGGGTGGATAAAAATCCAATTATTTTTAAAAAAAAATTTAAAAAATTATTTAAATCAGATTTTTTGATAAAATGCTTTTTTGAGGAAAAAACCTATCTAAAGATAGTTTTAATTAAGATACATGATAGCTCAAAGCTATCTCATCATGGAATAGGGATTATAAATTCTAATTCTATAGTATGAGACAATATATTCATGTAATGTTTAAGAAAAGTTTTGTAAATGAGTTCCAATAGTTCATGGATTAGGGACTCAATCTTATTGGGTTCCAGGGGCTTCTGTATAGATTATTTAGGTTAATCTTTCTATCTACCCAATGGGACTCAGTGCTCAGTCTAGAAGATACCATTAGAGATGCATAGTTTTGCAGTTCTCAAACTGTGGATTTGTGTCTCCAGAGATAACATGCTTGTTAACAGAAAAAATGTTTTTAAATAAATAATACATATAGGTGAGAAATAATAGACCTCTACCCTATTGTATCTCTGCAAATTTGTGTACACTGAGTCAATCCCTTACCTCTCTCTAAAAGTACGAAGTTTCAAAAAGTTCAATGAATAGAAGATTGTTGGGGGCGGAATATATCTGGACAAGGAAAAGAAGCCTGGAGATAAATGTGAGAAGGGAGGGACAGGCAGCAGAAACAAAAGTGAAACTGTTTGAGCAGTGTATTCCAGAAGTCTTGAGGTCTTTCTGAGTGTAGCCTTCATTGATTTGAGATCTACTATACCATTCTCTCACTAGAAGGGAAAACCTATAGTGGCAGAAGGCGATAAAAGAGACCCAGTTTGAGAATATTTTAATGAAGTTCCTCTACCTGTGGGTAAGACAGGCATGCGTGCAAAATGCAAACAGTGCAACAAAGAAATGCAAGGCCTGGTTGCCCGAATGAAACAACATTGTGAGAAGTATTCCTTCTCAGGAGGAAGTTGTGTTGAAGATGATGAAAGGAACATGTCTGAATGTGCGGGATCTTCAGGTTGGTAAACTTTTTTATTTCATACTTCTTTCTAAAAGACTGCCAGTCTTCCTTCTGGACCATTCTTGAATTCCCATGTTTGAGCAAAAAATATAGTTGTTACTCTATGGTACTATCATTATAGATGCAGTTGTTATAAAAAAAATAAATAGCTAAAATAAGCAGATCTTTCTTTTACAATTTCACCTTTAAAGTAGTACTGAGTATCAGTAAATGCAATGAGTAATACTAAATGAGCAGTATGGTAACAGTAATTAAATAACTGCATTGACTTATTTTGTTTAGAAGAATCCATCCTCAACATACAGGATTCTAAAGACTATCCACCTTCAAGATCACCATCTTTTTCTATAGTTTCAGAATTATCTGCCAATGATAGTGTTTCAATCACATCATGTATATCACATAGCCACAGTATGTCACCTGTAGCAAAAAGAAAAAATAATCTCCATCATCCAGAAACAACCATAGATAAGTTTGTGATAAGAACCAGCAGATTAATAAAAAGGGGAAATTGATGAAAAAATTGCCCGATTTGTTTTTGCAAGAAACTCTCCTTTCCGTATGATTGAGAACCCACACTTCATTAACAAGGTTCAGTCATTAAAACCAGGATACAGTCCATCCAACAGAGCAGTTGTTGCAGGCAAATTGCTGGATAAAGTCTATGAAAGAGAAATTGAGCAGTGTGCAAAAGGTCTAGAGGGTAAAATTGTTAACCTGAGTCTTGATGGGTGGAACAGTGTCCACAATGGTCCTGTTGTATGTGCTTGTGTGATAACAGAAGAAGGGAATGTTTCAGAGTAGCAGCCGTGTTGGTCCGTATTCGCAAAAAGAAAAGGAGAACTTGTGGCACCTTAGAGACTAACAAATTTATTTGAGCATAAGCTTTCGTGAGCTACAGCTCACTTCATCAGATGCATTTGGTGGAAAATACAGTGGGGAGATTTATATACACACACAGAGAACATGAAACAATGGGTTTTATCATACACACTGTAAGGAGAGTGATAACTTAAGATGAGCCATCACCAGCAGCAGGGGGGGGAAAAGAGGAAAACCTTTCATGGTGACAAGCAAGGTAGGCTATTTCCAGCAGTTAACAAGAACATCTGAGGAACAGTGGGGGGTGGGGTGGGGAGGAGAAATAACATGGGGAAATAGTTTTACTTTGTGTAATGACCCATCCACTCCCAGTCTCTATTCAAGCCTAAGTTAATTGTATCCAGTTTGCAAATTAATTCCAATTCAGTAGTCTCTCGTTGGAGTCTGTTTTTGAAGTTTTTTTGTTGAAGGATAGCCACCCTCAGGTCTGTAATCGAGTGACCAGAGAGATAGAAGTGTTCTCCGACTGGTTTTTGAATGTTATAATTCTTGACATCTGATTTGTGTCCATTTATTCTTTTACGTAGAGACTTCCAGTTTGACCAATGTACATGGCAGAGGGGCATTGCTGGCACATGATGGCATATATCGCATTGGCAGATGCGCAAGTGAACGAGCCTCTGACAGTGTGGCTGATGTGATTAGGCCCTATGATGGTGTCCCCTGAATAGATATGTGGACAGAGTTGGCAAAGAGCTTTGTTGTAAGGACAGGTTCCTGGGTTAGTGGTTCTGTTGTGTGGTGTGTGGTTGCTGGTGAGTATTTGCTTCAGGTTGGGGGGCTGTCTGTAAGCAAGGACTGGCCTGTCTCCCAAGATCTGTGAGAGTGATGGGTCATCCTTCAAGATAGGTTGTAGATCCTTGATGATGCGTGGGAGAGGTTTTAATTGGGGGCTGAAGGTGACGGCTAGTGGCGTTCTGTTATTTTCTTTGTTGGGCCTGTCCTGTAGTAGGTGACTTCTGGGTACTCTTCTGGCTCTGTCAATCTGTTTCTTCACTTCAGCAGGTGGGTATTGTAGTTGTAGGAATGCATGATAGAGATCTTGTAGGTGTTTGTCTCTGTCTGAGGGGTTGGAGCAAATGCGGTTATATCGTAGAGCTTGGCTGTAAACAATGGATCGTGTGATATAATCTGAATGAAAGCTAGAGGCATGTAGGTAGGAATAGCGGTCAGTAGGTTTCCGATATAGGGTGGTATTTATGTGACCATCGCTTATTAGCACCGTAGTGTCCAGGAAGTGGATCTCTTGTGTGGACTGGTCCAGGCTGAGGTTGATGGTGGGATGGAAATTGTTGAAATCATGGTGGAATTCCTCAAGGGTTTCTTTTCCATGGGTCCACATGATGAAGATGTCATCAATGTAGTGCAAGTAGGGAAGAAGGGAATGTCTTCCTTACAGAAACTATTGATACATCAGGAAATGCACACACAGCAGAATACTTACAAGAAGTAGCAGTAAAAGCTATAACAAACTGTGAAAAAAAAATTCAAATGTCTAGTACACAGCTTGGTCACAGACAATGCTGCAAATGTATCCAAGATGAGAAGAAATTTAGGAGAGAGAAAAGAGTGTCCCAAGCTAATAACATACGGTTGCAGTACTCATTTGATGCACTTCCTAGCCAAAGACTTAAGTGTTCCAGAAATAAAGGCTAATGTTGTTGAAATTGCAAAATACTTCTGTAACAACCACTTTACAGCAGTTGCTCTGAAAAAAGTGGGAGGAACCAAGCTAACTCTCCCACAAGACTTGTGATGGAACTCAGTAGTGGACTGTTTTGAGCACTATATCAAGAACTGGCCTAATCTGATGACAATTTGTGAACAAAATAGTGAAAAGATAGCTGGCACTGTCACAGCCAAAGTTCTCAACGTTGGACTTAAGAGAAATGTTGAACACATGCTGAGTATCCTGAAGCCTATTTCAGAAGCCTTGAACAAAATGCAGGGAAATAGCTGTTTTATTGCTGACGCTATTGATATTTGGAAGGAATTGAGTGAGATCTTAAAAAGAGAAATATGCAATGACAGAGTTAAATTACAAGCATTAAAAAAAGAATGGGACAAGCACTATATGCAGCTCATTTTCTTGCAGATATTCTCAATACTCGGTACCGGGGTCAAACCTTAACTGCTGAAGAAGAGGAGTTGACTATGACATGGACATCCAGCAATCATCTCTCCATAATGCCAACTATAATGAACTTCAGAGCTAAGGGTGACTCATTCAAGAAATAGGTTTGCTGATGATCTTTTAAAGAAAGTCACACCAGTGAACTGGTGGAAGTCACTTAAGCACTTGGATTCGGAGACTGTTGAAGTGATAATCTCACTTGTAACAGCAGTAGCTTCTTCTGTCCATGTAAAAAGAATGTTTTCTTCCTTTGGACTAATTCATTCCAGATTGAGAAATCATTTGGGACCTGAAAAAGCAGGAAAGCTTGTTTTTCTTTTCCAGATTATGAACAAACAGGAAAATGAAGGTGAAGATGAGTTAGCTGCAGAAGCCATTATTTTAAGTTTCTTATGTTGACCTGGCTGACATAGTCTATTTAATTTTTGGTTTGTTTTTTTTTTAAATATTTCATTTAACTATTTTAGTTAAAAATAATTTTAACAAAAACAAACCTGATTTTAAAAAACTTAAATGTTTAAATTCAAAAATTCACATGCTTGTTTTGTTAAAATATTATATGTTTGCTGTTGAAGGAAAAAAATCCAGAATACATAATGTTGTTGTTTTAGTTAAATAAAACAATTTAAATGTCTGTCTGGTGATATATTAGGAGGAGAACAGCATGGCAAGAAAATCCTCCAATATTAATGATTAACCTGTTGAATTGGAGATAGTTCACCTCCCAATGACTTCATAAATATCTGCTTCAGTTACCTTTGGTAAGTGAAATAACCAAACAATCATTCATTTTCTGATATAGCTGCAAAACTAATCTCAAAAGTTTTCAAAATAAATCACTTTAAAAATGTATAGTGTGTACCTTCTAAAAATGAAACCTTCATCTATCTCTGAGTTGTGAAGTATATGTATTAAGGTTATAACAACCAACAAGAATGCACTTTTATGTAGAAATCCATGATTAAATCGAGTCTTCCTGACTAGTGATTTTAATCAATTTGATTTAAATCAAATCCACCCTGGTTGAAACCTGCAAGTGACCTGTGCCCCATGCTTCAGAGGAAGGCAACTCCCCACCAGGGTCTCTGCCAATTTGACCTCAGGAGAATTCCTTCCCAACCCCAAACATGGCAATCAGTTAAACCCTGAGCATGTGGGCTAGATCCACCAGCCAGACACCTGGGAAAGAATTCTCTGTAGTAACTCTGAGCCCATCCTATCTAGTGTTCCATCATTGGCCATTGGGGCAATTTGCTGCTAGCAGTCGCAGACTGGCTACATGCTATTGTAGGCAGTCTCATCATCCCACTCCTTCATAAACTTATCAAGGTCAGTCTTGAAGCCGGTTAGGTTTTTTGCCTCTACTGCTCCGCTTGGGAGGCTGGTCTACAACTTCACTCCTCTAATGGTTAGAAACCTTCACCTAATTTCAAGCCTAAATTTGTTGATGGCCAGTTTACTTCCTGCTGCTGCTCTTCTGTCTGCCTTTCTTTGGCTCTTAACTCTGCTTGCTAACTTTGATGTTCATGTTCTTTGTCTTCCTGTTCTATTTCCAATCTGCCCAGCTCTAGCTTTGCAATTGTTTCACCGGTGCTCATATTTATGCTTTACTGTTTCTATTTCCCTTCCCCAAAATAAGCGAACAGAAAACAACAAACTCTGACCTCTCTTAGACTGTTTCCAGCCACAACACTTGAGACTCACTTACACTTTAAGCACTGATAGAGCAATTTTAAGCCTCATTTAAAACAACAAGCTGTGCATAAGCCATAGTTCTCTGTACCACTGTGACATGCCAGGGTACTATCCAGACCCATGGGGGTCTGTGTCACCTCTGCCCTGTAACCTGGGTTGCTTTGCAATATCCTGCTATTGTTACCTCCAACCTGGACTGCTCACAACCAGCCACCAACATGCAGGTCACCCCAAGATGTGTTTGTCTAACTGCATCCTGCCAGTCACCAGCTTTGGTTATACTGCAGGGTGACTCCAACACATTCCCTGTCCCAGATTTTCCCCCAGAAGTGTTCGTCCTGTCCTAGACAGTCCACATGTATTAAGTCCAATATTTCTTTTAGGGAATAATATACACTAGCTCGTTATCTTAAATAGAATTACCCAGACACTTCCACTCAAACACCCTGGATTAGATCAAACAAATGTATTAACTACAGAGGGAGATTTTAAGTGAATACAAGTAATGGGGCATAGAAGTCAGAAATGCTTAAAAGAAAAATAAAGATAAAACGCTTACTGGTGCTTAACTTAAACTATTATTAGATTTAAGCAAAGTTTCTCAAAACATGCTTCCAGCAACATTACTGAGCAATCTCTTCTGGTCAGGCCCACCCCCCAAGTCCAACAGCTGTTTCCTGTCTTTGCAGGTGTAGAGAATGTGATGGGCAGGGAGAGAGAGGCGGGGTGCCTTGTGCTTATTGACCCTCCTTTTTATAGTATCAGTCCCCTTCTGGAAAAACATTTCTAGCTGACACTCAGGAGACAAAGAGTCTATGTGGATGGATGTTCCCTGCTTCTTTTTTTTTTTTTCCCCCACCTGTTTGAACTTCCTTTGTTTTCCTTTCCTGCTTAAAGACTCTGGTTACTGCTTAAATGCAAATTAAGACAAGCACACATTCTTTTGTTAGGACATCCTTTGTTTGCTAACATCTGCCCGGGCAAGGCTGTGGGGTTTGGAACATATGTGAATAACATTATACAGGAGAATCTTATAACTTCACATATAATGTTGCCACACATATTGTATCAGGAAAATGCTGACCAGCAAATTATGAGTTTTCAAATGATACCTCACAAGGCATAGTTTGTACGAAGAGCATGTAGGGTACAATAGTATATAGGGTATAAATATAGAGATGTATTCTGTCACACAGGGCACCTTGAAAAGTCCACATAGTTGAAATGTTCTAGACATTCTAATTTGGGGGTCCAGTTTATTAAATCCTGCACAGCATCCTTCAGAAGAGAACCCAAACCTACAGGTTTCTCCCCAGTCCCAATTTGGGCCCAGCCCTTCCACCCTGATTATCTTGCTCTCACAATTTGGGCCCAGCCCTTCCACCCTTCTTGCCTTGAGTATAGGACTCAAGGATGGCATAGGACTTCCCTGCTAATGTGTCCCCACTTGTGACCGAGGCCCTGCTAGGACCAGATTATTGTAGGAGCTTGGGCCTCAGATTTTGATGGGCTCCAAAAATGTATTTAATTTTCTGCGTTGTTATTCAGTGGGTGGCCGTACGCCAGATTCTACACGTGGGGCTTTCCTTTGACTCCTTGCTGGGCATCCATTCATTCATGTCTCCTGGGGAGCAGCAGAGCTCTCTCTGCTCCCCCCAGGAGCTGAGCCTAATCTCATGGAGGGGAGGAGGGGCAGAAAGAATGCAGCAGCTCAGGACAGTTCTGCTCCCTCTTCCACTTCCCCTTCTGTGAGCAGGGATGGTTCCTCTGCTCATTCCCATACCACACCGCTGGGGAGGGGAAGAAGAATTCTAGAGCTCTCCTCCAGCCTAGAAGAAGGAGGAGCACCCCACCTGCAGCCCCCTTGCCTGGGAGAGGGTAGTGAGAAATCCAAGTAGGGGCAGGGTCAGAATGGGAGACCACATCTTGACTTCTAATTTTAATTTCATTGCGGTTTTTTAGGATATTAATAGTATCACAGTGTATTTATCTGATTATTTGTTTACAAGATTTGTTGGAATATTCTCTAGCAGCATACTTAACCATTTATTCTGAGACTAATAAATACAGTCGGGCACATGCCTCCTGAAAGAGTGCAGCCCCAGGCAGGTGGCAGGCTCATCAGACAGCAAAGACCTGAAGAGACCCTAGAGAGCAATCTTTGGCCTGCCAAGATTTGGACATTACATTTGCTGGTAAGCCAGATAAGGCAATTGAATAGCACTGCTTTAGGTAATGAAAGCCATAGCATCACTCTGTGTATTGCTACCAGTTATATGCTGACATTAAAATGTTTTTGTTTTACTATCCAACTTTACAGTTAAATGGGTTATACTAACACCCAGAAATGAAATAACCAAGGTAATTGCACACAAGAGTGCTTGGCAGCAAGCCTACATGGTAGTGAAACAGGAACTGAATGTGCAAAGGGGAGCTCCCAAAACCATAATCACCTTGAGCCTTCATCAAACTGAATCCAGACCTGGGCCCTGCAGTGTCGACAGGCATCAGCCAACCCCATGCAATTCTTTCTCTCTCCAGGCATCTTCCTTATCTATTCCAGCCTGACTGGGTCACCTGATGCTCCTCATTCTCCCCACCTGGGGAGGAGAGCTGGGGCAGGCCCCATCACCCCTTAAAGGGGCAGACACCCTGTGATGGGGTTCCATAGAGATTGGTACTAAGTCTGACACTATTCAACAATCTCATCAATGATCTGGAAGTAAATGTCAGGCTGTCTGGAGTGGCTCGAGAGTATGAGTACCCTGCTCAGGGCAGACTATTAAGAAGCAGAGTACAAACACCAACCTGGTTGTGACTTCTGTGCTTGGTTTTCACCACGCAAGCATCAAGTGTGGACTCCAGAAGCACCATAACAGCCTTAACACTGAGTCACAGACAGTCTCCTTGGGCATTCTGGTCTCTTTCCCCCCAGGCAAGCCTGCCATTGTGATAGATGGTCCCTTACACCAAGAATTGGAACAATATTCAGGTTACTCCCAGTCCCAAAGGGCCAGTCACTTACCCTGGATCAATTGCACTTTAGATCTTACACAAAAGACAACGCTTTTAGCCAATAAACTAAGGATTTAACTAAGAAAAAGAAATGAGTTATGTACCAGGTTAAAGCAGGTAAACCTACACACAAATGAATTACAGTCTTAGGTTCTGTGGGAGGAAGCCAGAGAAAGGGGGAGAGGGAAAGAGAAAGGTCAGGCACAGAAGGAAGTGGGACCCTCCTAGTCTGCTGCTGGCCAGGCCTGTTGTAGGCAAAGTAACTGTGAAGCCTGTATATAGTTGGGAACTGGTGATGGGAAACCTTTTGAGAATAAAGAGCATGAGTGTTGCACCAGACTGAAGTGTCCCTGATTCATTGAAGAGGGAGGCCTAGGGGTCGAATACCCAGGAGTGTAGCGTGAACCCCGTTACACGTGGGGGCTTGTCCAGGATTTGAAGCCACCGCCAGGGTATGGCAACCCGAAGATGGAGGGAACCTTGAGTGGCTAGCCAAGCAGCAAGAGGAGATGCAGAAAGCACTGCAGGCCTTCCAGCAAACCCACCAGGAGGAGAGGCAGGCCTTCCTTGCCTGGCAGGCCGAACAGCAGAAGACGCTCCAGGACTTTATCAAGGAGCAGGCCAATGTGCAGCAGCAGCTCCTGCAAAAGCTGGTGCGTCCCCTGGGAGGTGATGGCACCCACATGCCCGGGCTAGGCCTATGTAAGATGGGCTCCCCATTGCCTTCCTTTGTATGTTTGAGTGGATGGCCATGGGCACCGGGTGCAGGGCTGGCCTTACCATGAGGCAAACTGAGGCGGCCACCTCAGGTGCCAGACTGGGTGGGGGCTCCACTAGGACCCAGAATGTAGATTAATTGTGTCTGCTGCTGGTGCATATGTATTCTCTCTGCTCTAGATGCACAGAGATGGTGGAGTGCTGTGCTGGAGGAAGGAGGGCACAAGAGACATAACAGGCAGGCAGGAGAAAAGGTGAGAGGGAATAACAGAAAGCAGCAGGAGTTGCAGGGTGGGAGAGGAGGAGGAGCCTCCTATGTACCTCTCTAGCACCCCAGGAGCCTGAACTGATTAACACCAGCTTCCCAGGGAGCTTCCTGTTTCCTGCTGCTTCCCTGAACCCACTTGAGGAGAACAGGCAGTCAACTGAAGTAGTAGGAGCCAGTTAGGCCCTTAAGACGCTGATATCTTCCCTCTCTCAGGCCCTGCTACCAGCCTGCTTATTTGTCACTATAGTGCACAGAACAGCAGTCATGAGTGAAAGAACAAAATGCCCCTCTGGGGCAGCATTCAGAAAAAGAAAGAAAGCAAAGGAAGCTTTTCTACTGAAGAAGGAAGGAGCTCTCCTGAGATACATAGACACAAATGTTCACAGTGAGCCTTCCGGCCGCAGTGAGAATGTGAGTGGTGAGGAGATGCCTGATCTTCCAGTTAGTCAGAGTGCAGGTGACCTGGCAGCTACTGCAGCATCCATATCTCCATCTCAAATGGATGTAACCATCCACATTCCTGAAGAAAAATGTAGATCAGAGAAGAGTGTGGTAGAGGTGCAAGAAACAGCTGCTGCTGAGTTTAGTTCCTTAAGTCTAGATGATCCAGGACTGTGGACCCACTTGAGCAGTAGCCTGAGGGACTTCCTTGTACTGCATGGGCCACAGCAAGTGAAAAACTTCATGTTCCCAAAGACAATGAAAATAGAAATTTCCATCTAACACATTACTGGCATGAAATCCCCAATGGTGACAAAGTGGAGAGGCCGTGGCTTATGTACTCAAAAACCCAGAATGCTGCATACTGTTTTTGTTGCAAACTCTTCCAGTCTAATGTTCCAGCCACATTGAGTTCTACAGGAACAAAGGACTGGAAAAATCTGGTTAGAAAACTGGCATGCCATGAGAAGGCAGCAAATCACCAGAGAGAATTCCATAGGTGGAAAGAGCTTGAGATGAGACTAGGTTAAAGGCCACCATAGATGATCAGCATCAAGAGAAGATTGCATCAGAGTCTCTTTACTGGCAAAATGTTCTGAAAAGGCTCATTGCCATTGTGAGAATGCTTGCTTCCCAAAACCTAGCACTGCGTGGAACTTCAAATCAGCTGTATGTGCCAAACAATGGAAACTTCCTTAAAATTGTGGAGCTGATGGCTGAGTTTGATGCTGTGCTCCAGGAGTATCTAAGAAGAGTCACCACCCAAGAAATATACACAAAACACTACCTTGGAAAAACAATTCAAAATGAGATCACACAGTTACTGGCAACAAAAGTCAAACAGAAGATAGTGGCAGATCTGAAGTCAGCAAGATATTACTCTATTATTCTGGATTGCACACCTGACAGCCATACGGAACAAATGACTTTAATGGTGCATTTTGTAACAACAACGGAACCTAGTGAAAATGTCCCTGTAATGTGACTGTCAGAGAGTATTTTCTAGAATTTATTGACATAGATGATACTACAGGAGCTGGTATCACAAATATGCTTCCTAAAAAGCTGGAACATATGGGAATTGCGATAGCTGACGTGAGAGGTCAGGGCTACGATAACGGTGTCAACATGAGAGAAAAGAACTGAGAAGTGCAGACACGGATCCGAGAGTTAAACCCTCTAGCTATTTTTGGCCCATGCAGTTCTCAGTCATTGAACTTGGTGGTCAGTGATGCAGCATCAGCTTCTAGTGAGGCTGCTGAATTTTTTTATGTAATTCAAAGCATCTATGTATTTTTCTCTGCATCAACTCATCGATGGCAAATTTTGAAGCAACATCTGGGAACATCCTCTGTGACACTGAAACCACTGAGTGCCACACGATGGGAAAGTCGAGTGGAGATGATAAAGCCTATCAAACACCAAATCAGGAAGATAGATGATGCCACAGTTGCCATTATGGAGAATAATGCTATGACAGGAATGGTTCATGGGAGAACAGTGGCAGAGGAAAATGGAATCACCAGAAACATACATAACTTCAAATTTCTGTGTGGCTTAGTGTTGTGGCATGACATACTGTTTGAAATAAATGTTGTAAGCAAGAGACTCCAAGGTGTTGACCTTGATATATCTGGAACAATGGAACAATTGGAAAAGGCAAATTCATACCTACAGTCTTACTGGTCAGCTGAGGAATTTCAAAACATTCTGAAGAGTGCACAGAAGTTGGCAGAGGAACTTCACACTGAAGCTATTTTCCCACCCATTCAAGAATACAATAGTCACCGAAGAAGACATTTTGATTACGAGGCACGGGATAATCCCATAAACAGACCCCAAACAACAATTCAAAGTTGAGTTCTTTAACCAGGTGCTAGATTGTGCAATACAGTCTGTTTAAGAACGTTTCATGCAGCTCAAGGAACACAGCAGTATATTTGGGATGTTGTATGATATTCCAAAATTTCTCACTATACCTGAAGAAGACCTCCACCAGCAATGCCAGGCACTAGAGACAGTGTTGACACATGATGACATGTGCGATATTGATGCGAGTGATTTAGATGATGAACTGAAAGCCCTTTCAAGATACATTTCAGCAGAATCAACTCCAAAGGCTGTTCTGGAATATATGTGCACAAATAAGATGACCATCCTCTTTCCAAATGCTTTTGTTGCTCTGCACATACTTCTAACGCTTCCTGTAACAGTTGCCAGTGGAGAACGCAGCTTCTCCAAGCTGAAGTTAATAAAAACACATTTACGCTCCACAATGACACAGGAGGGGCTGGTCGGCCTTGTAACTATCTCAATAGAGCAGACCGTGGACCTTCAGGAAGCAGTTCAAATCTTTGCAACTAAGAAGGCACGGAAAGCACCACTTCGATTATTCAAACTGATAAAAATGCCAGTGTTTACTATGCAGACAAGAAAAGTCACATTTGCTGCTCAGGCATTTGAAAGGTGTGTTACTTAAAATTTTTGAACAAGGCATTTTAAGTTGCTAGTTCTCCTTTATTGGGGTAGGTAGCAGAGCACTATCATGAGAGGAGCAGAACAGGAAGAAGGCAGAATTGAGACTTTTCAAAGTTTTGGCCCAAGTGAGGGGGTATGGGGGTGTCATTTGAGTTCCCTGGCTCAGGTGCAACCTGTGTAGGAATAGGATTTTATATTTGTATTAAAGGTTATAATAATTGAAAGCCAGGAATAGACCAGAATAGTCCTTATGGCTAATTATGGTCACCTTTTGGTTTAGGATAAGATTTCTTTACAGTATTTGCTATAAGGTCTTGCTTCTTGTATACATTGCAAACTAAGTTGTGTAAGGTTCTTTTGTAATTCCTTTAGTAACCATATAATCCTTTCTAAAATATTATCCTTTCTGAAGGTCTCTGTAAAAGACTGTTTGTGTGAATGAGGAATTTATGCATCAGGAAAAGATAAGGTGTGAAGGCCACTATAATAGCCAGATGGTCAAGGAAGAAGGAGTGAAGAGATTTAACAACACCAGAGAACCATCAATGCGCATCCATAATTAAGAAAGGGCAGATTGATGACCCTGAGGTGGAGGCTGGCACTCCTAAGGACAAGACAATTGATTAAATCGAAACCAGGACAGGATGACCCTCTCGGTGTTTTGGAATGTTAACATCAAAGATAACACCAATTAAGGAGTAACCGGTCACAAACTGACACAGCAAAATCCATAGACTTCATTAGAGAGAAAAAGACTATAAGAACAGGTGCGTGGCCATGGGACTTTGGGTTCATCTTGCCAGGAGCATCAGATCACGACCGACAGAGCCTGGCTTCCCTCTGTGACCAATCTGGCTGGCCACTAGATTGATCCAGACTCTGGACTGGTAACTATAAACATCAACTGGCAGGACTGTGTGCATGGTGTGGGTGTGTATGTGTGTGTGTAACTGAAAAGCATATGCTAACTGCTGTATTCTCAATAAATGCGGTGTGCTGCCTTTTCCCTGAAAAAGATCCTGTGTGCTTCTTATAAACATAACACCTGGGCCCTACGACTGGTCCCCTATCTGGCTGGTGAGGTGCAGGCTGTCTGTATGGCACTAAACAATGAACAGGTCAAGGATTATGACATGGTGAAGGTGGCCATCTTAGACCGAGTGGGACTCTCGGCGAAGTACCGACTGAAATTTTGGTTGGCCTGGTGGATTGGGCGTTTGTGGCCCCGAGCCTTTGCCCAGAACCTGATGGACTGGGCCACGTGTTGGTTGCAGCTGGACACCCAAATGGTGGGGGAAATCATGGACAGATCTTTGAGAAGTTTGTACAGGGCCTTGCAGAGACCATGAGAGACTGGGTCCAGCGACACCAGCCGAATATGGTGGAGGCCACTGTCAAACTGAGGGAGGAGTATGCGGAGGCAGATTTTACTCAAAAGGAGGGTAGGGCATGGCGTGACCTAGAGTGGGGGAGGAAACAGTGAGAACCACCCGCCTCCCCCCTCCCCCGAGATGCCCAGAGAAGAGGAAGGAGGAGACCAAGGGAGCTCCTAGTCACCCAGGCAGCTTGTGTGCTGGCAATGTGGATAGCTTTGACTAGTGTGAGTATCTGTGGGTAGCAGCAGAACTGTGGGGAAGTCTGCCCCCTACCCACTGTACCTTCTGTGAGTGGGGGATGGACAAATCCCACAAGGAGGACCCCAGGGATCACCCAGTGGGAGGTGGGGGGCTTCCCTAGGTAACCTCACAGGCGGGGGAGAAGAGGCCGGACCAGGCCCCTGGCAGTCATTTAAGGGGGGAGGTGTGTGGCAGGGTGCTGGTTGAGAAGCCCTTAACTCCAGCCCCAATCAAGGAGCATGGAGGGGCTGGGTGAATAGCCTGGTGCCTACCCGGTAACTGGCCGCACCTGCTGGTCTTATTAGCCTGAAGCTATAAAGGCTGGGAGGAAGCCAGAGAAGTGGGGAGTGGGAAAGAGAAAGGTCAGGCACAGAAAGAAGTGGGAGCCTCCTAGTCTGTTGCTGGCCAGGCCTGTTGTAGACAAAGTAGCTGTGAATCCTGTATATAATTTGGAACTGGTGATGGGAAACCTTTTGAGAATAAAGAGCACCGGTGTTGCTCCAGACTGAAATATCTCTGACTTATTGAAGAGGGAGGCCCAGGGGCTGAATACCCAGGGGTGCAGCGTGAACCCCATTACAGGATCCAAAAGGTTGCAGAAGCTTTCTATAAGCAAGCTCTATATACCCTTTAGGGCTAACCCAGAATAAGCACTGGGGATTTTTTGCTTATGCTTCATAATCCTTGCCTTCAGAGTCCAAGCAGCATAACGATCGATTCTTCTTGTTAGGGTTCAAGTTGATGGGATGAGTCCACATGCATGTCTCCTCTTCATGGGGGGAGCACAATCACACAGTCTTTTCTCCTCTGATGTTTCACAATGCTTTGTCTGGTGTCTATGGGCCTTCTTTTATTGGGCAGAAGATAACACCTCCTAGGGCAAACTAGTATTTCACACTTGGGAATGCATCTGTCCTGACTGGTGGTTTACAGTTTCAGAGCAAACACTTAAATATTACCTTCTAACACAGGATATAGGTATTATAAGTGAGATTAATGCATGCAGCAACTTATAAGTATTTCATAAACACTAAATCCATTTTTATAATGGATAAATTATACCAGTTATAACAATACTAATGCACAGGTGAGCCAGACTGGTTTCCAGCTACGCGTTCGTGGGTGTTCAGCTGAGACCTAGGGTCTGCCAATGTCACAGTAAATATAAAATAATTGATGATAAAACTTGTGGATGACACAGAGGTTGACAAAGTGGTAATATTGAGGACAGGGCACTCATACAGATCTGTCTGGCTCACTTGGTAAGCTGGGCCCTTTCAAACAAAATGTTTTAATACAGCCAAATGCAACGTTATACAGCTAGGATCAAGAAGCGCATGCCATACCTACAGAATGGGAAACTCTATCCTGGAAAGCAGTAACTCTGAAAAGATCTAGGAGTCATAGTGGCCAGACAACTCAACATGAGCTCCCAGTGTGGATGCTGGGGTGAAAGAGGCTACCATGGTCTCTCAATGTATGATCAGGGGAATAGGGAGTAGGAGAAGGGAGGTGATTTTTGGTCAAGCCAAATGAGGTCTGTGCTTGATGGCACTTGTCCAGGTGTCTGTCTTCTGTAACGTGATAACTTTTGACTGCCATGTGACATAGCCGAGTACAATCCAGACTAATGAGTACCTGAGTCACCCCTGCCCTCTAACCTGGGATGCCCTTTACACTGCCTTGCTGCTGTAGCCTCCAGCCTGGACTGCTCACAAACAGCCTCCAGCATGGAAATCACTCCCAGCCATGCCTGTGTCTGTGTGCTGCAGCCAGCCAGCTGCCCCTTGGCTCTCCCCAGCCTTGGTATACTGCAGGCTGACCCCAAATCATTCCCAGTCTTAACTTTTCCTCCAGAAATGTATGTCCTGTACTGCCCGTCTCTCTCCTGGACAATCCCTTTATATAAAGTCCATTATTTTTTTAATACAAATAATATGCAAACAACCTGCCAACCTAAATGGCATTTCCAAGACAAAAAAGAAAAGGGGTACTTGTGGCACCTTAGAGACTAACAAATTTATTTGAGCATAAGCTTTCGTGAGCTACAGCTCACTTCATCGGATGCATTCGGTGGAAAATACAGTGGGGAGATTTATATACACGCACAGAGAACATGAAACAATGGATTTTATCATACACACTGTAAGGAGAGTGATCACTTAAGATGAGCTATTACCAGCAGGAAGGAAGAGGGGAAAGGAGGAAAACCTTTTGTGGTGATAATCAAGGTGAGCCATTTCCAGCAGTTAACAAAAACGTCTGAGGAAAAGTAGGGGGTGGGGGAGAAATAACATGGGGAAATAGTTTTACTTTATGTAATGACCCATCCACTCCCAGTCTCTATTCAAGCCTAAGTTAATTGTATCCAGTTTGCAAATTAATTCCAATTCAGCAGTCTCTCGTTGGAGTCTGTTTTTGAAGTTTTTTTGTTGAAGGATAGCCACTCTCAAGTCTGTAATCGTGTGACAGGAGAGACTGAAGTGTTCTCCAACTCGTTTTTGAATGTTATAATTCTTGACGTCCAATTTGTGTCCATTTATTCTTTTATGTAGAGACTGTCCAGTTTGACCAATGTACATGGCAGAGGGGCATTGCTGGCACATGATGGCATATATCGCATTGGCAGATGCGCAAGTGAACGAGCCTCTGATAGTGTGGCTGATGTGATTAGGCCCTATGATTAGGCCCTATGTGATCAGGCCCCCCTGAATAGATATGTGGACAGAGCTGGCAACGGGCTTTGTTGCAAGGATAGGTTCCTGGATTAGTGCTTCTGTTGTGTGGTGTGTGGTTGCTGGTGAGTATTTGCTTCAGGTTGGGGGGCTGTCTGTAAGCAAGGACTGGCCTGTCTCCCAAGATCTGTGAGAGTGATGGGTCATCCTTCAGGATAGGTTGTAGATCCTTGATGATGCGTTGGAGAGGTTTTAGTTGAGGGCTGAAGGTGATGGCTAGTGGCATTCTGTTATTTTCTTTGTTGGGCCTGTCCTGAAGTAGGTGACTTCTGGGTACTCTTCTGCCTCTGTCAATCTGTTTCTTCACTTCAGCAGGTGGGTATTGTAGTTGTAAGAATGCATGATAGAGATCTTATAGGTGTTTGTCTCTGTCTGAGGGGTTGGAGCAAATGCAGTTATATCGTAGAGCTTGGCTGTAGACAATGGATCATGTGGTGTGATCTGGATGAAAGCTAGAGGCATGTAGGTAGGAATAGCAGTCAGTAGGTTTCTGATATAGGGTGGTGTTTATGTGACCATCACTTATTAGCACCATAGTGTCCAGGAAGTGGATCTCTTGTGTGGACTGGTCCAGGCTGAGGTTGATAGCGGGATGGAAATTGTTGAAATCAAGGTGGAATTCCTCAAGGGCTTCTTTTCCATGGGTCCAGAGGATGAAGATGTCATCAATGTAGTGCAAGTAGAGTAGGGGCATTAGGGGATGAGAACTGAGGAAGCGTTGTTCTAAGTCAGCCATAAAAATGTTGGCATACTGTGGGGCCATGCAGGTACCCATTGCAGTGCCGCTGATTTGAAGGTATATATTGTCCCCAAATGTGAAACAGTTATGGGTGAGGACAAAGTCACAAAGTTCAGCCACCAGGTTAGCCGTGACATTATCGGGGATACTGTTCCTGATGGCTTGTAGTCCATCTTTGTGTGGAATGTTGGTGTAGAGGGCTTCTACATAGTGGCTAGGATGGTGTTTTTAGGAAGATCAC
Source organism: Dermochelys coriacea (assembly GCF_009764565.3). Taxonomy (NCBI): domain Eukaryota; kingdom Metazoa; phylum Chordata; order Testudines; family Dermochelyidae; genus Dermochelys; species Dermochelys coriacea. The sequence goes on from NC_050076.1 coordinate 51,432,724, forward strand.
CAATGGACTGTAGTTTCCTCAGGAAGTCAGTGGTGTCTCGAAGATAGCTGGGAGTGCTGGTAGCGTAGGGCCTGAGGAGGGAGTCAGACAATCCTGCTGTCAGGGTGCCAATGCCTGAGATGATGGGGCGTCCAGGATTTCCAGGTTTATGGATCTTGGGTAGCAGATAGAATACCCCAGGTCGGGGATCCAGGGGTGTGTCTGTGCGGATTTGTTCTTGTGCTTTTTCAGCGAGTTTCTTGAGCAAATGCCGTAGTTTCTTTTGGTTACCCAAAAATTTGGTAACCCCAAATTTCCCAGACACTTCAATTTCTGTAGTATCCAGCTGGTGAATCTTGCCCATATGCTCAGGGTTTAGCTGATCGCCATATTTGGGGTCGGGAAGGAATTTTCCTCCAGGGCAGATTGGAGAGGCCCTGGAGGTTTTTCGCCTTTCTCTGTAGCATGGGGCACGGGTCACTTGAGGGAGGCTTCTCTGCTCCTTGAAGTCTTTAAACCACGATTTGAGGACTTCAATAGCACAGACATAGGTGAGCTTTTTCGTAGGAGTGGGTGGGTGAGATTCTGTGGCCTGCGCTGTGCAGGAGGTCGGACTAGATGATCAGAATGGTCCCTTCTGACCTTAGTATCTATGAATTTAAATACACAGGATTAGATAAAACAAGGCCCTGGTGCTTCTCTGTTGCTGCTTTTGGCCTGAACTGTTAACCAATGTTCAGGGGTCCTGCGGGTTATTACTGTTAGGAGTAGAAACTGGTGATGGACTCAGGTGTATCTCTGTTGCAAAGAATGTATATAAAGTCATGTTTCCCTAAGCACACTAGAAATCAAAGAGGAGGCAGTTTTCTTGTTCAGAAATCCCAGTCTGCTTCCAGCCAGTTCTGTGTTCAAAAGCAGTGCACGCTCTCGACTGCCTTTCAGGGCCATCATATCATCCTCCTCTAGCTTTTGACATTCACTCGCACATTTTTTTTTTTTTAAGAAAAGTGCTGTGTCGCATGCAATCAATGAAAAGACCATCAATTACTGATCGCTTTATGTTACTTAAGCATCTGATTAGGCACCTGATTAAAAAGTGTACCACTATAAGTTCAGAATGTATCACCACAGTCTAGTTCCAATGTGTTTAAATGAAAATGAAGTGTTTCTAAATTAAATACATTGCATGAGGGTAAACAGAGGGAAAATAAACTGACATGCATCTGCTCAGACCTATCAGTTTCACCTCTTACCTTTATCCTGAATGGAGGGTGGTCGGAACGCCCAGCAGCCTCACACAGGGCTGAGATTAGTCTATAGATCAAGGACATGCCTGCTGGTAGTCACCAAAACCCCGCAACATATCAATACTCCCCATCTCAGCTCCGGACATCATCCTGATGGAGCCTAAAATTGTGACACCCTAAACAACCCAGCCCAGAATAAAAGAAAATAAACAATTTTAACAAGTTGCAAAGTATACAAGCTTAATTAGCTCTTAGTGCCTTTCTGTCAGGACACTCCCCCATCACCAACCCAGAACAATTTTACTCCCATCTAAATCTCCTTGATCTTTTCTCCCGGCCTAATTTGCTTTCAACCAAGAGGGAGGGGCCTCTTTCACTGCGACCCTGACAAGAGTCTATTGCTTCTGCTGGCTGGGAGAGACCTGCCCATTTTGTTCTAATAGGGGACTCATTACTGTCATACCTCTTCCAGCCTCACCTTCCACAGCTACATTCTCAGTTTTTGAGGGTAGCCATGCTGAAATCATGTCCCCCGATAACTTTTGGTTTAGTCCGGGGACACAACTGAATCCTGTACACCACCTCATTTATTTGGGGTCAATACTGTATACAGTCACAGCCAAGGTTTACTCAGCTTAGGTCTCCTATCCTTCTTTCTCCTAGGATTGTGGAACCAGACGAAGTCCCCTCTTTTAACAGTTTCCCCATGTGACCTTATGCCATAGAGACTTTTCATTTTGTCAGAGGCTATCCTCAAATTTTCCCTACCAAAAGGGTGAGTGTTTAATTTTGGACTGTAGACTAGTCCAGATGGTTCAGATCCCTTTATTCCTCTACAGAACTCCACAAGATGTTTGCTGAGGTCCTTAGCTCCTTCCCAAATATGAAGAGTGACGGGATACACTGTGCGCTCTCATTGACTGCCGTTCTATAAGCCATGAAAAGGAATGAAACGTGCTGGTCCCAGTCCCTTTGGTGCTGTTCCACACAGGGAAAAGACTCATCCAGTGCACTAATGCCCAATAGCAACTATGTGAGTAAAACCAGACAATCACTGCGCTCTCAAATAAATGATGGGAAAATGATAAAAGACAAACACCACAACAGCTGTGGGCAAACACCTCTCACAAACCGATCACTCTATAGCTGACCAGTCAGTCCTCATTCTCAAGGAAACCAGCACAACACTTAAAGATAAGCCTGGAAGCTTAAATTCATAACTTTGCTAGACATTAACTATCATGATTTTAATAAAGACACCGTATTCATGATTTATTACAACAATTTGTAACCCACTAAACCCCCCCTTTTGTCCTATGACTACAGGGGTGTTAATGGGCCACTTCACCTTGAATGGTCCCGTGATGGGGTAGACTAGGCCCAAAGGCCCCCTGCTGGAGGTCTCAGGGTTCTGCCACACCCATCCTAGGGAAGGAGCAATGGAGAGGTCCTCCAAGCAGGCTAGAGTGGCTGCAGGAGAAGCAGCCAGTCAGGGCCAGGAGGGCCACATAAAAGGAGCTGCAGAGCAGCGCAATAGTCTGCTGCTGCTTGGAGCAGAAGAGATGACTGCAAGCCTGGCTGCCTGGAAGAGCAGTAGGACCATGGATGGTTTGCTAGCAGGGATTGGGGAAGCACTGAGGGAGCTCCTGGCTGGTTGCTAGGACTGAGTAGGGACTGTGTCTTGGGAGCGCTGCAGGAAGATAGTGTCTCCAAGGAGGAAGCCCGGGCGATACAGCCCCATACCATGGCTGGACTACTTAAAGATCAAAGCCTAGAGAGGGCTAGAAAGAGACACCACCAGAGGGGTACTGGGATAGGTCCTGGTGGACCGTATATCCCAGAAGGGTTAACAGTCTGACAGTGTGACTCAGCTGGAGCACTGTCACTGACAAACCCACCTGAGAACCACCAAAATGGGTCACTAGAACAAAGAACACAGACACACCCACCCAGAAGGGAGCACTCATGGGTGCCAACATCATTACAGGTCCCTTTAGAACATGTGCTAACTGCGTATGGTAAACTATCTGTTCAATCTTTGATTTAGCTGTGACACTCTGAGTACCTTTCCGAGACCTGAAGAGCTCTGTATAGCTCAAAAGCTTGTCTCTCTCACCAACAGATATTGGTTCAATAAAAGATACTATCTCATCCACCTTGTCTCTCTTCCTGAGCACACATTCCCTTGAGCAGCCAATTCCTTGCTCTCCTGCTTGCGGCAGGGTTTGCAATTAGCTTCTCAACAAGACCATCCAAACGAGGCATCACAGTTACCATGGCCTGTGTGTCACTGTGAAATCACAGCACTGCAGTTTCTCCAACTCCATGGCAAGCTACCCCTCAGGATTTCTGAATCTAAAGAGCTATTGCAGGGAAGCATTATCTGTCCTGACCACAAAGAACTCCCCTCACAGATAGGGATGAAAATGTTCTGTAGATCTAACCACTGCCAGGAGTTCCTTTTGGGTGCTGCAATAATTTCTTTCCAGAGAGCTTAGATGTTTGCTGTAATAAGCCAACACCCGCTCGAGTCCCTTGTGTTCTTGTGTCAATACTGCCCCCAAACCATAAGCACCAGCATCTGTGTCAAATTTGAAAAAGGTTTTGAAACATGGACAGGCCAAGACAGGATTAGTCACCTTTTCAACTCAGAAAAATGCTACATCACACTCTGCTGACCACAGAAGTAGTTTCCCCTATCTCACCCGGTCTATGCAATGGGTTTGCAATTTTGGCAAACCCACAAATAAACCTTGTGGAAAAGGAGCAGAGCCCTTCAAATCTCTGCACAAACGCGAGTGTTCGGGGAGTTGGCCAGCTCTGTACAGCTTCAGTTTTCTTTTTGTCAATGGAAATTCCCCGTCCCTGGTTGTGTGCCCAAGGTAGATTACCTCTTTATGCAACACCTCGCATTTCTTGGGGTTCAGTTTCAGACTGGCAACCTTCAGCTTAGCACAGACCATTTGCAAATGTATCAGTTACTCTTCCAATGTTTTTGCATGCATCACAATATCATTGAGGTATAACAGACAGTTTGAGCATTTATGACTGTACTAAAATCTGTTCCTGTAGGTCTCCATGTCCCATTTGAGGTGGATGAAAGAGGGAAGGTGCATATCACAGAAAGGGGAGGAGAGCAGTTTGATAAGGGAATGGAAACCACTTCTGGAGAAGAGGGCAGGTTCCATGGCATCACTACTGACTGAGCGTAGATGAATGTGGAGCAATTGTGTGATTTCCACACTAAAATATCTAGGGCTTCTCTGAGCTGCACCCAGATGGCTCTTTGTCTATCAGGCCTGTGCCCAATGCATCCAACACAATGCTGTCTTTCTTGCCGTGCACCGATGTCGTCTCCAGCAGAGACCATCAAACCCCAGCTGTGGCTGCTTGTGGAGACAGTCAGTTTTCAGAGAATAAGAGGGGGAAAAAGGTGAGGCCTTTGCTACCCCACCATCTCCCAGAGATCCCTTCCCCTTTGTAAATCTCCTGGCGCTATCTCTGTATGTTCTGCTTTGGACAAGCTCCTGTGTGATGCAATGGCCTTCCTTGTTCTTATGCTGATGGCAATGATCTTCAGAGCCCATCCTGGCTCCTTGGCTTTCTAGAATGACCACAGCCTGCTCTTTGTGCCACTTTAAGATCACCCTATTGTCAGAGCTTTCCCAGGAGAGACACTGGACATGAGAGGCAGAAGCATCAGCCTCTCCCACAGCGTGACCGGTTGGCACCTGAGATGCCAGCAGAGTGGATCTAGTGGCTTCTGTTTTCTCAGCTCTCCAAGATACCTCCTAAGGAGCTCATACATGCTCCATGCAACTCATTAAACAAGGCTTAGAGAAGATCAAGGAGAAAATGAAGAATGTGGCTTCTGCATCATCAGCTCCAACTGACACATTTCTCAGAAGGTTTCAGAGTAGCAGCCATGTTAGTCTGTATTCGGAAAAAGAAAAGGAGTACTTGTGTCACCTTAGAGACTAACAAATTTATTTGAGCATAAGCTTTCATCCGATGAAGTGAGCTGTAGCTCACGAAAGCTTATGCTCAAATAAATTTGTTAGTCTCTAAGGTGCCACAAGTACTCCCATTTCTCAGAAGAGCAAACACTTGGCCTTCCCCTTTGTCATGATAATTCACAAACATTCCTGCGGACTCACAGGGGGTAACGTCTGACATTCTCTTATTCCCCTGGGCCACATCCTCAGCTGCTGTATATCACTGTAGCCTCACTGAAGTCAGTAGAGCTATGCTGTTTTGCACTAGCAAAGAATATGAATGAAAGCAGCTGCTAGTGTATTGCCTTTAGCTGCCCAAGTCACTTCAAACACCCAACTAGGTGATGATTGGAAGAGTATGTCTGAGCACAGGCAAATCAGCTCACCAGAATACTCTGTGGTTTCTAACGCTGCTGGGTTAAACAAACCATCTTCCTTCCTCATGCATATGTTCTGAGCAACTGAGAGATGTTCTCTTCTCACTAAGAAAAGGAGTACTTGTGGCACCTTAGAGACTAACAAATTTATTAGAGCATAAGCTTTCGTGAGCTACAGCTCACTTCATCGGATGCATTTGGTGGAAAAAACAGAGGAGAGATTTATATACACACACACAGAGAACATGAAACAATGGGTTTATCATACACACTGTAAGGAGAGTGATCACTTAAGATAAGCCATCACCCACAGCAGGGGGGGGAAAGGAGGAAAACCTTCCATGGTGACAAGCAGGTAGGCTAATTCCAGCAGTTAACAAGAATATCAGAGGAACAGTGGGGGGTGGGGTGGGGGGGAGAAATACCATGGGGAAATAGTTTTACTTTGTGTAATGACTCATCCATTCCCAGTCTCTATTCAAGCCTAAGTTAATTGTATCCAGTTTGCAAATTAATTCCAATTCAGCAGTCTCTCGTTGGAGTCTGTTTTTGAAGCTTTTTTGTTGAAGTATAGCCACTCTTAGGTCTGTGATCGAGTGACCAGAGAGATTGAAGTGTTCTCCAACTGGTTTTTGAATGTTATAATTCTTGACGTCTGATAACGTCCCATAACTATTTCACATTTGGTGACAATGTATACCTTCAAATCAGCGGCACTGCGATGGGTACCCGCATGGCCCCACAGTATGCCAACATTTTTATGGCTGACTTAGAACAACGCTTCCTCAGCTCTCGTCCCCTAATGCCCCTACTCTACTTGCGCTACATTGATGACATCTTCATCATCTGGACCCATGGAAAAGAAGCTCTTGAGGAATTCCACCATGATTTCAACAATTTCCATCCCACCATCAACCTCAGCCTGGACCAGTCCACACAAGAGATCCACTTCCTGGACACTACGGTGCTAATAAGCGATGGTCACATAAACACCACCCTATATCGGAAACCTACTGACCGCTATTCCTACCTACATGCCTCTAGCTTTCATCCAGATCATACCACTCGATCCATTGTCTACAGCCAAGCGCTACGATATAACCGCATTTGCTCCAACCCCTCAGACAGAGACAAACACCTACAAGATCTCTATCATGCATTCCTACAACTACAATACCCACCTGCTGAAGTGAAGAAACAGATTGACAGAGCCAGAAGAGTACCCAGAAGTCACCTACTACAGGACAGGCCCAACAAAGAAAACAACAGAACGCCACTAGCCATCACCTTCAGCCCCCAACTAAAACCTCTCCAACGCATCATCAAGGATCTACAACCTATCCTGAAGGACGAGCCATCGCTCTCTCAGATCTTGGGAGATAGACCAGTCCTTGCTTACAGACAGCCCCCCAGTCTGAAGCAAATACTCACCAGCAACCACACACCACACAACAGAAGCACTAACCCAGGAACCTATCCTTGCAACAAAGCCCGTTGCCAACTCTGTCCACATATCTATTCAGGGGATATCATCATAGGGCCTAATCACATCAGCCACACTATCAGAGGCTCGTTCACCTGCGCATCTACCAATGTGATATATGCCATCATGTGCCAGCAATGCCCCTCTGCCATGTACATTGGCCAAACTGGACAGTCTCTACGTAAAAGAATGAATGGACACAAATCAGACGTCAAGAATTATAACATTCAAAAACCAGTTGGAGAACACTTCAATCTCTCTGGTCACTCGATCACAGACCTAAGAGTGGCTATACTTCAACAAAAAAGCTTCAAAAACAGACTCCAACGAGAGACTGCTGAATTGGAATTAATTTGCAAACTGGATACAATTAACTTAGGCTTGAATAGAGACTGGGAATGGATGAGTCATTACACAAAGTAAAACTATTTCCCCATGGTATTTCTCCCCCCCACCCCACCCCCCACTGTTCCTCTGATATTCTTGTTAACTGCTGGAATTAGCCTACCTGCTTGTCACCATGGAAGGTTTTCCTCCTTTCCCCCCCCTGCTGTGGGTGATGGCTTATCTTAAGTGATCACTCTCCTTACAGTGTGTATGATAAACCCATTGTTTCATGTTCTCTGTGTGTGTGTATATAAATCTCTCCTCTGTTTTTTCCACCAAATGCATCCGATGAAGTGAGCTGTAGCTCACGAAAGCTTATGCTCTAATAAATTTGTTAGTCTCTAAGGTGCCACAAGTATTCCTTTTCTTTTTGCGAATACAGACTAACACAGCTGCTACTCTGAAACCTGTCTCTTCTCACTGTTTCCTTTGCAGTTCTCAGGAACCAGTTCACATTGAACAGATGAAACGACTCCAGTTCCTCTCTATGGGTGCATCGCCCACTCAGATCCCAGGAAGCTCATCCTGGCTAGCAGATTGTCTGCCATCCAGGACCACATGACTTCCTGAGCCCTCTTATAAGTCAGACCCACTCTCCTGATTGCACACTCAGTGCCTTTCCATGCTGTGATAAATGAGAGGGGGGTAGCTCCCTTTTGTGCACACCCAGCCAGCCAGTTAGCTATAAAGTCCCTCTTGGTGGCTGTCCTCTGCTTGTTTTACCTGTAAAGGATTAAAAAAGTCTCCCAGCATAGGTAAAAGAAAGGGAGTGGGCACCTGACCAAAAGAGCCAATGGGACGACTAGAACTTTTAAAATTGAAAACAAGATTCCCCTTTGTGTGTTGTGGTTCTCTGGAGAAGAGGGGAACAGAGCAGCAGTTATGCTGTGAGAAACTGAAGGCCACGTACAAAAATCATCAAAATCATACCTAGAATTGCTTATTTGGAACTCAGATATGTAAGTAGATCAGAAAATGTGTAGGAAGACACAATTAGGTTTATTTTGTTTATTTCTTATTACTTGTGGATTCCTCTGTGCTAACTCCAGATGCTTTTGTTGCTCGTAACCTTTAAGTTGAACCCCCAGAAAACTATTTTGGGTGCCTGATTTTTGGAATTGCTCCTTTAAAAAGCTAGCAATAGCCTGAGTTTTCAGATGTATTTTCTTTCTTTTTGTTTTTAATAAAAAAATGTACCTTTTTTTAAGAACAGGATTTGGATTTTTGTGTTTTAAGAGGTTTGTGCACATGTTTTTGTTAGCTGGTGGCAACAGCTGATTTCTTTGTTTTCCTTTCTCAGCTCTTCCCCGGAGGGGGCGTAAAAGGGCTTGTGGGTATCCCACAGGAAGGAATTTCCAAGTGCACCTTCCTGGGTTCCAAGGGGTTTTGCATTTGGGTGGTGCAGCATCTACTCATCCAAGGTCAAAGAGAAGCTGTAACCTCGGGAGTTTAATACAAGCCTGGAATGGTCAGTATTAACTTTTAGAATCCTTATAGGCCCCCACCTTCTGCACTTGAAGTGCAAGAGTGGGGAATCAGTCTTGACACATGCCCTAAACAAACAACAAATGAATCATTTTCTCTTCCCTGGAGGATCACTGGGATGCTGGAAATAAATCTGGGAGCAACCAACACTCCATGATTGTATTAACTTAGACCCAAGACATGACACTTTATTCTAGTAGGGACAGGAGAAACTGGAATGGTAACACCATAATTTTGTTAATATGCCCTCTAAATCCAAGCCCACTGAAGGCAATGGAGAGACTCTCATTGGCTCCAGGCCCTATTATAGTACAGTTGAACATCACTGAAATCAGTATTGTTGTCCTTAAGAGGGGGAATTTCCTGGGATAATTTTAGATTGATTTTGTGCCAGGGTGAGATCTGAGGCCCTTTCTCAGAGCCCTTGGGGTCTCCCCACTGATTCATTAAGGCTACAACACAGCAGTTGTAGGTTCCTTCATAAGTCCCTTGTTGCAATTTCCCAAGCTGCATTCGGAGTATTTACATTCAGTCTTACTCTGGTTACAGTGCCCATATGCAAGTTCTAGAGAAAATTAGAGTGAGATGTTTGGTTTAAATACATGTTCTCATTGGAGAATGGGAGCCTTAGCAGGTAGAGCCTGTGAGAGAATTAGAGATTCCTGTCCCAGATCAGGTTTTTGAGAAGACCCAGGGTTGCAGGATTATGTCATATTTGTACCCTGTCAGAGGAACTGAGCTGCCCCAGCTCCCCTTCATGTCTCTAGGAGCCACAAGTGCTCTGCACCTTTGAAAACCAGAACATTCCTTGTATCCATTATCCAGAGATGTTCATTCCCCAGAGGAATAAGTGCCCATGGTAGGACAAAGCAAGGTTTTCCCATCTTAAGTAGGCAAGCAAGGTTCTTCTCCTTAGGGCACAAGGACAAGCCAAGCAAGGATAGCAGCTATTGTGGAGCTTGCCCCTAGAGCCCTAGGGGCTTGTTGAGTCTCTGTTCTCAATGGAGTGTGGATGTTTCCTCACTGCTGTCTTCCTCCTGTCTGTTTTGGGAACAACAGCCATTGGGGAATCCAGGACCCTCTGGGAAAATTCTCCTTTCTGAGAAGTCTTGTGCAAGTTGACAAGGGGCTGTCACCACAGGGAAGTCAGGCACTTGGTGCTCCAGGACAGATCCTCCCACTGATCCACTTCCTGGTGAGTGAGTGCATGTATGTGTGCTACTGGGTGCTGGGGTCAGGGGAAGGGGGGGATCTCAAAGCTCAGATGCACACTCTATAGCATCCAATGTTAAGGGCCACAGGGCTCTATATTCTGTACTGCTGCAGGAGAACCTAGTTCTGATGTTAGATTTTTCTGGTGGCATTTAGGTCTAGGGAATTAAATGACTAAAGGAATATTTTCCTTTAGCTGATTCATGCTGGTTATACACAGAATGGTTCCCTGGCCTCCTGAGGGATCTACCCAGCACCTGAACTCAAACGGTGCATTCCTCCCAGGATTTGAAGTGAGCAGCCATGCCTGGGTTTGCAGGAAAACATCTGGGATTTTAGGGTTCTAACATTTGTTTTTCCAGAACTGTCTCTACCCAGCTCCTCCCTTCTTCTCTGCTCCTTAGCAGGCAGTGAGTTTTCCAGACATGTAGACAAGAATGGAGAAATAGAGGCCACAAGCCCTTTCCAGCATGGCCATGAATTGAGGCATGTCTTTGTACCAAATATGGCCTGATTACAGAGCTTGCTTATACACACCAGCATTAAAGGATTTTACAATGAACAGGCTTGAGATTCATTTAAATATGGTCTTTTACACAGTACACCACCTAGTGGCTGCAGTGTATAGTACAGTTTAGCATTCCACTACAGCTCCCCTTTTAAATTCTACATTCCTACTATTTACAATATTATCACACAGTCTTTGAAGTTCAGTACAGATCAGCCTGCTACGTGATTCTGAATCGTACTGGTTATCTAAGTACATGACCTGAACACAACACTTTGGGCATCTGCCTATGCATTAGTTGCAGTGATTGATTGTGGTCAGTTTGGAATCCTTGAGTTGTTGTAGTCTTGTTCTGCATCCGCCATCTGTAGAGTTTGCTCTGTTAAGGGTTCTTTCTGAGGAACAAACTGTAGGTGTTGTTGACAGTTAATAAGACAGAAAATATCATATTGCCGCTATATAAATCCATAGTACACCCACGCCTTGAATACTGCATGCAGGTGTGGTCACCCCATCTCAAAAAAGATATATTGGAATTGGAAAGGGTTCAGAAAAGGCAACAAAAATGCTTAGGGGTAAGGAACAGCTTCCATCTGAGGAGAGATTAATAAGACTGGGACTGTTCAGCTTGGGAAAGAGGTGACCAAGGGGGGGACATGATAGAGGTCTATAAAAATCATGATGGGTGTGGAGAAAGTAAACACACAAACTAGGGGTCACCCAATGACATTAATAGGCAGCAGGTTTAAAACAAACAAAAGAAAATATTTCTTCACACAATGCAGTCAACCTGTGGAACTCTTTTCCAGATGATGTTGCCACTTCAAGTGCAGAAGATGGGGGCCTGCAAGGATTCTAAGAATTAATACTGGCCACTCCAGGCTTGTATTAAACTCCCAGGGTTACAGCTTCTCTGACCTTGGATGGGTAGATGCTGCCACCACCGAAGTGAAAAAAACACCTTTTTGGGCCCAAGAAGGAGCACTTGGGGTACCTTCAAACCCTTTCACACCCCCCCACAGGAACAGTTGAGAAAGAAAACAAAAGGAAATCAGCTGTTGCCACCAGCTATTTAAAGAACATGTGCACAAACCTCTTAGGACACTAAAAATCCAAATCCTGTTCTTTAAAGAAAAAAAAAAGTAAATTTTATTAAAAACAAAAGGAAAGAAAATACATCTGAAAATTCAGGCTATTGCTAGATTTTTAGAAGAGCAATTCCAAAAACTAAGCACCAAAAATAGTTTTCTGGCGGTTCAACTTAAAGGTTACGAGCAACAAAAGCGTCTGGGGTTAGCACAGAGGAATCCACAACCCAATAAGAAATAACCCCAATCATGTCTTCCTAGACATTCCCTGATTACTTACATATTTGGTGTTTCAGATAAGTAGGGTCGAGGTATGATTTGATGCTTTTTTATACCTGGTTTTAAAGCTTTTTACAGCATAGCTCCAGCCCGATCCCCCCTCCCCCCCCGGAGAGCAACAAAGAATTCCCCTCCCCTGTCCCATTTTAAAAAGTTCTAGTCTCCCCATTGGCCCTTTTGGTCAGGTGCCCACTCCCTTTCTTTTACCTAGCCAGGGAGGCTTTTTAACCCTTTACAGGTTGTATCTTGACTTTAGAAAAGCTTTTGATACAGTCTCCACAGTATTCTTGCCAGCAAGTTAAAAGAATATGGATTAGATCATGGGCGGGCAAACTTTTTGGTCTGAGGGCTGCATCAGGTTTCAGAAATTGTATGGAGGGCCAGTTAGGTGTGGCCTGGCCCCACCCCCTATCCAGCCCCCCCACTTCTCTCCCCCAATGGCCCCCCCGGGACTTCTGCACCATCTAACCCCCCCCGTTCCCTGACGGCCCCACCCCTGCCCCATCCAGCCTCCCTGCTCTCTGTCCCCTGACCGCCCCCCCCAACTGCCCCCCTGCCACCCCATCCACCCTCCCCTCCTTCCTGACTGCCCCATCCAACCACCCCTGGAATCCCTACCCCCATTCAACTGCCCTCTGACCGCCCAGACATCTCTCCACACCCCCAGCCCCTCACCACCCCCTGAACTCTGCTCCCTGCCCCCCTTACCGCGCTGCCTGGAGCACCGGTGGCTGGTGGCGCCACTGCACCAGGACAGGCAGCCACGCACCGCACTGCACAGAGCACCAAGTCACGCTTGGCTCTGCAGCTGCGCTGCCCCAGGAGTTCACAGCCTTACCACCCAGAGCATTGCGCCGGCGGCGCAGTGAGCTAAGGCTGCGGGAGAGGGGAGGGAACAGCAGGGAAGGGGCTGGGGTCTAGCCTCCCGGCCCAGGATCTCAGGGGCCAGGCAGAATGGTCCCATGGGCCGGATGTGGCCCGCGACCTGTAGTTTGCCCACCTCTGGATTAGATGAATGGACTAGGTGGATTGAAAGCTGGCTAAATTGTCGGGCTCAACGGGTAGCGATCAAACGGCTTGATGTCTAGTTGGTAGCTGGTATCAAGTGAAGTGCCCCAGGGGTCAGTCCTGGGCCGGTTTTGTTCAACATCTTTATTAATGATCTGGATGATGGGATTAATTGCACTCTCAGCAAGTTTGCAGATGACACTAAGCTGGGGGGATAGGTAGATACGCTGTAGGGTAGGGAAAGGGTCCAGAGTGACCTAGACAAATTGGAGGATTGAGTCTAAAGAAATCTGATGAGGTTCAACAAGGACAAGTGCAGAGTCCTGCACTTAGGAAGGAAGAATCCCATGCTACAGGTTAGGGCCTGACTGGCTAAGCAGCAGTTCTTCAGAAAAGAGATTACAGTGGACGAGAAATTGGATGAGTCAGCAGTGTGCCCTCGTTGCCAAAAAGGCCTATGGCATATTGGGCTGTATTAGTAGGAGCATTGCCAGTAGATTGAGGGAAGAATCATAGAATATCAGGGTTGGAAGGGACCTCAGGAGGTCATCTTGTCCAACCCCCTGCTCAAAGCAGGACCAATCCCCAATTTTTGCCCCAGATCCCTAAATGGCCCCCTCAGGGATTGAACTCACAACCCTGATTTTAGCAGGCCAATGCTCAAACCACTGAGCTATCCCTCCCCCCCGTACAGTGATTATTCCCCTCTATTTGGCACTGGTGAGGCCACATCTGGAGTATTGCATCCAGTTTTGGTCCCCCCACTACAGAAGGAATGTGGGGAAATTGGAGAGAGTCCAGCGGTGGGCAACAAAAATGATTAGGGGGCTGGGCCACATGACTTATGAGGAGAGGCTGAGGAACTGGGGTTATTTAGTCTGCAGAAGAAGAATGAGGGGGGATTTGATAGCAGCCTTCAAATACCTGAAGGGCGGCTTCCAAAGAGTATGGAGCTCGGCTGTTCTCAGTGGTGGCAGATGACAGAACAGGAAGCAATGGTCTCAAGTTGCAGTGGGGTAGGTCTAGGTTGGATATTAGGAAACACTATTTCATTAGGAAGGTAGTGAAGCACTGGAATGGGTTACCTAGTGAGGTGGTGGAATCTCCATCCTTAGAGGTTTAAGGCCTGGCTTGACAAAGCCCTGGCTGGGATGATTTAGTTGGTGTTGGTCCTGCTCTGAGCAGGGGATTGGACTAGATGACCTCCTGAGGTCTTTTCCAACCCTAATATTCTATGAAAGCAATCAGAGAACAGCCACCAAGAGGGACTTTATAGTTAACTGGCTGGCTAGGTGTCCATAAAAGGGAGCTACTCCCACCCCCCACCTCATTTATCACAGATGTTGTGAAGACCAAGCCTATAACAGGGTTCAAAAAAGAACTAGATAAATTCATGGAGGTTAGTCATTGATGGACCTATTAGCCAACATGGGCAGGGATGGTGTCCCTAGCCTCTGTTTGCCAGAAGCTGGGAATGGACGATAGGGAAAAGCTCACAGTTTGAAAGGAACTACACTATTCTTCACTTTGGGGAGGAAGTCATCCAGTTTTGGAGGATATATTTTTCTCTCACAATTGCTTCTTTAACACACACACCTTCATATTTTTCCATTTTTCTTTATAACTAGTACCATTGGCGCACTCCATGCAGTTGTCTCAGATTTTCTCGATTATCCCAATCACCTCCCTTCTCTCTAACTCAGCTTCCACTTACCATGTAATGGGATAGGAATCTTGCAAGGTGTATGTATACTATATGGTTCTACATTGTCTCTTAAGGTTATTTGTACTGGATCGCCTTCCAAAAGCCCCCAAATATTCCATCGAGTTCTTCCACCTTTTTCACTAGGCCCATCATAGCTGCCACGCTGCAGCTGAGAAGGCTGTTGATCTGTGGTCCTTTGAACACATGCACTCAGAATGCAAAGCTTTTGTCTTTGTAAGTGGTTTCTGTGGTGAACTGGCCCATGGAGTTCAGAATACCTCCAGGGCTAGTCAGACCTATGTCAGGTGACTTCAGCTCTGGGAGGGGTTATAGGTGACTATAAATCCATTCTTAGATGGCTGTAACATCAGCTCTTGAGTCAATTTTAAAGTCAATAGTCTTGCTGTGACTATTTAGTTTCATTCTCCAGGCAGGTTCTGTTATAGATCCCAGAAACAATGACTCTTGATTTTCTGTAACATGAATCAACTCCCTGCCTGCTTTGGTGTGGCAAACAGCTACAAATCATCCATATTTCAAGCATTTATTACACCACATGCCTCCGGCCAGACATGCATCATCTCTTGGGATAAGACTTTTTGCCCACCTTGTGCATGTAGGCTGGAATTGGTCCCTCTTAGCCTGGAAGTTTTCTCTCCTTGCCTCAGGAGTTTTATGATAATGACTTTTAACAATTGAATGTCTGGTTATAGCTTTGAAGCTAGTTTTTCAAGTTTGTCATGTTTCTCTAGGTTTTGCTGTTTCACCAGTTCAGACTATTTTGCTATTTGAATAGCTGTGGCTAGGGTTAAGTTTCTCCAATTGTACCTGCTGTGAAAAATATTTATCTGTTAAACACAAACAGCCTATCTCCGGTATGTTCATGTTTTCCATTCCCAAAAATCAGTTTCCAGCCCTTACATAGACAGCTCTTATAAAAGTCTACATTTCCACCTCATTCTTGAATTCTCCAGTGAAAACGTACTCTTTCACAAACCACACTCCTCTGAGGTATACAGTATGTGTCATGGGGTAGGTACATCCCACCATGGGGTGTCAGGTCATGTGTGGTCCGAAAGAAGGGAAAAGGGCTACCGCTGTCAGTAACTTCTTATACCAATTACCTTTATTGTGGCAGTGATAGTTTGGCCTAGTGGCTGGCATCATAGGACAGCCTGTCCAGCCAGGGCAGTGTGACCTAAAGGCCAGAGTCAGTAGGCAGCCCTTCCACTTGTGGCAATGTGTCCCAACAGCCAGAGTCAGTAAGCAGCCTATCTACATGGGGTAGTGCAGCCTAATGGCCAGAGTCAGCCTAGTAGCCCACCTCTATGGGATTGCATGGCATGCCACTCAAGGGGGTGTGGCATCCCAGGTAAGGGGACTCAGGCCCTCCCTGCTCCTCCAAGTCCCAGCTCAGGGCCCCATCAGTGGTGGGGGTGCTCACCCCAAGTCAGCAGGGATCCTCCCAAAACATGCTGACTGGCTCCCTGGTTCATTCACTGTCAAAAAGTTCAAGTCCCCTGGGCTGCTTCTTACCCTTTCCCCCCTCATTGAAGCTCCCCAGTTCCTCTAGGATCCTCAAATGGCCAGGCTCTTACTGGTGAAGCCCCAGGCAGTCTGGAGTCTGTCAGGCACTCTGCGAGCACTGGTCCCACAGTTGGGGGCCTGTAGCAACTCCCTGGAGAGAGGTCACAGCCTGCATCCTTCCCCTCCAGCAGCCTGACCAGGCTGAGCTGGCTTGCTACCTTTTATATGCTGCCTCCAGGCTGAGCATGTCCAGCAGGGCCTGAGGGGTTGGGTTTCCTCAGCCTGCAAAGCAGAGTTAACCCTCTTGGAGCTGGTGTAGGGTAGATATGCCCCATCACAATATGCATCAAACATAACCAGAACCCTTTCATAGTCATCTTTGACCGTCTTCAATAAAGTTGAAGGATTTAAAGATATGATCTGCTTGCTTCCTCATAGCATAAATTAAATAAAGCATAAAGATACCTGTATATCTCCCAGTTTTTGTGGAGTTTGTTTGCAATTTGAAATTTTACAAAATACTGCTTCCAGTCAGTTCATTGGGAAGATTTGTTAAAGCTGAAGTTCTCTGGGACATTGTAGAGTGGCATGTTGATGAGATCCTGTAACCTTTGCGGCTGTTTCTTCTGTCTGCAACCTTGGTTGCTGTTTTCCTTCTGTTTCTGTTTTTAGTTTACTCCTGCCATCATGTCATGTCCCTATACCAGATATGAACTGGTCACAGCGCTTTCTTATACACACCATCTGCGTTCTTCATGAGATCCTTTAATGCTCTGCCAGGTATGACTGAGGTTCATTTAAATAAGGTATTGTACATACAGTGCCCTCTCGTGGCTGAACAGGATAATAGAGTTTAGCATTCCATTAAAGCCCCCCACCTCTCAGGCCAAATTCCTGGCTCCATGGGACACTGCACTCAAAGGCATTGAGGCTGTGGGGGCATCAAACAGCATTTAGAGACTCCAATTCTTGCTTTTGACCCTGTGCTGTATGTGTTGCAGGCAATCCTCAGAAGGGATGACAAGGCCTGCCTGGGAGCACCAATTGCCAGCATGCTGATCAATATCTCACACCTGGGGTATGTCTTTGGGGCTGACTTACTGCCTGTGGAAAGCTGCTGTTCAGCCCAACAGCCTGGGAGGCACAGATGCAATGAGAGGAGGGGAAGGGACATTTCAGCACAGTAATGAGAACTGGATGCTGCTGCTCCCTGCTAACTCCCTAACAGGCTGATTATCTCCGCCTTTGGGTCAGAGTTTATGCAGCCCCATCGCTGGTTATTGACTTGTAAGAGCACTAATCTGGTTGCAAAGTGCTGTGAATGGGTGATGCCATAGGGTAGGACCAGGGCCGGCTCCAAGCGGCAAAGGGGAAAAAAAAAAAACAAGCCAGGTTGAGCCACCGCTGAAGTGCCACCGAAGAGGAAGAGAGGGACTGCATGACCCGCCACCGATTGCCGCCAAAGACCTGGACGTGCTGCCCCCATAACGGACGGCTGCTGTCCCTTTCTGTTGGCCGCCTCAGGCACCTGCTTCCTTCTCTGGTGCCAGGAGCCGGCCCTGGATAGGACTCAGTATTATCATCCCATGTGCACAGCTTCCCCAGCAAAGTCACTGCCTGCTCCAGGGGGGATCTGTCCTTCTGTTGTAGGCTCCACAGCTGGTGCCCACTGGATTACTAGTAATTCTGAAAGAATCCATCAAATCGCAGCCTGGCTCATGCTGGGACCAGTCTCAGTTCTGATATCCATATCTGCTCCTTCCCTTATGCCTCAGTGTAAGGGGACTGTTGGCCCCTTACTAAAACTTAGTGGGGGTTTTTGGTTGGCCATCTCCCAGTACCAAAAGGAAGTGGAAGGGTTAATGGGAAACCAGGACCCTGAGACTGACAGTCCGCAGGGCCAATGGGGTCAGTGATCCAAGTCAGCCCGATTGACAGGGCAGGCAGGCTAGTGAAGTAGTCAGGAGGAGGGGGTCCTGTCCTCCATGTAGCAGGAGCTGCCTGTGCCCAAATGGGGCTGAGCTTAGAAGAGGGCAGGAGCCTGAGCTGAGCTGAGCTGGGAGCAGAGCCGCACTGGCCAGAGCCAGAGAAGCAGCCCAGGGAGCAGATCTGTGCTGGGAGTAGAGCCACAATAGCCAGGGCCAGAGGAGCATCCCAGAGAGCCGTGCTGGGAGCAGAGCTGCAGCAACTGGGGCCAGAAAAGCAGCCCAGGGAGCTGGGAGGAAGAGCAGCCCCAGTACTGAGGCAGAGTGGTGGTGGTGGAGCTGGAGCTGGGGCTGGAGCAGTCTGGAGCTGGATGCAGTGAGCAGCTGGTGAGAGCGATGGGGGACTCTGGGCAGTGGGCCCAGCACAGGGAGACACCAGACTTGGAGGAGGATCATAATCCTGATGGGGGTGGAGGCAATGCTGGGAAGAAGGGTCCTACCACCTAGAGCCTGAAGGCATGTGGCCACCGCCAGAGCAAGTGTCATAGATTCATAGATTCATAGATACTAAGGTCAGAAGGGACCATTCTGATCATCTAGTCCGACCTCCTGCACAGCGCAGGCCACAGAATCTCACCCACCCACTCCTACGAAAAAGCTCACCCATGTCTGAGCTATTGAAGTCCTTAAATCATGGTTCAAAGACTTCAAGGAGCAGAGAAGCCTCCCTCAAGTCAACCATGCCCCATGCTACAGAGGAAGGCGAAAAACCTCCAGGGCCTCTCCAATCTGCCCTGGAGGAAAATTCCTTCCCGACCCCAAATATGGCGATCAGCTAAACCCTGAGCATATGGGCAAAATTCACCAGCCAGAATCTTTTCCATGTGTCTATTCCATGGCATCCCTGCAGCACTGCCAGGGCCCGAGAAGGAGGCCTGGGATGTGTGAAGAACAGACTGTGAACTTCCCTGATGTTCCAGAGACACTGATTGTGATGCCCCTGTGCCACAGAGAAGGTGATTCCTTTAACCTTTCCTGTTTTATCCTTGTCTTTAAAATTGATTGCTGTTTAATAAATTGTATTTGCTTTGAACTATTTGTAATGATCAGGGAAGCATCCAGTGCCGAGAGCACCCCGGGATGGGGACACCCTAGCCCCTGCCCTAAGTGACAACGACAAGGTTGGGGGTCAAGTCTCCCAGGAATCCTGAGCTCAGCCTTGTCAGGGTTACAAGGACTCTGCCAGCCAGGAGAGTGGAAGGGGAGCCCTTGAGGTCAGACAGGCCTCAGGGTAAAAGAAGTGGGAGCGAGGACTCAGATCCTTTCGCTAGCCCATTTCACCAGGGTAGTGTAAGCCAGGAAAGTTCCCCCCAATAGTGGGACCATTCCCCCACTAACAACAGGAAACTCCAGTCTCCCTTCTGAGGAAGAAGAGGTCAAGGCCACCCATGGTTGTATTACCATCACAAGTTGTACTGAGCATGGGTGAGATGGCATAGCTCTATTATCCAGTCAGAGGTTAGTGAGACATGGACAAGGCTGCAACTCCCACCTGCCACCAAAGCTGGGGGAACCTAGTGTCATAAATATAAAGGGAAGGGTAAACACCTTTAAAATCCCTCCTGGCCAGAGGAAAAATCCTTTCACCTGTAAAGGGTTAAGAAGCTAGGATAACCTTGCTGGCACCTGACCACAATGACCAACGAGGAGACAAGATACTTTCAAAGCTGGAGGGGGGGGAAAACAAAAGGTCTGTGTCTGTCTGTGTGATGCTTTTGCTGGGGACAGAACAGGAATGGAGTCTTAGAACTTAGTAAGTAATCTAGCTAGATATGCGTTAGATTATGATTTCTTTAAATGGCTGAGAAAATAAACTGTGCTGAAGGGAGTGGATATTCCTGTTTTTGTGTCTTTTTGTAACTTAAGATTTTGCCTAGAGGGATTCTCTATGTTTTGAATCTAATTACCCTGTAAGGTATTTACCATCCTGATTTTACAGAGGTGATTCTTTTTTTACTTTTTCTCCTATTAAAATTCTTCTTTTAAGAAACTGAATGCTTTTTTTTCATTGTTCTTGAGATCCAAGGGTTTGGGTCTGTGGTCACCTATGCAAATTGGTGAGGTTTTTTACCAATCCTTCCCCAGCAAGGGGGGGTGCAAGGTTTTGGTGAGGATTTTGGGGGGAAAGATGTTTCCAAACGGCTCTTTCCTAATAAAAATCCCGGTTAGACATTTGGTGGTGGCAGCGAAAGTCCAAGGGCAAAAGGTAAAATAGTTTGTACCTTGGGGAAGTTTTAACCTAAGCTGGTAAAAGTAAGCTTAGGAGGTTTTCATGCAGGTCCCCAATCTGTACCCTAGAGTTCAGAGTGGGGAAGGAACCTTGACACCTAGCAATTCACCTGCTGAGTAACCTGCATACTGGTCAGCTGTGTGTCTGATGTGGCTGCTGCTCAAACACATTCCTCCTTGTTCCCTCAGCACTGGTAGAAATGGCTCTGCTTCTCCAAGGCCATGAATGGGGATGAGATGTAAAAGCCATCATTCAGCTCTTCATGTTCTGCAGCTTCAGAGCCCCCTGCAAGGTGAGTGAGTGACAGCAAAATGGACTCTGCTGCTCCCCAGCAGCATTTACAGAGAGGTTGGGGAAGAGGGTGATCCTGTGTCCACAAAGATCTGGGCTCAGAACAACCAGCCCACTCCCACATTTTCTGTTCTGTGGTCCAAGAGCTGAGGCCCACTGTAGAACAGGGCCATTTAACTGGGCTGCTGCCCTTTAGTGCTCAGGAAGTCTCAGACATAGGGCATCTCAGTCTCAATCTCTCTCCTTGAAAAGGTAAGATGGAGCAGAAGCAAACTGTCTCCAGCCTCACAACCCTCTGCCATCTCCCTGCAGTTACCTAGTGATTGGGGCTACAGAGAGAACATGGCACTTTAAATCTCTGGGCCTATCCAAAGGTCCACATAGCAGAAGTGGGTTGGTATCTACAATGCTGTCCTGGCCTCTGCCCTTCACCAGGAACCACCTAGTCTCTTAAATCTCCGTCCTCCCTTGATTCCTTCGCCTTGCAGTGCTTGGTCCTGACTCCCTACCCTTGTTTAATGTATTCCTGCCACTGCCAACAGCTCCTCCCATCTGCTTCCTTGTGTCACTCCTGTCCACCAGCTCCATACACGTCTTTGCTTTAACACTGACTTACTCCCAGCCCTTCTCTGCTCATGGATCTGCCTCTGCCATCCCTTGGGGAGGCACCTTCTCTGTGCCAGGAGCATCTTTGCTACAGAATCCCAGAGGGCTCAGCTCTTGGTCCCTGCTCTTTACTACACAGCTGCTATCCCTCAGTTCCAAAGACACACAGACTTCTTGGCATCACTGTGGGTCCATCCCCTTGTGCTACTATTGCCCTGCACTCTCCACAGCCTTGGCTCCATTTCCATTGTTAACGCTGGGGAGTATTTTGGGGCATAGTTTGAGTGAGACACTGGGCAGAAAAGTATCTTTATAGAGAAAAAGTGAGGGGGACATTCTCTCCTATATCATGATCTGCCTGGCCCAGGACAGCGGGGAGGGGCATCTACAGTACAGCTCCTGATTCTGTGCACTGATCTGTGTCAGCGCCTCCCCTGCCGTAAGTTAGAGCAACCTAGGGGCTACTCTTAACACCAATATGTGATGGTCCTCCAGGGAGCCTGCGCAAGTTGAGGATTAACAGAGTCTGGCTGTGCTTTAACCCCACCCCTGACACAGTCTCAACACCGATGTGGGCAGATGGCACAGGAACCAGGGGCACTGGCTGTTTACCCGCTGAAAGCTCGCATGGGCTGGGAATTCCCACCGGCCAGCTAAAGCTGTATTCAGCTAACTTGGGATGGGATGTGGAGACTCTGGTCCTGAGAGTGATTCCTTAGTGCTGTTGGATTGTATATGGTGAGTGGGGAGCAGGATTATCTCAGATGCAATGACACCCCTCCCCGGCAGTGAGTAAGAGAGACTGTAGCTGGAGAGAGATGCCTTCACTTGACAAGGAATTTGTGTCTCCAACTTCATGGGTTTCGCCAACAATGCAGTCACTGAGATAGAAAAGCAGGAGCTGCCAGATTAAAATTTCAGTTATAGGCTCCAATTTTCCTTTAGCAGATAATTTAGGACAAATACAACCAAACCTTAGTCCCTATTTAGTACAGTGTTAGTCGGGAGTCCAAGACAAGGTAATTGGTTTCACATTTGCTCTATTGCTTTTCCCTGCAGATCATTGCAAAGCACCTACCTTTGTAGTACCTCATGCTCTTCTGCTTCACCATGCTGGATGGGCTGGTGGAGACAGGCGAGTGTACTGGCAAGCTGATGGGCATCCTGAAAATGGTGTTAAGAGATCGAGGGACAGAGTGTTATACCAATAAAATAAAAACCAGCAGGATCTTATTAAAGGGGCTAAGACAAAATGTCACATTTATTGTGAATACAAAAAGAATCATAGCAGGCAGTCAGTTATAGCTATAACATTTCATTCAGTTTCACATTCATTCACACGTTCGTTCATACACACACAGGTTCTGCAGCTGCTGTATAGTTACCAGTCCTGAATGTAGCTTGAGTTCGTGGCTTGGGTTCGTAGCTTGTGGCAGCTCACTGGCCAGGAAAGCCGGGCACAAGGAAGAGCTGGGTCTCCGTTGGGCATGCCCTTCCATGTTGGCAGCAGAATGTTACTCTTCAAAGTCTTCCATCTCAACCTTCCTTTTTGTAGGCTTTAGTTTGAATCCAGAGTCTATAGGTCTTGCTGTGTCATGCTGCCTATGGGTCTGGTGTGATTGATCACCCATCAATTGCAGACATGACTTTCAGCCTAGGACCTGGCTTTGATGTTTCTTCAGTTGTACTTTTGTTCTTTTCTTTTGAGGGTGGACTCCTCTTACTTTGTCAGGGCTGTTATCTGCATCTTCAGCCGTTGGGTGTTTACACTTTATTTCATCAGGACAGGGTGGGGCTGGAGGTTGATTCCATCATCCACACATACCTCATTCACACATCTAAACTAAACTAATAAGATTACAGGAGGGTTTTGCAAAAATGAAGGTTGCAGCAAGCTTTTACAAAATGAAATGACCATTTTAAAATGGAGTTTGGGACAAGTTAAAATGGAGTTTGAGTTACAATATGGACAAGTGTAAGGAATGGCAAATAGTGAACAGAAGTTACAATGTTGAAACAGTGTACATTTCAGGGATTTAAGCAGCAATTGGATTGAAAGTGAAACTCAATTAGCCAGTTATTGGGGTAACCGGTTTTATGAATGAATGTTGTTTCATTCATAAAACTTTGCTTATGAAGTTATATTAATAAAGTGAACAATTAAAAACAATTTCACTGATCAGTTCTACAAGAGGGACCGGGCTCCACCCTGACAGTTCATTCTTTCCATCCTGCCCAATGCCCAGAATTGTTAGTGTGCCATCCCTGGGGTGGAGAGAAGATGCCACTCCTCACCCTCACTAATAGTTGGGGATCCATTTCTTCCCCGGCCTGCAGAGTGCTTATCGGACACAGCCCTGTGATTATTTTCAGGCACTTGATGCCTTGAGTCCAGCTTGCCCCGCTCACTCCCTGTGAAATGTGCCCCGCCTGTATCAAGAGGCAACAGTGCAAGTGCCTTTCTCTCCACTTTCAGAAGCCCCGATGTAGCCATGGAACATGAGTGGCAGGCACCAGACAAATAAGGCAATAGGGAGACTCCAAACCAAAATGAACTGCATTGAAACTCCCTGATTAAATGGATTCTTGGAAGAATACAGACTGAAATGCCTTTCTCTGGCAAGCAGCGATCACCCTCAGCCACTCCTAACATGCTTCACAATTGTAGGCTTGACATTTTATTGGCCCTACAAGCAGGATGGGTGTGGAGCACCCCTCGTCCTGTCAATGCCTTGCAGGAGGGAGCCCAAAGCACCAAAGGGCTGATCCCAGTCTCCATCTCCCCCTGGGAGAAACAGAGACCATGGTGGGTCGTGTCCCCCCCACCCTCACACACCCTCACACCGTGCACTCTGGCCAGCACACAGATGGTTGCAGACAGGGTTGCCAACTTTGGATGGACAAATTTCTGGAGATTTCATCACATGACATAATCTTTAATTAAAAATTAATCTTTAATTCCTGGAGACACCAGGACAATCCTGGAGGGTTGGCAACCCTAGCTGCAAAGAGTGGCAATGCCACTTCGACCCTCTCAGATACTGAGGGCTCTAATGCCTGTATCTCGCCAACATTCGGGATCCTGGTGTGAGGCAGGTTTAGGAGAGAACAGCAAAGAAATAAGGTACTTGAGAGCTGATAGAGGTAAGTTCAACTGGGGTTGGCTCCACCTAAGAGCCTGGGCCTGTCCTCAGTCTCCTCCCCTTGTCACAGGCCTTCCCTTAGATCTGACCCAGCGCCCCCCTAGTGGCTTGGAAGTGCCCCCAGAAGTACCTAGTCATGATGGTATTAACCCCTCCTGATTAGGGCCCTACCAAATTCACGGCTATGAAAAATGCGTCACGGACCATGAAATCTGGTCTCCCCCCCGTGAAATCTGGTCTTTTGTGTGCTTTTACCCTATACTATACAGATTTCATGGGGGAGACCAGTGTTTCTGAAATTGGGGGTCCTGACACAAAAGAGCGTTGCAGAAGGGTCGCAAGGTTATTTTAAGGGTATTTCCACCCTTTCTTCTGCGCTGCCTTCAAAGCTGGGCTGCCAGAGAACGGCATCTGTTGGCCTGGCACCCAACTTTGAAGGCTGCACCCCGCCAGAAGCAGCACAGAAGTAAGGGTGGCAATACCATACCATGCCACCCTTACTTCTGCATTGCTGCCTTCAGAGCTGGGCAGCCGGAGAGTGGTGGCTGCTGACTGAGGGCCCAGCTCTGCAGGCAGCAGCGCAGAAGAGTGGCAATACCATACAATACAATGCCATCCTTACTTCTGCGCTGCTGCTGGTGGTGTCTTTGCCTTCAGAGCCGCTCTCCAGCTGCCCAGCTCTGAAAGCAGAGCCACCATCAGCAGCAGTGCAGAAGTAAGGATAGCAGTACTACAACCCTCCCTACAATAATCTTGTGACCCCCCCCCCCACAACTCCTCTTTGGGTCAGGACCCCTACAATTACATCACCATGAAATTTCAGATTTAAATAGCTGAAATCATGAAATTTATTATTTTAAAAATCCTATGACCGGGGAATTTGGTAAGGCCCTACTCAGGACTGGTCAGTCCCTGAAGGGTTAACTGACCCCAAAATATGAATGAAGTCCTGTGTGCATTGAGGTCAGCCATTATTGCTATGAATCTGCTGGTCCTGACCCTTAATGTGTCACCCCAGCAGGGATCCCCTGACCATATGTGCTAACCCCACCTAGCAGTGCCCTTGGTGTGTTAATCCTCTATCATAGCCAGGCCAGGGTTATATGAGGATTTCTGGGTGCTAAAACCATGCTGGCCAGAGAGGCCCTGTACATCCTGCTTCACAACATCTTGGAGATCATAGGGTTAACACTAGAGAGACCCAGATCATCAGCTCTACCCAGTCAGCCCTGCTGTAAGTTCCCAGTGCTGAAGATTCAGGATTCTTTCCCTGCTGCATTCCCCATGCATGCTGGGACATCTCCATTCTGACGGTGTCCTATTCCCTTTTGGAGATCCTGTAGTGTACACGGGAGATGGTAGGGGCTATGTGGGGAAAGGAAACTCTGCAGGGAATTCAGGGTCACCTGTTTGCCACTTGTTTCCTTTCCATTCCCTGTTCCCAGACAATGTGCCTACCAAGGGCCCAGCAAGAGCTAGCTAGTGACTTCAGCCCCTGCAAGTCACTAGTGGAGATGGATGGTGTGACATGTCATTCCATATTCTTTATGAAAATATGCTTGTGCTATGAATCTGACATAACTGAGATACTTTATGCAAAATGGCTCATGTGAGGTATCACTGGAAAGATTATGATTTACTGAATGTGATTATCCAATTTGTATGCCTGTATCATTTTTGTATCTGAAGTTAGGAATATTGACGATGTATCTGTATTTCAACTATGCTACTTTGGGTGATGCCCACTGCTAACACTTCAGGTACAACAATGGAAAAGCCAGACATGGCGGATGGCCCATCAGCAAGGACAATGAGCTGTGAAAAGCTTGGCCTTCCTGTGGACCCTCCACAGGGCCGCTGACTCAGGGACACTATACTACAGGGTCAGGTGGTCTTGTCACCTGATACTAAAACATTACCTGGAACTTCTTTTAATTTTCCACTGTAAGGGAAGTGGGGTCAAGTTTGGGAAACAAAGGATTCCCACCTTATGTAAATCCTATTTAAGGGTGGGGAAGAAGGCAAACAGGACTCCTCCTCTCCATGGCCTGTCTGCCCAAGAAGAAAGATTGCAAAAGGGAAGGCAAGGGGAGAGTCCAGACAGAGATAGGGGTATCATCTGAAAAGGAATATAACTGGAAATCTGAAGCACAGAAACTTTGCAAACTGCCTGCAACAATATCTAGGGTGAGAAATACTATTTGTAACCAATTTCTTTAATGAAACTAGCTTAGTTTGCATATTTTATTTCATTTGCTTAGTAATCTGCTTTGTTCTGTTTGTTACCCCTTCTACCACTTAAAATCTGCCCTTTATAGTTAATAGCATTTGTTTTGTTTATTATTAAACCCAATTTCTGTAATTTCTAACAGGGGTGGGGGGGCAAGAAGTGAGCACACCTCTCTCCACATTGAGGGAGGGGTGAATTTCATAATACATCTTTAGGTCTGCAGTCCAAGGGAGGTGGACATCTGAGGGGCAAGTCCCTTAAACTGAGTCTTCCCAGAGCTAATCTGCAGCTGGGTGTGGCCCTGCCTGTGTGTGTGTTAAAGGAGGTTTGAAGAGCCTAGCTCAGCAAGACAGGTTAAAGGGGGCCCATGTTGGCAGAACAGGTAGACTATATGGTATCTCAGCACATCAGGTGGCTTCCCAAGGGGTCCAACCCGTCATAGATGGAGCCAACCCCTCACACAGTGTCTGTACCAGCCCTTAGAAAGTATTGAATTCCCATTAGGATCCTCCTTATCTGGGGGGGCTTAGGGATACTGAAAGGTTTTGGAAAACTGAGAGTTTGGATCATAGGGGATTTTGAGCTTGGCAGAGTCACAAGTGGACAGAGCTGCCCCCTGGCTATTCAGAAAGCCAGAAGGCTTCCCCAGAGGGGCCAGCTCAGCAGCGTGAAGATGAAGCAGAGTGGTGTCTGAAGCGGTTAGGGCTGGGGAGCAGAGCATTGCTGGCTGCTCTTAGTCAGCAGAAAAGGGAAGCCAAATTCCTGTTGGGGCCCAAGGACCTCACCTAGCCTATCCCTTTGTCTTTAGATAACACTGCTCTGATGCTGGGAGCACATTTCCCCTACACAGAGAGCAGGTGGGATATTCTGCCTTTTCTACCCAGCATTGCCATCCAGTCCCTGGAGAGGGTGCTGTACGTGGAGGGAGTCACTGAGTTGTGGAGCTGATGGATGAGCAGAGAGCATGGCAACTGGTGGAGGAGACCCAGTCCGAGGGATCTGCTGTCCTTATCAGGTGAGGACAGAGACTGTCAGATTCGGGCTTCTATTCTGGAGACCTGTACGATCACACCGGGGGAGGATGTTAAGGGACCGAACTGAATCTGACTGAGTGCAGATTTGTCGAGCATACTTCAATCTGAGCTGTTATTTTATGGCTGTAGTGAAATACCCACACCTTCTCCTTGAACATCCAAGACTCCACCTTCCCAGCCTCCATGCCAGGGAGAGTGCTGTCCATTTCCATAAATCTGCCTCTGTACAGCTAATGTACCAACATGTCTAACTTCCTGTGGGACAGGGAGAGTTGCTGTCATTTAAAAGAACCTATGCGCAGGCTCCAAACCTTCCCTGAAACCTCCCGCCCAAGTCACCTTCCTACCAGTAGCCATCTCTGTGCTTGACTGTTGCTAAATGGGGCAAGAATTTGCTTTACCTTGACGAAAGGAGATTGTTTCCGTTTACTGAGTCTCAAAAATGACTGACCCCTTTTGGGTCAAATGTCACCGAAAAACTTGCTCTGGACAAAAACCTGGCCCAAGACACTCAGGCTGGAGGGGAGAGCATTCAAAAGGTCTGACCCCCATGGTTACTACTAGTCAGTTCAGGGTATTCCATCAGACAGTTTTACAATTCAATCCAGTCTCCCTGTTTCTTGTACTTCCTCCTTCCCCCTCTCATGGCACTGAACACTGCTGCCCTTGCAGGGGGAAAATGTTGCTGTGTCTGGACCCCATGCTCACAAAAATGAAGAGGCCAAAGAGACAGTCCAGGGTAAATTGTACTGTTTGTCTTGGACATTAATGGCTGGGTTTGGCACATTGGCCAGCCACAGGACACCAAAGACAATATTATTAATAGGGAACAGACTCCCCCTGCTGTCCATCCCCCACAATGGAGAGCTCCAGCTTCCCCGCTCCTTAGTGTTGATTGGTGCCACTTCACAGAATGTGCTTATTATTACCAAGAGGCTCCTGTACCTGCCCACCGCCCCACCACCCCGCCAACTAATTCACTCAATTACACAACACCCCCAATCAGGGTGGGGCCTGACATACACAATCTGGATCCAGACTGGGAACCCGCCCCCCACAGAGGCCATGATACTAACATGGGACCATTAGGAAATCCAGGTGACAATATCAGTTTGGATCCCAAAGTCAACCCACCATGATGGGTGTGAATGGATATTGCAGAGTCAACAGGTGCCAGGCCAGATCTTACTCCCCAATATCCACTGGGACACTCTGTCTCTCTCTCTCTTTCCTGTGAGGGTGGGTGGAGGAGGAGGTGCAGCATGTTTCCAGTATTAGGAATGGGAGAACAGTCACTTATAGGTTAAGGCCAACATTTTCAAAGAGTTCAGTATCCATAACAGGGACCAGCGTGCTGTTCCTATTTCAGCACTTCAAAAAACACCTAGTGTGATGAGATCTCTTGAAAAATAGAGACACAGGTATAACAGTGGGAGCTGAATGTGTTTGAAAATCAGGCCTCACTTGTGGGTGTGGCAAATCAGGCTCTGAGCTCTTTTTTAAAAATCTTGGCCAAGGTCACACAGGAAGTTTGTGGCAGAGCTGGGAGTTTAGCCCAGATTTCTTAAGTGACTTAACCACAAGATCTTCCTTCTGCTTTGAGGTCTTTTGTTATGGACAAAAAAGACAGAAGTAGGAGTGACATATGTAAGAATGTATGATTATACATCTTGTACCTGATTCTCCTTTCCCTTTACACTGGTGAAAGCCTGTTCCAGGGAGTTACTCCTAATCTTCATCAGTATAAGTAGGAGATTCAGATCTGCTGTCTTCATGTTCTTCTTAGTGATACATTACTTTATGAAATAAAATTATAATGAAAGAATAAAGAGCAGAATTCTGTGTGCTCAGTGGAGCCAAAGACTCCCCTTACTCTACTATAATCCTGAATAGATTATCATAGCACAAAAGCTAAGCCTTGGAGCTCTGGAATTCCTCAAGTAGCTCCCAGCTAAGCCCCCATGATGAAAAACTATCAGCAGAATTATTCAGATCTTCAATTCTCCCTCCACTCACTCCCTTACTCCCTGCATCTCCCTCTCCAAAGCCAAACTCCACCCAAATTTATTGATTCTAGCACCCACAGAAGCATCTCCAACAAGATGCCAAGCCCCGAAAAGGATTCCAATAGCTCCTCTTTTTCTTATTTACCATCCTAGAACAAACCTCTTCAGTATTTGGGGCAAAGTCACCACTCATCCTGTGAACAGGCTGAGGGCTAGTCTACACTAGAAATGCTACAGTGGCGCAGCCGCACCAATGCAGCTGCGCTAGTGTGTCTGGTAAAGATTTGCGATGGAAGAGAATTCTACCATCCACATAAAAAAAATCACCTCCGCGAGAGGCGGTAGCTAAGTCGGAGGGAGAAGCTCTCCCGTCGACATAGTGCTGTCCACACCAGTGCTTAGGTTGGTGTAATTTATGTAGCTCAGGGGGATGGATTATTCACATGCCTGAGCAACATATATTATGCCGACATAAGTGGTAATGTGTAAAAGCCCTGAGAGCAGCTGAAGCCAGGTTCTGGGTAAGCACTGTACCGGGTTTACAGCGCCAGGCCCAGAGTCAGAAGGGGTCCCAATCAGCCCGACTGTTTTGTGGGTGCCTCGGCAGATGAGTTGTTTCATATGGGTAGCCTGTGCGCAGCTGCGATCAGCTGTTTGGCGGGCAGGCTCAGATCAACTGTTTCGTGCCTCCCTGCTCCGGCAGGGGCTGAATGAGTCTCAAAAAAAAAAAAAAAAAAGCCTTAGAGTTAAGCATGGGCAGAAGTGCTGGGCTATCAGCAGCAGCACAGCCAGCCCCTGCTCACCTAGGGTTGCCCCATACCTCTTGGGCTGATGGTCATGGCATCCACCTTTATAGTTGCTCTCTGCCAGCCAGGCTGAACTCTGGCCACAGCAGGCATCATGTGACCCAAGGGAGCCCAGCTAGGCTAGGGCTGGGTGCAGTGGTGGATTAGGGGGAGGAGAAGCCCCGGACCCCGGCAGGAGCCACACTGGAAGTGGGAGGGGAGCGGATGGTGGAGAAGCCCTGGACCCTGGCAGAAGCTGCAGGGCTGAAGCCCCAAGCCCACTCTGTGCGGAGCTGGTCTGAGCCCCGCTCTCCCCCATCCCCCCTGTGGAGCTGGCTCTCACTCTCAGGCTGTGGAGAAATTCAGTCGAAATCTACCCACATTGGTATCTCCATTCCCCCCATCATCACACAACCATGAATTGATTTAGCCTGGGAGGCAGGGTCAGCATTAGCCCCAGTTGACAGGTGGGATCTAGGGCACACAGAGGTGAAGTGACTTTCCCAAGGCTAAGCAGGGAGTCTGTGTCAGAGCAGAGAATCAAATCAAGAACACCTGTGCCCGAGGCCTGTGCCTTAACCACTAGGCAACCTTCCCACCCAAGGAGGGGGAACCTCCTCTGCCACTTCGAGTGTGTGAGTGGGAGTAGGCACTAGACAGAGCAAGAAGGGGGAAACATCCGAAAGGTTAGCAAGAACTTAGAAAAGAAACAAGGGAAAGGTACAGGGAGAGCGAAAGGAAGAGAGGGGGGAAAGACTCTCCACTGCTTGTCCCTCCCATCCATGTTCTTCCCACAGCCATCCCTCAGCTCCCAAACAGGCCCAAAGCAGATGTGAAGCCCAGAGCGAACATAATGTCTTTAAACTGGGATGTTAGTGAAGACCGCTTGTAGCTGAGTGTACTGATTTTAATATACTGTAATTCATGCTAATGTAATGATATAGGTCATTACTATTTTAATAATGATTACATTGTTAAGATACCGATGATAGACACACATTCAATAACAGAATATGAAAGAAGTGTATAAATATGCTGAAAATTGCCAGTTTTGGGGGGAGGCTAAGTTCCCCCAAACACACACACTTTGCCTTCAAAGCAGGAGGTAGCAGAAAGGATTGAGCACTGGGCAGGAGATGCTCAGGGGAGGGGGCAGAGCAGGGGCAGGAAGAGGTGGAGTGGGGCAGAGTGAGGGTGGGGCCTTGGGGAAGGGGGCGGAGCTGGGATGGGGCACCCACCGGAAGAACCAAAAGTCAGCACCTATACCTGCATCTGTACCACTCTGATGAGCTGCCCCAGACACCCTCCCCACTGAGCCCCAACCACCTACACCTGGACCCCCACCCAAATGAACCCCACCTCCCCTGCACCCAGACACCCCTCTTTCCGCTGAGCTCCAACCACTTTCACTTGGTCCCCCCTACAGCCTCCCATTGCCCCTGTACCTGGAACCTTCCTGTGCAGCCAGATCCCCCACTGAGCTGCCTGCACCCAGACTGCCCCCCACAGAACCCTCTTACCCCCCCCACCCAGAACCCTCTTATCACCATCTGGATCCCCCCACACTATGTCCCTCTGCACTTGGATCCTGCTGCCAGGCCAAGCCTCCCTGCCCACATCTGGTGTGCCTGATGCAAAAGGGGCAGAGCCCCAAGGTATTTCTGTGGCAGGCATGGCCCTTGTGCTGTGTCAGAGTCAGGTTCAGCCTCACTGCCAAGTCCCTGTCCTAGGGAGGCTGCAAGGTATTCTCCCACCTCAGTGGCCTGTGCTCCCCACTGCCTTGGTGGAGCTTCCACATTTATTTATTGTAAAAAAAAATTGCAGAATTTTAAAATATTATGCACAGAATTTGCTGCAGAATTCCCTCAGGAATATGGGGCGCTGTACAGCTATGATGGTGGGACTGTGAAGGGAGTACTGGACAGTAGGGGATCTGTAGGTGGGAGACCTGGTCAAGGGGTATGGTGTGCAGGGGGCTGTGCAGTTGTGATGGGAGGTCAGCAGGAGGGGTCTCTGGGAAGTTAACCCATTCCCTTCTCCTTTCCTCCCTCTACGGCCTCCCGTAACCTGCAAAGGAACCTTTCACTCCACACTCACACCTGCAACCTTTCCCACAATACATTTTACCACATATACAAGCGCTAGCCACATGCAATGCTAAACTGCTTACCCAGGGGTCCCCTTGGGGGGGGAGGGGCAGTTATATTGTGACATTCCCCTCCTTGACCCTGAATCAACCTTTTGTTGTGAGGGGTCACCACTTAGGTTGTTTTTTGTTTTTGTTTTTTGACACGGTGGCTCGTGTTACCGTTGGCCTCCTACACAAACAGCAATATAGCACAAACAAAATGGTTAGGGCGGCAACAGTTGCATACACCAGCCAGTAGTGGCTTTTGGTTTCATTAGTAACATAGCATAGCACATTTCTCTGTTGGCATAGATGCCCCATCCGGATGGCTGTGGCAAAGGCAGCTTTTTTTTAGATTAAATGTGTGCTGCACCACTGTAAAGGAGGAGGCATTTGTGTGGAACACGGTTAGTTGTTTCCGGGTGTGCATTAATGGAAGAAACACAACGGGCGTGATTTATGAAAAATTAAACACAATATAGTTAGAAATATTAACCATACTTTGCATAACTGCGGGTTAATGCACCGAAAAATTTTGCGCCTGAGAGTGCAACAGCATCTTAAGGGGCACCCTAGGGTAGGTGGTTTTTTAAACACATGCGGAGGTGTTGGTGAACATGTGTGCTTTAGTGGGGGCATATTTTGATGCCTCCCCTTTCCAGCAGATGTGTTGACCCACCTTATAAAAGCGGCCTGGGATTGCCTTTTTTTTTTTTTTACACATTATTTGGGGGGGCTTTATAGGCCACAGTTGCCAGGTGTTGCCCTTTGCAATTTATATGTGCTAATAGTTAGAGGATGTAGTCAGCACATACCGCTTAGCCGTGTCATTGGGGGAGCCACTTTTTATATGTTGCGATGGACCACCCAGTTCCAGAGGCAGCCTTTTTAAAGGCCTGGCTGGATTTTTATAGTTGGGGCCCACACTTTTTTTATGAGGCCAAAGGCTGTAAAGGAGCAGGCAGTGCTTGTGCAGGTTTAGTTTGTGTGCCTTCAGGAGTAGTGAAAAGGCCATTGCTTTGGGGGCATTTTTGAGTGGAAATTAATTTTTTTAGGCCAGGCTTTATAGAGCACATTTTTTGGGATGCTATGGACTTGCTGGGTTAAATATTGTTGGAGCTCGGAGCACACCGAATTCCACGCTAGTTGGTGCCCGGCTTCAATTATGGTTTTAATTAGTTCCCGCAAGGTGTTCCATGTGTGGAGGGTCAATTTGGCAGTGTGTTTGAGGGCAGAGGTGGCCAATGTAAGGTGCGTGAGATTTGCATGCCCCATGGCCTTTTTTAACTATTTTAACTGTTTGTCTTTTATGGCCCCTTGCTGAATGTTTTAAATATTAGCTGCCGTATTGGCCCCATTTTACAAAGAGCTTACTAAGGTTTGCCTTTTTTGAGGGGGACAAGGACAACGTTTGTCTAAGGAGGGCAAGTTGGAGGGTGGCCCCCCTTGTACAATTGGGAAGGAAGGTGGGGACCTGAAAGCATGTTGGGGCAGGTAAATATTTAAAGCTTTTAAGGTGGCATTAAGAAGGATTTAGCATTGAGTGGCTGCTTCCCATTTGGTGGCTGGTAACATTTGCTACCACCGTTGGTGGGGGAAGATATGGAGGTGCATTTTTAGAATTACTTTTTGAAGACTAGGGACTGAGCGGAGGAGGCTACAATTTATAAGGGATGCTGGAAATTGTTTGGGACATGTAATATTTACCTATACACACTGGCGGGACATGTGTGTGGATGAGTGGGTGGTATACGTGATATACCAACATTTGGAACTGTCGGGGTTAGGTTGAACCCTACACCATCTGGGGACTAATATGGTGACCACCTTTTTATGCCAGCTGTTAATGTGGAGTGTTGACTTGGACAGCATATTAAACTTTTTTGTGATATTGAAAATCTTTTTATGTACCTTTTTATTGGTGGTTTACTTGAGCCATTGCTTTAAAATTTTTTTTTTTTAAGTGGAACCATGAGCGCTGGCAGTATGGATAGAGATTTTTTTTTTCAAGGGAGGGGCCATTGTTCCCAGGTGGAAACAAACTTTTTGGGAGGGGGGTTTAGGTGTCGATGGGATGTAATGTTGTCCCCTGTGGTGCTACCTGGTGGGGTACGCGGTTTTTTTGGGTTAATTTTGTTTGGGATTTTATTGGAGAGGGATATGCAGGGCCAGGGGACCTGGGGATTTTGGCAGGGGGCCGCCCTTGGAAAAATAACCAGGTAATACGTGATGCCACATTTTTAGGATGCTAAGCCAAAATTGCCCCCCTGCCAATGATAACTGACTTTTTTTTTACCACAGCCAATTTTGAACAGTGGTAAAATTAACAAAGGTTGACAAAAGGGTTGGACACCTGAAGATTTTTACAGATATGTAGCACCATATATACATTTTATTACATTGACGAATTTTGCAGGCCTGAAGCAGCAAGAGTGGTTTATCACTTTTGTTTAGGGTGCTTTGGGGCTTTTGCTATTACTGCCCTGTTTTGTTAACAAAGCAAAAGGGAAAAGAAAAAGAACAACATAAATGCATTTATTGGAGAAACTGAGGTAGGTTTAAAAATTTTTAAGGCATTAGTTGTTTTGTTACAGCCTTTTTTGGCTTTTGTTATGGATGTTGTTTGCCTGGTTTAGGAGGTTACAACAACAATATTTTGTTTAGGGATTAGGGACTGCTATTGTTTGCCAAAGGGCTTTTTATTTTGCTTTAGGCCACTGCATGAGGTACAGGGTTTGTTTTTTGGGGATTTATGGAAGGTCCGGGGCCACCCACCAGGTATTTTGCTGTGTCCCTATGGTGTTTATTTGATCTATGCATTGCCCCCATGGCTTCTCCCCTTCAGCCTTGCACCACCCTGTGGCTCGGGCCTCATTGTTAGCTTGAACCATGGAGAGTTTTTGGAGGTATTTTTTACCTCCAAAAGGTATAATTTTTTATAATTATTTAAATAATTTTATGGACAGATGGAGACCCAGATGGTCTAGGCAGGTGACTGGTCCACAACTGAGTCCAACAATGCCACGACTAGAAACCTAGGGAGAAACATATGTTTTGAGCTGATTGGCATGCGCCCATTTTAGTTTACTGGGTAGCTGATGTTGGTACACTACCGGGGAGATGTGATTTACAATGGAGTACAGACCCCCACTTAGAGTGTGGGTCGCCTTTTTTAGCTTTTGCAACATTACCTTGTTTTTAATTTGCGGTTTTTGGATGTTTTTAATGATGATTTTTTTACGCTTGGCCTTTTTTTTATTTAAAGCGGCCTTTACGGCTTTGCGGGTATTTACATAGTTTTTTTTATTTTTCCTGGGTAAAGCTGAGACTTTTTTGGTTGTGGCAAACAGTAAATGTGATTATTGTTAAACACAGTACTTACATTACATTTACATTTGTTTATTAGCGGGTTGCTAACATTTTTATTTTTTAAACACTTTTTTTTAGGAATTAACACATACACATTGCCCATTATACAGTACTTTGGTTTTATTATTTAATTTATTTTACATACAGGATTTTAGTGAAATGTTTTTACTACATTGGCTTTGGAGTAACAGGCAAGGACAAGCACACCCACTTTTGGGGAGTCCACTTGGTACAACCTGTGGTGTTGAATAGCTTTTTTTCCTCCCCAGCCCACTGGCTGGAGGTTTGGGGTAGCCAGAAGGATTTTATGTGCCATATGAGGAATGGGCTAACTTTTTATATTTTTGCTTTTAGAGCTTGTTGGTGTACATTTTTAACAACAAAGAAACCAAGAATTTTTTTTATAACACTTTTTTTTAACAGTGTTACAATGTTTAACTGCTTAATTCCCTCCAGCCTTTGCAGAGTTAACTTTTTACCTTTTTTTTTTTAATTACTTGCTTATTTTTTAAAATGACACATTTATGAACTTAGATTTTACCCTTTTAAGTACTATTTTAGGGATTTGATTTTTTTATGTTTCCACTTACTTTTTTTTTTACTTTTGCCACTATGCCCTTAGGGCTTTTAACCTGTTTTTTAACTTTTTATTTGTCGCCTGCCTGCTTGTTTGGGCCCAATTTTGTTGCACCATGCCTTTCCATGGGCACCGGCTTTGTTTTACTACCAATTTAGCAAGGAGGGTGGGCTCCTTAATTAGCCCCCACCACTCCTGGTCCCTTCTCTTAAACATTTTTTTTTAAATTGTGAAATTACCACAATATCACTTACAAGAAATACTATACTGCCCAAACTTTTATATTCTTTAGAGTTTGGTATAACAGAGCAAGATTTGTTTAAAAGGAGTAATTTTTTTAAACAAAGTATTATTTTTGGATTGCTTTTTTTTAAACATTTTTTACACAGGTCTACCACTATTTGCCCACACTTCTATAGCCTTCAGAGTTGGGTCTTATATAGAAAATACTGCTTGAACATATTTTTTTATGATTTTTTTTATCTTTATAATTTTTTTGTTACAATTTGTTAGTACAGCTTTTAAGGTTTTTTTAGTTACTTGAAATTTTACGTTGCCCACGCTGGCACCGGGGCTTACAATGTTTATTCCCCTGGGCCGGAGGGAGAGCGCTAAGCCTTCCTCTGTATTACTCGGTCCTTTACCACTGAGGGTTTATACACCAAATTTAAAACCCTTTTCGGGCAGAGCGAGAAACCCCCTTTTTTTTTTTATGCTTAGTTATGCTACAACTGAGGTATATGCACCAAGGATTTTTTTTTTGCACTTGGAGTGAGGGTTTTTAAGCCCTTCTCCTATTGCCCGGCACTTTTACGGCCGGGGGTAGATCCACCTACACCCTTCCCCCGCTGACCAGGGTGGAGAGAGGAATGCTAAACCTTTCTTTGTTTTTTTAGTCATGCTATGACTGAGGGTGGGGCATACCTTTAATCCTAAAATCCTTAACATGAAATACCAACCATGCCAGGCAGAGCAAACATGAAATACCAAGGGCAGACCAGTTGGTGCACTCCGCGGGGCCACCCTCCTCCGCAGTTCTCCACCAAAACTGTGACAGATTTATGTTACCAACCTGCCTGAGGCATCAGGTGATCAGGCTGAGGCCGCAGGATTGTTAGGGGAGGAGATGAAGGAGCACACCAACTAACTAAGTTTTAAAGTTTTATTAATAAAATAACAGCGGTGAGTGCTGCGGTTTCCCATGTTACTCAGGGGAAGAAAAAAAACGTTAGTATCCGTGCCTTAACCCACTTTTATACTTACACACACACAAACTGAGGCTGGCCAAGCCTGAGTGTAACACCAGAAGTAGAGGGGCAAGGGTGTACGAGAGTTCTGTTCTGTGCACAGGCTGTCCAGGGTCCACTGTTGTTCTTCGATTTGCTTCAGCTCTTGGGAGGGTTTTAAGTCCTGGGGTCTTTTGGGGGCATTCTGTACAGGGACCTCTGTCCTCC
The DNA here is from genome assembly GCF_009764565.3 of Dermochelys coriacea. NCBI lineage: Eukaryota > Metazoa > Chordata > Testudines > Dermochelyidae > Dermochelys > Dermochelys coriacea. Next base: position 51,470,842 of record NC_050076.1, read on the forward strand.
ATACTCTTTGTACCAGTCCAAACTGGCCTTCCGTGGCTTCCTCAGCTTTCCCAAAACACACCAGCTTCAGGGACGCAACACTGTGGTTTTCCCCCTCGCTGGCCTTCACTGTCTCACTAGTTTTTGCAGCCCCTGCAGTTCTGTTCAGCTGAATCCTCCTTTCTCACAGGTGGTTGGGGTTGGTATCCAGGCCCCTGTCTTTTTTGGCAGGCAGCCGAGAGTTGGTTGTGTGCCGTGGCCTTGGGCTGGAGTTAGCATCTTATCTTCAGACCTAGCTGGAGTGTCGAGTTAACCCATTTCCTTCTCCTTTCCTCCCTCTACGGCCTCTTGTAACCCGCAAAGGAACCTTTTACTCCACACTCACACTTGCAACCCTTCCCACATTACATTTTACCACATACACAAGCGCTAGCAACATGCAGTGCTAAACTGCTTACCCAGGGGTCCCCATGGGGGGGTGCAGTTATATTGTGACAGGGGCATTGGGCATAGGGATCTGTGGGGGAGGTCTCTGGGCATAGGGATCTGTAGGGGAAGTCTCTGGGTGAGGGGGTGCTGGGCATAAGGACAGGGGGGCAGTGTGGAAGGGGCACACTGGCAATGCAGGGCTGGGCGGGCCAGTGTGCATCTAGCAGTTGTGGATTTGTAAACAGTGCTCCTGTGCTGGGCTGAGTGGGGCCAATTCCGCTGTGCTACGCCTTATTGCCCCCAAACAGCCCCTCACTCTGCAGACTGCCCCTCATCACATACCCTATTTCCCCAATGGAGGCCCACAAATAGGTTTGGCACCGGGCCCACAAAAGGTTAATCCAGCCCCGAGTAAGCATAAATGATGCTTGCACCCACAATGGCCTATCATTTGCACAGGCAGAGCCTGTGAAACCATTGATTTAATTTACAGTAAATGGAAAGGCAATGGGGAAAGGGTAACTTATTGAAGCTGGCAAATGTGCTGGGCTTCCTATTTCTCTGTAAATGTTCCTACTTTTCTAAGGGACATGCACTGACCACATCTTGGACTCAAGAGTCATTCAGCTAAAACTCCCATCTTCTTCAAGGGAGCGCTTTGCACGATCAAGTTCAGAGGAAAAAACAAAGAATTTGGCACTATTAGTAGTAGTCAAATAGGTGGAGCTAGCAGCCCTGAGTATTATTAAAATTTCCCTTGCTTTTCATAATAAGACCCTGTTTTCAGTAGCTTATAACTTTGCCAAACTTAAACCTATTGGACTGAAATTTTATTGGCCTCAGACTGAATATTTTTGGAAAGTTTCTGTCAAAGGTTCAGCCATTTCCAAGAATGAGGTGAGGGAAAAAATACATTGTTGTGCCACATTAAAAAAAAATTCTTACAGTTTTTTTTTTTTGTAAAGCTTTCACACCTTCATGCTTTTGGTGCAGGGACTTGAAACTTGGCATGGGGTGGCCTTTATGTCTAGAATGTGCATTTTGCCATCCCCTATGACAATCCACCCAAGTGTGAACAAATCTTTGAAAAGTGAGTTTGCATGTGTTCAGAGACTTTGTAAACGGTAGCTAAACTCTCTGAAGATACTGTCCTCCTCACTGAGCATACTCCAGCCTCTTTCAGTTCCTGCTGTTGACTCGCCTGCACATGCATACCCAGAAAGTGACTGAGCATGCTAAAGCCCAGGGATACAAGGATCAAGCAGAACTTTCCCTGCAGTTGCTGATCCCAGCTGCTGCAGACTGGTGTTGGGCAGGGCACCACTGAGAGCATGGAAACTTTCCCCTTGTGCTCTCAGTGACCTGGTTGCCACCCTCTGCTGGCAAAGGTGTGACAGAGGTGACAAAGAGTCTGTGGGGAAAAGGGAGGGGAGTGGGATTGATTAGGAGAGGAGACTGGGCCTGAGAGCTGGAGAGGGAAATGGGGTGTGGGACTGGGAGCCAGTGAGGGAGGAAAGACTCATATTTATGAAAGAGCAGAGGGCGACTAACTCAGAGGGGAAAAAAAGACTGGGCTTTGGGAACTCTTAGTGGGAGAATGGAGCTGGTGAGGCGGAGGAGACAGATCTGATGAAAAGCCACAGTGCACGGGGAAAATTGGAACTGTTCGGAGCAAAGAGACTGGGACAAGGTGACAGGTAGAAGGTGATGGGGATGGAAGGGAGACTGAAATTGAATAATATACTATTTGCTCCATCATAGGATTGGCATGAATGGTGCTGTTCAGCCCTTATAGATTCATAGATGTGAAGGCAATGTGAAGGCCATTATGATCATCTGGTCAGACCTCCTGCATAACACAGGTTAGACACCCTCACTCTGACGACTACAGCAGTGGTTTTCAACCTGTGGTCCATGGACCTGTGGGTGTCTGCAGACATTATCTAAGGGGTTATAAGTTAATAGTTCCATTAGTTAATTATCCTTACAGTTTAAAAAGTGTGCCTTATTTCTAGTCTGAATTTGTCTAGCTTCAGCTTCCAATCACTGGATCTTGTTACACCTTTTTTCTGTTAGTAAATACCTTTTTAATTTATCAGAACTCTTGTCCCCATGTACATATGCATTATGATACAGTGTTTTCACATACTATTTTCCCACAGGTCTCAGAGTAGCAGCCGTGTTAGTCTGTATTCGCAAGAAGAAAAGCTGTAGCTCACGAAAGCTTATGCTCAAATAAACTTGTTAGTCTCTAAGGTGCCACAAGTCCTCCTTTTCTATTTTCCCACAGGCTCTCTCTGCCTCCTTCAGTATCCAGAAGATCACAACTGGTGAAAAGAAGAGCATTGTGCCCGCTACAGACCAAAATCATTGGTGCCTCCTTCAGAGAGTGCAATCCACCAGAAACCACGATCAGATGTTAGGATCTTGCAAACCAGGATCTTACATCCAACCTTTCTTTGCAGAACAACTTGAAAACGTGGCAACTAGTTGATTCCCACAGCACTTCAGCGCTGCTCTTCGCAGTGCCCGACTCCTGATACAGAAGGTAGGGGGGTGATTTTCAGCCTGCCAGCAGCTTCCCAGGGGGTCAGTGAGGAGGTTCTGCTCCCCTCCAGCTCCTGGGTTAAAGTGAATAGGAAGTTTGGGGAATTCAACTCGTTCCTGTTTGATGTGCGTGCGAGGTGTCGCTGCTTGTCAAGCGCCAGGGTAACCGCAGCGCCCTGCAAACAGCCCTCAGCTCAGCCCCCGGGGGAGGTTAGCGAGAGGGCGGGGGGCGATCGGGCCGGGGAGGGGGGGGCTTGGGGACTATGGACGAGGGGGTTTCAGGGGCGGGTGGCGGGATTATGCCACGTATCGAGCCCGAGGGGTCGGGAGGTGGCGGGGCGTGGGGAAGTTCGGGACCGCAGATGGGGAGAGGAGGTGGAGGGGTCAGGAGGGAGGTTGGGGGCGGTTGAGGGTGGGGCGAGGGCGGGGGCGCGGTTGGGGGCCGGGGCCGGGGCCGGGGCGAAGGCTCGGGTCGCTCCCCTCAGGCACGGTCGGGCCGCGCGCACCCTGTTGCCCGGCAGGGGGCGTGCGTGGCCGGCTCTCGAAGTGCCGCCGCGCGCGCCCCCGCGAGCAAATAGCCGCTCTCGGGGCGCGGTTGCGGAAGGTCGCGGGGCGGGGCGGGGCGGGGCCGGGCCGGGGCCGGACGAGGTGGCTGCGAGCGCTGGGCTGCGAGACTCGCGATGGCTCCGGGCAGCGGGCTCCTTCTCTGCGCCCCTCTGGCGCTACTGCTGCTGGCAATGGCCCCGGACAGCGCCTCCCTGGCTGCTGCGTCCGAGGAAGGTAAGAGAGCCCGGCCCGCCCGGCCATCCGCGCACAGCCTGCCCCACACAGCCCCCGGTCTCCTGCCCCCCATGCCTGACTTCCCCCCCCCCCACCGGTCTCCTGCCCCCCATGCCTGACTTCCCCCCCCCACCGGTCTCCTGCCCCCCATGCCTGACTCCCCCCCACCGGTCTCCTGCCCCGCACCTCCCCACAGACACCACAGCCTGCCCCACACAGCCCCCGGTCTCCTGCCCCCCCCATGCCTGACTTTCCCCCCCCACCGGTCTCCTGCCCCCCATGCCTGACTCCCCCCACCGGTCTCCTGCCCCGCACCTCCCCACAGACACCACAGCCTGCCCCACACAGCCCCCGGTCTCCTGCCCCCATGCCTGACTCCCCCCACCGGTCTGCTGCCCCCCATGCCTGACTTCCCCCCCCCCACCGGTCTCCTGCCCCCCATGCCTGACTTTCCCCCCCCCCACCGGTCTCCTGCCCCCCATGCCTGACTTTCCCCCCCCCCACCGGTCTCCTGCCCCCCATGCCTGACTCCCCCCACCGGTCTCCTGCCCCCATGCCTGACTCCCCCCACCGGTCTCCTGCCCCCCATGCCTGACTTCCCCCCCCACCGGTCTCCTGCCCCCCATGCCTGACTCCCCCCACCGGTCTCCTGCCCCGCACCTCCCCACAGACACCACAGCCTGCCCCACACAGCCCCCGGTCTCCTGCCCCCCATGCCTGACTCCCCCCCACCGGTCTCCTGCCCCCCATGCCTGACTCCCCCCCACCGGTCTCCTGCCCCCCATGCCTGACTCCCCCCCACCGGTCTCCTGCCCCGCACCTCCCCACAGACACCACAGCCTGCCCCACACAGCCCCCGGTCTCCTGCCCCCCATGCCTGACCCCCCCACCGGTCTGCTGCCCCCCCATGCCTGACTTTCCCCCCCCCCACCGGTCTCCTGCCCCCCATGCCTGACTTTCCCCCCCCCCACCGGTCTCCTGCCCCCATGCCTGACTTTCCCCCCCCCCACCGGTCTCCTGCCCCCCATGCCTGACTTTCCCCCCCCCCACCGGTCTCCTGCCCCCATGCCTGACTCCCCCCACCGGTCTCCTGCCCCCCATGCCTGACTCCCCCCCCCCACCGGTCTCCTGCCCCCCATGCCTGACTCCCCCCACCGGTCTCCTGCCCCGCACCTCCCCACAGACACCACAGCCTGCCCCACACAGCCCCCGGTCTCCTGCCCCCCATGCCTGACTCCCCCCCACCGGTCTCCTGCCCCCCATGCCTGACTCCCCCCCACCGGTCTCCTGCCCCCCATGCCTGACCCCCCCACCGGTCTCCTGCCCCGCACCTCCCCACAGACACCACAGCCTGCCCCACACAGCCCCCGGTCTCCTGCCCCCCATGCCTGACCCCCCCACCGGTCTCCTGCCCCCCATGCCTGACCCCCCCACCGGTCTCCTGCCCCCCATGCCTGACCCCCCCACCGGTCTCCTGCCCCCCCATGCCTGACTCCCCCCACCGGTCTCCTGCCCCCCCATGCCTGACCCCCCCACCGGTCTCCTGCCCCCCCATGCCTGACTTTCCCCCCCCCCACCGGTCTCCTGCCCCCCCATGCCTGACTTTCCCCCCCCCCCACCGGTCTCCTGCCCCGCACCTCCCCATAGACGCCACAGCCTGCCCCACACAGCCCCCGGTCTCCTGCCCCCCATGCCTGACCCCCCCACCGGTCTCCTGCCCCCCCATGCCTGACTTTCCCCCCCACACCGGTCTCCTGCACCCCCATGCCTGACTCCCCCCACCGGTCTCCTGCCCCGCACCTCCCCACAGACACCACAGCCTGCCCCACACAGCCCCCGGTCTCCTGCCCCCCCCATGCCTGACTTCCCCCCCCACCGGTCTGCTGCCCCCCCATGCCTGACTTTCCCCCCCCACCGGTCTCCTGCCCCCCATGCCTGACTCCCCCCACCGGTCTCCTGCCCCGCACCTCCCCACAGACACCACAGCCTGCCCCACACAGCCCCCGGTCTCCTGCCCCCCATGCCTGACTCCCCCCACCGGTCTGCTGCCCCCCCATGCCTGACTTCCCCCCCCCCCACCGGTCTCCTGCCCCCCATGCCTGACTTTCCCCCCCCCCACCGGTCTCCTGCCCCCCATGCCTGACTTTCCCCCCCCCCCACCGGTCTCCTGCCCCCCATGCCTGACTTTCCCCCCCCCCACCGGTCTCCTGCCCCCATGCCTGACTCCCCCCACCGGTCTCCTGCCCCCCATGCCTGACTTCCCCCCCCCACCGGTCTCCTGCCCCCCATGCCTGACTCCCCCCACCGGTCTCCTGCCCCGCACCTCCCCACAGACACCACAGCCTGCCCCACACAGCCCCCGGTCTCCTGCCCCCCATGCCTGACTCCCCCCCACCGGTCTCCTGCCCCCCATGCCTGACTCCCCCCCACCGGTCTCCTGCCCCGCACCTCCCCACAGACACCACAGCCTGCCCCACACAGCCCCCGGTCTCCTGCCCCCCATGCCTGACCCCCCCACCGGTCTGCTGCCCCCCCATGCCTGACTCCCCCCACCGGTCTCCTGCCCCCCATGCCTGACTTTCCCCCCCCCCCCACCGGTCTCCTGCCCCCATGCCTGACTTTCCCCCCCCCCCCCGGTCTCCTGCCCCCCATGCCTGACTTTCCCCCCCCCCACCGGTCTCCTGCCCCCATGCCTGACTCCCCCCACCGGTCTCCTGCCCCCCATGCCTGACTTCCCCCCCCCACCGGTCTCCTGCCCCCCATGCCTGACTCCCCCCACCGGTCTCCTGCCCCGCACCTCCCCACAGACACCACAGCCTGCCCCACACAGCCCCCGGTCTCCTGCCCCCCATGCCTGACTCCCCCCCACCGGTCTCCTGCCCCCCATGCCTGACTCCCCCCCACCGGTCTCCTGCCCCCCATGCCTGACTCCCCCCCACCGGTCTCCTGCCCCCCATGCCTGACTCCCCCCCACCGGTCTCCTGCCCCCCATGCCTGACCCCCCCACCGGTCTCCTGCCCCGCACCTCCCCACAGACACCACAGCCTGCCCCACACAGCCCCCGGTCTCCTGCCCCCCATGCCTGACCCCCCCACCGGTCTCCTGCCCCCCATGCCTGACCCCCCCACCGGTCTCCTGCCCCCCCATGCCTGACCCCCCCACCGGTCTCCTGCCCCCCCATGCCTGACTTTCCCCCCCCCCACCGGTCTCCTGCCCCGCACCTCCCCATAGACGCCACAGCCTGCCCCACACAGCCCCCGTCTCCTGCTCCCCCATGCCTGACTTCCTCCCCCCACCGGTCTCCTACCCCGCACCTCCCCCCAGATGCCACAGCCTGCCCCACACAGCCCCCGGTGTCCTGCTCCCCCATGCCTGGCTCCCCCCCACATCGGTCTCCTTCCCCACATACGCCACAGCCTGCCCCACACAGCCCCCAGTCTCCTGCTCCCCCATGCCTGACTTCCCCCCCCGCCCACTGGTCTCCTGCCCCACACCTCCCCACAGACGCCACAGCCTGCCCCACACAGCCCCCGGTCTCCTGCTCCTCCATGCCTGACTTCCCCCCGTCTCCTGCCCCGCACCTCCCCCACACGCCACAGCCTGCCCCCGTCTCTTCTGCTCCACACGGCCCTCAGTGCTCTGTCCCCCCCTCCCACGCCCGACCCCCGGTGTCCTGCCCTGCACCTTCCTCCCCACGCCACAGCCTGCCCTACACAGCCCCTGGTGTCCTGGCCCCATCTCTTCTGTCCCCGGTGCCCTGCTGCCCCCCATACCCGACCCCCCTGCCTCGCACTTCCTCCCCAATCCCCCCAGGTGTCCTGCCCCGCACTTCCTGCCTCTGGTGTCTCTTCTCCCTCCCCCCCGTATCCCACACATCCCCCAAGTGTCCAGTTCTGCACAATGATCTGAGACTCTAATTCTCCTCCACCCATGCCCTCCCTCCTGCCCTGCGACTGCTGCTGTTGACGCCTCCCGTTAGCTTCTAGCGGAGAGAAGGCCATTGGTAGTTTCCCCTGGAGCTGGTGGAGTTGCGCTCCTGGGTTTTATCGCTACTTGCTTGTTTGAACACAGCAACTTCACTAGTGTCTGGTCTTTGTTAGGATTTTCCCTACTGCCAGCTAACAGAGGAAGAACGCACCCCTTTCTCACTATGAAGACAAGGCCTTGCAATAGTTGGTCTCAATATTTAGTCTTCTAAACACAGTGGGCCATGTTACAGCCTTGCCTTATCAAAGAGTGGCGTGTGCTAATCAGGGAAGTCATTAAAATGTGGTTAGACAGCATATAATCTTAAAACTAGAATTGTTCTAACCGTGTTGGATGACATCTGTCTTGGGAGTTGATCCCCATTGTGGTGGTGGCTTTAATGTCAGTCTCAACTTCTGGAAGATGTGCATTGAATTTGTAAGTTGCTGTGGTGAATCAAAAATAACTGAAGAAAGTTAGTAGCTATACATAGACTATATTTTCTGATAGTACTTGCCTTGTTTGTAGCCCCTCTTGTAAGACTCTAAAGTGGTTTAACAGATTTTCTGATGAAATAGGTTTCATTTTGTGATACTTATTTTGACTATAAAACTAACATTGAAAACTTAGCTTTTTTGTATATTTAAAGACTTAGTAATGCTACAACAAAACTTCTGTGCAGTCTACTTATTGAAATAGAAGGCTTTTGTCTGTCTGTCTGCTTAAAATTTTAAGCTTCATTAGTTGTCTTGGCTCTTGTCTTTTTTCCTGTTCTACAAATTCTTGTTAGCAGAACACTAATTTTAAAATCACACCTTTGTGTGAAAACTTGTTTACCTGCTAGTGTTACAAGTAACATCTAACATGACTAAGGAGAGAGATTAGTGAAGATAGCATTGTGAAACCAACCATACATACTGTTCCGTTTGTGTTTGTCTTTCAGCACTGGAAACAGGATCATAAAACCACAAAAAATATCAGGGCAACTGGAGGGGGTACCTGAAACTACTTCAAACTCCTGTTTTAAAATTGGCTAGATTTTAAGTTGGTGGTGTGGTGTTCTTCTAATTGAAAATATACTACTTACCCACATACACCACCTTTGAAAACTTTGAAAAGGAGAACTTCATTGTTCTTTGAACTGCAATCAGTTCATGGGTGTAGGCAGTTTGTGTTTGTCTACTGTACTGATAGTCTAAGTTACAGAACACATTGACAGGTTTCAGAGTAGCAGCCATGTTAGTCTGTATCCGCAAAAAGAAAATGAGTACTTGTGGCACTTTTGAGGCTAACAAATTTATTTGAGCATAAGCTTTCATGAGCTACAGCTCACTTCATCGGAAGTTCATATTGAAGTTCTCCTGTAGTTGTTATGACTTTTCAGTGCAGGGATATCAGTTACTGAATTATGTGAATTGGTGGTTAAGCGAACAAATAAAGCAAGGACAGTGTATTGCTATGTATTTTATTAGTTTTGATAACTTAATTTTTTAACTTTTCATTGTATTGATAAGATTGGATCTCTGAAACACTATGAAGTAATAGCTTATTGCTTAGTAATGCTATACATTACTGCTATAAAGGGGGCTCCTGTTTCAGGCTTTGAGAGGTGCCCATCTACACATGAACAAGCCCCGGTTCTATTTTAACCTCCTGAAGGTCCAGAGAAGTCTGAGCAGGCTACCTGATTTCTCTGCCAGAGTGTGGTATTACAAATGTATGGAATGCATCTCTTAAACATGAGGGATGGTGAGAAATATTTGAGTTGAAAGCATTATTTTTCACTTGATGTAATTAACTTCATCCCAATGCAGTGTTTCCACCCTCTTCCTCCTAGTTAAGGTTTCAAAATCTTAGGGTGGAGGATTTGGATCTTGTGATCAGATTTTCACAAACTCTAAAAGGTTTCCAAAATGCTATGTATTCCTTGTACATACTTTACAATTACAGACCAACAAGGCGGCTTCCCCAAAGCAGACAAGAGGAGAAGCTTGCGAGAAGATGGGTTTTGAAGTGTGCCCTGATGTCATGTGACTTTTGACTAAAGTGAGGAATGAATTTAAAGATTACAGCCCATCACAGAAAATACCCTGACACTGCCCAACAGCTCCCTCTTTTCTTGAGAGGACTCCAACTTGAGTGCTTTGATTGACTGCAGCTGCCATAACATGGCACCAGGAGAAAGGCATCTCAAACAGGAAGTTTGCAAGCCATTTAAGATTCTTGGTCAAAACCACCCTCTTCTATTCACTCAAGCCAATGGGCAGGCAGTGCAGGTCATGAAGCACTGGTGTCCTGTTCACTGTGAGAAACTTCTCCAATAAGCAAGCTGCCACCTTTGCTGCAGGTTTTCGTTTGTGAGTTGATTTAAAGTGCATCCCTCTCACGCATTTCAGAAGTCTAATCATAGAATCATAGAATATCAGGGTCGGAAGGGACCTCAGGAGGTCATCTAGTCCAACCCCCTGCTCAAAGCAGGACCAATCCCCATTTTTTGCCCCAGATCCCTAAATGGCCCCCTCAAGGATTGAACTCACAACCCTGGGTTTAACAGGCCAATGCTCAAACCACTGAGCTATCCCTCCCCCAAAGCCCCAGCCCCGCTCAGGCTCAGGCCCCAGGTGGGGTATCCGGCCGCCCGTGGGCTGCGGGTGGGAGGCAATGGAGGGGGACACCCAGCCCCGGGTGGGGAGCCATGGGGGCGCCCGGCGCCCTCAGGTTACAAAGGCATAGGCCATGGCAGAAAGATTAAATCAAAAAGAAAAAGTTTCAACTTCTTGGCTAGCGCCTGGCTAACAACCTCCACTCCTGTTTGCACCTGTTCAGGTGACTGCTGCTATATGATCATCAAAGAGTAAGTGGGGATCTAGCAATACTACCAGATGCCTAGTTTCTAAGGCCAGAAGGGACCACTGTGATCCACCAATCTGACCTCCTGCATAGCACAGGCCATAGGACTTCCCTGAAAAAAATATTGTTTGAACTAAAGCATGTCTTTAAAAAAAAAAAAAAAAAATCGAGTCTTGATTTAAAAATCTCCATTGATGGAGAATCCACCACATCCTTTGGTAAATTTTCCAATGTTTATTTACCTTCACTGTTAATTTTATTTTATTTTTATTTTTATGCCTTATGTCAGGTCTGACTGTCCGTTTTCAACTTCTAGCCATTGGATCTTGTTATACCTTTGTCTGCTAGACTGAAGAGCCTATTAGATATGTTCCCCGTGTAGGTACTTACAGACTGTGATCAAGTCGCCCCTTAACCATCTCTTCGTTAAACTAAATAGACTCGAGCTCAATCTGTCACTAGAAGTCAGGTTTGTCAATCCTTTAATTTCTTATGCCTCTTCTCTGAACCTTTTTGAATATATCCGCATCCTTCTTTAATTGTTGGCACCAGAACTGGACACACTATTGCAGCAGCAATCGCACCAGTGCCAAATAGAGAGGTAAAATAACCTCTTTTCTTCACACAAGATTCATGTTTGTTACATCCAAGGATCTCATTAGCTGTTTTGATCAGTGTCGCACTGGGTGCTCGTGTTCAGTTGATTATTTACTAGGACCCCTGAAGTCCTTTTCAGAGTCACTGCTTCCAAGAGTTTCTTCTGAAGGTGAAGAGAGCAGGGTGGCAGCAAGCATCCTAATAGCATACTACCCTGCTTTGTCACACTGGCTTTTCATTCTTCAACAAAGTGAAATAACAACCTGGCCCTGCACCCTGCATTTTAACAGCTGCACAAGCTGGAAGAACAGAAGCAGAAGATGGGCAGGGGACAGTATGAGGAGGTAGCACCAGTAGTAAATATTCTAGGCCTGTGTCAAGGTTTCAGTGAATTCTCGGCCAAGGATTGAGGTAGTTCTTCCAGATTAGTTTGTGAAGAATGTCACTTTCACAGGCCCTCTACTTAGCACTCGTAAAGGTCTACCTAGATTAGGGGTGAAAGTAGGTGCTTTTCAAAACAAAATGAAAAACTGAACTGGATAATAGAACTGCAAAAGTATTAAATTGTCTACTCTAGGGGCTTGTCTACACTGGCAGTTTAAAGCGCTGCAACTTTCTCCCTCAGGAGTGTGAAAAAACACCCCGCTGAGCGCAGCAAATTTCAGCGCTGTGAAGAGCCAGTGTAGATAGTGCACCAGTGCTGGGAGCCGTGCCTGTCATGGAGGTGGGTTTTTTAGAGCACTGGGAGAGCTCTCCCAGCGCTGCGCCGCAACCACACAAGGCACATTAAAGCACTCCTGCAGTGGCGCTTTAGCATTGCCAGTGTAGACTAGCACTAAGAGTCTGTCCACACTAGGACATGCATGTTATTAGTTAGTCAAGATGAACCCTAGGCTCCCCTCTAGGGTTCACATTGACAATCTAACATTAAAAACTACAACTTGCCATCACTACCCTAAAATTTTAAGACGTTTAAGCTGGTGTGTTTTAAGAGTGTACTCTCTATCCTATCCAGGTGATTGATTTAAATAATGGTGATTTAAATCACCAAGTGGAAAATCTAGATTTAAATAATCAATTTCAATCAACTTTTCTATTTGTACTTCAGTTCTTTCTAATAAAGAAAGATGCATTCTCACTGGTGTATTCATTAAAATATGTTGACTTAGAACTAAATAGAGCCTTTATGCTATATTTGGTACACCTTTTTGCTACTTAAGAGGGTACACTATAACAATATACATTTATTTAAAGAGTGTTATAGTTTAATATTTTCAGCTTCTTAATTGTACGTTTTAGTAGGTTAGAAAATGGTAAATGAGGGGTGGAGTCATACATATTCATAATTCGAGAACTGAGCTAGTCAGAGTTCAGGGGGAGAGAAGCTATAAAATAGGAGTATGAGACTATTCCGGTGGGCTCAGTGGATGATCCTGGTGAGATATGAATTTCAGTCTATTACCCCCAGTAGCACAGCCCCTGGAAACCCCACAGGATCAAACCCTTAATACAGAACATGACCTGTTGTGCCATACTTATAAAGCTTGCTCTTCAAATTGAGATGTTTATCTCCTGATTCTTTACATAGAAAAGTAATCTTTTAACTCAGTGTTTGGTAGTGGCTCATGGATTCAGGGTATTTATTTTTTATTTAAATGTTTTAATGATTATAATTTTAGGTCTTAGCATATTTTCCATTACATTCAGATTTAATTTTAAACAGATTTATTCTAACAAGAAAAACTTATTAAATTTAACTAAAATTAAAAATCTTATTTAAAGGGGAAAAAATCAAATTCTTTGATTTTTTTCCCCCCCAAAACTATCAGTTTTTATCCGCCTTGTATCCTAGTGAGAGAGAGAGAGAGAGAGGTCATGTGTTAAGATGCACTTTAAAAAAAAAAAAATGGAGGTAGCCAACATGATTTGAAAGACCTCTTTCCTAGTTTCCTCGTTTTTGCTGATACAGATTAACACGGCTACCACTCTGAAACCCGTCACCATGCAAAGCATTGAGTTTAGCCGTATGAAGTGGATAGTCTTTAAGGTGTGACAAGGACTCCTCATTGTTTTTTCATAATGTAGAAAAGTCTTTATCTTGTATTAGGGTTCTCCCAGTAGTGTGGATTTGTGAGATTCTGCTACAGTTGTTAGCAGTATCTTTGTTCAATGAGATGCATCACACAAAATATCTGACAAGCTGGTAGAAAGCAGCAGAAGAGCAAATGTAGCTTAATTCAGACTTTAAACTTGACCAATTGTATATTTGCTGCACATCAGCTTGTTGCTTGAATTAACTGTTCTAAAGCTGCATTATTGTTGAATCAAAATTGAACAACTCAAGGACTGGAAAGTCAGAAGATCTTAGAAATTGGGGCTTCCTAAACAGCAGTAACATAGTGCTGGCTTGAATTAACTGATCTTGGACTGAATCACAAATTTACTGTACTTTTAACTATATAATTAGTGGTTTCAGAGTAGTAGCCATGTTAGTCTGTATTCGCAAAAAGGAGTACTTGTGGCACCTTAGAGACTAACACATTTATTTGAGCATAAGCTTTCGTGAGCTACAGCTGACTTCATCCGATGCATTCAGTGGAATATACATAGAGAACATGAAACAATGGGTGTTACCATACACAATGTAACCAGAGTGATCACTTAAGGTGAGCTATTACCAGCAGGGGGGTGGGGGAAACCTTTTGTAGTGATAATCAAGGTGGGCCATTTCCAGCAGTTGACAAGAACATCTGAGGAACAGTGGGGGGTGAGGGGAGGATAAACATGGGGAAATAGTTTTACTTTGTGTACTGACCCATCCACTCCCAGTCTTTATTCAAGCCTAAGTTAATTGTATCCAGTTTGCAAATTAATTCCAATTCAGCAGTCTCTCGTTGGAGTCTGTTTTTGAAGTTCTTTTGTTGAAGGATAGCCACTCTCAAGTCTGTAATCGAGTGACAGGAGAGATTGAAGTGTTCTCTGACTCGTTTTGAATGTTATAATTCTTGATGTTTGATTTGCGTCCATTTATTCTTTTACGTAGAGACTGTCCAGTTTGACCAATGTACATGGCAGAGGGGCATTGCTGGCACATGATGGCATATATCACATTGGTAGATGTGCAGGTGAACGAGCCTCTGATAGTGTGGCTGATGTGATTAGGCCCTATGATGGTGTCGCCTGAATAGATATGTGGACACAGCTGGCAATGGGCTTTGTTGCAAGGATAGGTTCCTGGGTTAGTGGTTCTGTTGTGTGGTTGCTGGTGAGTATTTGCTTCAGGTTGGGGGATTGTCTGTAAGCAAGGACTGGCCTGTCTCCCAAGATCTGAGAGTGATGGATCGTCCTTCAGGATAGGTTGTGGATCCTTGATGATGCGTTGGAGAGGTTTTAGTTGGGGGCTGAAGGTTATGGCTAATGGCGTGCTGTTATTTTCTTTGTTGGGCCTGTCCTGAAGTAGGTGACTTCTGGATAGTCTTCTGGCTCTGTCAGTCTGTTTCTTCACTTCAGCAGGTGGGTATTGTAGTTTGTAAGAATGCTTGATAGAGATCTTGTAGGTGTTTGTCTCTGTCTGAGGGGTTGGAGCAAATGCGGTTGTATTGTATAGCTTGGCTGTAGACAATGGATCATGTGGTGTGGTCTGGATGAAAGCTGGAGGCATGTAGGTAGGAATAGGGTTAGGGTGGTGGTTATGTGACCATCGCTTATTAGCACCGTAGTGTCCAGGAAATGGATCTCTTGTGTGGACTGGTCCAGGCTGAGGTTGATGGTGAGATGGAAATTGTTGAAATCATGGTGGAATTCCTCAAGGGCTTCTTTTCCATGGGTCCAGATGATGATGTCATTAATGTAGCGCAAGTAGAGTAGGGACATTAGGGGACGAGAGCTGAGGAAGCGTTGTTCTAAGTCAGCCATAAAAATGTTGGCATACTGTGGGGGCCATGCGGGTACCCATCGCAGTGCCGCTGATTTGAAGGTATACGTTGTCCCCAAATGTGAAATAGTTATGGGTGAGGACAAAGTTCAGCCACCAGATTTGCCATGAAATTATCGGGGATACTGTTCCTGAGGCTTGTAGTCCAACTTTGTGTGGAATGTTGGTGTTTATCCCCCCTCCCCACTCCCCCACTGTTCCTCAGACATTCTTGTCAACTGCTGGAAATGGCTTACCTCGATTATCACTACAAAAGATTCTCTTCTTTCCCCCCCCCCCCGTAATAGCTCACCTTGAGTGATCACTCTGGTTACAGTGTGTATGGTAACACCCATTGTTTCATGTTCTCTATGTATATAAATCTCCCCACTGTATTTTCCACTGAATGCATCCGATGAAGTGAGCTTTAGCTCAAGAAAGCTTATGCTCAAATAAATTTTAGTCTCTAAGGTGCCACAAGTACTTCTTTTCTTTTTGTATAATCAGTGTTAACATAAAAGCCCTGTGATTTCTCTTCTGTCCCCAACGTTTGTAACGGAGTTTAGGGGTGTGGAATGGCTGTTCCACTACTCCTTCAACTTGGTAGTAATGTCAGTGAATATTAGTACTTTATAAAGTCTCTGCTTCAGATCTAGTTTAGGAGTGCAGAGTCTGACTTCTAAAATGTAGAGTGGTGTGTAAACATCTCTATCTTACCTATGTTCATAGAATGCTGATTCACTTCAAGGGCTGTACCCTGAGGATATAAACCTAAAAGAAACCACAGCTCTGCTTCCTAATCACATGAGTGATCTCTGCTGTAAATGAAAACACAAAACTGACCAGCTGCATTGTAGCTAATGGAAAATCATTACTAAAAATGTTCTTATGAACAAATACCCTTCTCTTTTCTGGTTTACAAAAGATATTTTAAAGGTATTTTAATGTGTAGTGTATCATCTTCCACAATCCATTGATTGAATGTTCAATAATTTTACTAAAATCTTATCAGAAAAGAATTTCATAGAATATCAGGATTGGACGGGACCTCAGGAGGTCATCTAGTCCAACCCTCTACTCAAAGCAGGACCAATCCCCAACTAAATCATCCCAGCCAGGGCGTTCTCAAGCCTGACCTTAAAAACCTCAAAGGAAGGAGATTCCACCATCTCCCTAGGTAACATGAATTCTGTAAATTAAAATCTGTGGACATAGCATGTTTAAGCTTCTAAATGATGACAAAAACATAAACCTTTTTATAACTACCTAAAACCAGTGAGGTATTGTACCAATAAAGTATACAAGCCCTTCAGTTCAGGGACAATATACCCTGAGTGTATACTAGCTAGGAAACAATTCATGCTCTCTCCCTATTTTCACCTCAGTTATATTTGGTTTTGTTCTTTATAGATAACAGAACATGATTACAGTGAACAGGGCTTAATATTAACAGAAGAGCGTAGTGAAGTGTGTTTGTCAGAAACCATGATCTGTTGCAGTTTGAAGGATTTTGTGTGCTTGGATTTGAAGAAAACTAAAAACTGCAACTAACGTTTGTGAGCCTCCTGCTTGGGGTAACTCACATACCAAGAGGAAGACGAGCTCAATTGTTTTTTTTATCAAGAGAGTCACTGCAAATGGGAGGCTGAACAAAATGGGTGGAGTTCTTTTTAAAACTTTTATTTAATTGCAAATCTGATAATTGGGACCTGGCATAACCTGCTTCCCCAACTATTAAGTAATAAAACATTAACTGAAAACATTGGACTAAATCTATGATAGCTCGCATGTTTTCATAGTTAAAGGAGAAACAGCCTAGAATGAGCCTGTGTGGAAGAGACTTTTCATAATAAGCTTGCAGTAATGCTATCTAGTCTGAAGACAGTGTGTGTCTCCCGAAACTACTTGTATTGTGTTACACTAATGGCAAGAGAATTTCAACAAGAGATAATTATGTGGAAAGGAGTCTCTACAAATAGATGTTATGTGCGCAAATAGAGTGGGAATATACTGATGGTATGGTGCTGTTTCTCCAGTTTTCTGAGACAAGGCACTAGTGCACAGGAATAAGGCAAGAAGTTGCTGCACTTGACAATATAGTAATTAGTCAAGGAAAAAAATGTCTGGCAATGCTGCTTAGTTTTTTTTAGAAACTATATGTAGTACGGCCTGGCTGCGAGGATACAGCAAAGTTAAATGTTCATGTATTGTTTATTTTCAAAATGTTGTTTGTATTGGCCTAGCTAAATACTGATGTGGCTCTTTTTCCTCTCCACAGCTTGTCCTCAATACACAAACAAAACTTGTGAAGAATGTCTGAAAAAAGTCTCAGTAAGTAGTAGAAAAACAAATCTATTTCCTTTATTTAAGTGAACTTGCTGTGTCAACCTGCCAAAGGTTCATAGTTTTGTGAAGCATCTGAGAAGATCTGTCTTGGGATTTTGAAGTGGGGAGCAGCCACTATGCCAGCTGATTTCAAAGGGAGCTGCAAGTGCTAAGCACCTGTGGTGGGATGGTTTGGTTTGGTTTTTAAATGTTGAATCCAAAACCTTGGAAAGGGTTCCTGAAGAACCTTGCCTTCCTCTCCAGGTTCTGATGATCTCTGCCACATGGCTTGTTTGGATGACCTGCTGTTCCCCTCCAGTATTTTAGGGGACTGTTTGGAGTCCTGCTTTTCCTTTTTCTCACTGTGTGGGTGCTGGCTAAACTGCCTCACTTCTCCAGTGGGCTGAGTGGATTGAGAGAACAGATCATAATAATGTGAGGATATGGTGGAAATAGTGTGTCTCCTCTAGCACTCAAAGACCCAAGTGGAATTCAGATGGGGGTAGGGGAAGTTACCAAACACCTCAGTTTTGGAGGTTTGGCTTTACACGTAGGAAGAATCCAAAGTTTTAGCTCTTGAATTAGGGTAGAGGTAGTCTTACTGAAGCAAACCTTACAAGATTGTGGAAGGCCTAAAAGTGATACTGGGCCTTGACCTCCACTTGGAATGTCTTCTAATGACATGGCTTTTTTTTGTTTGTTTGTTTTTCCCCTAACTGCCTACTGTCAGGGCTCTGATTTTTAAATTGGCTTGCTGAGAAACTCAGAGTTAACATGCCTCTGAATTTGTACCTGCTCATCCTATGAAGGTGGATGTTGGTGCAGACAGGTGAAACTTAGTGGCACTAAAGCTAGGGGAAACCATACATTCATAGGTATGAAGTTGTCCCTTTATATCAGTCAATTTTGAGCTGCAAATTCAGAGTTGTAACGTTCCTAACTGTGGGAAAGTGAGAAATTGAAAGAGATTCCAGTGTTCTATGAAACGAAACAGTGAACACAAAAACAAGTTTATTTCTTATGCCTAGAAAGGCACATTGTCCCAAATGGAAAGCTTGCATTTCTGAGTAGAACACTGTTGAGTCTCTTGTATCTTCTCTTGAAACTCTAACACTTAACTGTTTTTTTTTTAAGCATCTAGTCGATTACAAAGTTCCAACCAAGCCAAACCTATGTATTCAAAATATGTGCAATTGATGCTGAGCTGGAATTGTAGGTTTCATAAAAAGGATAACTTCTCTCTTTTTCTGATCCAATAAACTGACATAAAGTTTTTTTACAAACTTTGAATAGGAATAGAAATCTGGATCTCTTAATCCTTTTAAAAGAAGTTCAGGATTAGAATCCATCGGCCCTATTTCTGCTTCTTCCACAATATAGATTTAGCCTAGAACTTTATGGCATCAATGGGGATAATGGAAAAGTACCCTAGCTTCTCTGCACTGTCTTGGCTTTGTTTTTGTGTGGCTTTGGTTATTTAGTTAGATCAAGCCAGACTCCTATTGAGACTGCAACAGTAATGTCCTTAGCCTGTGAAGTCCCTCCAACATCTTCAGTTGTTGAAAGCTTGTCACACCTCTGAAGAGTCCTTGTTGTGCACATGTAGCATGTTTTGCCCAGTACCAGTTTTAGTTGACTTACGGTAACTTGATGGAAAGCAAAAGGGGTAAGTCCCCCACCAGAAGAGAACTCTTCTGATAAAGGGGTGACAGAGGAGTGATGGGAAGAAACTCAATTCTATTTCCAGGCCCTAGCCACCTGACCTCCACGTGACAAAGGTTAATACCCCTAGCACATGACTGGGTCAGCATGCCCAGGCTCCACTGGCTACGGTTCCATTCAGCTGTGCTCTGGGAGACGATTATGTTGAATTTCTTAAGAAAAACGTCTAGTTACTTCTGGTTCTGCCCCTGGCTTTCGTGAATGGCAGATTATTCTAAACCCCACCTCTGGATTACAGAGATTTACCAAAACTACTCTGCCATCCTGTGGCTTCCATGTTCTGTAGAATATAATGTTGTATGGTAACTTTAAATCCTTTACCACCTTCTGGAAGGAATTGTGCTTCCTTTATGAACAGCTAAGGGTCTGGCTACACTGCAGTCAGGAGATGTAATGAGAGCAGATGTAATGTAGGTGTACCCATCCTAGCTTTCATCAGACTAGTTCACTAAAAAAATAGCAGTGAAGGCACAGTGGTTTAGACTAGCCACCCAAATATATAATCAGGGTCACAGGCAGGCTTGTGGTTAGGTAACTAGTCCACACCACCACCTGTTCTGTTGTGACTTCACTGCTATTTTTAGCAAGATAGCTCGATCGAAGCTAGGGTAGGTATGCCTACATGTTTTGCCATCATGCCTCCCAATTGCACTGTAACAGACCCTAAGAGGTCACTGAAACAGCAATGAAGAGACTTTTCCCCCAGTAATGTTATGGGTCAGTTGTTCCTCACGCTCTGCCTAATAAACTGCATCTCTGATGTAACCCAGCTCCTGAGCTGAGGATATTGTGAGAAATCAACCTCAAAATACTATATCCCAAGAGGCTTAGAATAACACTGGGCATAACAATGCGGACACTTGCATTGCATAAAAGAACAATAAAAATCAGCTCATCTAGATTACACTGGAAATTGGCTTTAGAGCTTCTTTACAATACAGTTAACTGCTGGAAAAATTCACTGCTGCCACAGTCCAGCCCTGATGCAGCTCTACAATCAGTTACCATCACTAATTATATCTGTGGTAGAGCAAGAAAGCTTGGTTTTATCTGGAGTATAACACGGCTGCTACTCTGAAACCTGTTAGAGGTCAGTATTTCTAACCTGCATCACTGTGCCTGAGTACTTTCTGATATTAGTAATCAAATCTTTGATAAGCTTCTCCTTAAACTCCTCATGTGATACTTCTCATAGCAGCCTCAAATCAGATGATAGTCTTGTGAGTGGTCAAGTCTTTAACTGTATTGCCCATTGTTCTAGGATTGCAAGGCTGAACATGAACACATGTTAATTATCTTAAACACAGTATTTTTTCTCTACCGGGGGAATTATGAAAGCATTGTACAACTGGCTAGCTCCTATATGAGGAGATACCAGTTGGTGCCCAGAATTTACTAACTGGGTGTTGGAATGACAGCTGGGTTAGATTTGATAGGTGGATGGCAGGACAGACTTGATTCCCATAATCTTCCATTCCCGCCATCAAACAGTATAAACAGGTCTAGTCTTGGGTAGAAGTAGTTGAGGTACTTGTGTGAATGGTAGCTGAGGAAACTTTTCAAACCATGGTCTTAATGTCGTCAAACTTGTTCAAGTTCCAGTTGTAGGGCTAAATTCTACCTTCAGTTAAAGGTTTAACTGAACTGGTTTTATAAAAGGTTCTGTCGGACAAGGATTATGGCAATGCTACAGCTCCAGATGTCTTTAAAACTGTCATCTTAGGCCTTGTCTACACTGCAGAAAACATGGAACTCCATGCCACTTCTAGTCACTCTTCAGAGCAGTGCTTCCCATTGGGGCCAGGGGAAAAGAGGACAGTCATAGATTCCATTCCCTTCCCTCCCCAAAGCACCTGTAAAACACTGTCCACTCACATGCTTCTTGCTTCACAAAAATTCAAACTACCAGCATAACCACATGAGCTCAGACCAAGTCCTATAGTTGTTTTTTCTGGTATACTAGGCTACCATAGGCCAGAAGCATAGGTGGTACAGCTGCGTTGGCTCATTTGGTCTGTCCTGCACTATAAATGTTAAGAACCCAGCACACTTAGGTCTTCATGTCAACAAACAAAAAAGGCAAGTTCCTTTGCAAAAGAGCTCATCTAAATACAAGACAAGATGCAACAGTGGTGAGTAAAGGATGCAGGGGAAGGGAGAATGTATGTTATACTAAGATCAGATTTCAGAGTAGCAGCCGTGTTAGTCTATATTCTTTTTACTAAGATCAGAGTTACTCTAGGTGTGTGCACATCTTACTTAACAGAATCCCCCAAAGTTGTAGATAAATAAGGAGCACTTAGTCGTTGAGTTTAAGACCAGAAAGGACCATCAGATCATTTAGTCTGACCTCATGTATAGCACAAACCACCAGCACCCACATACTAAAGCCAACAACCGAAATTAGGCTAGTATTGCAGCCCATCACTTAATCTCCAGGTTTCTGAATGCATTGCTGCTTGCTCTTTATTCGCTGTACCATGATTGCTCTGTCCCGTAGTCCTGATTCCTTTCTTGTTTGGAGCTACTGCAGCTGATGTAATTCTGAGCATATGGCTCCCATTTTATGAGGTAGTGTGAGCAACCCCTAAGGCCTCTTTTTGTCCTTTTAAAAAAACTTGTAAATCTTCCACTTTGCTCCAGCATCTCCAACAGCAACTCCCATGATCTTCTGCTTCAAAGAGCTGTGCCAGGACCTGCAGAGAAACTTCAAAAACTAATTCCCCCTAATCCTGTGATCATTGAGGGGGAGTACTGTATGTGAAGATACTGAATCCGGTCAAAGAAAAATTAGCTAGGGTGGATACTAACCTTTAACATTTCCCTGGTTCTGTAACAGTTATTGAATGCTTTGCTCATGAAACTATTTAAAGTCTTGTAGTCCAGAAAGCCTTTGCATTACCTGTCTACTGTTGACTGTGATTATTTGCATTTTAAGGGCTCTAATGATAACATTCTCCCTTGGCTCCAGGGAAAATGCTTTGTAACACCCTTATGTTTGGTATGAAAATCAGTGGCTCGCTTTCACTTGGATTTGCTTTGGGGTGAAAAGTATAAATGTTACATATTAAAAGCTGATTTACCAAACTAAGTAAGTCCTGACTTAGAGCGACATTTCCATTTGTTTACAAAGTTTCCTCTCATTTATTCAACAACCTTCATATAGGAAGCATATTTGAGCCTTTTTATCTTACAAAAATATACGGTAACTATTATAAGTCCATAGCTATTTACAAAGCTTGTTTCTGGACAGCTGTAGTTGAGGCACACTTTCATACCAACAAACATCAGCACCAAAGCATGACATTCGTGACTTGCAAACTTTTTTCAAAAGTGCAGATATTGAGCTTTCATCATGCCTCAGGAATCTGCTGTTCTATATATCCACAGCACCATGTAACCTAACACTTAACCATAGCAGTTCTCAGCAATCCCCTTAACTATCTGTAGTCAAATACTGATTACTCTCATCAGTCCTGTGCCCTTGAATATCGGAATATAGTAAGTCATGTCATACATTGTAGTTTGTAAACTTGCCAGGCTCGTTACAATGCTCTTAGCTTGAATAGCCTTTGTTACCTAGTAGTATCATTGCACTCAAACAATCTTGCACTTGCATCTCACTTGCTTTGCTTCTCTTTCAGTGTCTCTGGTGCAGCAGCAACAAGAAATGCATGGATTATCCTGTTAAAAACCTTCTCCCTCCTCGCGCTCTCTGTGAGTTGAGTTCTGCACGCTGGGGAGTCTGCTGGGGTAAGTGGATTTTACATCAGTGATTTTGTGGAAAATGTACGGTAATTAAAAATTGGTGGCATTTTATCAATTCTACAGCCTTTGTTACATCCAGTGTAACAAGCAAGGGAAGAAATTTTTCCCCAGGCTTCTCTAATGTGATGCCACTATGTTTTAACAGAGATCCTAGCTATATCAAGAGTTCTCAAAGGCCACATCTTAATGCAGTGTCTTCTGGACTGCCTCTTTTTCTGCTGGCAATAGAATAACTCATATTACTACTTACCTACATAGAAAAGTAGTATTTGGAAAGCATTTAATGTGATAGTAGCTTCTTCATGTGGTTTAGGGGCCGGAAACAAGAACCACCAGGTCTCTGTAGATTAGAACATCAGCAAATGCTTGATAGATTACCGATGGCCCACAGGCTAGAATCTGGGAACTAGGGGCCACCTTGTCCTCTTGCATGGTGAAGAGCAGAAGAGTTATGTACAGCTAATATTGAAAGATGAATGTTGACATACCATTTATACTTAATTTTCTGGCCTTTTTTTAAAAAAAAAACAAACAAAAAAACCCTTTACTAGTATCTGGTTTGACCTCCTTTATAGTATCAGTCATAGAATTTCACCTTGTGATTGCCCATTTAGCCCAGTAACTTGTGGCCAAACAAGACCGTATTCTAGAACAAGTTCTCTTTAACCAACAGAAGTTGAGCCAATAAAAGATATTACCTGAACCACTATACATGTCTGATATGGGATCCACAATATTTCAGCCTCCTGCATCCACAGGAACGGGCCCCTCTTCCTGCCCTTTATGCACTGGACTGCCGTTTAACCAAGGGAATGATGTGGCACACCAGCAGGCATTTGGAGCTGTTTACGCTTTAAGAATGGCTTTTCCTCCCTTTTGTGTCATTGTATATGGTAGGGATCTCTTCATTAAAGGTCATAGCAGAATTCATTCTTTCAAATGAGCCTGGATAGCTGTCTAAAAGACGCTCTAGTTCAACTATCGATTGAGTTAGATGGAGGAATTATGGGGTGAAATTCTCTGGCCTGTGCTATGCTGGGCAGACGAGATGATCATAATAGTCCCTTCTGGCCTTGAGTCTATAAATGAAGTTACACACATGCAGCAGTCTTGAGGAGAAAGACAAAGATGCATTGCCCAGTGAACCCAAATGTGGCTGATCTAGGTTTGCTCTCTGAGTCTCTTGTCTTATAATCCTTTGTTTTCATTAGTGGTTACATAAAGAGCTATTCGCTGTTGCATTAAGTTTCCTTGAAAGAAATGAAGTGCCTTGTTAGATGTTTTTTGCTCCTTTAGAACATAGTGCTAATTTGTTGTGTAATGGTTTCTGTTGTCACCAGCCTCATGGGAGGGGTCTGTCTTGGCCATGACTAAAATGCTAAGCATATGGGCAATCCTAATAAAAAATATTTACACACAATATTCCTAAATTCTAACAGGGTGTTCTCCAAGGACTGTTCCTTTCCTTCTAATTACTTGGTGTTCCTTCTTGAGTCTTTGTACAGCTGAACTTCGGCAGTTTAGTAGTAGGTGTGGTACATCCAATTCCATTTGCTCCTGATGGATGGGGATAGTTAAACAGTAAAACTTCACAGCATACAGTGGAAAAACGAAGGCAAATTGACTCTTTCCTGATACAGATATGGAATCACAACCATAATATCTCGAGCACTGGCTTACAGACTTTGCTATCCCCATGGGGCATGCAGTTGCAGCCTTTGAGGGTATAATAAAAGGTGATGAGGGCAGAGCCTGGTAAACAGTGACTGATACTAACTTTTGATGAGTTCTGAGTAGGGGTGGATTTCATGCAGGTGTTTGTTTCAGCTAGGTCCAAAAGCTTTGCCACTGAAGTCTACTCCTGTTTTAGCTAATGCACTTAAAGGTGAGAGAATGGACCTCCGATTTGGGCTTGCATGTTGGAGCTCAGTGCCAGCTTGTGGTACGCTGTCTCCTGGGCCCACCTCTGAAATGGCATTGTCCAGAGTGCTTGGGAGGACTATCAGTAAGAAATTAGCCTGAAGAAAAAAGAAGAGTATTTCTGCTCAATTAATCTTGAAGGATATTTAGTTGAAACACATTAAATCAACCAGGGTCCAGGGCCCCCTGGGGGGGGTCTCAAACAGGTTTCAGGCAGTCCACCAAGCAGGGCCAGTGTTACTCACTGGGCCCCGGGGCAGAAAGCTGAAGCCCTGCTGCATGAAGCTGAAGCCCAGGGCCCTGAGCCCCACCACCGGGGCTGAAGCCAAAACCTGAGCAATTTAGCTTTTTGGGGGGTCTTGTGGCAATTGCGCTGCTTGCCTTTAACGCCAGCCCTGGCTTCTATAAGCAGAAAACCAGTTGTTGTGGCACAGGTGGGCCATGGAGTTATTTAGCATGTTTGGGGAACCTCAGAAGGAAAGGTTGAGAACCCCTGCATTAAATGATTTAGTCTGCTGATGAAATTCCAGTTTCTAAAAACTGTCTGAACAATTAATCTGAGCTTTCCAGCGAGGTATATTTGCCTTGAGCCGCTGACAGGATAATAGAGATCTAGAAAATCTTTCTTGCAACCAGAACCAGGGAATTCCTCGAGACCTGCCACTTCCATTTGTGGAAGACCCCTCTGCCCAAATGCAAATGTTCAAGCAGATCTGACTAGCAAGTATCTCAAAAGGACTCTGTAGGCTGACTAAAGGAGGGCCATGCAATTCAAGACTGGAAGGAGGAAAAAAAAATCTTGCTTTGCTGCTAGAAAGTTTGGAAACTGGAAAGTTTGCTACTATGACAGTTCATTTAGCCTGGAAGTTAGCCGATGTGAATCAATAAATGCTCCGTGTGGAAGTGAGGAGGGTCTTCCCATTTCCTGGCCAACTGCAGGATTAACATTGATTGACAAGGGAGGGGAACACGTGCAGTCTTCCACAGCCAGTATGCTATTGCTGCTATGTGATGATTGTAGTAGGAGAAAGGTGAGAAAATGAGGGATTAGAGGCCCTTGTCAAAAAAACAGGATATGGGCAGAGACTAGATGGGGTCGGGGGGGAAGGATGGCAGAAATAGGGGTGCAGAGGAGATGAGAAATCCAAATTGGGAGTGGGATAAAATGACTTCCTTGGTTTTTGAAGGGGTTGGTTAAATTCCTGTGATTTCCAGCCCTGTTAGGTGGTGGCGATTGGTGGGCAAAACTTGAAATCTGTGCCTTTCTTTTTTTTTTAATTGTCCCCTCTCCCTTCCTTCTTGCCTCTCCAAGAATAGGAATCTATATAGTGATCGCCTTCAGGAAAAAGGAGAGTGGCCATATTAATTGTGGTTCTGAGAAATTAAATCTGTATGTGGGGGGTTTCTGTCTGTCTCAGCTCAAGAGTTGGTAACCGTACCAGACACACAGTGTGGTGGTTTGCACCAACAGAGGAATCAACACTTGCTCTTGAACTTGTCCAGGAAGTTATTCTGCAATCAGGTTTCTACCTGCAGTAACTGAACTGCGAGTCAAGGTTCTTCCATTTCTAGTCATGTTCTCACTGAAGTGGTAATGGTCTATAGTGAGTTATCAGGCCATTTTTGGATTTGTAAGAGGGAATGAATAAAACAGTTCAATGTTGATGTTTTGTTTCTGTACAGAATTTCTTAAGATCCCCTACCAGTAGTATGACTGAAATAAGACTGCTTAAAACTGCTTTTATAATTTAGCTATAAATTCTAATTTTCAAATTTGTGCTATTGCAATTTTTCAAGTAGGTTATAGCAACATCAATTACTTGATATAAAGTTGTATTTAAATTGCCTCACCCTGCAAGCATACCAACTAGCTGGTAATTATTTCCACAGGAACCATTGTCTGACATCTCAGAACACATCGGTGGTGTTGCAGATTCTTGATAGGTGCAGTAATAGCCGGTAACTACAGTGTACAGTTATGCTAGGGTTGCCAGTTTTGGTTGGCCGTATTCCTGGAGGTTTTGTTGGATGATGTATCTTTAATTAAAGATTTAATCTTTTAATTCCTGGAGATGCCAGGACAACCTGGAGGATTGGCAAATTATGCATCAGTTAATTGTATAACACCCCTGTACTGTGGTAGCCTTCCTGCTTGGGATGCTTGTAGTTGACTAAAAGAAAAGGAGTACTTGTGGCACCTTAGAGACTAACAAATTTATTTGAGCATAAGCTTTCATGAGCTACAGCTCACTTCATCGGATGAGCTGTAGCTCACGAAAGCTTATGCTCAAATAAATTTGTTAGTCTCTAAGGTGCCACAAGTACTTCTTTTCTTTTTGCGAATACAGACTAACACGGCTGCTACTCTGAAACTTGTAGTTGACTGTAATACCTGTACTGCTTTCTACAGGAGAAAAGAACAAACAAATTTGAAACAAATGAGTCAAGCTAATATTTCTAACTTTTTTTTCAATGCAACTAAGCTTCCAGAAAACAATGGCTTCTGTGTCATAACTCAAAGGCCTCAAGGTTGTAATTCTCACTTTCTTAACATCTTCATACGCTTTTATACTCTTAAATGTTTTGTTTGACTCTTTCAGTGAACTTTGAAGCCTTGATCATTGCAATGTCTGTGGTAGGAGGAGTGATCCTTGTTGCTCTTTGCATCTGCTGCTTCTGCTGTTGCAGGAAAAAGAAGAGCAAAAAGCAAGTATCTGAAAATCTCATCCCTACTTTACAGCACTTTTAGAAAGATACAAAACTTAACTACATGCCCAAACCCTGGTGAATGCCAAACATAGCCAGTTGATGGTTGTTTATGACAGTCTCTATTATTCCTGTCAGGCCAGACAAAGAGGACGAAAAAGCTGCCAGAGAAAGGGAACAGAGGAGAGTACGGCAAGAAGAGAGGTGAGTACCCAGTGTGAGGTAATGGGATGGGCAAGGCAGAAATGGATCATCTTCTGCTTAAAATAACTTTCTGTAAACAGATCAACACACCTGTCTTGATATTGGAGAAATGGAATGCTATATATAATTCAGTCTTGCTCAAATTGTAAAATATTAATCATCTGTATATTTACCGGTCTCCTAAGAACATGAGGTAGTTGGAAATTTAAATGTACCATCACGTAAACAGTCCTAGGTATCCGCATCCAGACTCAATCTCAACACCTCCACGGCCCAAGATGAGGGGCTCCTTTGGTGACAGCAGTGGAAGTACTTAGCCATTGGAGAACCTAAAACTGCTTTCCAGTGCCAGATATCAAAGGGACATATGACTTTACCTCCAACCAGCAATCTGTGCAACTGGATTAAAAAAGTCTATGTATTGTTCGTGTAAATTTCATTAGTGAGGCCCTGTTCTTTTGGCTAATGCTTAATCTTAATGTAATATTATCAAGCATCTCTGGAGACTGTTTCCACAGGTGACTGGTTGAACTTTTTAAATTAAAAGGATGTTGTCAAGATACATAAACTTGAGGAGATTTGAAAACATTGACTTGACATACTAACTCATTAGAAGATGAAACTGTTAGTTCCTTTTAGAGAGACAAGGTAGGTGAGGTATTATCTTTTACTGGACCAACTTTTGTTGGTGAGAAAGATAAGCTTTTGATCTTACACAGATCTGTGTAAGCAAAAGCTTCTTTCTCACCAACAAAAGTTGATCCAGTAAAAAATACTACCTCACTCACCTTGTCTTTCTAATTCCTGGGACCAACTGCTACAACATCCTGGGACCAATGTCTGCAACAACACTGCATACTTAGTTCCTTGATCAGTTTTTTTATAATCTGTTTGTACTGTAACTATTTCTGATGGGTTTCCTCTTGAGTCCTGAGTTGCTGCATTTTTAATGCTTTTTTTTTTTTTTTCCCCCCTCATGAAGGCTTTCTGTGGGCAGGGAAACACAATTTGTATGCAGACTAGTAACTGTCTAACCCTATGTATATTGGCTCCAGAAATTGGTACTTTGGAGGAAAGAGTATAGGAAGAGACAGAATTTCATTATCTTATACTTTTTTAAAAGTCTCTTATTTAATTTTTTTTTTTTTTTTTTTTTTTTTTTTTTTTTGCAGGAGAGCTGAGATGAAATCTCGACATGATGAAATCCGGAAAAAATATGGTAAAATTCAAATTCACAAGTGACTTTCTTTTTCAAGTGGTTCTTCAAATCCATGTATTGCACTAAAGTATTTGATGCCTTGCTATAAACAAAACATTGACTGCATGCATCACCAAATGATCAGTTGCACTTTGGGGAGGAATACAAGAATTGCTATCGTGTCTATTTGTATTTGGTCTGACACCCAGTACCACCTGTTTGAGTGACCTAGGAGGGGGGCAGAAACTGCATAAATCATGCAGCTTAATAGTTCATTACACTAAACCAAAAGTTTTATTTTTCATGAGATTTCACTTAAACTTAAAGGCAGAAGAAAGCCACAAACAGACACTGAAAACAATGCAGTTACAGTGAACATTCAGGCACAGCCCTTCCACAGCGCCGGATGGGAATGCTGGTCAGCTTGTTCTGTATGTTGCTTTTTCTGCTTTCCTGGGGTTTAATTGAAATCTGCCAAAACAAAGGTGAGGAGGAAGCTCTGAGATTCCGGGCAGGATGCAATAAGATTTTTTTTTTTCCTCAAGTGATTAAAAATAATACAAGCCAAAGGATACAACCTGTCCAGCCAATGGGCCAGATACTCAAGAAGTGACACCTTACTCCACAATAATCCTGTAGGGTCAGATTCTTCACCTCAGGTGCAGTGAGGTTGGGGGCTGTCAGGGAACTGGCTGCATGTGGGGGAATTTATTCAATGGTCATCTCTGGCCACTCTGAGGGGTGCAGTGGATTTAGCAGAGACTGGAGATTGCAGCTGATTGACTCCAGGCAGAATGCTCATATGAGTAATGGCTCACCAGTGAGAGTTCATGGCTTGCAGCCTGGCCCAAAGGGAGCAGGTGACATTAGGCTCTCATCCCTTTCATCCTCTTGTGCTATGTGTCTGTAAACCCTTTGGAGGGGCTCTTTGGGACTGAAGTGAGGGAAGAGTGGAGTGAGTGAAAGGAGGTGAGAGGAGGGTAAGGGCCATAATCTGAGAGTGAGGTTGGGCATTTGAGGGAGTAACAGCCAATGGCAGCAGAGTAAACAAATAGAAGCAGTGAGATAAAAAGGCATCTTAAAAAGTGGAAGTCAAATCCTAGTGACGTAAATAGAAAGTAGCATAAACACTGCCAAATTAAGTGTAAAAATGTAACAAGAAAAGCCAAAAAGGAGTTTGAAGAACAGCTAGCCAAAAACTCAAAAGATGAAAAAGCATTTTTATTAAGTGCATCAGAAGCAGGAAGCCTGCTAAACAACCAGTGGGGCACCTGGACGATCAAGATACAAAAAGAGCACTTAAAGACAACAGTCATTGCAGAGAAACTAAATGAATTCTTTGCTTCAATCTTCACGGCTGAGGATGTTACGGAGATTTCCAAACCTGAGCTGTCCTTTGTAGGTGACAAATCTGAGAAATTGTCACAGATTGAAGTGTCATTAGAGGAGGTTTTGGAATTAATTGAGAAACTTAACAGTAACAAGTCACCAGGACCAGATGGCATTCACCCAAGAGTTCTGAAAACTCAAATATGAAATTGCGGAACTATTAACT
The DNA here is from genome assembly GCF_009764565.3 of Dermochelys coriacea. Taxonomy (NCBI): domain Eukaryota; kingdom Metazoa; phylum Chordata; order Testudines; family Dermochelyidae; genus Dermochelys; species Dermochelys coriacea. The sequence continues at coordinate 51,501,301 of NC_050076.1, forward strand.
ATGATTTGTAACCTGTCCTTTAGATCAGCTTCTGTACCCAATGACTGGAAGATAGCTAATGTAATGCCAATATTTAAAAAGGGCTCTAGAGGTGATCCTGGCAATTATAGACTGGTAAGTCTAATGTTTCAACTAAATTTGCCCGGTACTGACAATAGTAAAGAATAAAATTGTCAGACACCTAGAAGAACATAATTGTTGGTCAAAAGTCAACATGGTTTCTGTAAAGGGAAATCATGTCTTACTAATCTATTAGAGTTCTTTGAAGAGCTCAACAAACATGTTGCAGTGGGTTGGACTAGATGACCTCTTAAGGTCCCTTCCAACCCTTGTATTCTATGATTCTGTGTGGACAAGGGGAATCCAGTGGACATAGTGTACTTAGATTTCCAGAAAGCCATTGACAAGGTCCCTCACCAAGGACTCTTGAGTAAATCAGTGTCATGGGATAAGGGGAAAGATCCTTTCATGGATTGAGAACTGGTTAAAAGACAGGAACAAAGGGTAGGAAAAAATGGTAAATTTTCAGAATGCAAAGGAGTAACTAGTGGTGTTCCCCAAGGGTCAGTCCTAGGCATAAATGATCTGGAGAAAGGGGTAAACTGAGGTGGCAAAGTTTGCAGATGATACTAAACTTCTCAAGATAGTTAAGACCGAAGCAGACTGTGTGAAGAACTTCAAAAAGATCTCAAAACTAAGTGATGGGGAACAAAATGGCAAATGAAATTTAATGTGGATAAATGTAAAGTAATGCACATTGGAAAAAATAACCCCAACTATACATACAATATGATGGGGGGCTAATTTAGCTATAACTAATCAGGAAAGCGATCTTGGAGTCATTGTGGATAGTTCTGAAGATGTCCACGCAGTGTGCAGCGGCAATTAAAAAAGTGAACAGGATGTTAGGAATCATTAAAGGATAGAGAATAAGACGGAGAATATCTTATTGCCCTTATAAATCCATGGTACGCCCACATCTTGAATACTGCGTACAGATGTGGTGGTCTCATCTCAAAAAAGATATACTGGCATTAGAAAAGGTTCAGAGAAGGGCAACTAAAATGATTAGGGTTTGGAACGGGTCCCATATGAGGAGAGATTAAAGAGGCTAGGACTTTTCTGCTTGGAAAAGAGGAGACTAAGGGGGAATATGATAGAGGTATATAAAATCATGAGTGGTGTGGAGAAAGTAAAAGAGGAAAAGTTATTTACTTGTTCCCATAATACAAGAACTAGGGGCCACCAAATTAAATTAATGGGCAGCAGGTTTAAACAAATAAAAGGAAGTTCTTCTTCACACAGCGCACAGTCAACCTGTGGAACTCCTTGCCTGAGGAGGTTGTGAAGGCTAGGACTAGAACTGGATAAATTCCTGGAGGTTAAGTCCATTAATGGCTATTAGCCAGGATGGGTAAGGAATGGTGTCCCTAGCCTCTGTTTGTCAGAGGGTGGAGATGGATGGCAGGAGAGAGATCACTAGATCATTACCTGTTAGGTTCACTCCCTCTGGGGCACCTGGCATTGGCCACTGTCAGCAGACAGGAAGGATACTGGGTTGGATGGACCTTTGGTCTGACCCAGTATGGCCATTCCTTTGTTCTTACCTTGAGTCCAGGTTTCAGAGTTGCCTTCACAGCCTGATGTTCAAGCTGCTGCCCTACTGGGGTGGGGTGGGCAGGGAAAGCCACTGGGCCCTGGGTGGGTCCCCCTTAGTGCAGCCACAGAGAGGAGGCTGGAAGGCTTTGACTCGCCCTTACTTGTAGCTGATGTTGGCTGCTGTAGAGGATGAACTCTGCAGATCTGAGGACTTAAACTGTCTTCTACAAAGTCCTCTTGCCTGCTGTCCCCATTCCTCTTGTGGAATGGGGGAAGAGTACATGAGGCTGCTAGGCCTGGTGCCTTTGGGGAAGGAGAGGAACCAGAAGGCTCTGCTTAGCCAGTAGCTATTGCCATGAGGAAGTCTCTGCTGTCTTCATGCTCTGGCCTGGTCCAAAGCCCTACTGCACAGCTTCCAGAGTGTGAGCAGCTCTCTCCTGTTTCACTCAGTGGTCCATGCACTCTCTTTCTATGAGTAGGGACGGTGGGAGAGCTGGTGCTGGCTGCTTTGGAGAAAGGAGCCGTGGGGCACTGTAGCCTGACCTCAGCCTTTGGGAAGGAGCTGTGATAGAGCTGGTGATGGCCTTTCATAGACAGCTGGAAGGAAACAATGCAGAACTTGTGTGCAGACTTTTTCTTTTACATCTTTCAGGAAAGTGGATGAGGGGAATTACTGCATCTTTCATTTAGCCAGACCCCTCATTCGGAACACACTTCTTCCTTTAATTCCAATCTTTACCAAAAAACACTTTTGATCAGCCCTATGCTTGGACTTCCAGTTTTTTCTTAAACCATCCTTCAAAGAGGAAAGCGCCTATCCACAACAGACCTTTTTCTCTTTTGTTTTTGTTTTTGTCTTTTTGTTTAAGGAGAAACTTGCCACTGCTTTACACAAACATCTTAGTATGGAATTGGGTTTTGTTAGCCTTGCAGGGCAGAAATACTTAAATGCAGTGTCCATTGTTTTGGGTGTAAGTGGTACCATTTCAATGTTTACCTGATTTGTGAGCACAATTGTATAACTAAATGATAGCATTTGCAGTGTAAATAATTGAGTCAAGCCTGTACAGTCATGCTCAGAGCCTGAGGTATCTACACACCCAATTTCCATTGAAATCCGTGTGAGTTAGGCTTCTAAATACTTTTGAGGCTCTAAACCAGGAGTGGGCAAAGTTTTTGGCCCGAGGGCCACATCTGGGTATGGAAATTGTATGGCGGGCCATGAATACTCACAAAATTGGCGGTTGGGGTGCGGGCTCTGGGGTGTAGCCAGAAATAAAGAGTTCAGGGTGTGGGAGGGGGCTCGGATGCAGGGGAGGGAGGGGATAAGGGCTCCGGCTGGAGGTGTGGACTCTGGGATGGGGCTGGGGATGAGGGGTTGGGGAAGCAGGAGGGTGCTCCGGGCTGGGACCAAGGGGTTTGGAGGATGGGAGGGGGATCAGGGCTGGGGCAAGGGGCTTGGGTGTCAGAGTGGGTCAGAGGTGCAGGCTCTGGGCAATGCTGGGCAGTGGTAAGCCCCAGAAGCAGCAGCATGTCCCCCACTCCGGCTCCTATGTGGAGACATGGCCAGGCAGCTCTGTGCAAGCACCGCCCTTGCAGCTCCCGTTGGCCGTGGTTCCCCCTGGCTGCCCCTATATGTAGGAGCCGGAGGGGGGACATGCTGCTGCTTCCAGGAGCCGTGCGGAGTGGGGTAAGCCCCTGACCCTGCTCCCCAGCTGGAGCGCCAGAGCGGGGCAAGCCCTGGATCCTGCTCCGCAGCGGGAGCTCAAGGGCCAGATTAAAACATCTGGACGGCCGGCTGTGCCCCCCCCCATATTTTGCCTACCCCTGCTCTAAGCCTTTAAAGATGGGAGGGAAACTGTGTACTGAGTCATAACACTTGCATAAGTAACCTAAAGCAGACTTGGTACTGAGTGAAGAAATGCTTGATTTATTTCTACGATCAGAGTGCACTCAACTTGTCTACTCTTCTCCTCCCACCCCCACCTCCCTTTCAATCCTGAAATGTATAGTCTGACCGGAGCTTTTTTCTTTTCAGGCTTGTTTAAGGAAGAGAACCCTTACGCCAAATTTGAAAACAACTAACAGCTCTCCCTAGAAGTACCACGCAACACCAAAGCTCCTCTACCTTTGCCGACTGGAGCTTTACAGTATAGGCTTAGAGACTTTGCATTCCAAACACCAAAAAAATCAAATTAATGAGATGCTGCGACAGCCTTATATTGCCAAAAAGACTGTCATGTGCTTCAGTAGAAAGCTTTGTGTTAACTTGAGACAGAGCCTACTGTAATCCCAATGAGCTGTTACAAGCAGCGAGACTGAACCAGAAAGAACCTGACTTTACCTCAAGACATTCTAACACAGCTCAACAGACTGTGCAGCATTGTCTGGGAGTTGATTTTAAGTCTTTCTATTTCTGTCATCTAACTTGCCAGATGCTTTGTAATACAATGGTTTCAAAGAACAGCTTATTGAACCAGTCTTGCTCTTCTGCCCTACTGCTTCCTTATTCACCAAATAAAGCTTTGAATCTGAGGGCAGCGCAGGACTGGGGTGGGGGTGGGGGATAGTTTGGTTCTACATAAGGTATAGCAGCAATTCAGAATATCAGGGTAGATGAATAAAAGAAGACTTCTTAGATCATCAAGGCCTTAGCTGTCATTTGAAGTGCCTATGCAGTTGTGTGTGTGTTACTCAGCGATTCTTTCAACTTTTGTAAAGGTTTTTTTAATTATTCTGAGGTGGGGAAGGGAAGAGTTAGTCTTATTTGCACTTAATGAGAAGATGCTCGTTCTCTTTTCAGAATTCGTTTTGTTTAAAAGTCTGTCCTACCTCTGCTCTGTGCCTTTCTGTAACTTCTCCTATAATAGTAAAAGTAATTAAAGACTGATATTTTGTAACAATATAAGACTTAAATGTAATACTAGTATTTTGATCCATTAGATAAAATTATAGAGTGTAAAGCGTTAGCAATATTGATTTGATTACTCTAAGCCTGATTGACTGACTTTTGCTTTAACACAAAGTATAATTTGTTTTCAAGAATGTGTTGGCAAACCCATGCTGTAGCTGACGCAGCATATAATCTCTAAAAGAATGTTCTAATAACCAAATGGTCAGAAGTATGGAAAGGCTTTCATACAGCAGGAGCAACTGTGAAGCCTTTTAGTTGAGCTGCAATGTGGCCTTTGCTTTGCATTTAATATAATCTGCTGTCCTTGCAAGTGTAAGTGCAGTAACCAGCTTTTCTGGTAGTTCTGCATAGTCCTAGGCACAGCAGCCTGGAATGTTGCCTGGTGCCTTAGGGCTTGAGCCAAGTAGCTATGTATAGTTACTAATCTGTGTGTTTGAAAGTGCTGTAGAGAAGTGGAAAGATGGGATGAAAACATCTTGTAGGAGATGGGTTTTAGTTTTCTGTGAAACACTCAAAATATATCAAATAACTGACAACTTTGAGAGCAGACAGCTGGAAGTGGTTACTGGGTTTTTTTCTGAGACGCACTTCTGAACAGGTGAGGCAACTTGATTTTTGAAGTATTTGAAAGTGTTTTGGGCACATGAAACAGAAACAAATGATGGTAACGTTCATTGCTACATTCCAGACCATCTCAGAACTTTCTCAGGTTAGGGGCCAAGTGTCCATTAATATACAGACCAGCCACAAATATTTTGATGAATGTTGAAATACCAGTTTTTGTGTAGAATACTGTGTAATGTCTTTTGAGAAAGACACGTCTGCCCTGAAAAGACTGCCTGTTTAAAATGGTAACTTGGGATCCCTTTCCTTGCAGACTTCTAAAAACTAATCTGGAGGTGATATTTCAGTACATCATCTGGGATCTTGTAATATTGCTGGGGAATTCTTAAAACACTTTGTTGTAATGTCACACTCTTATGGCTCTCTGGTCTCCTAGAACAGTGGTTCTCAAACTAGGGCCACCGTTTGTTCAGGGAAAGCCCCTGGTGGGCTGGGCTGGTTTGTTTACCTGCTGCATCGGCTGATCACGGCTCCCACTGTCTGCGGTTCACTGCTCCAGGCCAATGGGGGCTGCAGGAAGGGTGGCCAGAACATCCCTCGGCCTGCGCCACTTCTCACAGCCTCCATTGGCCTGGAGCGGCGAAACACAGCCGGTGGGAGCTGCGATTGGCCAAACCTGTGGACACGGCAGGTAAACAAACCGGCCCAGCCTGCCAGGGGCTTTCCCTGAACAAATGGCGGCCCTAGTTTGAGAACCACTGTCCTAGAACATAATAAATGCCAAACCTTGGAGCTGAACTTTGAATGCTTTCAAAACTAAACCATTGTGTGTAAAACCTTATGGACGTTGATAGGCTTGAAGGGCACAGTAGCATTGAGTTGTGTAAAGCTCTTCCGCATACTAGTAAGATGTGATTTCACTTCCACTAACACTGGACATACGGGCACAAGAAACTTGCATATAGTCTTTAATCTCTGTACTGTGGGGTGTTTTCTTTTTTTTTTTTTCCCCCTGCAAACTGCTGAAAGGAAGGCAGACAACTTCAGGCAAGCAACCTATAGCTAAATATTTAAATGCATTACTTGGCTAATGCTAAATAAACAGAATTAGTAAGTATAAATAGTGTGCCATGTGTGTTTCTTCTTTATGATAAACTACAGTGCTCCTTTTGGTATTGCCCTCTTTAAAATGGCATATTAAAGAAAAGAGAGATGTTCTCTGGCTTGTTTAGATGTATATATGTTTGGTGAAAAGGAGCGTTGCTCCTTGGATAATCTAAAATGGGTGGGCAAACTATGGCCCGCAGGCTAGATCCGGATACTCCGGGCTTTGGATCCAGCCCACAGGATTGCCACCCCCATAGTGCTGCAGGCCCCGCTCTGGGAAGCAGCCAGCTCCATGTCCTTGCGGGGGGGAGCAACCCCCCCGAGGCTGCAGGGATGTGGTGCTGGCTGCTTCTCGGAGCAGCGCAGAGACAGGGCAGGCAGGTAGGAAGCCCTGTCCTGGCCCCGGTGCGTGCTGCTGCCACCCCGGAGCTGCTCCAGGTATGTGACACCAGGCCGGAGCCTGCACCCCTTCTGCACCACATCCCAACTCCCTGCCTGCACCCCAACCCCCTGCCCTGAGCCACCCCCTCCTGCACTCTGCAACCCTCCTGGCACCACTGCCCTGAGCCCCCTCCTGCACACCGCATCTCCCCAAATCTGTCTACCCCAAGTTCTTAACTATTAGCCACTTGGACTTTTCCCATCTGGTTTATTACCCCCAAAGGCATGAAACCAGCCCCTGTGTTCTCAGTTCACTTTGGTGCACACACTTCACACTGTTTGCACACCAGAGAACTGCCTGGGGGTAAAAACAAAGTTTAATAGAAAAACCACAGCTTCAAAGACATGAGTAAGGGAAAGCAAACCTAGTCAAGTTGCATAGAAAATGAACATAAAGATGCTATTTCAGGCTTTACACTTTCAAGTTTAAATAAAATCCCGTTTCTAATAAGAGTTGCCCATTTCCTTAAAACTATTTCCTAGCACACCCTCTACCCATAGGAGGAATCCAGTGGTCACTGGCAGCCTCCTACCTCAAGTTCTGGATAAAAAAACCTCATATGCAAGCCTGCTTTTGAAAGGCCTTTTTTCTTTTAGACCATGATGATCCATGTTCATTGAGTGGAAACTTCCTCTTGACTCAAGAGCTGGGATAGCTCAATGCTTTCCCATTAACTCCTATGGCCCTTACTTATCTCTTCCTGTGCTGGACAATGTTAGTTGGAGCTAGTTTCATGTAAATGCCAGGCTTGCAAGGTGCCCCTTGCTGCTGTGAGGTGGTTGAAATAATGAGCATGATTTTCTAGATACACCAATACCTAGATCCATAACCACAGTCTGCATGCATATTTTGTAATGACCATCCTGTTCAGAACATTACAAGCTTTCATAAAAGACCTTCCTCAAAACACTTTGCATACTGTTGTTGTACTATATCGGTTAGTTCAAATTGCTCATTTTGGGGGCTTAAATGTACTGTTCTTCCCTTGGGTGCCTACAGCCTGATTGTCACAGAGGTGTGTGGGAAACATTCTCTTCTGGGAGGTGTTGAGTGGTGCAGGGGACGGGTAGCTGACCAGCAGGCCACTGTACCTTCATGCGTTGGTAAACTTAAGCTTTGTCTACACACAGGGAACTGGCTGGTATAGATGCTCATATAATTTAGCAGCTTCACAGCCAGCAGTATGTACACAGAGCCCCAGGTGGGCAGGGCTAAACTGTGCTGCCAGGGTGTCACTCTGTTGTTACTCAATATAGCAAGATCAAAGTTAGCTTCAAATGTGGTTTGTGAATTGCTTGTCCCTAATGCTGTTAGTGGAAAAGCTCTCCTTTGTCCATTGATCACTGGAGGGAAAGGACTACACTCTTCCATTTTATTTTTTTTTAAAAATCAACTAACCTTTGCTCCTCTTCATTAGATTGTGACCAAATCATTTACTGGATTCATTTCTTCCATTTAGTTTTTTGCTACTATGTAAAGCAAGGAAATTTTCAGATTTGGGCTTTTTGTGTGTCATAATCCAGAAACCTAATTTACTTCAAATTTGATAGTCCATATCTCCCCTCCATGCTTAATCTGGCATCACTGGGGCCATGTTCCTTTGATGCTAGAGAAGCTGGGAATGGCAGCATCAAGCTTATACTAGCAACTCTTGCCTCCTCACCTATGGTTGGGCACTCTTGTTTCATATTCAGCTAACCCACTATGTTATGGCACTTTACAGGCAGAATACAAAAGGCATGTCCTAAGGAGAGTTCATGCTAACATACAATTAATTACCTTGGTGTAGGAAGATTAGAGTGGCAGATATACAGGCTCAGGAGACAGACATGCATGACTCATGCCTTGGGCACCCCTCCCCAGATATCAGGCAATAAACAGGCATTTTTGGAGACACACTTGCCCCCCAACACTTTTTCCTGGGGTGGGGGGGGTGAACTGGCCTAGGAGCCAGAAGATTTCTGGTCTTGCCTCTACTACTGAGCATTGGAAATGATTTTTTTTTGGGGTGTCATTCATAACTCTTATGACTGACCCAGGCTGCATCTCCCCAGTCTCGGAGCTTGGTGAATCTTACAAATGAGGTGACCTTTGTCCAGCCTGTTACTTCAGACAGAGCTGCAAACAAAACCCAGGTCTCTAACTCTGTGTGATGGGGTGTATTAACCCTGCACTGATGATGGAGGGGTTAAAGAAGTGCTTTGGGAAAGGCTGGCCCCACTTCTTCAGCCCTATCAGTCACGTTGGGGTGAAATAAGGGCTTAAAAGCTCTGGGTGAGAGCAGACAGTAGCTGTACCCCTCCTCAAGTTTTTTCAGTGTGCAGACAGTACAAGGCGCCCATCAGCAGTCCGAGAATTGTGACACTAGCCACGTAGCTTTTCAGACAGCATGTATCTGGTGCGTGCTTGGCTGTCCGGCCTGGAAACGCTCAACCATGTTCTGCTCTAGAGCCTGGCCCTGTGATCTCCACCATTCCATTGCTGCCTCCTAAAGTGGTGTAAAACCACTAGAAAAGAATGGCTCATGTCCCCCTCTAGGGGCTGGGGGGCAGTGGATAATTATCCACTTTAGCTACATTTGCTCCTTCAGCATTACGGGAAGACATCTGTGCTGTGGCTCGGAAATGCCTGGGTGCAAACCTTTCTGATCACCCGTGTGGGGAAGATGATCTATGATCATAGAATGCATATGCATGAGAGGGCAGAAGATGTCTGCATGGGAAAACTTTATTTTTAGCACTTTACCTCTGAGGGGCTTGACTTTGCGATTTTAAAACAAACCATGTTAAAAGAATGTAATAGGACCCTGCAATCATTGTAATTATTGAAAACTTTGCTCGTGCACAATGTCTTTAGAAGTGAAGCTGGATGTTGTGTTAACACTGGGCTTGTTTAAGGGAGCTGTCCCCTTTAAAAACAGGGTGGAGCACTCGCTGGTAGTTTGCAGGAGCCAGAGCAGGGTGAGTTTGCCTGTGTGGCCAGAGTGGGGGAGACCCTGCCTGGGCATACTCCAAAAAGGGGAGAACTTGGCAGAAGCTAGAAAGCAAGTGTCGTTCTTGAGGGCACCATGGGAGCAGGAGCTGTTGTTCAGCATGTTGACAGTAAGCCACAAAGCCTGTCACTTCTGTTGCTATCAGAATGCAGCCTAACTCAGCAGGGATTAGAAGCTGTTCTTATCCAATGGCTGGGCAGCAGCATCTCAGATGAGTTTGTCCTAGTCCCAGCTCCCATGTCTGCACGACTTGGCAGACTCAGCAGAGAAGGGACTGTGGTACCACACTCCTCCAGGGAATGTGTTCCCTAGATGCATGTTGACAGGGCAGTGGGGGTGGTGAGGACTTGCCTTGCTAGTAAACAGGACTCTATTCATCTGTATGTAGTTCAGATTCCTCAGCCTAGCTGCATCTGGGGCTGGCAGGTCAATTCTTCCTTCTCCAAAATCTGAACAGTCTCCCCATCTGAAATCTGGGTAGGTCCAGAGGCCTCCTGAATGTCATTATGGCAAGAGCAAAGTTGACAGTTCCTCAATCCAGGAGGAAGAAGACTACCCCTGAGGAGGTGCTCTGACTCTTGCGCCATCTTTCCTGACCTTGTAAGTTTATGTATCTAGGCAGATTTCTGCTGGGTGGCATCCACCTACTGACTTCACAGATCATCTCTAGGGCTCCACTCTTCCCATCCGGCCTTGTATTGACCGCGTGCCTATCCACGTGCTCTTTGATTTGACCTAGTCCTTCTTGCCCCCTCCTCCCTTTTTCAGAGGATAAGCCATGTGTCTGGGGGGGATGACCATCTTGTGACTACTTTCTACTTGCTAGAGGTCAAATAGGCCAGTGCCTTTCACCTGCCCTAAATCCAACTCCCTTGTAAAGGGTGAAGCTTAGTTATATGCAAACTAGCTTGCTTGATCTGCATGGAGTGGCCCAAAACTTGGTAGCTATGGCTACATGCATCTGGGATCTATTCAGTCTTCCTGGTTTGCTGCACAGGGGCCCATTGCTCTCAATTCTAGAAGTATCAGTACCTTAAGATAGTCCCGAGAGGGGAAAGAGTCTGTTACAAGGTAGGATGTGAACCAGAAGTCACAATCTAGTACCCACCCGACCAAAAGCATCATGCCAGCACTGCAGCCTCTTGGAACACTGCCCCTTGTCCTTTTTATCATTGTCATTTCTGCCCCCCCCCTTGCCCATTCACTCATAGTCAGTTGAACTGTAACTTCCGCTCCACTGTCTTTTCACCCTCCTCCATTCCTTTCTCATCTCCTTCCTGTTTAATTTCCATCTCCATAGTACTAGACTCCTTTGGTCTCCTTGATCAGCACTCTGCCTAACCCCCTCCCTCCCCAAGCACCATTCTTCTCTGTTCCCTGTCCATGATTTTGTATTTACTTCCAGATCACTAACAAAAGCTACTGAATGGCATCTGACCTAGCCCTGATCCCTACAGCAACCTCCTTAGAAACACCCAATGATAAATCCCTACTGACAACTACTTTGAGATCTGGCAGCCAGTCCTCAAGCCAGTTACTATGTGTGTATTGATAGTATATAGTGCTCACTTTTTAATCAGAGTGCAGTGTTGTTTTTTTAAAGTTGATTTTGTTGTAATCCTGCACCATCAAATACTTGGCAGTATATTTTATATGTGAGCAGGAAGAACAGACACACCAGGATATAACCAGGAAGGGTAAAATAGTGATTAAGACAAGAACTGGAATAAAGATGCAGTATGTAAAAAAAAAAGTATATTAAAAGAATAGAAAAGCTGCAAGAAGCGATTATGCAAAATGTTAGCGGTTAAGATGTACGTAGCCAGGAAATTAAGACAATCCCTCTCCACAACCTGCTGTTTGTTAATAATTTTGGCAAATGAGAGTTTAAAGCCAACTCATTTTAAGCATCACCTGAAATCAACATGCACTGAATTTAAAGACAAACCATTGAAATTTTTTTCAAGAATTGAATTACCCATCGAAAATGATAAAATCTGATGTTATTACTAGTGGTTATCCCTCAAAAGTATGTATCAGCTAGTTTGTGCATTGCAAAAGCAGGAAAGCTAAACACTGTCAAAAACTGATTTTACTAGTTGCTAGGGATGTGGTGTTAGTAATGTTGAAAGAGAAAGCAAAACACTTTAGCCCTCCTTTCTCTATCAAGGGCCATGGCTTCACATAGAACACAAGTCATGTTAGAAAATGTCAAAGAACAACGTGTGCCTATTATAAGATATAACCACTTCTCTATTCTGCACTTAGATGAGTGGACAGTCATGGGAAACACTACTAACTTTTTGACGTGTGTGTAAAGCTACCAAGGCAATAGACCTGTCAAAGAAGTTTTCCTGTTTTGGAGTAGCAGCCATGTTAGTCTGTATTTGCAAAAAGAAAAGGAGCACTTGTGGCACCTTAGAGACTAACAAATTTATTTGAGCATAAGCTTTCGTGAGCTACAGCTCACTTCATCGGACGCATCAGTGAGCTGTAGCTCACGAAAGCTTATGCTCAAATAAATTTGTTAGTCTCTAAGGTGCCACAAGTCCTCCTTTTTCTTTTTCCTGTTTTGGGAATCTTTCCCCCCTCATACCGCTGCAGACTGTGTTCTCAAAGCTTTGAACAAGGTTGCTGCCTAGTGGGCGTCTGTGCCTGCTCTGTTGAAGAATGCACAGGTGATACTCAGGAGTTGACTAGCTGTCACAGTGCATGGATTGCTTGTGTTGGGGCTATTGCTCCATGGGCTGAGTGGATTTAGCATTCTTCATATAGGCCCTGCAATTTGCTGGGGAGTAGCACAAGCACACAGTTCCTAGGCTGATATATTTTCTCACTGGCCTGGGTCTGCTGGTGTCATAGGAGGTTCTCCCTGGCAAGTCATCCCACAAGGCCCAGACAGTCCCACATCTGCTGGATGTATTGTGCTATGCTTTGGGAGTGTTCTTCTCAGCCTCCTTAAGGAGATCTAGGCTTATTTGGGCACAGTTGGCCATACAGTAACTCCAGTGTGAAAAGCCCAGCAATGCCTGTAGCATCTTCTGCACCCCACAGAAAGGGTACAGCAGAAGCCTGGCTCAGTGTTTGGGGTCTGTTTTCATGATTTTTTCAGCCTTTGTTTTAGGGTCTGATTAAACTTCTCTACCAGCTCATACATCTGGAAGGGGCTGGACTGAGGTTTGGCAGGGTCTGACCTAGAGAGCTGCCACACTTCCTGTAGCAAGCGGGTCATGAAGTTTAATTCCTTGCTGGGTGAAGACCGGGGGCAAACCTACCCAACAACAGACCTACGCCAGTTCCTTTGCTATTGGTTGGACTGTCATGGCTGACAGGATCACACTGAGTCACCACTCGGGCAACTGGCAACTATTCAGCTAAACTGACTTACCCTGCAGTGACTCAGTTCTCGGCCATGCAGTAGCAACCCATTACTAAGCAGAATCCAGGTCAGATGATGCCCCAGCTCAGGTATTTTCCCCAAATGCACCAGAGCTGCAGATCAATCTGTCTAACAGCTCTACCTGGCCAGGGACCTTCCTGCTGCCTCATAGGGTAATAGACTCGCTAGACTCCCAGCCTGATCCAGTTCCTGCTCTAGCCCTGACCTTGCTCCAGCCTTCTTACTGCCCCCTTCCAGCCCTGCCTCTGCCTCCTGGCCTCCCCCGCCTGATCCTCACTACCCAGATTCAACCTTTGGCCTGCACCTTGACCCCACCTATAGTACTGATTGGGCTTGCAGATGGGTTCTGACCCCAGCCTGTTCCAGTTCCAGCACTGCCCTTGGCCGCATCCTGACTAAGTCTGGCATTGACCTCTACTTAAACCACTAGGCCTTACTGCCATGAGCTAGTGCCCAACACTCTGCCTCAGTTTCCCTTTGAGTCCCCAGAAATATCTTGCAGCAAAAAGGTCTTTAAAGTAATATTCCCCCTCCGTGAAGGTCTAGTTTGAGCCCTTACAGAAGCCCCTTTTGGCCCCTCTCCTTAAGTCCAGGATTTCACAGCAACTGGGTGCTGGTTGATTTCTTTCCCTCCAGCAGCTCTCTCTGGCTTGGAGCCTCCTTTTGACACCTCTGCCCAGTCATCAAATCATTCTCATAATCCTCCCCAGGTGGGTCTAATAACCCCAAACACCTGTTGGTACTGGCTGGGAGAGAGGGGAGCCTTGCCTCCCCCCATAAAGCTCCTAGTCCTGGGCCCTTGTAGAAAAAACCCAGACCACTGTTCCTACTCCTCCCCTCTCCCAAAGGATGATTGTCCCAGGAGAACCAACTTCCTTCTCCTCCCCCCGCCATGATTGCATCAAGGCCTTCTGTGGAAGAAGGTGATTATCTCCTTCTGCCTTCCAGAGCCAGTACCCCCATTACAATCCTGAATCCACTAACCCTGACGCTGTTTGCCCTCTACATTGTACTAGGGGCCACATACGCCTGGTAACACCTATCATCTGCTGAGGCAGTCAGAGACCCACAGAGCTCTATGGCGTCACACCCAGTGTAGCTGCACTTCATAAGGAGGCAGGACTGACTAATATGTCCTAGATTCCTGCAACAGAAACAGACCATTGAGTTGCTAGTTTTTGGTTATTCCTCCAGAAGTCCTCCACGGATACCTGGGTATAGTTCTGATGAAATGTCTCAGGGCACCTTGTGGGGTCCAGTAAGTGGCAGCCTCTTGCTCTATGGGTTCTCCTGACTGCCCATGGTGGGTCCTCTGCACGCTGGGCCTGTGGCCATCTGGCTTGGGCTGATCAACCTTGCTGGGCCAACCTGTGGCCGGACGGTCTTTGGCAGTTTGAACCGTGACTGCTAATGAGCTGAGATTATGCTGCTGTGTCTGAATAGGGGCCAGAAGAACTAAGTATTGCTTTAATGCCACCAAGACTACAGTGTTCATTGCAGTGTGGGCATTTAGACAAAGCCTAATCCTGGCATTGGGCAACAGTCCAGGGTGGTGACCCGGAAGGGGAAGACTCTGTCCAGAATTGGTGGTGATGTCCCTGGGAATACTCCTATCCTGTCAAGTATAGCGGCCTTTAGGCTATCCTCTAAAGGCTGGTAGGTGGTGTGGATTTCTCTGGATTGGAAAGGTACAAGCCATACAGCCCAGGTCTCCTTAGCCCACTAGGCCATTACTGCTGTCTACTTGAACATGATAGGCCTCTGGATCATCACCTGGCCCCAGCTTGGAAAGGGCCAGGCCAATACCTAGTGTTGCTACTCTGATGGGGGTAGGCTGGCCACCTGCTGGAGCGCTGACTCTTGAAACTCTCTCTTGCTGTTGAATCACAGGGCCTCTTGTTGTCCCTTGTGAAACAGTGACTAGGCCTCAGCCTGGGCCTGTCGTCAGGCAGGAGCTCTTCCATCAGCCCCTTCTTCCCAAAGGGGAATTTAGACATCCTACTGCTAGTACCAATTGTCACAGGGTGGACTGAGCCAGAGGAGCATTTTGCCAAGTGACCCTGCCTCATCTTACAGCAATCAAATGACTATTGAACCTAGGATAGCCACCTGGGCCTTATATATCACAGTAAACAGCCTTGTGTTGACTTTGACAAAAAAAGTGCAGTCTGGGTTAGGCTCTGGCTTCTTGGGTTACAACACAGAGATCAAAGAATCATAGAAGATTAGGGTTGGAAGAGACCTCAGGAGGTCATCTAGTCCAACCCCCTGCTCAAAGCAGGACCAACCCCAACTAAATCATCCCAGCCAGGGCTTTGTCAAGCCGGGCCTTCAAAGCCTCTAAGCATGGAGATTCCACCATCTCCCGAGGTAATTCATTCCAGTACTTCACCCCCCTCCTAGTGAAATACTTTTTCTTAATATCTAAACTAGACCTCCTGCACTGCAGCTTGAGACCATTTCTCCTTGTTCTGTAAAGTAAAAGAAGCAGCTGGAGGCAAAAAGGCATTCTTTAAACATCGGAAAGTAAATATTGCTGAGAAAAATAGAAAGGAACAAACTTTGGCAAGTCAAGTGTAAAAGTATAATTAGGCAGGCCAAAAAAGAATTGGAAAAGCAATTAGCAAAAGACTCAAATTGTAGTCCTCCCAGGGTTCAGTTCCTTAATTAGTCCAAGAGGGGCCTATCATAGTATTCCTTGGCTGGAATATCTCTGTAGCCCTCCACAGGTTCAGTTCTCAGTCGAGGGGCCTATCTCAGTACCCTCGCTGGTTTCCTGTAGCCCTTCCTGGGCTCAGTATTTAACGAGGCCCACACTCTTTAGACAGTTCTGGCCCTGGTATGGGACCGTCTTTATTCTCTCTAGCCCCAGCTCTTCAGCTGAATCATTCAGTTCAATCAATCTCCTTCTGAGGGTATCTCAATTCAATCATTACCAACCCTCTTCGGGGTCTTCAATCCCTTCTCCTGGGCCTATGTAAATTCCCCTTCTTCAGGACTTATGTCACTTTCCTAATGGCTGGTGGTGGGAACCCCAGGCCCACCCATTATTCCAAGTCCCATCCCAGGGACCCCATCAGTAGCAGCCATCTGCTGTGTCCTTTTTCTGTATGCTACGTTTCCCTGGGCCACTTCCCTGCAATCCCTGGTACCTTCCTTTAGCCTTAGCTCAGGGCAATATTGTACTCAGTCCCAGCAGCCAGCCAGGAGCTCCTTCTTGCTCCTCCAGTCCCTGCCAGCAACTTCTCTGTTCATGCTTGTACAGGTCCTTCAGCCAGCCAGGAGCATCATCCTAACTCCTCTGGGTCCAGGTAGCAGTTGACTCTCATTGATACTGCAACTCCTTTTATATGGGCCTGCAACCCTCTGACTGGCTTCTCCGTGTAGCCTCCCTGATTTGCTGCTTCCACCACAGCCTCTCTAAGCTGCTTGGAGGACTCTCCTCCACTGCCCTTTTTCTGGGAAGGGATGTGGTAGGACCCCAAGAACCCCCAGCAGGGCCTCTGGGCCTTGTAAACCCTGTCACAAACTTGTTGCCAGGGGATGTTGTGAAGGCAAAAAGTATAACTGGGCTCCAAAAAGAATTAGATAAATTCATGGAGTTTAGGTCCATCAATTGCTATTAGTCAAGATGATTACGGATGCAATCCCCTGCTCCACATGTCCCTAGCCTCTGTCTGCCAGAAGTTGGGACTGAAGGACAGTGATGGATCATTTGATAATTGCCTTCTTCTGTTCATTCTCTCTGAAGCACCTGCCATTGGCCACTGTGGGAAGACAGGATACTGGGCTACACGGAGCATTGATGTGACCCAGTATGGCTGTTCTTATTTATCTTATTATTCTCCAGCAGATTTATATACTCTGTTGGAAAAAGAGAGTTGATTTAAGGCTCAGAACAGAGAATGGGAAGGAGTCCTGATGTCTGGCTTGGCTGAGTGCCAGGAGCATCCTCCATTCAGTAGCCTGAAATCTTGAAATGGGATCAGAGGGCAATTAGTTGAGTTGGGAATAGAGCTGGGTGCGAAACAGGTTTTGTCCATCCCGCAATAAAATTCCCATTCTGTAGCAAAATGAATCCAAGACCTTTCCTGAAAAATGAGATTGAGGGCAAGAGAATAGCCAATAGCCTAGTGGTTAGGGCTCTCATCTAGGAGACCCAGCTTCAAGTCCCGACTGCAAATCAGGCAGAGCAAGATCTTGAAACTAGGTCTCCCAGGTGAGTGTTCCTAACCACTGGGCTAGTGTCTATTCTGGGTTCTTGCGTTTTCGCTCTGGTTTTGACCAGAGATTCCATCCCGGATCTGAGAAAGCTTATGTTTCTGTGGAAAAAAATTTAGTTTCAATGAATCAGCATTTTCTGATCGAAAAAACATTTCATCCAAAAATTCCCAACCAGCTCTAGTTGGGATATGGAAAGGATAGGTTCTGTAGGAACAGAAAGACCTGGACAAAAGAGAGAGACTATTGAAAGGGAGTACGGGTTAGGCAACTCCAAGAAAAAGATACTTTCTGTAACTGAAGCAGGGAAGTTAAAACAGTAAATTTAGCATTGGAAAGAAGGCAGAGGTACACTAAAGAATAAAAGATTAGGTCAGAAATTAGCAGGAAAAGAGGAAGGAAATTATGGTGGAAGGGTGGGTTTTGATTTAGCAATCACAGTTAAAAAGAAACATTTGCTTGCTGGCAACTACCCATCAGCTAGAAACAATGACATCATCACCTGCATATGTTCCAAACTGGTTTTCTTTCCCTGACCGGCTTTATCCCCTTTGTTCTAAAGGACTGTTTTCTGGGAGATTGGGAGCTCTTCTGTGTGAGGGGAAAAGCCCCTCCAGCAGTGACATGCTTAGAATCACAGCTAGACTAAACCTGATTTGGATCTCTCTGTATCGAGGTGTGGTGGAATCACTGAGTCACAGAGCACCTGCTTCAGAATCCAGGACTCTTATCAGCAGCACTGAATACATAACAGACCATAATAGATTTTCAGTTTATCAGGTTACTCTTTTGTTGTAATGGACTGGGTGTGGCAGAAGTTCTCAAACTGCACCTCATGATTTGTCCAGGGAGAGATGGTTGTTCCCATCCTTGTTTCCTGCTGCTAAATTATATAAAAAGACCACTAAAAATACATTCCTCCTATTACTTTTTCATGTAAAAACTGTTGTAGTTGCCCTAGAGATGTTATTAGAGATTTATGAATGAAAAGTGATACATAACAGCTAGGTATTATTTATTATTAGGTCAATGGAAGGGGTGGTTTGTACAATTATGAATGGGGGGAGGTAGCCCAGGAGAAAAAAATCTTATGAAAATAACAGTGGGGCAATGGTTTATGTGTATCACTAGACAGACAAGATAGGTGAGGTAATATATTTTACCATACTAACTTCTAATATCCTGGGACCTACCCAGCTACAACTATGCTGCATACAACATGTGTGTGTCACTGTCCTCTACTGGAGAGAATCAGAACTGTTTCCCCACTGTATTTTCCACTGAATGCATCCAATGAAGTGAGCTGTAGCTCACAAAAGCTTATGCTCAAATAAATTTGTTAGTCTCTAGGATGCCACAAGTACTCCTTTTCTTTTTGCGAATACAGACTAACACGGCTGCTACTCTGAGAACTGTTTCACTAAGTTATCATTTACTGCTCGGTTTCTTAATTACCTCAAGAAGTAGGGGCCTGTGCATTTCGAGCAGCAACTCTAGTTTGACTCCAGGAAGTTCCGAGAAGCCAGGTTGTGCAACAAAGTGACAACGGCGGAGTACCTGGAAGACCACAGATTTCCTATACCATTGATTACAAATTGTTATACTGGTTAGGGTTCAGTCTTGTCTGGCCCTAGCTACCTTCATTGCTAAAATAACTTACCTGTTTGCAGGTGACCTCTGTCATCCCACCACTAGCGGCTGTACCAATTCAAGGAATGCTTTTTAAGGATAACTGCTGCAAATCATATGGTACCACATGCAGTAATTCCTCATAGAAAATAGGTAGAATGACTATTTCTGTTAGGATCCTGGAAGGTGGGAAATTACTTTGGCTGCTATACAAAAGTCATGGGACCAGCAGTCAGTCTCTCTTCCTGACCAAAAGAGAGCAATTTATGGTGTAAGCAAGCCTGAGATTGCTAACCCTGTCCCTTATGTGTAACTTGTATCAATTCTACAAGGGAAGTAAATTGCACTGACATGTGTGAACTACTGCTTGGGTGTGCACATATATATACATACATGCAAATGTATGTGTGAGAGGTTGTGAGTATACATATATGCACTCATAAGTATGATTTTATGTACGCATTTGTGTGGTTTTGTATGAAGTCTTTTCATAGATTCCATGGCTAGAAGGAACCATTGTGATCATCTAGTCTGATCTCATGTCTAACATGCCTTGTATATGTATTAGCATGTTGTGCATATCCATTCCTAGGAAAATACACCCCCCAACATATGTATACATATGTGCAGTTTTTTTGTACATGAACATGTGTGCTTTTGTGTACGAGTCTGAATTGTTTTGGGGCATTTATGTGTACACATTTAATATGCCCGTATGTTACTGCTGTATATGCACGAGTATGTGGTTCCTTTGTTTTTGTGAGCCTATGCAGTTGTGTGTTCTGTGTATGTGCATATGTGCAAAGCTGTATATGCATACATGTATGCTCATTCACATTTCTATGTTTTTGTGCATGGTAGGAGAAAGTAGAATGTATGTATACTTTGTGCGCATTTTCTTACATGTGTGTTTTCAATATGGCTGTTTAGAGCATATGTTTGTTCATGTTTTTTCATGTACAAGCACATTTGTGCCTGATTTCCTGTGTGCATGTGATCATACATGTTGATGCAGATACCTGGATAAACATGTATGTGTTCATTTTTATATATATATATATATATATATATATATATATATATATAGTGTCCATTAACTATGCATATGGGTAGAGCTATACATTTCCATGAATGTAGGGGTGTGTGCTGGGGGGGAAGTCATGAGCGCACACACACACATAGGGATCCAAATATTTGTATACCTATATGCAGCTTCAGTTTTCCCATCTTTAAAATGCGGATAACAATACTGATCTCAACCTGCTGGTGAAAAGTGTTATTGCGGAGCTATACATTACCTGTACTCGTACCCCTGGGTGGCTCAGACAGGGGAGCTACCACTACCCAAACCACCACATACCCTACTTGCTGCCTCCCCATGGCAAAGGTGCTTCTGGCTAGCGGTTGTGATTGTGGCAGCACCAGGCCGTATGACAGGCAACAGAACAGCAGGGCCCCTTTCGCCCCTCCCCCACTCTCCCTGGGGAGCTGACCCCGGGGCTCTGTGCTGCCCCTCCCCATACGTTCTGTGGAGAGCTCTCCTGCTCCCTTTGCCCCTCCCCTAGGGCTTTTTGGGGAGCTCTCCCCATTCCCTTGCCCATCCCCCAGGCTCTGGGAGGAGCTGACCCATGGGGCTCTGTGCCGCCCCTCTCCCGAGGGTCTGTGGGGATCTCCCGCTTCCCCTTTTCCCACCTCGTCCTCAACACCACGTACTTCGCCCCTCCCCCCGCATTTTGGCGTCCTCCTCCGCCGTTTCCGGTTCCCCGATGACGCACTTCCTAGCGCTACCTGCCTCCGCCCCTAAAGCGCGCCCCCGGCGAGGCATTGCTCGCGAGCGCGCCTCGCGAGCGCGCACCGGCACGTAGGCCCGCCGGAGCCAATCGAAGGCCGGGGATTTGGGGGGCGAAGCGCGCTCTCGCGGGCAGTTGCGGCGGGAGAGACGCGGGAGCTGAGAGCGTGACTGTGCCCCTTCCGCGCTCCCGCCAGGCCGGACCCGTCCGACGCCGCTATGTCCGAGGAGAAGCCCAAGGTAACGGCTGGGGCCGCCGGGCCCACGCAGCTCTTCCGCGCCCGGCCCGGGGCGGGGCGGCCTCCCCGCCGCGCAGCCCGGGTTCTTCGGGGCCCGCCGGCCACGCCCCACAGCGGAGAGACCCGGGGTCCCGCGAGGGATGCTGGGAGCGCGGCCAGGCCGCGGCTCGGGCCTCCCTGGGGTCGGAGGCGACGTCGCCGGTCGGAGCTGCTGTCGGGGGGAGCGTCCGGTTCGCTCTTCTCTGCTCGCCCCGCCCCCACATTCGCTGAGCTCACGCTGCCCGTCTCGGCCGCGCGTTAACTCCTGGCGCGCGGGGTCGCTCCCCCAGGGAGGCAGTTGTGCAGGGAGTAGGGCCTGTTTTAATGGACCTGCGCCTTCGTGGCTAAGAAGGCGGGTCAAAGACCTACGGCTTGCGCTGGCAGCAGAGAGTGGTGAGGTCAGGACGGACCTCGGCTTCTGGAGGCCTTCCTTCCACGGTGCTAAAGACTGGCCCCAGAGCGGCGTTGTGCACGGCAGTCTTCATCTTGGGTCTGTAGGCCGTCTTTCTAGATCTCCTGGGCCCATGCCCCAGAGCGCCTTGAAGATAAGACCTGAGCCTTTGACCTTGATTTGAAAATCTGTATGCAGCGACTAGCGAGCAGAGGAAGGGTTTGATTTGCTTGCAGTAGCCCTGTGTTGCTGAGGAAGACGCATTGCAACGTTTCCTGCTAGTGGAGTTTGGTAAATGCTGAAGAAGGCGTGCCCAAGTACGTTGCATTGCTCTAGTCCAGCTGAGAAGCGACAAAGCTTGGCCAATTGACATGCTTTCGTTGACGTGCCCTGACGTTATGGGATTGCGATGTTAGTTTGAGAAATATAACCAGTTTTACAAACAGCTACCATACAGCTACAAAAAATAGAATATTAACAACTGGAAAAGTGAACTTGCCACTTCTTTATCTGGAAAACCACACGACAGCTATATTGCCGTTCAAGAGCTTGTCACTGAAGAAGAAAAGATTTTTACCAGAGGATGGAAAGCTGAACAGGTAGAGGTGGGATCAGGTGACGAGCCAGCCTCTTCCTGGTAGTCCCAGAAAATTCTCTGAGGACTAGAGTTGCAGCAGTGCCCAGGGAATGTACTTGATACAGGCTACACCTGTGCCTCTTTAGTGGAGGCATGGCCAGGGAGTACTTACTTAATTCTTTGATTCTGAAACGTATGGAAGCTTCTGAGTTTCTTGCTCAGGGTTAAAAACAAAACTGTGGTTCACCAGGACCTTGATAGTTCTTTGGGTATTAAGAAAAGCAGTTTAGTATGATTGAGCCTTCACTGCAGGTTTTCCATATATTGATAATTCTGGATGCCTTGTTTCAGACTCGCTGTTGCTATGACTGTCATCTCTGAAAATGTGAATAGAAGAGATCAAAGGGCATTACTTACCACAATCAGTTGTCCTAAATTGTGAAGTAAATGTAACACAGGTGAGCTGAACTAAACAGAATTTAAAGGTAGGTCTCTTTGAGATTAACAGAGGGAAGCTATTTTTTCAGAGATAATTCTTGAATGAGATGAGCCACAGATTCTGTGCAGAAATGGGGTTTATGTATTACCAGATTTAAGTTGAAATCCCATGTTCTTTGTACCCACAAAGAACCTTGAATAGAAACTGAAGAACTTCTTGTTGGCTGGAACTAGAACAATCATTCTTAAATAGTTGATATATGAGGCACTGTTAGATTGTTACTTTATGAGGTGGTGAGGAGGCCAAAAAGGAAGGATGTGGGAATTACTGAGAAGACTTGCATGAATAATCGTCAGAGCACATCAGTCAGGAGGTAGGGTTCAGAAGGAGAAAGTTCTTCAGTCTTCCTATGAAGACTATGAGTTCCTTGGCTGAAAAGATTTTGTTCTCTAGAGAAGACACTGCAGAGGGGCTTTTGGCTGTTGTCTGGTGGAGGAAAAGAGATGTGGCAGCTGAAATTTTCCTTAAATCCCTGAAAGAGGATTGGTTGGGCAAGATCTCGTTCAAGTCTGAGGAATTCATTGGTGTCTTTGGGGGGGTCCCCTGAAAAGTGTTATCTCACCAAAGGGAGCTTGAATGACAGAGGTGAGGCTGGTGGGCAAAGGAAAGTATCTTGAAAAGCCTGCAGTCATGGTGCTGTTTCCGTTGGTTGAGACACACACCCACAATTACTTAGTTCAGTCCATAGTCTAGGAGTACTCTTGGATTCCTCACTGATGCTGAGTCTCGGTTGCCAACATTTGCAAGCAGTGCTTTCTTCCATTTCTAGCTAGGAGACTCTGTCCAATCCTGGCCTTAGTTATTCATGGCTTTGGCACCTCTCAGCTGGACTACCAACATGATACCTGGGCGTGAAACCTTCAGAACTTAAGAAACTCTTACTAGTGCAGAAAGCTGCAGCACATCTTCTCAGCAACACAGGCTACCATGAGCACATCACATCTGTATTCTGTTCTCTACGCTGGCTTCCCATAGACTAGCGAATCAAGTTCAAGGTCTCAATCGTTATCTTCAAAGTGCTTCTTGGCCTGGGCCCAGGATATCTAAAAAATTGTCTGAAGCTCAGGTATGAAGACCGTGGTCGACAACCCCACTCCTCTGGCACAGTGGAACTCTCAACAATAAGAGTAAAGGTCTGTGCAGGAGACTGAACTTTCTGCAGGGGTTGTCTGAGACATTGGAATCAGCCCGGGACCCCCTCCCCCGCCCCCCCGGGACTAAGTACTACCACAAACCTCACCACTTTCTGTTCCAAGTACAAGGTGCATTTCTTTCACCTTGCCTTCTCTACTATAAACACTTTAAAAAAGCAGTGGGTGCAGGAGCAGACACTAACTCCTCACTTAACACATTCCTGAAAAATACGACTTTAAGCAAATCTAATTTCCCATAAGAATTAATGAAAATAGGGGAGGTTAGGTTCCAGGGAATGTTTTTTTTGCCAGACAAAAGGCATTATATACATAGACAGTACAAGTTTTTAAACAATTTTAAATAAGCAATTTAATACAGGTACTGTACTGTAGTTGGGAGGTGCCCCTGCCTTACCCCACACGCAGACAACAGCTCACTGCAGACAACAAGGCAGCTGAAGGTGCCGTTGTAGACTAGGGAGCACCTTGTGCAGCCACAGGGGCAGCTTCCCCTACTGTGTAAGCACAGGCACCGTCTTTGCGGGGGGGGGCTCAACCCCCAGCTCTGCCCTGGGCCCGCCCACTCCACCCCTTCCTCTAAGCCCCCACTATTGCCCCGCCTCTTCTCACCCCCCCCCGCTTCACTTCCTCCCCGGAGGAGCACGCTGTGTCCTCGCTCCTCCCTAGCCTCCTGAATGCTGCAAAACAGTTGATTGCCACAGGAAGGAGAGGGAGGGAGGAAGTTGCATGCTGCATCCTTGCTCCTCCCTTGAACGCAGCAAAACAACTGATTACCACGGGCAGGAGGCAGAGGGGGGATGATGCGTGCAACATCCTTGCTCCTCCTCCTCCAGCCTCTTTAATGCCTCAAGACAGCTGATTGCTCAAGTGGGGAGCATAGGGAAGGTGCTGATCCGCAGGGTCAATTGGCGGGTGGGAGGCGCTGGGGGACGTGTAGGGGAGCTGACGGGGGGCTGCTAGCCCACCATGTTACAAATTGTGCAATGCTCTCTCATAAAGTTGTTGCTGTTCTGCAAGCTGTGGACGAAGCAGGCGGCCAGACGACGTTATAAGGGAGCATTGCACAACTTTAAATGAGCATGTTATGTAATGGAGCAGAGACATAACATTGAAACAACATTAAGCGGGAGGACCTTAAGTGAGTTACTGTACTCCCCTGAACATACTTCTCCCTCGTGGAGAGGATGAGAGAACAAACAATATATGCAGGTGTTTAGTCACATCACGTAGCATGCTACTGGAAGGTATTTGGATACTACCATGATCTGTGCATTTTAAGAACTTGTATAGAAAAGAATGAGATTGTCCTTGGAGGTCTGTGTCCAAAGCTCTAAGCCACATATTGTGGCAAGTTAGAATGTTGCAGGGAATGGTTTTAGTGGAAAAACTAGCAATGATGTAGATAGTTGTACAGGAAGCAGAGTGCTAACTTGTAAATCTTTAGCTTTTTCTTGACTTTTGCGGGCAGCTTTAGATTTAGGATGATGCATGGACTGTGATAAAGACGTGAGCAAAGACTGGAGATTTAAAGTAATTTTGTAGGACAATGGGCAAATATTCAAAGCTGCTCCCCAGTGTGCTTTTAAAGTTTTGATCCACAAAATCCTTAATGAACCTTGTTCCTTCTATTGGGGTTAGAAACTTCGTGCTGGAAGCAGTCTTGTGACGAAGGAAGGGAGAAGGGGTAGGAAGTGGGGAAAGGCTTGGCTCTGCTGCTTCTCTACTGCCAGAGTCTTTCACTGCTGTGGGGAAGGACCCCAGCTGTGGGGAGGCAGCTGCAGGACAGGTAGTGCTTGAACGAACAGAGAGCCATGTTGGGTACGTGCAGGGTTCAGGCATATTGTTAACTGACCTAAGCAGTGCCTCTCCATCTACGGTGCTAGTTATTAACAGTGCTAGGGGAGCATGTCATCTATGTACTCTACACACCACCAAAAGGAGTGTGCAGTGTAGATGTACCTTTTAGATGACATCATCATGTGTCCGATAGTGCCGGCTGCAGCTGCTTCTCTGTTTGTTGCCAGCTGAGACTTTAGCTGGTTCTATGCAGCTTCCCCAGAGCCACATGGTTGTGGGGAGGGATAGAGCCTGGTGTTCCTAGGGGCAGGAGTTCTCGATCTAAGGAGTGCTGGGAAAGGGAGGGAACCTGTTGGCTTCACTTGGCACTCATCTTCCCCTCCTCTAGTGTGGTGTTTTACCTGCTGCAATTGCTTCTGCTAAGTGCTTATCAGAATCCTGCCCCTGAGAGCTTGCAATCAAAATAGATGACACAGACAAAGAAGTGGGGTAAATGGAGTCAACACAAGTTTCAATATTTTTTCATATTCTCCTGGTTTAGGTTTTGTACCCCTCTGTGAACTTATTTAAACCCTATGTTCATTAGCACCTTTTCTTGGATCCAATTTTTATTTGTAATTTAAGCCTGTCTCTTGATAGGAAAGGAAAATGATCCTTGCTTCCTGTGACTACGCCTTCCCCTATATTTCACGTGACCACCTATTCTTATTCCAGCTCTCTCCCTGTACCTTGCTTGTAATGGTCACTGACCTCTCCACATAAATGAACAGTTAAAACTAGTGGTTCTGATCTCTCATTCCACTGCGTGTGCGCTCCTGCTGCCACTGACACAGTGCAGTGCCAGAGAGCAGCTCTCTTCTCTGTCTTCGTGAAGACAGTTTGGCTGACCTCCTCTCTACCGTTAGCCTGCAGTACAGGGTCTTTTTTGGGAGGTGGCGAGCACTGTACTCTAGTGCCCTGAAATCATCTCCCATGTCTATCTAGGGATTTGGGGGTGGGGTGGGAGGAAGATTATGAAAGACTGCCATGAACAAGAAAATATTTGGAAATGCTTTGAAAATATACTGTTAAAGATAGCATTTAGTGAGTAACACTCCAAAGCACAGGTTTCAGAGTAGCAGCCGTGTTAGTCTGTATTCGCAAAAAGAAAAGGAGTACTTGTGGCACCTTAGAGATTAACAAATTTATTTGAGCATAAGCTTTCGTGAGCTACAGCACATAAAGAATTATAAAATGAGTTCTCTTACTGTTGGAGTTAAAATAATGCCTTATGATCTAAGCATTTAGGGTGGGAATTTCAAAAGCACTTAGCATTAATGTAATTTTGCTTCTGTTGAAGTTAATGAAATTTCCATTTAACTTTGTAGTTGAATCTAATTAGGACTTATTAGAATTATTTTATCATATTTTATATTATTTCTATGGCACAAACAGGTGCTAGTCACTTACAAAACGCTCTATTTTAATGGAAAGTTAATGAATATTGTATAACTTGCAGATCTTTGCAGTGTCTTATAAATAGGATCCAGCTAATTATAGTAACAAGGCACGACCACCATAGTTATGGTTGCGTCATGACTTCTGTTTAACGATCGACTTTTCAAAGTTCTCTAAAATCATCGTGGTTAGTCAGATTACGTGGAAATTTGGTGTGCTTAGAGGGATGTAAAGTAGGGTTAGTGACTCAAATTTGGGGATATTTGAGGTAGAGGTCCCGGAGATATATGCCCTGGGAAAAATAGCGATTTTACAAAAAGTTCTAGGTGGAGGGGGGGGCTTTTGGTGTGTCCACCCTCCCCCCCGTCCCGCCACTGAGCTAGAGCTTAAGCTATGTGACCATTTTCATCCTCACCACATCCAATGTGTCAAGTTTTACCCAAGATAGCACATAGCACCCATCAATCTTTGGGGCATCCAATTGTAAAATGGTATTTAAGAAAATGGACATGTTCACAGCATGCATGCACCAGTACAGAAAATGGCTAGAGGGCTTCCATTCCCACCATTTTAATGTTAACCTTAAAATCAATTTTCTGTTTAATGTTCTAAGTGCTCTAAAATCCATATTGTTAATCAGATTGCCTTAAAATTCAGTGTAAGTGATGGGACATAGGGTATAATGATCTAAAT
The DNA here is from genome assembly GCF_009764565.3 of Dermochelys coriacea. Lineage (NCBI taxonomy): Eukaryota > Metazoa > Chordata > Testudines > Dermochelyidae > Dermochelys > Dermochelys coriacea. The sequence goes on from NC_050076.1 coordinate 51,528,784, forward strand.
TTGGGTCCATATGACCAAGGGGTTCCCAAGATACAGACTCTGGGGGCGAAAACAACTTTTCTTAAAGTTGACACATCCTTGCAGTGCTTTTTTGCTCACAGATAGAGATCCAACCAAGTCTCAAATTGTTGCACCAGTATCTCAGGTTTCAGAATAGCAGCCGTGTTAGTCTGTATCTGCCAAACCGGACTGTCTCTATGTAAAAGAATAAATGGACACAAATCAGACGTCAAAAATTATAACATTAAAAAAACAGTCGGAGAACTCTTCAATCTCTATGGTCACTCGATTACAGACCTAAAAGTCGCAATTCTTCAACCAAAAAACCCTTCAAAAACAGACTCCAAGGAGAGACTGCTGAATTGGAATTAATTTGCAAACTGGATAGAATTAACTTAGGCTTGAATAAAGACTGGGAGTGGATGTGTCATTACACAAAGTAAAACTATTTCCCCATGTTTATTCCCCCCCTACTGTTCCTCACATGTTCTTGTCAACTGCTGGCCCACCTTGATTATCACTACAAAAGGTTCCTCTCCCCCCCCCCGCCCCGCTCTCCTGCTGGTAATAGCTCACCTTACCTGATCACTCTCGTTACAGTGTGTATGGTAACACCCATTGCTTCATGTTCTCTGTGTATATAAAATCTCCCCACTGTATTTTCCACTGCAGGCATCTGATGAAGTGAGCTGTAGCTCACGAAAGCTTATGATCAAATAAATTTGTTAGTCTCTAAGGTGCCACAACTACTCCTTTTCTTTTTACCAGTATCTCAGACACTCGGGTTACTCCAACAGAGTGTGTGGCTCTCACCAGCCCTTTGGCAGAAATCACATTTAAACATTATTTGCAAGAGAGTTTGCTTTTCCAGTTAGGCACACTAAGGCTCCCAAGCCTATTCGTACATCTAATAGATTACGCTGAGCATGTGGAGACAGAGGAGTTAATAGGCTTGTTAGCCTTCCAAGTTTCCTACAAGCTGGATAGCTCAAGATGACAATGGTCGTCCTTTGAACCTGACCCACCTCAAGATTACATGGGTGTGTACCTTGCCTCTGTATTTCCTAGTTTTCTGAAGTTTTAGTTGTGCTGAGTTCAATGTTCTGGAGAGACAAAAAATGTCACCAGGCAGCCTTAAGTCTGTGTTAACTAAGCGTTTTGTCATTTAGGGCATGGCTACACTTGCAGATGTAGAGCGCTTTGAGTTAAACCAGCCTTTGTAGAGTGCAGTAGGGAAAGCGCTGCAGTCTGTCCACACTGACAGCTTCAAGTGCATTGGTGTGGCCACATTTGTGGCACTTGCAGCGGCATTGGGAGTGGTGCATTGTGGGCAGCTATCCCAGCATGCAAGTGGCTGCAACGTGCTTTTCAAATGGGGGGGGTGAGTGAAGTTGTGACAGGGAGTGTGTTGTGTGTATGTGGGGGGAGAGAGAGTGGGTTTTGGGGGAGCTGAGAGCATGTGAGCATGCTGTCTTGTAAGTTCAGACAGCAGCAGACCCCCCAACCTTCCCCCACCTCTCTCTCTCAGCATTCCACACTAACGGCTTGCTTTGTCCTGGAGCAGATGAGCAGACGGCTGTCAGAAACAGAGCTTTCCAAAGGGCATTTCTGCATTCCTACAGCCGATTCCAAACAAAGACAAGAGTGGCCAGTTGACTTAAGGGGATAATTTTCGGAGGTTGATTAGAGCGCAGTAAAGCAACGCCGCGTTCACACTGGCGCCACGGCGCTCCAGCGAGGGTGCAGCAAATGCTATTCCACTCGCCGAGGTGGAGTACCAGCAGCGCTTGTAGCCGTGGAGTCAGAGTGCTCTATGTGCCTTGCCAGTATGGACGGGTAGTGAGCTAGTGCGCCCGGGGTTCCTTTATTGCACTGTAACTCACAAGTGTAGCCAAGCCCTTAGTGTGCTTTAAAGTTCGTCTCTTGTAAGCGCTCTAAAATCTTGTTACTTTGATTGTTTTGAAATTTGGCGTGCTGCATGGGATACCATTAGTGATTCAAATGTGGAGTCATTTGACTGGCGAGTTCCCAAGTTAAGACCCTCTCTTTCAAAACTGATTGCCCTCTGTTGCCTTGTACTGATAAATTGAGAGGTATTAATGACTTGATGAATCACAGATTTCATTGAGATTGATGGCTATGAACTTACTTTTCAATTAACATAATTAAGGATAAGTTAATCACAAACCCTTCCCCCACCCTCCCTGGCTAAGCAAAAGGAGATTTTGAGTGGTTGGAGGTTGCTGCAATATGTGAGTCGTGGGTGGCAATTTTATTTTTTGGGGTGGGAGGAACAATATAATCAAAGTCTTTGGATGGAAAATTAGATATGTGAATGCGTGCTGGGAAAAGAGAGGTATTAGGAGTGGGGCAATGGGGGGAGGGAGTTTGGGGCTGCAGTGAGGGGAGGGGTTTTATGGGGAGAGGGATATATGTGAATTGCTGGTTGGCAAGCCATGGATTGATTGATTGAAAAAATCTGAGGTGTAGCCATGTTACTCTGTATCCACAAAAACAATGAGGAGTCCGGTGGCACCTTAAAGACTAACAGATTTATCTGGGCATAAGCTTTTGTGGGTAAAAAAAACATACTTCTTCAGATACAGAAGTTTTTTACCCATGAAAGCTTATGCCCAGATAAATCTGTTAGTCTTTAAGGTGCCACCGGACTCTTCATTGTTTTTGAAAAAATCTTTGTACTGTTAGCCCCTGGAGGAAGGGTGAGGCCAAGTGGCTACTTCCTGATCTCAGGACAGATTAATTATTTTTTTCCCAAAGAAACATAGCTCAGAAATTTGGAACTGACAGCATGGCTACTTTGATTGCTGAGGAAAAATAAATGTGTGCTGCCAGAGATGCTAATGTGTGGTTTCTGGGCAATTCCTGGATCACAATGTTGGAGAAGTTTTCAGGAGAGTAGTAAGTATACCATGACATGGAAATTACTAATTGCAAATTGATTTGGGTGGAGAGAGAAAAAAGAGGTTGGCATCGTTTTTTGCCCACTGTGCAGTGTCTCACTGGTGACTTAAGAGGTTGTGATGTGTCAGACATGGTGATTCAGTGAGGCAGAAATTATTTGGGTCTTATTCCTGGTGTACTGCTAACACAATGTATGAATGCAGATTTGGATTGCATCAGTGACTTGTGCCCAAGAGCCGTGATAGTTTCCTTTAATTTGGCTGAACCTCTGAATAATCACTACAGTGACAATATGAAAGCTATTAATAAGTGTTGGAAGAACATTAATTGGGAAATTGGAGGGTTCATGGCTAATAAAAAAATTTGTATTGTGTTACAGAAATATTTACAAGATCTGACACCTCACCGTTTCTCATAGTTGGGGTACATCTCTCGCACAAGGGTCAGAAGAATTTTCAAATGTACAGAGGATTTTAAGATGTATGATCAGTACTTTCTTATGCATGTTTCAGCACATTTGAAAATGACTGTTTAGGTGGTGGCATTTTTTTTTTTTTTTTTTTTTTAGATGTTTGCTTAGAATCCATAGAATATCAGGGATGGAAGGGACCTCAGGAGATCATCTAGTCCAACCCCCTACTCAAAGCAGGACCAATCCCCAATTAAATCATCCAACTGATTTTTGCCCCATATCCCTAAATGGCCCCCTCAGGGATTGAACTCACAACCCTGGGTTTAGCAGGCCGATGCTCAAACCACTGAGCTATCCCTCCCCCACCCCTGGTATATGCTTGTATATAATTGGTTTGTAATAAATGACAGTGACGTTCCCCTTGGGTATTATCTGGACCAGTGATCTGCTAGGCCTCTACAATCCTTGACTCTGGGAGCCAGCCTTACCCTGCTCTGCTGTGAGAAACCCAACTCCTGGCCTGTTCACACACAGCCTCTGGCATGTAAGCTGCTCCCAGCTACTTGCAAGCGAATGACTAGCCAATATCTCCGGTCCCAGACACAATCCTGGGAACCTCTGTCTTGCAGTGTCCAGTTATGCCTGCTGGACACTGCAAGTTTACGTAAGTTTGTCAATTTAACAAAGAAAAGGATATGTACCAAGCTTGTTCTCCCCAGGGGAGTCTCTGACACACTGCAAACCAAATTCCTCTCTTCAAGTAGAATAAACAAACAGATTTATTAACTATAAAGGTATATTTAAGTGATTATAAGTCAAAGCATAACAAGTTAGATTTGGTCAAATGAAATAAAAGCAAAATGCATTCTAAGCTGTTCTTAACACTTTCAGTGTCCTTAAAAATTTAGATGCTTCTCACCACAAGCTGGCTTTTCAGTCAGGCTCTCTCCCCTTTGATCAGTGTTTCAGTCGCTTGGTGGTGTCTGTAGGTGAAAGAGAGAGAGCATGGCAAAATGTCTCTACCTTGTATCATGTCCTTTCTTTCCTCTTGGCTTTGCCCCCTGCCCCCTTTCAGAGTCAGGTGAGCATTACCTCATCGCAGTCCCAAACTGCCCAAAGGAAGGGGATAACTCCCTCAAGGGTCTAACAGATTCTTTTGTTGCTGCCTAAGACAGTGTCAGTTTTTCCTGTGAGGCTGGGCTGGGTTTGTCCTATCCATGCCCTGGGTGAGGTGTGAACTGTCTCTCTGTTCTTGGAGAGTTTTTGCATGGGCTTGCTTTAAGCCATGAGGATACATTTTTAGCCTCATAACTATATACATAAAATTATAACCTTACTGTAACAATTACTATAACATCACTATAACAACCATGCTCAGTGCATTATGAGCCTTCCGAAGACATCCAACATGACAAAGTTTGCATTGGATACCACATAATTATTTTATAAAGATGAACATGGGGGTGTAAGGTGTTCCCCCGAGGTACATAGTTCATGATAATTGTTCAGCAATTAAAGTGCTTGCGGTCTATTATGCATCTGTGTAGGTGAGCATGTTCAATTCAGAGTTTGAGGACAGTGGGATAACTCAGTGAATGACAGTTATTTCACTGAAATTCATGTCATAAAGGAATGTAACGCTTAACTTTCACATTTGAAGTAGTTATGAGCCTTAGCACAGGCTGGGTGGGCCACATTATAAATTTTGATTTACTGAGGAGTTCCTCCATTGCCCCCCACCTTCCTCCTCCTGTCTTCCTCCCAGAAAAGTTGCGTCAGGACCAAGGAGCAGCAACCCAAGCTCATAACTCATAGAATCATAGAAGATTAGGGTTGGAAGAGATCTCAGAAGGTCATCTAGTCCAACCGTCTGGAGCAAAGAACTCCAGAACTCAGAGATGGGGCGTTGCATGGCTGGGGATTCTGTGCAGGGTAGACAGCATTAGTTTGTTTATCTAGGCATGCAGCACTGGTGCATTGTATTATTTAGGCTTGGTAGGATTCGATTTAAATTGTTTGTTAGTTCTCAGTAAATGTTGATTTTTGCCTGATGCACTGAAATTGACAACAAAAATCTGTTGGCCTCTCTGCACTGTTTGCTTGTAGGGATCTGTGTCGTGGTTCCTGTGACTGCACAGGGAGCCCTCTGCAGCCCTGTTGCCACAGTCTTGCTCACTTACTCACTCGCTGTCTGGGGATGCGGTGGCCTTCCCCTAGCAGGAGTCATTCAGTAGCATGGTGGCTTCCCCTGTGGCTGGGAACTCATTGTCCTTGCAATCCAGGCTGGGGGGGTCACTGCTCTGCCCTGCCGGGACCATAATCCTCTCTATACCTTGCTCCTGCAGGGATTCAGTACCTCGCAGCTGTTCAGGGAGGCCCTTGCAGCACCACCGTAAAACTGAAAATGTATTAAATTGTGCCAAGCTTAGTGCTGTTGTAGGGGGAAAGGGTCTTTGCATAATATTTATGTGGGATCTACTCCTCTCTCTTCACTGGGACATACAGGCTCCCATAAAGCATTGTCTTATTGCTAAGCATGGTGTCTGTCCTTGAGGGATAACCATTGCCTTCCCAAAGGCAATTGATGGGCAGTTAAAAGCTGAGGACCTGGAATTCAAGATATTCCTCACCCATTCCAGGGGACCCCCATCTGACAGCTGCTCCTACTTGAAATAGTCAAACAAATGTCTCTCTAAAGTAAACTTTAGAAAAGGGTGTACAAAATTTCTCTTACACTTTTAGAGACTTGCAGACAGCTAGACATAACATAACAGCCCAAAACAAATCCTGGATATCCACTAATGGGACATTTACCTGTTTCATATAATTCACCGGAATTCAGATTGCATGGGGAGTAGAGGAAAAGAGGGATTAGAATCCGAGAGAGAGAGCAATAATTTTTATTCTGTTGTGATTGAGTCTTTATTTTGACTTGTTTGATAAGTAAGGAAATTTATTTCAGTGGTATACAGGGTTATGCTCAGAATAAGGAGTGTCTGCACAGCCATGGGCATGAGGGAGACAATGGGAAATTCTGGCTCTATGTGTGTGTGTTTGTGCAGAGCTACTGATAAAATTATTGCTGTGATGCAGCTCAGAATAGTCTGTTGGTCGGTCAGTTGTTATCCAAGGTAGTGCATGGCATCCACTAAGTCTTTGGGGGACCCAAGCTGTGAACAGTATTTAACAACACATTCGCTTCTTTGCTTGTATAGATGTGCAACCTGGAAGGAGCACAATGTGCATATGCCAATAAAGAACAAAACCAAGAGGGTTTCTGTGCAGCCACTTATGCTTGTCTGGGTAGGTTGAGGGAATGCGCTAATGCCATTGCCTCTGAACATCCCACCAATGACATTTTTAGTCTGAACCTTTGTACACCTGTGCAATGAAGATTTAATAACTCATGTTGCTTGGTAGAAGCTGTCTGTGTTATAGCAGATTTATATATTATGGGGAGGTTTACTGTGAGCACAGCAGGATAGTCAGTAGCTGGTCTAAACAAATTTTTCTGTTTTATCCGGTGGGGGGAAAAGCCAGGGACAGAGGACTGAGTGGGTTCAGGGCAACTTGAGGGGGAGGGGTGGCGCGGTGGCATGTCCTTTAACAGTGTTAGTTGGAATCCTGGGCATGAGAGTGAATGGGTTGTAAAAAGAGGTGAAGAGCATGTACATTTCTTACTCCTGGGGGGATTCTGTGCCAAAACAGAATTCTGCACCAAAAAATTCTGCATAATTCTGCATATTTTATTTGTCAAAATAATGCAGTATAATCACACCAGTTTCAATTGTTTTAGTAATTTATTTAAATTACAATACAGAAAAAAGTCACAGTAACTATTCAGCATTTCCCAAACGCATGGAAGGTAAGTTGCAAACACTTGGTAACTAATACCAGGCATTCCAATTATAATCCTGGATTTTAATTTAAATTAGATTTCAGAACACCAAACAGGAAAAAATTAAAAAAAAAAAAAAGTAGAATGTAATTTTAAATTATTGAGACTTTCACACATGAAAGTCATACCATTTTGCTAATTATTGTCCTGGACCTGGCTGGGTACTTTGGGAAGTACTTGGTTCTGATTGTCCTGACATTTTGGGCACATCTACACTGGCAAAGTTACAGCGCTGGCAGTTACAGCGCCGCTCAGAGAGCGCAGAAGAAAAACTGCTGTTGTGTGTTCACACTGACAGCTGCCTGCGCAATAGCGTGTTCACACTTGCAGCGCTATTTGGAACGGTGCACTCTGGGCAGCTATCCCACAGAGAACCCTCTTTCTCTTTTGCCACTAAGACTTGTGGGAACGTGGAGTGGGTCGCAGGGCATCCTTGGTCCAGTCCCAATGCCCCTTGATGCATTGCTTCGCATCCCAGCAATCCCTGTGCTTCCGTCCGTGTTTGGCGCTATCTTTCAGTGGTTTCTGTACGGCAGGCCCTGCCTCTTTCACGCTGCAGGAATGGATCCCTAAATGCTGACCAGTAAGCTGCTCGCTCTGACCAACACATCACAAGTGACAGTGGATATCCTTGCAACAAAGCCCGTTGCCAACTCTGTCCACATATCTATTCAGGGGATACCATCATAAGGCCTAATCACATCAGCCACACTATCAGAGGCTCGTTCACCTGTGCATCTACCAATGTGATATATGCCATCATGTGCCAGCAATGCCCCTCTGCCATGTACATTGGCCAAACTGGACAGTCTCTACATAAAAGAATGAATGGACACAAATCAGACGTCAAGAATTATAACATTCAAAAACCAGTTGGAGAACACTTCAATCTCTCTGGTCACTCGATCACAGACCTAAGAGTGGCTATACTTCAACAAAAAAGCTTCAAAAACAGACTCCAATGAGAGACTGCTGAATTGGAATTAATTTGCAAACTGGATACAATTAACTTAGGCTTGAATAGAGACTGGGAATGGATGAGTCATTACACAAAGTAAAACTATTTCCCCATGGTATTTCTCCCTCCCACCCCACCCCCCACTGTTCCTCTGATATTCTTGTTAACTGCTGGAATTAGCCTACCTGCTTGTCACCATGAAAGGTTTTCCTCCTTTCCCCCCCCTGCTGTGGGTGATGGCTTATCTTAAGTGATCACTCTCCTTACAGTGTGTATGATAAACCCATTGTTTCATGTTCTCTGTGTGTGTGTATATAAATCTCTCCTCTGTTTTTTCCACCAAATGCATCCGATGAAGTGAGCTGTAGCTCACGAAAGCTTATGCTCTAATAAATTTGTTAGTCTCTAAGGTGCCACAAGTACTCCTTTTCTTTTTGCGAATACAGACTAACACGGCTGCTACTCTGAAACCAGTGACAGTGGAGTTATTCCTTAAACTACAAAGGCAAGAGGAGTACGAAGTTGTCTCGCCATATGTAGTAGCTACAACAAGAGATTGCTTGTGGCATTCATGGAGGTGCTGACCACAGTGACCACAGCTGACACAGGCAAGCCAACACAGCTTTTGGACTTGGGGAAACAAGCACTGAGTGGTGGGATCACATCGTGATGCATGTCTGGGATGATGAGCAGTGGCTGCAGAACTTTCGCATGAGAAAAGCCACATTCATGGGACTTTGTGAGGAACTCGCCCCAGCTCTGTGGCACAAGGACACAAGAATGAGAGCTGCCCTGTCATTGGAGAAGCGTATGGCGATTGTACTGTGGAAGCTGGCTACTCCAGACTGCTATCGATCTGTCGCTAACCAGGTCGGAGTGGGAAAGTCGACCGTTGCAGTCGTATTGATGGAAGTTTGCTGGGCCATTAATTGCATCCTGCTCCAAAAGACCATGACTCTGGGCAACGTGCGTGACATTGTGGATGGCTTTGTACAAATGGGCTTCCCTAACTGTGGAGGGGTGATAGATGGCGCTCATATTCCAATTCTGGCACCAGACCACATAGCCACCGAGTTAATCGCATTAATCGCAAGGGGTATTTCTCAATGGTTCTCCAGGCGCTTGTGGATCACCATGGGTGTTTCACGGACATTCGTGCAGGCTGGTCCAGAAATGTGCATGATGCATGCATCTTTCGGAACACTGGCCTGTGCAGGAAGCTGCAAGCAGGGACTTTCTTCCCGGACCAGAAGATCACTGTAGGGCAGTGGTTCCCAAACTTTAACAACCTGTGAACCCCTTTCACTAAAATGTCAAGTCTCGCGAACCCCCTCCTAAAAATGAATATTTCCAGGGATTTTCTCCTTTATCTGAGAATAAATTATAAAAGCAGTGATCTTGGAAATATAAAATTTGTTTTTATGACATGCTTATTATACACTATTTATTATTAATTATCACTACAGTATTTGTATTACATAATGAAAATAGCAACACTCTTCCAAGATCTCACTTTTGTAGCTTATATCACTTTGAAAAGCCTGTTATAAGACAAGGCTGCTATGTTTCATCAAGGAGTATCAGATGTGAAACAGTATGAAGGTATTTAAGAAGCCAACTCAGAGTTCCTCCTACACAAACATTCAGGTCTTGAGCAGTCCAGTACAACAAAGCTTAAACTTGTTCTTCATCATAATTTTAAAAACAATACTAGCTGCCTATTTAATTTTTAAAATATCCACCTCCCTTTCTTATAAGGAGTCTTGAAGTTTAAATCTCAGTGTGATAAATATGCTTGCTTTGATCTGCTTATCTCTTGGAAGTCCAGGGGCTCCGGGTGCTGGCCCCGTGCTGCCTGAGGTCACTAGGGACAGCTCTGTCCGCCATTAGGGAATTTTCCCCCAGAACCCTCTAACATTTCACGCACCCCCAGAGGTTCTCGAACCCAGTTTGGGAACCACTGCCGTAGGGGAAGTTGAAATGCCCATTGTGATCCTGGGACACCCGGCCTACCCCTTAATGCCATGGCTTATGAAGCCATACACGGAGCAACTTGACAGTAGCAAGGAGCAGTTTAACAGGCTGAGCAAATGCAGAATGACTGGAGCGTGCATCTGGCTGTTTAAAAGCCTGCTGGCAATGCCTGTATGGGAAGCTGGACATGGCTGATGATGATGATGATATTCCTATGCTTATAGCTGCGTGCTGTATTTTCCATAATATTTGTGAAGGGAGGGGTGAAAGCTTCACTCAGGGCTGGACCGCAGAGGCTTAGCGCCTGGAGGCTGAGTTTGAACAGCCAGAGACCAGGGCTATTAGAGGGGTGCAGCGTGAGGCCATAAGGATGAGGGATGCCTTGAGGCAGCAATTTGAAGCTGAAAGCCACTAATATTTGCCGCTATGCTTGGGATTGCAGTGCTTGTAATGCTAGGAGGTGACTGGTGCACATGATGCAATAAGGGGGTTTAACATAATTGCATGTTGCTTTGCAGTGCTCTTTTTGCTTTCACTTAATAGAATAAAGATTGCATTCAAACCAACACAATTCTTTTATTAAAAGACAACAACCAGAGGAGAGAGTCAAATGACAAAAATACATCAGCAGGAAGGGGGAAGGGAAGGTCTCCAGAGGAGGTGGGGTCCCGGGATGGCTACAGATTTGTGTATGTCCAGGGATCATACCCAACCTTCTCCTTTGGAGTACGGTGCAGTGGATGCTGTACTTCAGCAGGGCCAAACTGCAGAGGGATGGGTGTTGAGTGCAGTGGGTACTGGGAGTCCCCACTGCTGGACTGTGAGGAGGGAGCAGTGGAATGCTGCGGGTAGAGAGTGGAGCCAGGAGGTTGACAACAGTGTGTTGGCGGTGTGTGTGGGGGTGCATGGGAAAGAGTTTTGTAACAGAGGCTGCAGGGGAGGGTGGGCGCGGAGCTGCTCGGTTTGAAGAGCTAGCATCACCTGGAGTGTGTCTGCTTGGCGCTCCATACAGTTTAAAAGCTGCTCCATGGCTTCTTTCTGCTGTGCTGCGTTCTCCTTTTGGTCCCTCTTCTCGCTGTCCCGCCACTACTTCAGTTCCTGTTTTTCAGTGGCAGAGTGCATCATAACCTCATGGAGAAAGTCCTCCTTAGTTCTTCATGGCCACTTTCTAATTCTGCACAGCCATTCTGCCACCAGTAAGGGAAGCTGGCCTCTCAAGGTCATCTCTGTAAAGTTTAAATGCAACATTTTACAGAAGCAGCATTTTTTGCAACACGGATAACACTGATTCAGGGCTTTAAAACACAGCCAGTACTCTCACACCTGTCACTAACTGGCTGACTCCAGGCAAGCACACATGAGCCACAAGACCCCCAAAATGGCGAGTAGCCACAGGGTCACGGTGAATCACTGTTCCCGAACCTTGCTGTACACTGGGCACATGGCTCTTGAGGGGGGCTTGATGATCATTCCTGTCCCCACACTTTCCACAGGATGTGATCATTATGGAAGATATCTCGTTGCTGAGGGTGAGCAGGGAATCTAGGGAGGGTCTTCTCCAAGGCTGCAGCTTCTGCCCTGGCCCCTATGCAGCTTGCTTGTGTGCAGCAATGGTCCCGTCCCGCCCCTGTCGTGTGTCTCCCCCTCCCCCCCCGCCATGATGGCACAGTGGCACGGGAAAGTTACCATTAAAGGGGCAAGAAACAAAGCAGCTCTGCCGAGGAACCTGCAGCAGTGGATTGCCCAGTATCTCCATGAGAGTTTTTTATTGGAGATCGCTGAGGGAGATTCCCATGAAGTGAGGGAGTCTTATCAAGAGCCTGTTCTGCTGCTCAGAATAGGCATGCAAGTGGGAGTGCATGTGGGAGACAAGCCTGCTTTCTGCAACCCTCCTGCCCCCAATAAATTGCTTCAGCAATTCTCAAAATCAGATTCACTTACCAGGGGCCTCCTCTCCTGTTTCCGCTTTGCCAAGATCAACTGCTGTGACTGGCTAGGCTCCTCCGGGGTAGAAAAGAAAACCTGACTGCATGCATCTCTGGCCTCCAAGCCATCCTCTGCCTCTGCGTCCCCCTTCCCCTCTTCATCCAAGATTTTCTTGTCCTGGCTCAATCCACTCTCGCATGACACATGAGCCAGTGAAGTATCCACAGGGGCCTTTGCAGTGGAGATGGGGTCATCACTGAATATCGCGTCCAGCTTCCTTTGTAGAACCAGCACCTTGTGGGCGCAGCATTGGAGTGGCGGTTTGCCTCCCACGCCTTATGGTAGGCGTTCCGCAGCTCCTTCAGTTTTACCCTATACTGCAATGTGTCTCAGTCATAGTCCCTTTCTATCATGCATCATGAAATCTGTCTGTAGGTATCATAATTCCTACGGCTGGAGCGCAGTTGTGACTGCACCACTTCTTCTCCCCAAATGTCAATGAGGCCCAGGAGCTCGGCATTGCTCCAAGTGGGGGATCGCCTGGTGCATGGAGCAGGAATGGCCAACTGGAAAGTTGGAAACTGGAAACTGAGACCACTGCATGCATCACCGAGCAAATGCGAAGGGGACTTTCAAATCTGCAATGTACGGGGTGGGGATGACGGTTGGTCATCTGAGGGCAGGTCAGTAGAGTTCAAATCAATGACCAGAGAGGCAAGAACAGGTATTGGTGGGACACCTCCCGGAGGTCAATCACAGCGCTGTAGTCGCCACGGTGTCTACACTGGCACTGCAGTGCTGTAGCCCCGGTGCAGAAAGCTCTACATCTCTCATCAGGTTGGTTTTTTTAGAGCGTTACAACTGCGCAGTTTCTGCGCATTAAGTGGCTTGGCAGTGTGTACACCTCGGGGAATTACAGCACAGAAAGCTACTTTACTGTGCAGAAACTTGCCAGTGTAGATGGGGCCTTTTAGTGACTGCTTGCTAAATGTTTTATTTGCCTTCAAAGTCTTCTACTTACCCATTTTAAATAAATAAATAAATAAATCCTAAACTGTAATCTAACCCCACTGTGCCAGTTTGGCACAGGAAAAAAGTGAGAAAGCACATAGATCTTCCTAGTTGAGGATCCCCTTACTGTCATTTTATAATAAGACTCCTTTACATCACTCTGGCCTTAAAACTTTCACAAATTTTATGCTCCTGGGAGAATTGACTGAGAATGGGAACAGTTGATTAACAATAGGAACAGTTTCTGCCTCAGAGAATGAGATCAATTAGCCATCAACAGCAACTTTAACAACTTTGCTACACAGTCAGGCTGCTACATCTGTGCCTCAGCGAATGAGATCAATTAACTCAGGGCAAGTCTTCACTGGCAATGTTAAAGCGTTGCTGCAGCACAGCTTTAATGTGGCTTCTGTAGTCGCGGCATAGTGCTGGGAGGGAGCTTTCCCAACACAAAAAACCCACTTTCACGAGGGGAATGGCTCCCAGCGCTGGTGCACTGTCTACACTGGCACTTTACAGCGCTGAAACTTGCAGTGCTTCACACGCCTGAGCGAGAAAGTTGCAGCACTGTAAAGTGGCAGTGTAGACAAGCCTCAGGCAGGCTGCTTCATTTGTGTCTCTAGTGTTCTTCCTGCATAATAAAAAGCCCTACCCTTGCATGCAGGGGAGCTGCAGTTGCAAGAGAGAGGGACAGAGTCTCTCTCTCTCTCTCTCTCTCGCTTGTTGGCACGCACGTACGCCCAGCCCTGCTCCCCGCCCCCCCGGCCACTCCCAATGGTGATCACCCAGGCACGCACGCCTCCCTCCCCGTCTTTGAGGCTGCTTCAAGCACACTGGAAGAGGGGTATTCCCAGCAGATTATTTTTTTTTCTTTTTTTTTTTTTTCTGCGCAGGGGGCACAGAAAAATGCAGGCCATATGAATTCTGTACTTTCGCAGAGGTGCAGAATCCCCCCACAGGAGTAATTTCAGCAACTGTGGGGTTGGCAGAGTAAAGGTATGTGTGTTAATGGGGCATATTGGGGCATTACTGAAAGAGAGCAAAGTTAAGGTTGTCCATGAACACTTAACTATGCATTTCCTGGTTTTCAGACGTTTGAGTTTTGCTCAACTCAATGTTCTGCATGACATATCATCAAGCAACCTTAACTCTGTATTAATTTAGTGTTTTGCCATTGAGTATAAATAATCTACTAACTTCCCCTCAGGATGGTCTGAGTTTGCAGATGTAAATGTTGGAATTTGTTCAGTTTTTAGTAATTTGTTCTAAAGTTTCTTGCTTTTATCTCTTTGCCTGCAAGTCTCAGAGGCAAACACAAAACTTGGGGTTTTTTTTCTTTGTGTGCTGTGGAGAACATCAAACCTTTATACATAGGAAGGAATGCTTGTTTTGCAACAGTTTGCTGAAGTACTGTCAGTCTCTTCCAGATTCTTAGGGTAACTTTTATTCATAAATAGTGATGTCCATCTTTACATTTTGTTTTGCAGGAAGGAGTAAAAACAGAGAATGACCATATCAATCTAAAAGTAGCTGGCCAGGATGGATCCGTGGTGCAGTTCAAAATAAAAAGGCATACACCCCTAAGCAAACTAATGAAGGCTTATTGTGAGAGACAGGTACATGTTTAACACAGCTTTTATATGTTGTGGTCCAGTATTACTAATAAATTCATCATACTGCCTGAGAGTCAATAGGATCACTTACCTTATGAAAGACCTTGTCATTATGGAAACTTTTCTTCTTTTCATAAAATGTGTTAAATACCAATGTTCCAGAGAATGAATAGACCCCATTATATGGGAGTATGGTAGAATATGGATTTTGGGGCCTAACTTTCTCTGGTTTGAAAAATTTGGTTTCAGTTATACTTTAATCAAAATGACTTTCTCCTCATCCGGTGCTCCTGGTTCTCTAAAATTGGTACTAGGGGCCAGAAACTCCTGAACTCTAATCTCGACTCTGATGCTAATTCCTTCAGTTGCCTTAGACCTCTTAACCTCCGTGTTATAATGTGTATATAAAATCCTTATGCAACTGACAAGTGTGAAGTGAGGTTTAAGAAGTTTGCAGAATGTTTTGAAGATGAAAAGCAGTTATCTGTCTTTTTCCTTTTGTTTTTTCACTCTGCCCCCCCCCCCCCCCAATATTTTTTGCTGTCTCTCTATCCCCCCTGCATCACTCTGCTGTGGTAGCTTAGGCCTGGTCTACACTATGAGTTTGTCGAATTTAGCAGCATTACATCAAGTTAACCCTGCAGCCGTCCACACAATGAAGCCATTTTTGTCGACATAAAGGGCTCTTAAAATCGATTTCTGTACTCCTCCCTGATGAGGGGATGAGCACTGAAATCGACATTGTCGTTTCAAATTAGGGTTAGCGTGGACGCAATTGGACGGTATTGGCCTCCGGGAGCTATCCCACAGTGCACTATTGTAACCGTTCTGGACAGCACTCTGAACTTGGATGCACTGGCCAGGTGTACAGGAAAATCCCTGGGAACTTTTGAATCTCATTTCCTGTTTGGCCAGGCGAGCTCATCAGCACAGGTAACCATGCAGTCCCAGAATCGAAAAAAGCTCCAGCATGGACCGAACAGGAGGTACTGGATCTGACCGCTGTATAAGGAGATGAATCCATGCTATCAGAACTACGTTCCAAAAGACGAAATGCCAAAACATTTCAAAAAATCTTCAAGGCCATGATGGACAGAGGCTACAGCAGGGATGCAACACAGTGCCACGTGAAACTTAAGGACCTCAGACAAGCATTCTAGAAAACCAGAGAATCAAACGGACACTCCGGGACAGAGCCCCAGACATGTCGCTTCTACACTGAGCTGCATGTAATTCTAGGGAGAGCCGCCACTACTACCCCACCCTTGTCCGTGGACTTTGATGATGGGGTACTTTCCGCCATACCTGAGGATTTTGTGGACAGGGAAGATGAGGAGGACGAGCTTGAGGAGAGCACACAGCACACTGTTTTCCCCAACAGCCAGGATCTTTTTCTCACCCTGACTGAAATACCCTCGCAACCCAACCAAGCAGGAGAAGGGACCTCTGGTGAGTGTAGCTTTTTAAATATAATGTATGTTTTAAAAGCAAGTGTTTTTTAATAATTAATTTTCCCTGAAGACTTGGGATGCATTCGTGGCCAGTACAGCTACTGGAAAAGTCTGTTAACGTGTCTGGGGATGGAGCAGAAATCCTCCAGGGACATGTCCATGAAGCTCTCCTGGAGGTACTCTAAAAGCTTTTGCAGAAGGTTTCTGGGGAGAGCAGCCTTATTTTGTCCTCCATGGTAGGACACTTTACCACACCATGCTAGTAGCAAGTAATCTGGTATCATTGCATGACAAAACTTGGCAGCGTATGGTCCCAGTGTTTGCTGGCATTCAAGCAATATCCGTTCTTTATCCCTCTGTGTTATCCTCAGGAGAGTGATATTGTTCATAGTAACCTGGTTGAAATACAGGAATTTAATTAAGGGGACATTCAGAGGTGGTCATTCCTACTGGGCTGTTAGCATGTGGCTGAAAAGAAATCCTCCCCGCAGTTAGCCAAGCTAACTGTGGGGGGAGAGGGAGGGCACTGGCACTGAGCTGTTCGCGTTTGGCTAGCAGTGATCTTCCCTGATACCAGCCACGCGGTGGGGGGAGGGGTAAAGCGATCATCCCAGAGAATTGGATTGAGGGGGGGTTAGTTTGGTTTCTGCTGCTGCAAGTTAACATGAAAATTGCAGCATTAAGTGGCCAACTCAACTGGCTTTGCTTGATATGGAAAAAGAGGGCATTGCTGTTATGAAGATTGCAGAAGCCGAAAGACTATGGCTTACCATGGCCACCTGTAAGCCAAATTCTGTTGCCCCGCACTGCGTGTGTGATCTCTAACACCAAAGCCGCAGGCACTCAATATAAGATGCAAAATGCGACCTTGTACCGAAATAGCATGTGCTATGTAATGTGAATAGTGTTGTTCACTGTGAAAGAGTAAAGCCATTGTTCTGTAAAATGTATCTTTTTAAATACTTCACTCCCTTTTTTTCCACCCGCAGCTGCAAATGTTTCAAGCCTCCCTCCTCCGTCCCAAAGGCTAACTCAGATAAGGCGGTGAAAAAAATGCACGTGTGATGAAATGTTCTTTGAGCTCATGCAGTCAACCGGCATTGACAGAGCTCAGCAGAATGCGTGGAGGGACACAGTAGCACAGTACAGGAAAGCGGCCAATGAACGTGAGGACAGGAAGGATGATCGAGATGAGAGGTGGCGGCAGGAAGATCAGAGGAGGCAGGATGCAACGCTGGGGCTACTGCGGGATCAGACAGACATGCTCCGGCGTCTGGTGAAGGTTCAGGAATGGCAGTAGGATCACAGACTGCCACTGCAGCCCCTGTTTAACCACCCTGCCTCCTCCCCAAGTTTCATAGCCTTCTCACCCAGATGCCCAAGAACGTGGAGGGGAGGGTCCAGGCACCCAACCACTCCAACCCAGTGGACAGCCCAAGCAGTAGAAGGCTGTCATTCAACAAGTTTTGAAGTGACCTTTTCCTTCCCTCCTACCCTCCTCCCATACCCCACCCAGGCTACCTTGTGAGTTATCTCTCTATTTTTATACTCAATTAATAAAGAATACATGGTTTTTAAATGATAGCGACTTTATTTCCTTTGCAAGCAAGCTGTGATGGAAGGGGGGAGGGTGGGTGGTTTACAGGGAATTAGAGTCAACCAAGGGGGTGGGTTTTCATCAAGGAGAAACAAACCTAAGTGTCACATGATATCCTGGTCAGTCATGAAACTGGTTTTCAGAGCTTCTCTGATGCGCAGCGCACCCTGCTGTGCTCTTCTAATTGCCCTGGTGTCTGGCTGCGTGTATTCAGCGGCCAGGCGATTTGCCTCAACCTCCCACCACACCATAAATGTCTCCCCCTTACTCTCACAGAGATTGTGGAGCACACAGCAAGCAGCAATAACAATGGGAATATTGGTTTTGCTGAGGTCTGAGCGAGTCAGTAAACTGCGCCAGCAATCCCTTAAACGTCCAAATGCACACTCTACTACCATTCTGGACTTGCTCGGCCTATAGTTGAACAGCTCCTGACTACTTTCCAGGGTGCCTGTGTATGGCTTCATGAGCCAGGGCATTAAGGGGTAGGCTGGGTCCCCAAGGATAACTATAGGTATTTCAACATCCCCAACAGTTATTTTCTGGTCTGGGAAGTAAATGCCTTCCTGCAGCCGTTTAAACAGACTAGAGTTCCTGAAGACATGAGAGTCTTGAATCTTTCCTGGCCATCCCGCGTTGATGTTGGTGAAATGTCCCTTGTGATCCACCAGTGCTTGCAGCACCATTGAAAAGTACCCCTTGCAGTCTATGTACTGGCTCCCCTGGTGGTCCGGTCCCAAGATAGGGATATGCATTCCGTCTATAGCCCCACCACAGTTAGGGAATCCCATTGCAGCAATACCATCTACTGTGACCTGCACATTTCCCAGAGTCACTACCTTTGATAGCAGCAGCTCAATGATTGCATTGGCTACTTGCATCAGAGCAACCCCCACAGTAGATTTGTCCACTCCAAATGATTCCCGACTGACCGGTAGCTGTCTGGCGTTGCAAGCTTCCACAGGGCTATTGCCACTCGCTTCTCAACTGTGAGGGCTGCTCTCATCTTGGTATTCTTGCGCTTCAAGGCAGGGAAAGCAAGTCACAAAGTTCCATGAAAGTGCCCTTACGCATGCGAAAGTTTCAGAGCCACAGGGAATCATCCCAAACCTGCAACACTATGCGCTCCCACCAGTCTGTGCTTGTTTCTCGGGCCCAGAATCAGCATTCCACGGCATGAGCCTGCCCCATTAACACCATGATCTGCAAATTGTCAGGGTCCGCGGTTTTAGAGAAATCTGTGTCTATTCCTCATCGCTCTCGTCACCGCGCTGCCATTGCCTCCTCGCCTGGTTTTTCAGGTTCTGGTTCTGCATAAACTGCACGATAATGCGTGAGGTGTTTACAATGGTCATAACTGCTGCAGTGAGCTGAACGGGCTCCATGCTATGGCATCTGCTCGGGCAATCCAGGGAATAGGGCGTGAAATGATTGTCTGCCGTTGCTTTCACGGAGGGAGGGTTGACTGACGACATTTACCCATAAGCACCCGCAACAAATTTTTGGCCCTATCAGGCACTGGGAGCTCAGCCCAGAATTCGAATGGGCAGCGGGGACTGTGGGAACTGTGGGATAGCTACCCACAGTGCACCGCTCGGAATATCGACGCTTGTCACGGTACTGTGGACACACACTGCCGAATTATGTGTTTAGTGTGGACGCATGCACTTGACTTGATAAAATCTGTTCCCAAAAATCGACTTCTGTAAAATCGGAGTAATTTCGTAGTGTAGACAAAGCGTTACTCTCCCTTCTCCCACTCAACAGAAAGCTACATATTGCCAGCTGCAGGGGGCATGTGCTATTCCAAAATACAGTAGAACCTTCGAGTTATGAACACATTGGGAATGGAGGTAGTTTGTAATTCTGAAATGTTTGTAACTCTGAACAAAACATTATGGTTGTTTTTACAAAAGTTTACAATTGAACATTGACTTAATACAGCTTTGAAACTTTACTATGCAGAAGAAAAATGCTGCTTTCCCTTTCTTTTTTGAGTAGTTTACTGTATTTGTTGGGGTATGGTGTTTTTCTCCCCCCCGCCCCACTGCTGCCTGATTGTGTACTACTTGTTCCAAATAAGGTGTGTGATTGACTGGTCAGTTCATAACTCTTAGGTTCTACTGTAGTTGTCCTGCTCATACAGTGCCTGCCTTGGGATATCACACTAACTTAGAATTTTGACATCTGTTTTGATTCATATACTACGACACGCATATAGCTCTTCTGTCACTTTAAATCTTCTGAATTCTGACTTTTACACATTATAGCAAATACTTACTCCTAATCATAAACTTCTTTTATTTGGATTCCATATCTCATGTTAATTATTTTAACTTCCAGGGTTTGTCAATGAGACAGATTAGATTCAGATTTGATGGACAACCAATTAATGAAACTGACACGCCTGCACAGGTACGAAAATATGTTGTAATAACTGTAGCAGAACTCTATATTTTTAGATGTGTCTGCACCTAGAGAAAACTATTTTAGGGGGCATTTTGATAGAAAACTATCTCTGTCGTAGGCAGTTCCCAAAATGTGCAGTAGGATTCCTTTTTCTTTAAAATTTCTCATAATTGTTACCACTGCTGGAGCTTGACCCAATTAGCAAGTGAGAGTACTAGTGTAGACATGGCTTCAAATAGCTGCCAGAGTTTTAAGGATTGTCTTACAAACCATGCTCAGAGTAGGTCTAGACAATACCATGATTAAAACACAGGTGACTGCTGGTGCCTTGTCTACACTAGTGCTACCACCATTTCTGCCACTGCTGAAGCTGAATCAGTATTGTGATAAATTTCAGGGAGGAGAATTCCTGGTTAGGACAAGGCCTGTGGTAGGGAATACAAGAAACAAAACCCAGACATATTCTGGATTGTGTGGATTGGACTAATGGGGTTGAGAGAGAACAATAAATCACTGACCAAACTGGTTTGTTCTGGCTGTGGGAATGCCCTGCAAAGCTATTTTGTAATTGGACGTGAAAACTATCAGCCTAGATTCCCTCTCTCAAAAGGGACACCCTGACTGCAGCTGACTGGAGTGCACCCAGGATGGCTTGCTGAAAAGACTATTTCTATGTCCCCAGAGTATAACCCTTGTAGAATTAATGGTACTACTCATATGAATAAACTGTTCACAGTGGGGAGCAGTTAGTCACATGAGTAAAGGGGTTCACAATCTGGCCCTTTGAGATTAGTTCCAGATCCTTGCTGTTCAGAAGACAAACTGAACTGCACAGTGGTTCAGAGTGCACTGCTACAGAAGTTGGCTGGGAGTGGAATGAAGTTTGGGGAGATCTGTAGATTAAATCAACAGAACCACACCTTTAGCAGTTAGAGAGGAGGAAGCAGAGCAGAGAATCTTGCCCCAGACTTCTTGGGGAAGTATACTGAGGGTATGTTTATACTACGGCGGCACAGCTATGGCGCTTCAGCTGTGCCTCTGTAACATCGCAGTTGCTCCCAATGTTGACAGAAAGGGTTTTTCTATTGATGTAGGTGATCCACCTCTTTGAGAGGTGGTAACTAGGTTGATGGAAGAATCCTTCTGTTAACCTAGTCATGTCTACACCAGGGGTCATTTTGACCTAACTATGGTTCTCAGGGCCTGAAATTTTCTGAGTAACGAAGATAGGTTGGTTTAATTTTTAAGTGTAGACCAAGCCTGAGACCGTGGGGAGCAGGGGTGTGAATGGTGGGCCAGAGTTGTGCCTGTTGATCAGGAACAATCTGTGCTGTGTGTTGACGCTAAAGGAAAAGCAGAGACTGACATGAAGCCCTTAATGCCTTGGATCTTAGACCCCACTTTACTGCCTAAATCTGGGATCTTGTTCCCCAACACAGTGTCAGTCAGCCTGAAATATCTTGGCTGAAGGGAGACCAAGACAACTTGTGACTGGAGCCGGGAAGACACTGTGGTGAAGGGGTGATGTTGCTTTCTAGTTGGGTGGAGAGGGGAATTTAATAAGCATTAAAGTTTAAATTTAAACACTGCTTTTTAATGAGTAATGCTATTAACAATGCAAGGACTAAATGTCCTTTTAAAATATATAGCTATGTATATATTAAAATATTTGTGCATTAATCCAACAGCTGGAGATGGAAGATGAAGATACTATTGATGTGTTTCAACAGCAGACAGGTGGAGTGTGTTAAACGTGATTCTTTTGGGAAGAGGAATTTAAAGACCCTTGTCACACCTCACTTTCTCATCTGTCCTTGGATTTGCTATTAAATAGTAATGAATGAACATGCCAATCACACAGGATTCTTCTAAAACTTTAGAGGACATTTACCAAAATTGTTCTGCTGTCCCTCTGACATACTGCGTGTGCAAGTCTAAACTGTATCTGCAGGGATTAACCTACATCTTAAATTGGGCCAAATGGAATTAACTTTTCAGTTTAAGTAAAATATGGGTTGTCTGTCTGCTGTTACCTTGTTTATATAAACCTGTGGCCTAAGTATCCACCTATATTCTAGGACACGAATTGTTCATTCCTGGCTCTTGTTATATTATTGCCCCACTGCATAATTCTAATCATGTAAATATATCCTCACTTCAGTAGTGAGTTTAAAATCTCCTCCTACAATAGGGCAAGGGAAGAAAAAGTTATTGATTTAAAAGTTTTTACTATGTGTTGTAAACACAGTTATTATTGTAAAACTTAAAACCTATGATACAAGGACTATACATGCAGATATGAGGCTTAGTATAGAGTAAATGTTTAAAATATTGCAAATGTACATGTGCTTTGTCATAATCTGATAAAATAGATTGAAATTTAAGTTTTAAAAAGCAAAAATGAAGGAATTGCCCAGAATTAATGTCAGCAACCAGAATGCTAGTCCAAGCCTACTGGTGTTCATGACTGAACACTAATGTATTATGTTTCATAAGAATAAAAAAAAAAGTCCATTGTCACAGCTCACTATCCATTTATGAGGTGATGGACAAAAAAATGTGTAACTTGTCCCTGTCATCCCCTTTAATACAAACATAGAAGTTGTATCATTATTACTCACTTGGTACTAGTAAATATGTGGCCTCTGGTTTCTTTCAATACGTGTTTCTTATGGATAAATTTGGTCTCATATAAAACAAACCAAAACCCCTAACAGACAGACTCTTGATGAGCTTATGGCCAAGTTGTATGTGCAGAAGAGCTATTAAAAGATTGCTAAGCACAAAAACCTTGAAACGGTAATTTAAGGTTCTTCTGAGAAATTTCTGCTCTGCTGCTTCCCAAAATGTATTGAATTTTAAATGCATTTATGTGGTGACTTTCATTTAAATTTTAAATGCATTTATGTGGTGACTCTGTATGATGTTTTGGGCTCTACTCCAAATGAAATTTTTAAAAGGTCATTCATTCTATTATCCTTCAATAGGTTGTCCACTGCTGCTTGATTAGTCACTATTTGCCTTTTATATATACCTGACCAATTTGACAACATTAGATCATCACTTTGCTTGAAATCTTGCTGGGAAAAGTCCTTATTTTCTTTTTCATTTTATTGTATATGGGCTAGGGTGGGATATTCTGTTAGAGCTCATAGTTTAGTCACCAATTTGTACATTATTTGTTGTCCTTTACTACTGTATACAGTAAATATAGTTTGGTACTCTGTCTCATGGCTTATGTTTAATGCCGCTGCATTTCAGATGGCTTTACTTGACATTAGGTCATTGAAGTGCCATTGCTTTATTTGTTACCATATCTTGCATTGAAATCCTCACCTCTGATAGTTCTGATCAGCTACAGTGAATGCACAGTTCAGGGTACTTATACTCACAACCAACTAGGATTACAGTAAAGGCACGCTCGTCTGGTAATTCAAACTCTACTATGGTTAACTGGTGAGGAATACCTTTTGTGTGTTTTGTTAATTACCTGAACCAAAAAATAATTGGGCAGGAGTTCGGAAGATTGGCTTTTCCGTAAACATCAGCTGTGCTGAGTTGTTCAAGAGGCCAGCTCAACGTAAGTGAGAAAGATACCTGTAACTAAACTTACTGAGATGCCAGTATGACAGCAGTTCATTGTTAGGTTTGCTTCTAGGTACAAATACAGAGCATTAAGGGCACATAAAAATAAGTGATCCCACCAAACTAAAAAAAGCAACATCTTTCATTGCTTGTGTGTCAGACAACTTTCACCATGGCCGATTTCCCAATGACACAGTTTGCGGTAGCTATTCTTTCTCTCTCTGAGGCGGCTTCTAAAGGACAATTGCATGCAGCTTTTCCCTTTTGATGAATTAGAGTATTTCCCACATTGCAAAACACATCACCAGACACTAGACATGTTCCACTTCCTCTGAGATAAATTTGCAGAGTGAAATTCAGCACTGGTGTTTCTCAGTGTAGAGTCAGCTTTGACATTTTACACACAATGTACCATACTTGTCACTTCGAAGTATGTCATTTTTTGTCTTCAGAAACAGCTCCCGTAGCCCTAAGCAGGGTAGCTAGAACTTATCTGGCCTGAGAGGGACTAGATCATTCAAAAATGGGGGGGGGGAAAGGAAAACAAGTACTCAAAACAGGCCCATTGTGCTGAGCAGACAGTACCATCTGTGAGGTATACTATTTTCTCAGGGAGGTGGGGCTCCCCTTTTTTCAAGGTTCACCCCTGAAGGGGGGACTGAATCATTCAGGAAGCTGAAGCTTGGAGTCTACTCTGTAGCCTAGATATCTCAGAGCAGCAGGAGGAGAGTGGAAAACGTGGATCAGGAGACGAGGGAATCTGTCTTCCCCTATCACTCAGACTACTACTCCACTGTAGCATGGTCAGATTCCATCTAGCTGAACTGGTCATCAGGCTCCTGTGACTGCCGCTAAAGCCACGCATGCCTGAGCAGCAAGACAGCTTACAGCTCTCAAGGTCTGCAGGTATGCAATAACCAAAAACTAGGGGACAGTTTGAATTTCCCATCTTTCAGTGAGATGTTACATTTTACAATCTGTAAAAAGAAAAGGAGTACCCGTGGCACCTTAGAGACGAACAAATTTATTAGAGCATAAGCTTTCGTGAGCTACAGAGCTGTAGCTCACGAAAGCTTATGCTCTAATAAATTTGTTAGTCTCTACGGTGCCACAAGTACTCCTTTTCTTTTTGCGAATACAGACTAACACGGCTGCTACTCTGAAACCTTTACAATCTGTGTGTGCCTGCAGGGCTCTCTAATCTATCTAGCAAAGCCATAAGAGAAGCCACTGGTTGGAAATAGAAACTAGACAAATTTAAACTCCAAGAAGAAAAGGAGTACTTGTGGCACCTTAGAGACTAACAAATTTATTTTTCTTTTTGCGGATACAGACTAACACAGCTGCTACTCTGAAACTTGTCATTAAACTCCAAGGAGGCACATGCTTTTTACATTGCAGGTAAATTAACTATTGGACCAAAATACCAAAGGGTGAGATGGATTCTCCATCATGTGAAATCTTTAAGAAATGCTCTACTTCACCCAACATACAAGAATCTGAGTGAAAATCTGTGGCCTCTAAGAAGTCAGAAAGGTGTTGGGTGCTAGCTCACCAGCCCATACATCGAAGAACACACTCCAGCCTCGGGATTCTACACCCCGTTCTTCACAGCTCAGTTTTATGTCTTTAAAATGAAACTGTCCACGACCTCAGTTGTGTTTCTTCCCCCTGAACTGGAGTCTTCTGGAGGTACCCACTTACTCCCTACTAAATTACATCCAGCAGGCTACCTGCCTGGGAGTCAAGATGAGCTTTTTTCCTCGGCCTGCCCTCTGCAGTTTTCACATTGGCAGATCATCTCCCCTCCCTAAGAATTTTATACAAATAGGGCTCTTTTCCCCCACACCAGAATCTACTGCAGGAGTCTGTCTACTCTCCACAGCTTTCCAGGACAACTACTTGCTGGCTTTTTTGGGTACCACAAGTTGTCACCTGACCCCTGGTGTCACAGCATCAACTGTGCAGTAGCTTATTAGTTATAGGTGGGGCCCAATGCCCCTTAAGGGCAAGCCACCCTCAAACAGGTAATTTCTGGCCTTGAAGCCTATGACTATTAATAAGACAATCTTAAAACCTTGTACACGTTCCAAATTCAAACCTGGTCTAACTGGTGCAGCTAATGGAATTAAACTGGGATCACCAGTCTAATGCGTTCAGTGAAAGAGACTAAAGCTAGAAAGGCAGCCGTGTGTGTGTATTTAGCCATTCTTTTCTGATGCTAAATCCTCCACCTCTGTAATTACAATCTTGTGCATAAAAGATGCTTTATCAATGTGAGTTATTACAAAAGGTCATGGAGATTATCAGGGTTCCTTCCCCACTCTGAACTCTGGGGTACAGATGTGGGGACCTACATGAAAGACCCCCTAAGCTTATTTTTACCAGCTTAGGTTAAAAACTTTCCCAAGGCACAAATTCCACCTTGTTCTTGAACAGTATGCTGCCACCACCAAGTGATTTAGACAAAGAACCAGGGAAAGGACCACTTGGAGTCCTATTCCCCCAAACCCTACACCCCCTTTCCTGGGGAAGGCTTGAGAATAATATCCTCACCAATTGATACAGGTGAACACAGACCCAAACCCTTGGATCTTAAGAACAATGAAAAATCAATCAGGTTCTTAAAAGAAGAATTTTATTTAAAGAAAAGGTAAAAATTACCTCTGTAAAATCAGGATGGTAAATACTTTACAGGGTAATCAGATTCAAAAACACAGAGGATTCACCTCTAGGCAAAACCTTAAAGTTACAAAAACCCTTCTTAAAGCAAAACGCCCCCCCTGCCCAGCCCATGGAAAAGGCATATAGTGCAACCCATTCACAGCCACTACTCCAGCCTATGGCAGACACGGGGTTCAAGCCCCTGAATCCAGGTAATCATAGATCCTATGGACCTTCTCCTGGGCTTGCTCTGAAGTCTCCCCTTCATGCCAGCCTATTCTGAACTGAGGCTGAGCCCTGCTATGGTGTATAACATGTGCAAAGGCTCCCAGCTATAGCCACTCTGCCCCTGTACACAGCATCACTGGCAGGGCTCAGGTGGTGTGCTGACCCTCAGCACTGGACATATTTACCCACAGTGCTTGGTGTGTTAACAATGCAGGCCTGCCTAGTGTACCTCACCTCTCAGCTTCCTCCACATCACATTCTCCCTCATACCATGGGCAATAGTCAAGATTATAGCATAGCAGGTTTGGCAGGGTTCTATTTTAATCGATAACTGTCTGTAGATGTCAATTTCAGCTGACACACTGACATCACTAAAAAAAGGATCAATGGGTCACAGTTTGTGTGCCTGCATGGCTCTGCAGCCACAAAGAGAGCTCTCTGCAGCCCTTCTGCCATGGGAGTGGCTGAGCGAGTCAGTGATAATGGAGCTGCAGAGGGCTCCCTGCAGGCACAAGGTGCGGTGGAAGGCTGCAGTCCTGGGTCGTGGCGGGTCAGAGCAGAGACCCCTGGCTAGGACTGCAAGGAGAAGGAAGAAGAGTTCACAGCTGCGGGGGAGGCCACCTTGCTGCTGACTGGCTCCTGGGGCAGAGCAGGGAGCCCTTTGCAGCCCCGCTGTCACCCATCTGACGCTGTCACACCAGCTGGGAGTGCCAGGGTTTCTGTTCTGCCCACAGGACTGCAGCCTTCCCTGCACTTTGCATCTGCAGGAATCCAGTGTCACTGGCTCTGCGGCCATGCAGAGAGTACTCTGCAGCTTTGCTGTCACAGCCCTGCTCACTCACTCACCAGCCTGGAGTGTGGAAGCCATCCCCGGCAGGAACCGTTCAGCAGTTGGGCAGCCTCTCTGCAGCCAGGGGCTCATCCTCCTCCTTCCAGTCCTGGTTGGGGGTCTCGGCACCCCACCACCAGACACATCAGGACTGGACAAACTAGCAGCCTGGGGCAGGGTTACCAGATAGCAACTGTGAAAAAATGGGACAGAGAGTGGAGGGTAATAGGCGCCTATTTCAGAAAAAGTCCCCAAAACCAGGACTGTCCTTTTAAAAACAGGACCTCTAGTCACCCTAGCCTGGGGCCATGGGTAGGCAGCACTGGCAGCAAAGTGCTGGCAGGTGCAACTGGGTGACAGAGGGGCGCATGGCGGAGGCCCATGGCTGCCAGTCCCCTTAGCCTGAGCTAGCTACCAGGGCCACCACTCACCCAGTCCACTTATGCTCCAAACAAATCCCCCAGCTGCTCACTGGAAGCCTCTGCGGTAGGGGAAGAGGGAGGCCTGGATTGCGCGTCTCCCAGCCCAGCTCAGGCCTCGCATTTCTTGCAAGGGTGCGGCCTGGCACTCCAGGACCCGCCGCGTCCCCTTAACTCGGCCCTTCGGAGCACCCGGCCCCGCCCCCGGCGCTCAGACACAGGGCTGGGCGGGACTCTCCGTCCACTCGGCGCCCAACGACTCCTTCCCGCAGCGCCAGGACCACGGAGCTGGATTAGGGACTACGGGGGCCGGACTGTGGAAGCGGGGGGCATCCGCGGGCCGGGCCCGTGCAGCGGCCGCGGGGGTGGAGTCTTGATGTCCCCCCTCCCCCCCCGGGCTCTCAGCCTCCCGCAGCTCCGCCCCTAGCGCGTGCGCCCGACGCCCCCCGCAGCACCAGCGAGAGGGAGCGACGCGCTGGGCCTGGGCGGCCTTTCTAGCCGCGCCGCCCGGCTCTCTATGGTGCGCTGCTGCCTCGGACGCGGCTGGCGGCGGCGGGACGCGCTCCAGCTCCTCACGGCTGGCGGCTGCGGCCCGGCCGGGCATGGCGGGCACGGCGCTCAAGCGGCTGATGGCTGAGTACAAGCGTGAGCGAGCGGAGCGGGCCGGGCCGGGCCGGGCCTTCCCTCCCTCGGGGGGACGCAGCCGCTGCGGGGCGGGCCGGCATCGGTCCCCCCGCCTGGCGTGGCACGGCGGCGCCGAGCTGCGGGCCGGGCCTGCACGGGACCGGGGCTCCAGGCGAAGCTCCCGCCGAGGGCTGGGGAAGGTCTCGCCGGCCCACGGGGCCTCTGTTGAAGCGGGGCAAGGCGAGGCCCCTGAGCGGAGCCGTGGGGCAGCGCTCCCTGGCCGGTCCGCCCGCGGCTGAGGAGCGGCCCCTGCCCTGCCCTGCCAGGCGGGGAGGCCCGGGGTGCCAAGGCCCCCGGGAGCAGCGGGGGAGAAGGAGCAAAGACGGTGGGGAAATGGGGTCAAAGCATTCGGCTGTTTTGGCCGCCGTGTGAAAATCATCCTAGTTCCGAGCACGCTCTGCCCCCTTAACCAGGCGGGGCTGGTTGGAGACGCGAACCGTTGACTGTCACTGGACGCGTCCTTTTAAAACAGTTGAGCTCGGGTGAAGCAACGTTGGTATTGTTCACGTCTTTCCCACTAGAAGGAGCAATGCGACTTTCACTTCCCAGTTTAGCCAGCGAAAGCCTCATTGCTTTCTGATTAATGATGGAAGAATCTGACTTCTGCAAATGCTGCAGGAGTACCGTACTTAAATGTGCGGTGATGATTAAATGGCCCCCTGGAAGACTCCATCCTCGACCGGTTTATAAAAAGCCCAGGACAATCGTGACTAGAAATCTTAAAAAAGAAAAGGAGTACCCGTGGCACCTTAGAGACTAACAAATTTATTAGAGCCTAAGCTTTCGTGAGCTACAGCTCACTTCATCGGCTGCATTATCATTACCATGCATTATCGGATGAAGTGAGCTGTAGCTCACGAAAGCTTATGCTCTAATAAATTTGTTAGTCTCTAAGGTGCCACGGGTACTCCTTTTCTTTTTGCGAATACAGACTAACACGGCTGCTACTCTGAAACCTAGAAATCTTAACTATCTGACAGGAGTCTGACCCCAGACGAATGAGTTGCTTGTCTCGGGCTGTCTGCACTACAAATTGCTTCGGTATAACTTATGTCACTCAGGGGTGTGAATAATCCACCCACCGAGTGATGTAAATTATACTGACCTAAGCACTAGTGTGGACAGCGCTGTCTTTGTGAGAGAAGCACCCCCGCCAATTTAGCTACCACCTCTTGTGGAGGCAGGAATTATTAAGCTGATGGGAGAGCTTTCTCCTGGTGGTTTAGAGCTGTGGCTGCTGTAGTGTAGATATAACCTCAGTCCCTTTCCTAGTGTGCAGGTATCCATGTCCCAAAGCTGCATGATGACCAGGCACTTATTGGGGCCCTTGTTGGCTCTCAGTGAGGATGAGGATTGTATGGGCATGAAGAGTGAATTGCTCTGATCTCTTTTGCCTGCTGCGTATGGGCAAGAGTGAGGTCTATTTGTGCTGATGATGATTTTGTTGCATCTGATAGTGGTTAAATTAAGAGTCCTAGATACCAAAGTTCCCTTCAGAAGCATTAGATATGCTTCTGATCTTGGGTGGGTGGAGCAGGGGAGGATTAGTCCCTGCTTGCAATTGGGAGCTTAGATGTTCCTCCTTTTAAATAGATCTCCTAATTTAAAAAACATGGGCATTTCTGTTGTCTAAAACTTCTAACTGAACTTTGGTTCATGAAAATGTGAATTTAATAGCATTAAAAAGACTTGGGCATAATAGGTGTAGCCATTTGTGGCCAGGTCCCAGGGGAGCCATGCTGCAATTGCTCAATTAGGGCAAACTGCAAAGAATAGTGCAGGCAGTCCCCCAGATTGGTGATTATTTCAATACTTATAGTTCCACCAACATAGCAACAAAACACTTCTATAATACCTTACTGGTTACCCAGAAGCCAAAATGCAATTCTCTTAAAGCAATCCAGCCTTTGGCTTCCACCCAGACAGCCAAGTCAAATATGATGAGTATTACTGAAAATCTTGTTCATCATATAAAAAGTTCTACCAATCCCAAATGACCAGACATATTACCCATCAAGTTAATGAATATTTCAGATCTTACCAAATATATGCTTACAACCAATCCTTTAGTATCTAACATCTAAAGGTTTTATTTATAAAAAAAAAAGAGGTGAGAGTTAAAATTGGTTAAAGGAATCAAATAAATACAATAATTGCAAAATTCTTGGATTAGGTTTAAAGCAGTGATGGCATAAACTGCTAACTAGTTAAGTCTCTGGTTGCTCCCAAGTAATTGAAAGGTCCTCAGTACCTTGGTTATAATGCTCCCATTAGTATAAATCCATAGTCCAGAGATCGGAGCAGGAAAGAGGCAAAATGGAGCTGTTTCCAGGGCCTTTTACAGCTTCTGCCATGTGGAGGGAAACTTCATTGTCTCAAACAAAGCCCTTGGCATAGTTTGTGGAAAAATACAGGCACACAAGATAAAGCTTAGTACCACGGTCTAGTCCAGAGGTGGGCATACTATGGCCCGCAGGCCACATCCAGCTCGTGGGACCATCCTGCCCGGCCCCTGAGCTCCAGGCCCGGGAGGCTAGCTCCCAGCCCCTCCCTTGCTGTCTCCCCTTCCCCACAGAAATGCGGCGCAATGCTCTGGGTGGTGGGGCTGCAGAGCCCAGCCTGACCTGATGCTCTGTGCTGCGCAGCGGGGCTGCCTGTACTGGTGCAGCTGCGCTGCCAGCCACTGGTGCTCCAGGCATTGGGGGTTGGATAGAGGGCAGGGGAGTTCAGGGGGTGATCAGGAGTGTGGATAGGGGGCGTGGTGGTCAGAGGGCGGGGAACGGGGCTTGAATGGGGGCAAGGGGGACAGTCAGGAAGGAGAGGAGGAGTTTGATGGGGTGGCAGCGGCCGGTTAGGGAGCAGGGGGGGTGGATTGGGCAGGGGTCCTGGGGAGGGCAGTCAGGAAGGAGAGGGGGGGTTAGGGGCAATGGGTCTGGGGGCGGTCAGGGAGAATGGGTGGTTGGATGGGGCAGGGGTCCCGAGAGGACAGTCAGGAATGAGAGGAGGGGTTGGATGGGGTGGCAGGGGGCAGTTAGGGGTGGGAGGCCTGGGGGCGGTCGGAGACCGAGAGTGGGGGATGGGACAGGGGTCCCCGGGAGGCCGTCAGGGAACAGGGGGGGTTGGATGGGGCTGGAGTCCCGGGAGGGCCGTCAGGGGGTGAGAAGCGGGGAGGGGTCAGATGGGGCCGGACCATGCCTGGATGTTTGGGGAGGCACAGCCTCCCCTAACCGGCCCTCCATGCAATTTCAGAAACCTGATGCGGCCCTCAGGCCAAAAAGTTTGCCTGCCCCTGCTCTAGTCACGTGCCCTTGCATGAGTTAGAGCAGCCATTACCCATACACTAGATAGGATGGTCCTCAGGAAAGTCCATTAGGTGGGGATAGGCTTCTTCTGTGGCCTGTTGTGTTTGTTCATGGGCAATCACTCAGAAACTCCATTCACAATGTGTTGGCTAGACTTGATGTAAATTGCCTTGTGGGTGTTTAGATTCATAGATACTAAGGTCAGAAGGGACCATTATGATCATCTAGTAAGACCACCTGCACAACGCAGGCCACGGAATCTCACCCACTCACTCCTGCGAAAAACCTCTCACCTATGTCTGAGCTATTGAAGTCCTCAAATTGTGGTTTAAAGACTTCAAGGAGCAGAGAATCCTCCCTCAAGAGACCCATGCCCCATGCTACAGAGGAAGGCGAAAAACCTCCAGGGCCTCTTCCAATCTGCCCTGGAGGAAAATTCCTTCCTGACCCCAAATACGGTGATCAGCTAAACCCAGAGCATATGGGCAAGATTCACCAGCCAGATACCCAGGAAAGAATTTTCTGTGGTAACTCAGATCCCACTCCATCTAACATCCCATCATAGGCCATTAGGCCTATTTACCATGAATATTTAAAGATCAATTAATTACCAAAATCATGTTATCCCATCATACCATCTCCTCCATAAACTTATCGAGTTTAATCTTAAAACCAGATAGCCTTCCAAGGGAAACAGTGGGGGAAAAAGATCTATTCCAAAAGTTCACTCCTCTGATGGTTAGAAACCTTCATCTAATTTCAAGTCTAAACTTCCCAATGACCAGTTTATATCAACCAATACTCCAAGGTCCTTCTCCTCCTCCGTTACTTCTAATTGATGCATCCCCAGCTTATAACTAAAATTCTTGTTATTAATCCCTAAATACATAACCTTACACTTCTCACTATTAAATTTCATCCTATTACTATTACTCCAGTTTACAAGGTCATCCAGATCCTCCTGTATGATATCCCAGTCTTTCTCTAAATTGGCAATACCTCCCAGCTTTGTATCATCCGCAAACTTTATTAGCACACTCCCACTTTTTTTGCCGAGGTCAGTAATAAAAAGATTAAATAATATTGGTCCCAAAACTGACCACTGAGGAACTCCACTGGTAACCTCCCTCCAGCCTGACAGTTCACCTTTTAATAGGACCCGCTGTAGTCTCCCTGTTAACCAATTCCTTATCCACCTTTCAGTTTTTATATTGATCGCCATCTTTTCCAATTTAACTAATAATTCCCCATGTGGCACGGTATCAAACGCCTTACTGAAATCTAGGTAAATTAGATCCACTGCATTTCCTTTATCTAAAAAATCTGTTACTTTCTCAAAGAAGGAGATCAGATTGGTTTGGCATGATCTACCTTTTGTAAAACCATGTTGTATTTTGTCCCTTTTACCATTGACTTCAATGTTCTTAACTACTTTCTCCTTCAAAATTTTTTCCAAGACCTTGCATACTACAGATGTCAAACTAACAGGCCTGTAGTTACCCGGATCACTTTTTTTTCCTTTTTTAAAAATAGGAACTATGTTAGCAATTCTCCAATCATACGGTACAACCCCTGAGTTTACAGATTCATTAAAAATTCTTTCTAATGGGCTTGCAATTTCGTGTGCCAATTCCTTCAATATTCTTGGATGAAGATTATCTGGGCCCCCCGATTTAGTCCCATTAAGCTGTTCGAGTTTCGCTTCTACCTCAGATATGGTAATGTCTACCTCCATATCCTCATTCCCATTTGTCATGCTACCATTATCCCTAAGATCCTCTTTAGCCTTATTAAAGACTGAGGCAAAGTATTTGATTAGATATTGGGCCATACCTAGATTATCTTTGACCTCCACTCCATCCTCTGTGTTTAACGGTCCCACTTCTTCTTTCTTTGTTTTCTTCTTATTTATATGGCTATAGAACCTTTTACTATTGGTTTTAATTCCCTTTGCAAGGTCCAACTCTATTTGACTTTTAGCCTGTCTCACTTTATCCCTACATGTTCTGACCTCAATAAGGTAGCTTTTCTTGCTGATCCCTCCCATCTTCCACTCCCTGTATGCTTTCTGCTTTTTCTTAATCACCTCTCTGAGATGCTTGCTCATCTAGCTTGGTCTACAACTTCTGCCTATGAATATTTTCCCCTTTCTTGGAATGCAGGCTTCTGATAGATTCTGCAGCTTTGATTTAAAGTAATCCCAGGCCTCCTCTACCTTTAGATCCATAAATTCTTCAGTCCAATCCACTTCCCTAACTAATTTCCTTAATTTTGAAAGTCAGCCCTTTTGAAATCAAAAACCCTAGTTGCAGATTTATTTTTGTTAATCCTTCTGTTCAGTTTGAACTGAATTAGCTCATGATCACTTGAACCAAGATTATCCCCTACAACCATTTCTTCTATGAGGAGCAAACACATATGAAATACAGGAACATAGTCAATATTCATAACTTCAGATACAAAAATAATATGCATACAAATAGGATAACCATATTCAGCAAATCATAACTTTTCCATAGATACCTTACATGACCTACCGTATGTACTCGTTCATTAGCCCATTCGTTTATAAGCCGAACCTCCAAGGTGGATAGGTAAAAATGGCAAAAACTGTATGACCTTTCATAAGCCGACCCTATATTTCAGTGGTTGGCAAACTTTGGCTCCTGGCCCATATGGGTAAGTCGCTGGCAGGTCGGGACATTTTGTTTACTTGGAGCATCTGCAGGCACGGAGCCCCTCAGTTCCTAGTGGCTGCGGTTTGCTGTTCCCAGCCAATGGGAGCTGCGGGAAGCAGTGCGGGCCAAGGGACGTGCTTGCTGCCACTTCCTGCAGCTTCCATTGGCTGAGAACAGCGAACTGTGGCCAAAGGGAGCTGAGGGGCTCCGTGTCTGCGAAAGCTCCAGGTAAACAAAATGATAGTATATTAGATATTCAATTCAATAATTCAATAGAGCTTAAAATTGTCAAATTTTGATGTATCCCCATTGATAAGCCAACCCCACTCTTTCATGCTTCACTTTTTTACCAAAAAAATTTGGCTTATGAATGAGTATATACGGTACTTTGTATAAGATTTGCTGTATTTATATAACAATGGTAGCAAGAATGGTCATATTTTAATCATATAACATCAGAACATTCTATGTGTATTGTTTGCACAGCTCTGCCAGTACATCTCAGTCATGACCTGCAACATATGCTATTCCAGTTCTGAGTCTTCCTTGAGAAGAGGCATCCAAACTCTAATTGAATGTAGTCTTGTGAACAATTAATGTAATCTATAGCAATTAATTTACTGTGCAATAATTTTACCTATGGAGACATGAGCAGAAAAGTTTGGCACACTGTGTATCCCAGCTTCCCTGACGTTCTAAGTGAGGTAGTTTATTATCAAAACATTAAAAGGTAAGTGGGGTCTCCAAGGATCACAATGGGCATTTCGACTTCCCCTGCGGTGATCTTCTGATTTGGGGAAAAAAGTCCCGGCTTGCAGCTTCGTGAACAGCCCAGTGTTCCGAAAGATGTGTGCGTCATGCACCTTTCAGGCCAGCCTGCGTTAAAGTAAATGAAAAGCCCACGGTGATCCGCAAGTGCCTGGAGAACCATAGAGAAATACCCCTTCTGATTAACGTACTCGGAGGCTAGGTGGGCTGGTGTCAGAATTAGAATGTGTGTGCCATCTATCACCCCTCCGCGGTTAGGGAAACCCATTTATGCAAAGCCATCCACAATGTCGTTCACGTTACCCAGAATCACCGTTCTTCTGAGCAGGATGCGATTAATGGCCCTGCAATCTTGCATCAATGTGATTCCAATGGTCGACTTCCCCACTCCAAACTGGTTAGCGACCGATCGGTAGCTGTCTGGAGTTGCCAGCTTCCAGATTGCAATCGCTATGTGCTTCTCCACCGCCAGGGCAGCTCTCAATCTCGTGTCCTTGTGCCGCATGGTGGGGGCAAGCTCCTCACATGGTCCCATGAAAGTGGGTTTTCTCATCCGAAAGTTCTGAAGCCACTACTCGTCATCCAGACTTGCATGAAGATGTGATCCCACCACTCAGTGCTTGTTTCCCGAGCCCAAAAGCAGCGTTCCATGGTGGTAAGCATGTCCGTGAATGCCACAAGCAAGCTTGTGTCGTATGCGTTACTCGAGTCGATATAATCATCAGAGCCCTCGCTGTCACTTTGGATTATAAGGAATAACTCGGCTGCCAAATGTGACGTGCTGGTGAGACTCGTCAGCATACTCCTCAGCAGTTTGGGCTCCATTCTCGCAGACCGAAAGGGAAGACAGAGCGCGCAATACAAAAAATGTTGAAAGATGGCACCAAATGTGGATGGAAGCATAGGGATTGCTGTGATGTGAACAGATGCATCATGGGGCATTGGGACAGGACCCAGAATGCCCTGCCCCCGCACCCCCTTCTCACAAGCAACAGCGCCAGAAGGGGAAGAGGTGCTTTGTGGGATAGCTGCCCATAATGCACCGCTCCCAATGCTGCTGGAAGTGCTGCAAATGTGGCCATGCCAGTGTGCTTGTTCCTGTCAGTGTGGACAGTCTGCAGCACTTTCCCTACTGCACTCTCCGAAGGCGGGTTTAACTTGAAGCACTCTACATCTGCAAGTGTAGCCATGCCCACAGTCGGCGTTTGCTTCCTTGAATCATATGGGCATTGTGTGCTTCAGACTCTGGACTGGCCATTTTGCCAGTGCCAGTCAAATAATTTCAGCTTGTTCCGTGGTTGGGCATTGTCATAAACATACAGCTAAGGGTAGCATAAAATCCCTCCTTTACCTGTAAAGGGTTAATCAGTTCCATTAATCTAATTGGCACCTCACCAGAAGCACCAATGGGGAAAGAAGATACTTTCAAATCTTGGGGGGAAAGGTTTTTGTTTGTGCTATTTGTTGTTCTCTCGAAGACAAAGAGAGAGACCAAGCAAGTAATCCAGCTCCTCCTAAATGATGCATCGAAAATTACAGGAATAGTAAGTAATAGCAAGGAAATGCATTAGAGTATCTTTTGCTTTAGCTTGTGAATTTTCCCTATGCTAAGAGGATGGTTTATTCCTGTTTTTTGTAACTTTAAAGTTTTGCCTAGAGGGGAATCCTCTGTGTTTTAAATCTTTTTATCCTGTAAAATTACCTTCCATCCCGATTTTACAGAGGTGCTTGTTTTTTTTATAAAGTTCTGTTTTTAAGAATCTGATTGGGTAAAGGGGTTTGGGGGGATATTTTGGGGAAACAGGAACTCCAAGTGGTTCTTTGTCTAACTCACTTGGTGGTGGCAGTGATACCGTCCAAGGACAAGGAAGAATTTGTGCCTTGGGGAAGTTTTTAACCTAAGCTGGTAGAAATAAGCTTATGGGGTCTTTCATGCGGGTCCCCACATCTGTACCCTAGAGTTCAGAGTGGGGAGGGAACCCTGACAGGCATTAAAGTCAGAAATTTCAGAAAGTTAAGACACTACTAGGCTGACAGGAGAGCTGCTCCCATTGGCATGGCTAACCCACCTCTGCGAGAGGCGGCAGCTACGTCTATGAGGTAAGCCTTCCTGTCGACATAGTGCTATCTACACCATGGGTGAGGTTGGTATAACTGAATTGCTCAGGGGTGGAGGGTGTGTGTGTGTGTGTGTGTGTGTGTGTGTGTGTGTGTGTTTTTTTACACCCTTGAGCAATATAGTTATACAGGTGTAGTTTTATAGTGTCGACCTGGGCTAAATGTCCTGGATTTTGTGCTGTGTTAAATCTGAATTTGGTTGAATGTCATTTTTGAGGATATGCATTTTTTTGGTTGAAGCACATGAGAGTTGGTAGATTGGAATCCTCTTCCTGGGGCTGGTCTATGCTACAAAGTAAGGTCGGCTTAACTACATTGCTCATGCTGTGTGCGATGTAATTAAGCCGAGCTAAGCCTTGGCATAGGGACTGATAGGAATTCTTCTGTCAATCTAGCTACCGGCTCTTGGAGAGGTGGATTTACTACAGCAGTAGAGGAATCCTTTCCATCTCTGTAGTGTCTACGCTACAGTGCTACTATGGCACTGCTGCTGTAGCGTTTCTAGCGTAGACATAGCCCCAGCTTTGCCAGTAATGTGCTATCTGATCTTGGGCAGCTCTTTACACTCCTGTGTCTGAATTTCCACATCTGTAAAATGGAGGTTTTTATATCATTAGAACTGCAAAGTAGTCGTATTTAATATAAGAAAGTATTTCCTTTTAAAAACTGAGGTATTTAATCTGTGGAATTTATTACTACTAGATATAATTTAGGCCAAGGGCCTAGTAGGATTAAGAAAAAAATTAGATATTTTTGTGGCAGAGAACATCTATGGTTACATTAGACAAGATTTAAAAAAACAATTAGAAGAGATATAAGCCTTTATGCTTCAGGACATAAGCCAACCTCATTTCAGTTTGCACACTCTTGCACTCTGTTCTTAAAATTGGAAAGATTCCATCTGGAGCAAAAAGAAAAATCCAGCATTGCAGCTGGAGAGGTTGTGGTTAGCTGCTGCTGCTCATTAAATAAAGAGATAAATGTTTAGGCAAGGCCCCTGCAGCTGGTTAACATTGTTAGTATCAAAACCACTGCTTTGAAAATGCCCTTCCTTTCCTAAACATAGTATCTGGGGCTTTTCCTAGTCAGTTATTGAAATTCAATCCCAAGAGAGAACATGTTCAAAAATGCAGGAAATTGCGTCATAAAACACTTAAGCTTATTTAAGTAATGATAATGGATTCACTTACCACGAGGGAACTGTAATAAATAGGATGGGTGAGTTCAGGACAGAGAATGTTTCTACCATCTCTAATAGAGGCTATAATAGGAGGGTGGATTTGATTTAAATCAAATTGATTGAAATCATGATTTCAATCATGAGTCAGGAAGACTTGATTTAGTCATGGATTTCTACATAAAAGTGCATTCTTGTTGGTTGTTATAACCTTAATACTTATTCTTCGCAACTCAGAAATAGATGTAGGTTTCATTTTTAGGTACACACTATACATTTTTAAAGTGTTTTGCAAACTTTTCAGATTAGTTTTACAGCTATATCAGAAAATGAATGATTGTTTGGTTATCTCATTTATCAAAGGTAATTGAAGCAGATATTTATGAAGTCATTGGGAGGTGAACTATCTCCAATTCAACAGGTTAATCATTAATATTTAGAGGATTTTCTTGCCATGCTGTATTAGGAGATCACCAGACAGACATTTAGATTGTTTTATTTAACTGAAAACAATGTTGTGTATTCTGGATTTTTTTCTTCAACAGCAAACATATAATATTTTAACAAAACAAGCATATGATTTTTTTAATTATCCATTCAAGTTTTTTAAAATCAGGTTTGTTTTGGTTAAAAATTGTTTTTAACTAAAATGGTTAAATGAAATATTTAAAAAAACAAAACAAAAATTAAATAGACTGTCAGCCAGGTCAACACGAGAAACTTAAAATATTGGCTTCTGCAGCTAACTCAGTCTTCTTCACCATCATTTTCCTGTTTTGTTCATAATCTGGAAAAGAAAAACAAGCTTTCCTGCTTTTTCAGGTCCCAAACGATTTCTCAATTTGGAATGAATTAGTCCAAAGGAAGAAAATATTCTTTCTACATGGACAGAAGAAGTTACTGCTGTTACAAGTGAGACTATCACTTCAACAGTCTCTGAATCCAAGTGCTTAAGTGACTTCCACCAGTTCACTGGTGTGACTTTCTTTAAAATATCATCAGCAAACATATTTCTTGAATGGTTCATCTTTAGCTCTGAAGTTTATTATAGTTGGCATTATGGAGGGATGATTGCTGGATGTCCATGTCATAGCCAACTCCTTTTCTTCAGCAGTTAAGGTTTGACCCTCGTACCAAGTATTGAGACTATTTGCAAGAAAATGAGCTGGAGATAGTGCTTGTCCCATTCATTTTTTTAATGCTTGTAATTTAACTCTGTCATTGCATGTTTCTCTCTTTAAGATCTCACTCAATTCCTTCCAAATTTCAACAGCATCAGCAATAAAACAGCTATTTCCATGCATTTTGTTAAAGACTACAGAAATAGGCTTCAGGATACTCAGCATGTGTTCAACATGTCTCTTAAGCCCAATGTTGAGAACTTGGGCTGTGACAATGCCATCTATCTTTTCACAATTTTGTTCACAAACTGTCATCAGATTAGGCCAGTTCTTGCATAGAATATCAGAGTTGGAAGGGACCTCAGGAGATCATCTAGTCCAACCCCCTGCTCAAAGCAGGACCAGTCCCCAGTTTTTGCCACAGATCCCTAAATGGCCCCCTCAAGGATTGAACTCACAACTCTGGGTTTAGCAGACCAATGTTCAAACCACTGAGCTATCCCTCCCCCCTGTGAGGCTGCAGTTTTAGGTGTGGCAGGTAAAGCACTTCTGTGAGGGTCTCCCAGGCACAGTGAGTGTCTGGCCATTACAGGAACTGACTCCTTGCAGGAGAGACACCGCTTGGAGTAGAGAGAGCCAGACAAGCCCCTGGGCAGGGGTGTCATCCTGTAGCAGGGAAGAATATGCAGAAGAACATCGTCTTTACTTTTTTTTTTTTTTAAACTGAAAAAGAAAATAATTATAAGTCTATTAGATGCGGGGGGGAGGGGGAATGCTCCCAGACAGGGAAGAAAAGTGAATATATAGTGCTCAAAACTATGCTATGCACTACGCGCATTAAGTCGACGGAGTACGTCCTCACTACCGTGGTTAGCATTGACTTACAGAGCGATGTACTGTGGGTAGCTATCCCACAGTTCCTGCAGTCTCCGCCGCCCATTGGAATTCTGGGTTAAACTCCCAATGCCTGATGGGGCAAAAACATTGTTGCGGGTAGTTTTGGTTACATGTTGTCAGTTGCCCCTCCCTTCATGAAAGCAACGGTAGACAATCGTTTCACACCTTTTTTCCATGCGGACACCATACTGCTTTCAGCAGACGGTGCAGTAGGACTGCTAACCGTCACCGCTTCCGCTGCAACTGTGCTCTGCTGCTATTGTTTCAATAGTGAATTTCTCCATGTTGTCTGTCATTGGCTCCCGGGTACGTGTGTTCTTCCTCGGGAAACGTGCGCGGTGCTAACCATCATCCTCCACCTCTTCCGCTGCAACTCTGGTCTCCTGCTCTCATGAATCCACCTCGCAGGTCGTCTCATCGTTCTCTATAAATATCTATTCTCGTGGCATCTGTTGTCAGCCACCGCTTCCTCTGCAACTCTGCTCTCCTGCAGACGCCATACCACGGCAAGCATGGAGCCCGCTCAGATCACCGCGGCAGTTATGAGCATTTTAAACACTTCATGCTTTATCCTGCAGTACGAGCAGAACCAGTACCTGCAAAAGCAGGTGAGGATGTGACGGCAGCATGGTGACAAGAGTGATGAGGACATGGACACAGACTTCTCTCAAAGTACGGGCTCTGGCAATTTGGACATCCTGGTGGCAATGGGGCAGGCTCATGCTGTGGAACGCCGATTCTGGGCCTGGGAAAAAAGCACAGACTGGTGGGACCGCATAGTGTTGCAGGTCTGGGATGATTCCCAGTGGTTGCGAAACTTTTGCATGCGTAAGGGCATTTTCATGGAACTTTGTGACTTGCTTTCCCCTGCCCTGAAGCGCAAGAATACCAAGATGAGTGCAGCCCTCACAAGCAAGTGGCAATAGCCCTCTGGAAGCTTGCAACGCCAGATTATCGGTCAGTCGGGAATCAATTTGGAGTGGGCAAATCTACTGTGGGGGCTGCTGTGATCCAAGTAGCCAACGCAATCACTGAGCTGCTGCTATTAGGGGTAGTGACTCTGGGGAAATGTGCAGATCATAGTGGATGGCTTTGCTGCAATGGGATTTCATAACTGTGTTGGGGTGATAGACGGAATGCATATCCCTATCTTGGGACTGGACCACCTTGGCAGCCAGTACGTAAACTGTAAGGGGTACTTTTCAATGGTGCTGCAAGCACTGGTGGATCACAAGGGACATTTCACAGACATCAACGTGGGATGGCCAGGAAAGGTACGTGACACTCGCATCTTCAGGAACTCTGGTCTGTTTGAAAAGCTGCAAGAAGGGACTTACTTCCCAGACCAGAAGATAACTGTTGGGAATGTTGAAATGCCTATAGTTTATCCTTGGGGACCCAGCCTACCCCTTAATGCCCTGGCTCATGAAGCCATACACAGGCACCGTGGACAGTAGTAAGGAGCTGTTCAACTATAGGCTGAGTAAGTGCAGAATGGTGGTAGAATGTGCATTTGGATGTTTAAAAGTGCACTGGCGCAGTTTACTGACTCGGTTAGACCTCAGCAAAACCAGTATTCCCATTGTTATTGCTGCTTGCTGTGTGCTCTACAATCTCTGTGAGAGTAAGGGGGAGACATTTATGGTGTGGTGGGAGGTTGAGGCAAATTGCCTGGCCGCTGATTATGTGCAGCCAGACATCAAGGCGATTAGAAGAGCATAGCAGGGTGTGCTGCACATCAGAGAAGCTTTGAAAACCAGTTTCATGACTGGCCAGGCTATGGTGTGACAGTTCTGTTTGTTTCTCCTTTATGAAAACCCGCCCACTTGGTTCACTCTACTTCCCTGTAAGCCAACCGCCCTCCCCCTTCGATCACCGCTTGCAGAGGCAGTAAAGTCATTTTTGTTTCAAAATCATGCATTTTTTATTAATTCATCACACAAATAGGGGGATATCTGCCAAGGTAGCCTGGGCGGGGTGGGGGAGGAGGGAAGCACCAGGTGCGGTGGTGGATGAGGGGAGGAGGGAAGGACAAGGCCACACTGCACTTCAAAACTTGCTGAATGCCAGCCTTCTGTTGCTTAGGCAGTCCGCTGGGGTGGAGTGGTTGGGTGCCCAGAGGGGCTCCCCCACTC
This sequence comes from Dermochelys coriacea, assembly GCF_009764565.3. NCBI lineage: Eukaryota > Metazoa > Chordata > Testudines > Dermochelyidae > Dermochelys > Dermochelys coriacea. Next base: position 51,571,560 of record NC_050076.1, read on the forward strand.
CGGGTTCTTGGGTGTCTGGGTGAGGAAGTTATGGAACTTGGGGAGGAGGGCGGGCTGTTACACAGGGGCTGCAGCTGCAGTCTGTGATCCTGCTGCTTTTCCTGCAGCTCCACCAGACGCCGGAGCATATCCGTTTGATTCCCCAGTAGCCTCAACATTAAAATAATAAGACACATTTTAGAGAACAGTGAGTAGACTCTTTCACTGTGAACCAAGCTGTTAACATTACATAGTACATGTGCTTTCGGTACAAGTTCTCATTTTGCCTCTTATATTGAGGGCCTGCCGGTTTGGTGTGTGATCTCACACATGCAGGGTTGGGCAACAGAATTCGGCTTGCTGGCAGCCATGGTAAGCCACAGTCTTTCGACTTCTTCAGCCTTCATAACATGTGGGAATGGTTTCAAAGAGCAGCGCTCTCTTTTCCCATGCCAAGCACCCATTGGGTTGTCCATTTAAAAGGAGGGGCTGAGGTTTAACGTGCAGCACAAACACAACTAACCACTCCCCCCGCCCCCCATCCAATTCTCTGGGATGATCGCTTCACCCCTCCTCCCACCGCGTGACTAGTATCAGGGAAGATCTCTGCCAGCCAAATGCAAACAGCTCAGCGTGAATGGGCTCCCTCCCAGCATGTGGCTAAAAGCGGGGATGATTTCTTTTCAGCCATAGGCAAACAGCTCAGCAGGAACGGCCACCTCTGAATGTCCCCTTAATAATGTCCCTGGAAGATTTTCGCTCCATCCCCAGACATGTTAACAGACTTTTCCAGTAGCCGTACTGTCCGCGAATGCATCCCAAGTTTTCAGGGCGCATTAATCATTAAACACGCTTGCTTTTAAACCATGTATTATATTTACAAAGGTACACTCACCAGAGGTGCCTTCTCCGGCTTTATGGTCCGGGACCCCGGTTTGGGACGGTATTGGCTCCAGAGTGATAAACAGTTCCTGGCTGTCGGGGAGAACAGTTTCTCTGCTTGCCTGTTGTGCGCTATCCTCTTCCTCCCCAAAATCCTCATCCCTGTTGTGTGAGACTCCCCCCTTGCAGGTGTCCACAGACAGGGGTGAGTTAGTGGTAGGGGCATCCCCTAGAATTGCATGCAGTTCATCATAGAAGCGGTATGTCTGGGGCTCTGACCTGGAGTGGCCGTTTGCCTCTTTGGTTTTTTGGTAGGCTTGCCTGAGCTCCTTAATTTTCACACAGCATTGCTGCAGGTCCCTGTTATACCCTCTGTCCATCATGCCCTTGGAGATTTTTTCAAATATATTGGTATTTCATCTTTTGGAACGGAGTTTTGATAGCATGGATTTGTCTCCCCATACAATGATCCGATCCAGTACCTCCCGTTCGGTCCATGCTGGATCTCTTGCGATTCTGGGACTGCACGGTCACCTGTGCTGATGAGCTCTCCATGGTTACCTGTGCTGATGAGCTCACCATGCTGGCCAAACAGGAAATGAAATTCAAAAGTTCCCGGTGTTTTCCTGTGTACCTGGCTAGTGCATCTGAATTGAAAGTGCTGTCCAGAGTAGTCACAATGGAGCACTCTGGGATAGCTCCCGGAGGCCAATACCGTCAAATTGCGTCCACGCTACCCCAAATTCAACCTGGCAACGTAGATTTCAGCGCTCATCCCCTCGTCGGGGAGGAGTACAGAAATCGATTTTAAGAGCCCTTTAAGTTTACAAAAATGGCTTTGTCGTGTGGACAGGTGCAGGGTTAAATCACACTAACACTGCTAAATTCGACCTAAACTTGTAGTGTAGACCAGGGCTAAGTATCTTCATCCATAGGTCTCAGTACTTTGCAAAGGAAAGTAAGCATCATTGTCCCTGTTTTACATATGGGGAAACTGACAGATGGAGGGAGTGACTTGCCCAAAGTCACTCAACAGGGCTACAACAACACTGAACACAACAATAGGGAAATGGCAGAGTGGGAATAGAATCGGGTTTCCTGAATCTCAGGCCAGAGTCCTATCATTTGCCTGCACTAAGGGGAAAAGATGTATTTCTCAAGTAGTCTGTCTTTAATAGTTTTGCATACCTTCAAATTAATTGATAAATGTTTAATAAAGCTTTCAGAAGATGTATTGTTCAGCAGATCATTTGAGAACATAATCAGGCTTGATTAAAATGCAGATTCTTGGTATGTTTGTATGCTCGCTATAGTGAAGTCCAAGTTTATTTGGACCATAACTATTTTATACCTAATAAAATAAACCTTTTCTAAAAACTTGGGCATCCGCAACATGCATTAGTGGTCATTGTGTGCACCAGAAATGTTCAGGGGAGACACTGTATTTGCATATGAATAGATCTTTTAAATGGGATGGTTAATTCATTAAGATTCACTAAGATTAAAAGCAAATTAGAAAATCTTAACTCTTAACACAAACAAAATTTAAGAGTTCATAAATGGCTCCAGGGATTAGTAATGGGTTATGGAGCCTTCTGCCTCTGACGGCAGTGGCTAGTGATAAGATACAATAAAAAATCATGGGCTTGTGTTTTTACAAAACCTGCATTTGGGATCTTGTTCAAGCTGTGTCCTTTTAAAATCATGTATTTTTGATTGCGATCTTGTTTTTTAGTCCACTTCAGTTCTGATATAATTTTAACAGCTAATGCTTCACAAGCTAACATAAAAACAGCCATACTGGGTCAGCCCAATGGTCCATCTAGCCCAGTATCCTGTCTTCTGACAGTGGCCAATGCCAGGTACTTCAGAGGGAATTAACAGCACAGGTAATCATCCAGTTATCCTTCTCCTAACAACCATTCCCAGCTTCTGGCAAACAAGCTAGGAACACCATCCTTGCCCATTCTGGCTAATAGCCATTGATGGACCTATGCTCCATGAATTTATCTAGTTCTTTTTTTTAACCCTCTTATAGTCTTCCCTTCACAACATCCTCTCGCAAAGAGTTCCATAGGTTAACAGTGAGTTGTGTGAAGAAATACTTCTTTGTTTTAAACCTGCTGCCTATTCATTTCATTTGGTGACCCCCTAGTTCTTGTATTATGTGAAGGAGTAAATAGCACTTCCACACTCATCATAATTTTATAGACCTCTATCATATCCCCCTTAGTCATCTCTTTTCCAAGCTCAAAAGTCCCCGTCTTATTAATCTCTCCTCATATGGAAGCTGCTCTATACACCTAATCATGTTTGTTTGCCCTTTTCTGTACCTTTTCCAATTTTTTTGAAATGGGGCGACCAGATCTGCACTCAGTATTCAAGATGTGGGCATACCATGGATTTATATAGAGGCAATATGATATTTGCTAGAGATTAATGCTGTATAGCATTTAAAAGCTGGTATTCCCAAATGGCCTTTAAATTGTATAAACTCTAGCAGTGTGAGAGAGAATCCTGGAAGTGCAAAAGAGAGGTACCCTCTCCCCCCAAAATAATCCAAGCATAAAATGGCTATCAGAATGATATGAGTTCAAGATCCTGCAGCTTTCCTCCATCCGGACTAGGTAGGCCTAACCCCACACAGTTGCCTTGTGCTTGCTCCCCAATGTGGTACACATCCATTTCTGCTGAGAGGGGGAAGGACGGAGCCTATCCAGGTGAGGTGAAGGGTTGAGTCTGCATCTTCACAGATACCTTATTTTGTCCCATAGGATTTCACCCTCACTGTCCCCAGTACCTTGTGTTGGTATAGTTTTCTTTGGGGTAGGAGGGCTATACGGTGCATCCTTCACAACTCCTTTCATAGTTATTAACTCCTAACTAGGCCCTGACTGAGCAACAGAAGTCTCATTCGCTGCTCTGTCAGCACAGAGTCTGAGATCTGAACACTGTTTTCCCTTTCAGAAATGGAAAATCCATCCTAGAAGGATGCATGTAATTGTGGGAAATATCAAAAGTATTCTGATGTTGAGTTGATAAGCTCAGAGCTTCCACAGGCCGTGTATAATACCATGCATTGGTGATGTCATTTACTAACTTGACATTGAACTGTACTTGGCAAGACAAAGAGAAATAATTCTTTGAATCCCTTGGCTTGACTCTTCCCCTTTGAATCCTATTCCTTAATGGCTTTCCTGGTATTGTTTTTTATGCAGAGAGCTGGCAGGCTAGAGAGCCTCTTTTGTAAATTCCTCTTCCAAGTGTTCCACAGGGCTAAAATCATTCAGGGTATTCCTAAGCTTTTCAACTCAAATCAGGGTAGCTTGCTACGAAGTTTTTGTTCTGATCAGAAATTAGTTAAATTGCTCTCACATCCTCTAGATATTGGAGACTTTCTAAGTGATTACTACAGTAGGATATGTTTCAGACTAGCAGCCGTGTTCGTCTGTATTCGCAAAAAGAAAAGGAGTACTTGTGGCACCTTAGAGACTAAAAAATTTATTTGAGTATAAGCTTTCGTGAGCTACAGGTCACTTTATCGGATGCATGGAGTTCTTGCCTCAGGACGCTCATCTTATGGGAGAGTCTGAAATCAGGGGGCCATGGATTTAAGTCTACTGTAGCTTGGTGAATTGGGAATTGTCAGCTGTCTATGAAGCTGCAGATGAACTGTGTCGTGATGAGGTAAAGGTTTGCTTTAATCAGGCTGTGACTGTCTGGAGACAGGAAAGACTCCTTGACTAGTCAGCCAGTTGTTCAAGGCTGTTCTGTGGTTATTTTTTCTCACATTTCTTAAATTGTACAGATAGGATGTAGTCCTCGGCAGCTGCAGTACAGTATGCAGCTATTCCCATCAAATCTTTCTGCGTCCATTCCTCCTCCTCAGTGTATTCTGGTTTGTGTTTGAGGTGAAGATGTCATCAGTTTTGAATTAAAGCAGTGAGGCCGGGGGCATAAAGTCTTTCCCTGTTCATTGAATTTTGATAACTCTGTGTGCTAATTCAGAATATCCCACCCTGAAAAAGGATGCATGTTTTCTGTGTTTGGGTGGAACAGTGGTTTTTCCCCTTAAAGTTCAAATTGTTTTGTATTGGGCTTTCAGGAAAAGTTTTTAAAGCCAGGTTGACTAGCAAGTCAGTGATTGTGTTAGTTCATGAAGTGGTTTAGTTCTGTGAGCTTGATGTGTTGGTGTTTCTTCTCTGGAAGACTCAACTGATGAAGAGAGTAGACAACCAGTAGGAGGAATCGGAACATTCCCAAGTTTTTCCTGATATCTGATTGGCTGTTACTGCTTGTCAGGAGTTAGCATGCTGAGCTACAGCAATCCAGTTGATAGGTTAAATGTCTTATTCTTTGAATTTTAAGTAATATAAAGAAACTACTATATCAATAACAATCTTCTTTTAATTCTGAATTTTAGAGTTAACTCTGAATCCACCAGAAGGAATAGTAGCAGGTAAGGAGTTGTATAGAACTCATGTGATGTAGGTATGTGTCATTGACTGTTGCTCGTAAAGCAATGATGTATCTTTTTTTTTTTTTTTTTTTTTTTTTTTAAATAGGGCCTATGAATGAAGAAAACTTCTTTGAATGGGAAGCCTTGATCATGTGAGTTGATACTCCTTTGGAGTTAAACTTCATCTTACATTTAACTTTTTGGACTAGCTTGTCATAAAGGAGAGCATTAATACAGAAAATCTGAATTCAGTCTTGTATAGTCTTGTGTAAAAGAGAACTCCATGCAATCTGCTCAGTCTGTATTCAAAGGGGGAAGTTGGGAACCTCTCTGCCATCAGACCATGATCTGGATTTGAAAATAGAACACTTGCACTTGAGTCGTCTTATGCTGATGGTCATATTGTTGAAGGAATAATAAAAGTTTGTGACGCTGGCCCAGTGAAGTAGTGTGCTGGGTGTAGTGGCATACCCCAGGGATCATTGCTGGCACTACATCTACTTAATGTGTATGTAAATAACTTGGAAAACAATGAGTTGCCTGATTTGCAGACTGTGAGAACAGGTAACTAAATTCAACAAAATAGGGACAGATTTTTCACATTATAAGCAGAAGAAGGCAGACAGTTTGCCAATGTTGCATCTGTTTTCCTTTAGTCTCCAAAATTAATTTTCTTTTTGCCCCCTCCAGCACTTAACCAAGGTGCCAGAATGATCTGGCAAGCTCCACATTTACTGTTATGGAGCATACAGGATCCATAGGCATTGTCTGTAGAACATATAGATGCTTACTTAAGGCATGTCTACACTTGCCATTTAAAGCTGAAAAAGTCTCTTTTTTGTACAAAAACTATGGGAGTGTCTACACTTGCCAATGACTTTTTGCAGTGAAACTAAGAAGTTACACCACAAAAAGAAAACCACCTCCACGAGAAGTGTACAGCTCTTACTGGTGATGCTTTTGAGGTGATGTGCAAGTGAAGATGCGTTCTTCCTGTTTACACAGCTTTTAGCTTCTGGAGGATATCCCACAATGCCTAGGTGACCACTCTAGCCAGCAGCTCTGCTACTCTAATGCCTGGTAAACAGACATCCACTCCTTTCCCTGTAAAACCCCCAGGAGCTTTGAAACTCCCCTTCCTGTTTTCTTGGCAAGCGCTCACTTATCTGGCCCGGTGACAATGCCTGCTCCATGGAGCAAACGATCCCCTGCATGGGGCAATGCTGAGCTACTGGAGCTTATCAATGTTTGGGGAAAGGAGGCTGTGCAGGGACCCAGGATGCCCACAAGACCCATTGTCAAAATGGAGAGAGCTGCACTGCATGGGATAGCTGCCCTAGAGTGCAGTGATGGAAGGGCTGCTAATGTAAACACTCTCTGACACCTCAGGAATTAAGTGAGTATACAAACCAGTGCTTTACTTCCACTCATTCCCTATCACTGGTGAAACTTACAGTGTAAAAACTCTGCAAGTGTAGACATACCGTTAGCTTTCTGGGAGGAGCTCAGATAATATAGGGTTAGGCATGATGTAATCAACGCCTTAAACTTCATCCAGAAGTCAGTGGGTAGCCCATGAAGATCACGTGGCACAGATGTAATATGCTGTGTGTGGAAAGCTGCTCTGTAGGCAGGCTGCCTTGTCTGGTAATAGCTGTGGTTTTGGGATGGTATGAAGGTGTAGTCTGTGCAGAGCATGTTGTAATATTCCAGTCTTGAGTTGACAAAGGTATGGTTAGGCATAGTGAGGCCTTGCATCTGAAAGGAAAGGATGCACTTTCTTGCCAATCATGTGAGAGGCTTATAGCTTTTAACTCCCTTGTGGTGTAACTAGGGATGTAAATATCAATTTAAAAAGTTAACCAGTTAAATTATTAAAATTATATCGTTTAACTGGTTAACTGTTAACGGAGGTTTCTCCGGCAGGGCGGCTGGGGCTGGGATCCCACTGGCCTGCCTGCTGCTCCCGGGGCTGCTCCAGCCTGCCAGGGCTGGGGTCCCTCTGGCCCACCGGCCCAACATGGCCAGGGTAAACAGTTAAGGTCCAGTTAATGGTAAGCCTAATGCTTACTGAACCTTTTACATTCCTAAGTGTAACTTCCACAGGGGACCATCTTTGTATGTCTGAAATAAGTTCTAACTCCTGCTGGTGATCTCTCACAAATCAGTCTCAGCTCAAAGTGGATAGTAATCTCTACTTGGGATCTGACTGGTTACACAGGCGCCAAAGAAACCCCTGTTTAGGGCAATGAGCTTCTGGCTCCGAGCCACAAAACAGCTCTCAGAGCTGATCTGTGAAGGGTAAATCTGACCCTCCCAATGACAACCCATACCTCAGTCTATAAGATTCCTCCCAATGCTTCTCAAGGAACAGGAGGTGACTTCCCTTTCCCCTACCTTAATCATAGACAAGAGGGCCAGGTAGCCCTGAATGACAGCGCACCTTGACAGCATTGGAGGAGAGGGTGTATAGCAGGCCACTCGCCCATCTAGACATGGAATGGTAAGATGAGAGCTCTGGACTTCCAGGGAGTGATGTCCCACATGGAGAGTAGTGGTATGAAACTTACCCAAAATGCATCCTTTTTCCAGTGAACTGTGTTCTGGGTTGGTAATAGTGAGGCAGACTCTTCCTAACAAAAAGTTCACACACTCTGAAAGAGTCCGTGTAGAAGTTATACCTTTTGCCAGCATTGCTGGATGCCTTTTAGGTATGTGTAACATCCTCTGGCATTAGGCAGCAGAAATAGCTCCCAGGTGTGCAATATTTCAAACAGTCATGCTTTCCAGTATTGCATGCACACGGGCTGAAAGTTCTCTGACAGTGCAGCTTTTAACTTCCATGTGGCCCCTCTAAAGGGCCAGACAAACTCCCAGATAAACTTCATTCAGCTATAAATAAATGGGTATTAATCCCAAACTGGGATGGGCCTGCACTAGTTATAAAAACTAAGGTGATGGTGCTGAGTGGTGGAATTGTAGGCTCTGCAAGCAACCTGATGCCTATTCACCATCCCTGCCAACCGGCCTTTACAGGGATACACTTACAGCATGACTTAAACTTTAAAAATGTTGAAATTATTGACATCAAATGAAAACGGAATACTGTCTGTTACCATGGTTGTAAGAACTTACCTAGCCTGTTTTGGTGACTGGACCACTTGAGGTCTGCAGCCCATGAAGTGGGTGAAGGTGATATTTTTAATTAAGAATGGGATCTCTGACTTGTTCTGGAAGGAGAAAAATATTGGTTTGAAATGATATAACCAATTAGTACCCCGTCTTAATAAAATTTTGGCCTGGGAAGCAGGCTTGTAAGTTCAAGATTTCTTTGATATCAGTGGGAGGATATTGTGGATCCTCTGCGTCTCTGAAAATAAGATAATTGAATGTCTAAATATGCATTCATTGCCGAACTTTTAGGCATTCGAGTCCAGAAATGTTTACCATGATTCTTTATGCAATGTCTTCTAGTTGGAAATGTGGTAATCGGCATTCTTAGAAGTATGATCTCTGTAGTTGTGAAAGGTGAGCACTCACTAAGTAAAAAGAAAAGGAGTACTTGTGGCACCTTAGAGACTAACAAATTTATTAGAGCATAAGCTTTCGTGAGCTACAGCTCACTTCATCGGATGCATCCGATGAAGTGAGCTGTAGCTCACGAAAGCTTATGCTCTAATAAATTTGTTAGTCTCTAAGGTGCCACAAGTACTCCTTTTCTTTTTGCGAATACAGACTAACACGGCTGCTACTCTGACACTCACTAAGTAGTATTCTTTAAACAGTGTGATGATCTGGTTGACTTTAGAAATCTCCCAGGGTTTGACAAACTCCTTGGAGTGAGGAAGTACTGATAACTCAATTTCTTTCCCAAATAGTGAGAGCTGTCATGGAGGACACACAATGGAGAAACTTGAAAGTGTATGGTTAGGCATAAAATATTTTTGTTTCCCTTGTCACTATAATGCAAATAGCCAGAGGCTTCTTGCTGGCACTGAAAATGAACACCCTTTAAAGTGAAAACTCTCAAATACGTTTAGCTTGTGGTCTTTCTGTCAGTGCAAATTAAGCATTATTACTGTTACATTTATTTGTTTGGCGTGTGATACTAAAATTGCATTTTAACACTTGATAGATTTTGAAGCTGAATTGCAATAAAAGCAGAGATGCAGGTACCTTAGTCCTCAAAACTGTTTGTTATAAATAAAATCTTATAGAAAGTTTTAATTACTTTTAAAATGAAAATTCAATTAGTACTTTATATTTGGATGCAAGCTTCCCCCTGCATTGTGTGCAACCGCAAAATTGCAACTTCGTGCTGATGCTGCATGACATCCAGGAAACTAAATGGACTATGAAGTGCCACTAATTAATCTAGCCCTGTCCAAGAGAGATACAATGCAAAAAGTAAACGAGCAGCATAAATGATGAAATGGCAAACAGGAGGCTTGACATTTTTTCATTTTGACTAATTTAAGGGGCCTTCTGTAGCACACGTGAAGGACCCACCAAGCATAAATACAAGAATTACAGCTGGTTAAAGTAATAGGAAGACGTGTAAGTGGGAACTCTTTTTTCTCTTTTAGGAAGCAAGTTTACACAATGCAGCACTGCTGTAATAGTTAAGTTTAAGATCTTATTGATTTGAACTTCACAAGTAGCTGTTTTTCGGTTCCATAAAGCCATATGTATTTACCTATCCCAGATGATTGTATTAAGAGGTGTCTTTCTAACGCACAAATGTGTATGAAACGGATCAGAGTGCACATTTGTGATGCTATTGTGCCACTCGAATACAGCTGAGTTAATAGAGGTCTGCAGGTTGGATCTTTAGAAAAGGGGTAATTGGGTCATACAACATAGTGATAAATTGTTGCAAAATGTCAAAGGATTTAATCAAAATACTGGATAATATCTTACCACTGTGTGGGGTCCAAGAATTTATTAAGAAGAAAAGGAGTACTTGTGGCATCTTAGAGACTAACAAATTTATTTGAGCATAAGCTTTCGTGAGCTACAGATCACTTCATCGGATGCAACAGACTCCAACCGATGAAGTGAGCTGTAGCTCACAAAAGCTTATGCTCAAATAAATTTGTTAGTCTCTAAGGTGCCACAAGTACTCATTTTCTTTTTGAGAATACAGACTAACACGGCTCCTACTCTGAAACCCAAGAATTTATTGTGCAAGTTCATGAATTTAATATTAACATTTCAGGACCTTTTTAGTATTCTGCCTTATGAACTTCAAAAGCAGTGTACCATGAAAGCTTATGCTTGTGTTAAAGAAACAGCTTAGCCCACCAAAATGATACAGAAGCACTCATTAAGAACTTTGTTAGCCTAAAGATTGCTTTTTTAAAATATAAACAATACAAATTCAAGCCAATTTTTCAAAAATCTGTCTTGAAAAGTAATTAGATCTGTGTTTAGACTTAGAACTTTTGTTTGGAGAAGGGTTTTTTGTATCATGGAATTCCCCTTTATTAGGATCTGATGAGGTGGTGGTTTTTGGTAATTTTCCAGCTGTCACAAATACAAAAGAATCCATTTACAAATGTACAGAAAACAGTGATTATAGAGTTGCCTATCCTCTCATCAGTTTGTCTCACCCTATTTTGGCAGACACCTGGATGACGGTTTTCTCTCCATAGTGTTGCTCCTCCCACCATAAATAGCATCTTATTGATGGACTCCAGAGTTTCTTCTGCTCATGTTGTATATTAAACCAATAGTGCATCTCTTCCACCGTGTACACACAACCCAACAGAAAAATATTTCCATTTATGATGATCAAAATGTAGAGAGCATTTTTCTTATTTTTCCTACTTGAGAACTTAGAGTTTGATTTAAGGATCTTTACTTTGTATATTTTGACATGTGGTGTTGACAGTTTGGGTTTGAATGGTTATAAAGCTTTAACCATTTGAATCTCAGCATCTATTATTATTAAATAATTGTCTGACCCTCCCATAATTTCCAGCAATTGTGATGATATAAATCAGTAAAAATGCTTAAAAATAAACATGTCAAATTTATATTTTAAAAATCAAATTCTGCAAAGTCTTTTTACCCTATAGAGTAATAGGCACTGCTCCCCATATTGTCTTTCTCAGCAGCTTTTCATGCATTTTGATCAGAAAGGGAAATACAATAGAGCATTGAATGCTAGAGCTCTAAGGACCTGTGAACAGTTGCCCGATACCACCGTCTGTGATCTCTGACAGAGAAGAACTGAACTATTCAAGCATTTTAATTTATCAGTAAATCTTCTGAAGGATGGTGTAAGGCTATGTGGTCTCATCTAGCCTCTCTTACAGCTGTTTGTAGTCAGTAATAATGTCCTCTGAGTCCTAAATATCATAAATTTTGTTAGGAAGTTTTAACAGTCAGCACCAGTGATGCTGGACAGAAAATGATCTCTGCTGTTTGGCTGCAGAGACAGCCATCTGAGGACGACTATGGTTGCTTGTGACATTCTATGCCTTGGGGGAGCATACTGTAACCCCCATATTCCTCATTTTCATATAATTGTGCATATGAAGCATGCCTTGCATGGTATCGGGGAAAGGTTATGATCTGCTGAAAGTCACTTCTCTATCCATATATTTGTATCATTAATGCATATGAAGTTATGAGAATTGTGTTGTATGGTGGTCACTAAAACATGCCATAAGTTGAGGAATCAGCCAGATATTCGCTCCCCAGAGGCAACAGCAAGGAAAGTAACCAACGCCTGGGTGGAGTGTCAAACAACCCATCAACAGCCATTGTTCAGCAAGGGAGCTACAATGCAATGACTCCCCTGCATGAGGCCACACCAGGGGAATTGCTCAACCTTGCTTGGAGAGACTCAGCAATGCCCCCCAGACATGCCTGGACTTGTGCTCCCCAAGCACATGGACTGAGGGTATAAAACAGATAGGGTGGACACATACTGGGCCCTTCTCCTGCCCCCACCTTCACTGCAAACAACTAAGACACTGAGAAGAAGACAAGACTACAACAGAGGAGATTGGCCCAGATTTAAGGAGCAAACTTCTTTGTTAAGGAATGCAATATCCAGTGGGTTGAGGAAAACTGCTTAAATCTAGATGTTGCCCAGTCTAATAGAGTCGAGAGTTTAGACTGCATGCTTATATTTTATTTTAGTTTGGTAACCACTGTGACTTTTTGCCTATCAATTAAAATCTATCTTTTGTGGTTAATAAATTTATTTGTTTGTTCTACCTGCAGCAGTGCGTTTGGTTTGAAGTGTGTCAGAGGCTCCCCTTGGGATAACAAGCTGTTACATATCCATTTCTTTGTTAAATTGACGAACTCATATAAGCTTGCAGCGTCCAGCGGGTATAATTTGACGCTGCAAGATGGAGGTTCCCAGAGTTGTCTGGGGCCGGAGACATTGGCGAGTGTCATTCGGTTGCACAATCCAAGGAGTAGCTTATATGCCAGAGGCTGTGTGTGAACAGCCCAGGTGTGGGGGTTCTCACAGCAGAGCAGGGTAAGGCTGGCTCCCAGAGTCAAGGATTGGAGAGACCTAGCAGATCACTGGTCCGGATAACACCAGGAGAATGTCACATTGATAATACCATATTTCTAGAGCTGTGCTTCCCTTAGTTACACTGATGGTGAACAGAGGAAAAATACCCTGTTAAATGGAATGGAAACAGTCATTGCCTCCTTCAGAAAAGCACACCTATAAAACTCCTTGAAAAACGTGATAACTCATCCCGGGCCTCCAGACGCCAATGTTACCTGCTGCCTCATCACTAGCCAAACGTTCCCAAGCGAAGTAATTAACCACGGTACTCTGTTAACATCCTAGCTGCCTCACAGTCAGGGTTCAGACCCAGGCACAGCCCAGAGATGGCTCTGGTGCACTAAAGGACAATCACCTCATAACCATGGGCACTGGACCTCTCTGCTGCCTTTGACCCAATGGACCTGAAGGTGCTACTAACCCCCCTCCCTGACATAGGAGGAGCAGATGGCCCAGCTCTACAGTGGCTCCAGTTGTTCCTCTCCAGCAGAACAGTAGTGGTGGTAACTCTTCCTCCTCTCTGAGGGCCTTTGGGGTACCACAGGACCCAGACTATCCCCGTTTCTCCACTATCTGTGTGAGACTACTGGTGAAGAGAGCGAGATGCCATGGGCTCAGCTGCCTAAAGTGTGGTGATAGCACTCAACTCTAGATCTCATTTTCAAATGATGCAGCTGCTGCCACTACTACTGTGTCAGAATGCCTACATGAAATTAGCTCTTGGATGAAGAGCAGCTGGTGCAAGCTAAATCCAGGCAAGACTAAAGTGATGCTGGTCACAAGGAGGGAAACACTTTTTGAAGAAGTGACCAAGACATTCTCTGTCTTCCATTGAAGGCTCACAGCCACCATTTGTCAAAGAGGTGTAGCCTCAGGGACCTATCTGACTCTGCTAAATCTGGATGACCAGGTACCATCAGTTTCCATGTATACCAGTAGCTTCATCCTTTCCTTCTCGACAAGAACCTGAATGTGGTGTTTCATGCATTTGTCTCCTGCAGGCTGGATTACTATAACTTGTATCTAAATGTGAATACCATGCACAAGTTAGTACATAATGCATCTGCCCACCTTCTCCATGACTCAGGCTGTCATCACATCAAGCACCTGTTCCCATCCCTTCACTGGTTCCTGGTCAGGTCCTGATGCCAGTTTACGGTCCTAATTTTCAATGCAGTTAATGGATCAAGCCCCAGCTACATGAAAGACCAAATTTTGATCTGAGAATCACCATGACAGCTGTTTTCTTCTGGGACAAGGCAGATCACAAAGCTCGGGACCGAGCACAGAGGACTGGGAACAAAGCATTCTCTGGTGAGTGGGTTCCAGCAATGGAACAGTCTTCCAGAGGAATTCAGATGAATCCAGAGTCTGACCATCTTTAGGAAACATTGCAAAGCCTTCCTCTTTGAGAGAGTCTTTCCACCATAAGTAGGCTCACAGCACTCTTCCCCTTTCTATTCCCAAGTCCCTACTCACCAATGGGAGGGGGGAAACCTACATCTAATACATCCCAGAGTGATGTTTGCTGCTTTATTTATTTATTTATTTATTTATTTATTTGCAGGAGTGTTACACTGTTGACTCATATTTAGCTTGTGATCCACTCTGACTCCCAGATCTCTTTCCACAGTACTTCTTCCTCGGCAGTCATTTCCCATTTTGTGTGTGTGCAACTGATTGATTTGTTCCTTCCTAAGTGGAGTACTTTGCATTTGTCCTTATTGAATTTCATCCTATTTACTTCAGACCATTTCTCCAGTTTGTCCAGATCATTTTGAATTTTAATCCTATCCTCCAAAGCATTTACCAAACCCTCCCTGCTTGGTAATCTCTGCAAACTTTATAAGTGTACTCTTTATGCCATTACTGTATCTAAATCATTAATGAAGATATTGAACATAAATGGACCCAGAACCGATCCCTGTAGGACCCCATTTGATATGCCCTTCCAGCTTGTCTGTGAACCTCTGATAACTATTCTCTGGGAATAGCCAGCCAGTTTGAACCCACCTTATTGTAGCTCCATCTAGACTGTATTTCTGTTGTTTATGAGAAGGTCATGCAAAACAGTACCAAAAGCCTTACTAAGATATACCACATCTACTGCCACTACCCTACCCCCATCCACAAGACTTGCTTCCCTGTCAAAGAAAGCTATTAGGTTGGTTTGACATGATCTGTTCTTGACAAATCCATGCTGACTATTACATCTCACCTTATTATTTGCAAGGTATTTGCAAATTGATTGCTTGATTATTTGCTCCATATAATTATTTGTTCCATAGCTGGATCTCCTCAAGCAGGAATGCTTTGTCCAGGGCCTTGTGATTTCCGTTATTCCAGAGGAGCACAGCTTTCTGAGAAAGTTAAAGATGTGAGATTTGCATGATCAAAAGGTAGTTAGTTATTAGCCATGTTTCGGCTCTGTGCAGTATCACAACAGTTTAGCTTGAGAAGTGATGACTTCAAGCTGAAACTACGGGGATGCATGTAGGTGGGCAGAATGTAGTTCCCAATGTGAACTTTGCTGAGGGGAACTCCAGGATTTATGTGTAGCAACACATATTTTGTGATAGTTGGTTTTGCACTTCATTTGAAAGATGCCATTTCCAGCAGCTCCCTAACACCACACTGGAGCATTGGATCCATACTGTACTGACTAGAAGGAAAGAGTACGAGTCACTGTGGTGCCATAATAACTTCTGCATCATCTAGGTTTTTCCTGGAGGTGTCAAACTACTCAACACACCCGACGCTGATTAGCATGGGAAGTCAGACAAGATCATAGAATAAGGTGTTGAAGCTTCAAGTTTTGTGGAGCGCTTTGCGATCCTTTCCGTACCAGTTAGTGGGATTACCAAATAGCTGCTTAACTTTAGTGCTCTTGGCATACTACTTGAATTTAATGGGATGCTGTCAAGTTGTTTAGGTCTAAAATTCACATCCTTCATATGCATTTTGTAGTAGAAAATCCCATCTTGGTTTCGCTTCATGGTTTCCCTTTGAACTTGATCCCCGCAGCAACAAATGACTAAAACAAAAACAATTGGCCTGTTTAACAGAGGTCCTAAAAATGGGGCATATATGATCATGCATTAGCATATCTGAACAGAGAAACCCCCAGAGTTTCCTGTTGCTTTTAAAAGGGAATGTGAGGCACCAGAAACTCCACACACTTTCAGGAGTTTAATACATAAATGTATTTAAACTGTAACCAGAATAAATGTCAGCTCATGGTGTTTATTGCTGAATTGCCCTGACTAAACATGAGGAAGACAAACATGACTGTAGTATAATTTTGATTCTCACTGGCTATTGATGCGTTTCTCTCATTTTACAGTATTCTGAGGAGCAAAAAGCGCAGGTCTAGTGCCTATGTTCATCGTTTTCACTAACCCACCTGTCGAACCTTTCTAAATCCCCATACTTTTGAGGAGCAAGCTTACTCAGTTCTTCTGGCTTGTAGATCTTGAGCTTCCGTCTACAGGCCAACTAAGAGGGCAGGACAGCACCTGGGGGCTATAAAGGACAGGGAGAATCAGGTACAGAAAGATACCCAGTGACTGATATCTCCAGGATCAGAGAGCTGGACCCAGAGGAACTGTGAGAGGGCCAAAGGGAGTGAAGGATGCTCCCTGCTAAATATGCTCCCCAGTGGCAACTTCCACAGCCTTTGTGCCTGGAAAGAGTGGGGATGCACTCAGGGTAGAAGGGCTGGACTGGCTGTCCTGGGATGAGGATAGGAGAGGACTGTACCCGGAAGCCGGGGCCTGGTGGGAGATGCCCAGGCTGTATGTTGCATGTACTGTTTGAACTATGTGGGGGGAATTCTGGACTATGGTTGTGGGACTTCTGTTGTGAATTATGTGCACAGGACTTCTATAATAAATTAACACCACAAGGGCCATCTGCATTAAGAGAGGCTCTTTGGTGGGATTCTGAACGGGGAAACTGAGGCAGATGCATCTGTCATGCCATGGCCTGTCGAAGCAGGGTCACCCTATGACACTTGGTTATTTTGTGAACTAGATGCATGTGATAGAGGACACTTTCACGTGAGCTCTGATGTATGTAATTGCACGCAGCATTGTATATGCCTTGGATACGTTGCAGAACAAAAGTCTGAAAGCTGAGAGGCGTGGGGACTCCATAAACAGTAATTATGCTTCCTGAAGTGTTTAGTATTTTGTCGCAAGTGGTAAGAAGTCCTGACATGTAGTTGATACTGATAGTTCGACTCTTGGTCGGTCAGTTAGGTGAGTCCCCACCTAGTCCCTATCTTTTAAATGATTTTTGAGCTGCTATGTTTGACGTCTCTGTGTGCAGCACAACAGTGTCTTCAAAGAAGCAAAAGCACCATACCTGCTGGCTCTTTTCCCTTGACGTGCAGACACCCAAATCCTGAAACATGCCTTGGAGACAGATTACGTAATTAGCAGGATTTGTGTGGGTATAATTGAACAGAGTGTTACGACCTTCCTAGTAATTTAATGTGCAAGCTTTGATATTCCCCTCCCTCCCAACCCCATGTTTGGTTTTAAGTTTATGGGGAGTGGGATAAGAGCAGGTTAACTCTTTGTGCTCTTTAGAAGAGCTCAGGAAACATGTAATGGAAATCTGAGGTTTCTTACTAGACAAGGGTTTGGGTGCCTGCCTAGTGGTGACTGTAATAGCACAAGGCAGTTGCCATGCTAAAGTGGGAAAGACTTCTGTTGATGCATAGTTATCGCAAGGTGCACAGGCTCCTGCACAAACCCACTGCGTATCAGTGTGCTGACTGGTTACTAGATGAGGCATGGTAGGGGGTAAGAGGAAGGAGAACTGCTGCTGCTCTGGACAGTTTGTTTCTTGTAATGCCTTGTTTCCATCTGCTTCTACCAGCCTACAGGCTGCTGCTATATTGTGGGGGCAGCTCTTACACCTCCCCCAGACTAGACCTGCCAGTGATAGCCCACAGAAGAGCTAGGGCAGAGATTCTCAACCTTTTTCTTTGAGAGGCCTCCACAACACGATAGAAAAACTCCACGGCCCACTTGTGCCACAATAACTGGTTTTCTGCATATAAAAGCCACGGCCGACATTAGAGGGTAGCAAGCAGGGCAATTGCCTGGGGCCCCATGCCACAGGGCCCCCATGAAGCTAAGTTACTCAGGCTTTGGCTTCAGCAAAGGTGGCAAGGCTCAGGACCCTGGGCTTCAGCCCCATGCAGTGGTGCTTCAGCTTTCTGCCCTGGGCCCCAGGGAGTCTAATGCTGGCCCTGCTTGGAGGACCCCCTGAAACCTGATCACGGCCCCCCCAGGGGGCCTCAGATCCCTGAATGAGAACCACTCAGTTAGGGGATGCCAGCAGGACTAGAACTGCCAGTAGGAGAGGAGTGTCCCTGGGGGAAGGGAACAAGGAAGCTGCCTGCCATGTCCATGGGGAACAGGACATGTTGCAGAGCAGCAGTAGGGAAGAGAGGAACAGAATAAAACACTTATTGGGTATATACAGCTGAAATGACCCATTTCCCATTGTGACTTTTTCATGGCTGGAGTTGCTATAGGGATCTTACGTGACACTGAGGGCTAGTTGACACTAGAAGTGCTACAGCAGTGCAGCTGCACCGATGTAGCTGCGCCACTGTAGCAGTCTGGTGAAGATGCTGTATGCCAATGAGAGAGGAGCAGAAGAGTGCGAAGGGCTGGATTTTGAGGTGTCTAGTGTGGATCCATGGCCTCTTCCTCCATGCTGCTCCAGTCACCTGCACCTCCAGCTGCACAGCTTGCTCCCATGCTGTGCTCTCTTTGTGTGCCTCAGGTGGCTGCATGCGTGTGACCTTTCCAAAGGAGTTAACTAGGCTTGTAGGACTAATTACTGCTGACTGTGTCTAGTGCCCTTACTCCTCCGTTTATGGCATAATATTTGGGGCTGTGTACCACCTGCACTGGGTGTTCTTATTCTTTCCCTTTCCCGCAGGCCACCTTTGGGTCGGGTGCTTCCAGATACCTAGGTGGTCTGAAGGGCCCAATGCTGGTTGGATGTTGGTATGGTATTAGTAGCTGGTAATCTTTGGTCTACCATTTTTAAGTTAAGTCAAACTCATCTGCCACCATCTGTGCTGCGTAATGGAAAGCACAAAACTTTGCCCTACCTCTTTTCAATCTATCTGCCTCTTCTATGTCATTCCTGACAGGTGTATGTATCACCTAAAACAAAGTCTCTGTTCTTGGTTTTCTTAGAGCAGTGATCTCTAACCTTTTTACACCCAAGATCACTTTTTGAATTTAAGGGCTACCCAGGATCTACCCCGCCCCTTCCCCAAGGCCACACCCCCCATCGCTCGCTCTCCCCCACCCTCACTCACTTTCACCGGGTTGGGGTTCAGGAGGGTGTGCAAGCTCTGGGCTGGGGCTGAGGGGTTTGCAGTGTGGGAGGGGGCTCTGGGCTGAGCCTGGGACAGGGGGTTGGGGTGCAAGCTCTGGGAGGGAGTTTGGGTGCAGGACAGGGCTGTGGACTGGGGCAGAGTGTTGGGGGGGCAGGAGAGGATGTGGGCTGTGGGAGGGAGTTTGGGTGCAGGAGGAGGCTCCGGGCTGGGGCAGAGTATTGGGATGCAGGAATGGGTATGGGTGTTGGCTCTGGGAGGGGGGTCAGAGCTGGGGGTTGGAGTGCCCTCTCCCGCTGGACAGCACTTATCTCCTGCGGTTCCTGGTTGCGGTGCAGCTTGGCTGCCACTAAGGCATGTTCCCTGCCTACCTCAACCTCACACCACTCCAGGAAAGCGCCAATGCACCCCTGTGGCCCCTTTAACAGGTGTGAGCGGCATGTGGCTCCGCACACTGCTCCTCTCTGCAGTTGGCTGGAAATGGGGAGCTGTGGCCAACAGGAGCTGCGGCCAACAGGAGCTGCGGGGGCAGTGCTTAAAGGCAGGCACAGCATGAGGAGGGAGACCTCTGCCCCTGCGGGGTGGTGCTGGCAGCTTCCAGGAGCGGCGTGGGGCCGGGGCAGGCAGAGAGCCTGTCTTAGCGGCAGCCCCACTGCAAAGCCGGAGATCACAATCGACTGGTTGATGGCCAGTAATCAAATGCCAGCAGTTCTCTGCTTGTAAATATCCTACAATAGCACACCCCAGGGTGTTCATCAGAGAGGAAGGCTCAGGGAACAAACTTCAGTTCCCAGAGTCTACTTGGCTGTCAAAAGCAGTGTGAAGAGGACTTGAAACCTAAGGAGAAATAACTTAACGGTGCCATTTCAATCACTTTTCCCATGCTTGTAATGACTGAGATAGTGGTCTCATGGGGCAAACCATGCTTTGTGTGCCATGGTTGTGAGGAAGGGACCCAGTCATGGGACCAACCCTCACATCTTTGAATGGGAACATTGCAAGCCTGTGTTTCATACTTTGAGGAGACAAGCTCTGAACAGCAATGACTGATGCCGGGAGTTGATATATCACCACCTTTCTCCTGAAATGTAAACTTGAAAACAAATATCAGACTTTTTCAGAACAAGTTTCAACAAGATCTTAGTCATTAGCCACCTTTAAAAGGGGGATATTGGTGGTAATGATAGCCACGCCAGGACAGGAGAAGTCTGTTGTTCAAATAGACATTAGCATGTGTTTCACAAGAATAGTGTCCTGCACATTATAAGTAATTTGCTGCTACTGATGTGCCATCTCCTAAAATGCTTTACTACTTGTATTGCAGTAGCAGCTGGCGGCCCCATTCAGGTTCTGTGCCCTGCTATGCTCAGTGTTATAAACGCACAGTCAGAGAGTCCCTGCCCCTAACCGCTTACAGTCTTTTACAAATAATCATTTTGTTACTCTTAACTGTTGGGAACTTTTTTTTTTCTGTCCCCTACCATAACTGTATTATTTGAATTTTAGTGGAATCCCAAGTGTGTGCATAATATTTTTCTTAACATTTTGACTCTTATTGCAGGAGTACTGATAGGCCAATATACTCTTCTTCCCGATTTCTTTTTGATGTTCACAACATCAAGGTTAAATTGTATTTCTCTGATTAATCCTCTTAATAAATGACTACTGCAGAGAGAGGGACTTACACTGCAGTCAGGTACTTAATTTGATTCATTTGTTTCTAGGGGCCCAGAGGATACCTGTTTTGAGTATGGTGTTTTCCCAGCTATCCTGAGCTTCCCTCTTGATTATCCTCTAAGTCCTCCGAAGATGAGGTTCACATGTGAGATGTTTCATCCAAACAGTAAGTTTGATTCAACAGGTGTTTTTTTTTTTAAAGACTTTATTTTAATACATAATTTTTTAAAGGGGCAACTGTTGTAGGAGGACACCAGGTGTTTCCACAAAGGCTGTTCTCTCTCATTTAACCCCAGATCTGGAGTGTGTGCTGGGAGCTCTCCTAACCAGTGGATAGTTTCTTGTCTTTCTGGAACTGTCTTTTCTCCTAATCTAACTCTCTCTCTTACTGTGCTTTCTTGGTCATGGTATAGCAAGGGTCAGGACTGAAAAGTGAGTCTGTCTTGCATGGGGATCGTTGCAGGAATTCTTGCAGTTATACTACATCTGAATTATCTGATTGTTTTTCTAGCCATACACCACAAGGCATACACTATCTGAATCTGGGGTAGACTCTCTTCTGTGCTGTTCTGTACTTAAATGTTGCTAATGTGAGGAATCTTTTTAAGAGAAGAAAAAGTAGCATCTGCTGAAAAAGACGGGGTTTAATGAGCTTCCTGATGTGACATTGCTGTGAGGCCGGGTGCCTCTGTTCAATATGTGGCACAGCTCAGATTCTTGGATGTGAATTTCAGCCGAGGTTTTTTTAGTCTTTTAGTGTTACTCCAATCTTTTTAACTGTTTGCTGTATCACAACCAAACTGTTTTTATGGGACTCCTCTCTGCAGGTAGGGGTTTAAAAATGTTCTACTGAATAATACTAATGCTTGTGTCCAAAAGCTCATATATTTTAAAAACCTAAAAAGCTATTCCAGAACTCAGTTCTCATTTTCTGAACAGGCTCATGGCGTTCTGCACAAAGCTGTTGGTTACTGCTTTAATTAGTTATTAAAGCAACACAGAAAACATGTGTGAACCTTTTATTATGACTCAAATTATGTGCCTGGACCCATCCTCTGATTCATTAAAGTCTGACAATACTAGAGGGAAAACTCTGGTTGCACCTGCCCTGCATGTTCCCCACCTCTAGTACACAAGCTCTGGAACGTCAACCGCTTTAAGTTCTGGTTGAGATTTAGGTACCTGACATGAAACCTGGATTAAACAAGCCATGGGATTTGTGCAGCTCCTGATCTTCACCTACTCTGCCCTTCCTGTACACTATGGTATATTATTCTGTCAGCAAGAGGGGTAGTTTAATCCACCCAGCTCCCATTGTCCTTGTCTCTGACTGACTGTCAAGGTTCTTAGACCTTGCCTGTCACCATGGGAACTGATCTCCCAGTTGACTCCTGTACAGATGCACCCTTAATGTAATGTAAGGAAAGTTCTGCAAGGAACTGAAGTTTTCACGAAGCCTGAGTGACTTAGCTGTATATATTATATAATATAGGGCTAAAATTTTCTACACTGCTTTGAAAATCCAGCAAGTCAGCATAGCAATGACCAGCAGAGGATGGAGTTCTTGGAGTGTCAGAGTATCTTGTATCCAGTTGCAGGGAGGAGACTAGCAGAGGATTGTGGTGAGATACACTCTTAATATCTCCATCTCTGTTCCAGAAGGAGTATGCTAATGAAACCTGCGGGTGAGAGTAATTTGGAACGGGTGGTGAGGACAGGGCAAAAGGCTGTAGGGGGGGCTAGAAACATGGGCAGAAAATAACGAACTGCGGTTCACTTTGGAAACTACAGGATAATGATTCTCTGGAGGTACAGTAATCCATATTACAGAGTCCCTGGGAGAGAGAAGCTTGGGCACTAGTGATGATGAAAAATGTTTGGCTCTAATTTGCTGCCTATTTTCACTGTAGAGTATTATTTTTTTCTCCTGTGCATGAGATCTGATTTTTACAACCTGCCTCTGTGACCTGGGCTACAATGATGGTAAAGTTAGTTTCTCCCTTCCTAGTTCAGGGAAGATAACAAAACACCCATAACTTGTCCTGTTGCCTTCTGAAGGGAAAGTGTCCCCTTGGGTTCAGGAGCAGCTGTGTGGAGGCAAGGGCTGAGCAAGTCTGATCATCTCTGCACATAAATCATTGCTGGGCTGAGGAGCCCAAAGGGGCAAATGCGTCATTTATAAAAAGCTTTTCATCTCCTCTGCTTCCTCTTCAGTTTACCCAGATGGGAGAGTTTGCATTTCCATTCTGCATGCTCCAGGGGATGACCCCATGGGGTATGAGAGCAGCGCTGAGCGGTGGAGCCCAGTGCAGAGCGTGGAGAAGATCCTCTTGTCAGTGGTCAGCATGTTAGCAGGTAAGGATTAGTGCCTCATCTGGAGTTGCTCAACTAGGATAGCATTTATGAAGCATGGTTAATGTCTTTACTTTGATATTTGTCTTTGTTGGGCAGTCAAAGGTCTCAGACCTTGTTCTGCAACAGCAAGATTTGTCAGTGCCATAACAGCCACCTACTGCTTTATTAATGTATCGGTACCCTCACAATACCTGGACTAGATCAGCAAATTGGTGGCTCCAGGTTTGCATGCAACCTCACACCACTTCTCTCCAGGCTAGTGGCACCGCCATGGAGATCTGTGAGGCCCAGTTACTGCTCTCTGCTATCGTGTGTGAAACCAGGGTTCAGTTTTTGGTTCTCACTCTGATAGGTCACGTCAGTAGTCAGTGTTTCAGGGACAACCCTGTAGCTAATGTAATAATATTTCACACAGACTTCTATCCTGGAGATAAGTTGCCAAAGTTTGGCTATCTAATAACTAGATAAGATAAAAATGTGTATTCCCTTGAATAATTGGTACTGAGTGATAAAAATATAATTTAGGTGCTTAGATGCTGCTATGATGAAGCCTGACTAAGAACCTAGAGAGGTATTCTGGATGTATACGCTCAGGGAAGAAATACTACCGTCGACCATAATCACAGCAATGACCATCAGGATGTAAAATCCAAGGTTTTAGGAACAGAAAACCTGAATGAACAGGATGCAAAGCATTCTACTTGTACCCATTTTTAACATCAAGACTGTTCCCAAATCAGCTCAATTACCAGTTATACATTAAACAACCTTAGGCTTAATACAGTGATGTGTAGGCCTCAAAAGATTTGGGTTGTGCCACCATCTTACCCAGGTTTTCCAATGCTCCAATAGCTGCCTGGACTCTTCCGTCCTTGTGACTTTGTTTCCCTTTTTCCCCTGCCACAAGACACACCTTTGAATATCCTTTGTGTAGCAGAGATTCTGGAAACCTCTTTCCTGGACCCTGGCTGCTGGCAGATTCAAACGATGCGCTCTGAAGTTGTGCCTACCAAAGACTGGAAACTGAAGGCAGCTGGGGCCTAGTGGAGAGGTTGCAAGAGGTATAGGGTCCCACAGTCTGATCCAGGAATGGTGAGAAAGGTCTGGAGGGTCACAGTCTTGGAAGAAGCTAGGTTTGGAGTTTGGTGATCCTTGGGTTAGTGTTTCTGTGCTCTGAACTGGTCAAATCATCTGTAGTTAGATTAATTTGGATCTGAAGTTCATGTACAGTCACAAGAGACTTCATGAGCTTTATTCCCCTCTTGTCATGGAATGGCTCCAATTCCTTTTGACCAAACCATGAAAGCAAACTGGCAGATGCAAGAGATAGAGGCTGGGAGCCAGGACTCCTGGGTTCTATTTTCAGTTGCCATTGTCTGTGTGATCCTTAAGAAGTAATTATGCTCTCCCTTTCACCACTGTTCTTTATTAATTTTGGGTAAGTCTCTGTACCTTAGTTTAGCTGACTGTAAAATGAGTTGCCAACCTCACAGGGGCTTAAATACTGTTTGCAAAGGTCTCAGATTCTTGAGGTTGAAGAAGTGAAGGTTGCTCTAGAAGTGAACATTGTGTGTGTTTCTGTGGCACTCTTCCCCCAGGTGCAGGAGAGGACCTGCAGTGGTGGGGCTGAAGAGAAATCTGGGTTTTCATGAAACTCCAGAACCAGAAAGGGATTTGCCAGGTGTCAGCCTGTAGTGTTAGAAACCTCCACTAATCTTCTGACTGCCTCATTGGTGACAAAATACTATCCTAAGTGCTGAGGTTCAGCTACTAAGAAAGCACCAATACCAATCACTTAAGTTTTCCCCCCCCAAAAAAACCTCTTGCTGAAACGCTCCTCTGTGTTCTGTGAGATATGTGAAACAAGGGGTAGGGTGGGCACTGCATGTTTAGTGGGATTTCCTCTCCAAGGGCCTCTACATTTCCCCCGGTGCAGATGGTCCCAAGCACACTGGAGGATGAATGTGCAGAGGCAGCACTTGAAGAACCAAAGTCCTCGGTGAGTAACCTGCCTATCTGTTGTGTCTTTCTCATTTCAGAACCAAATGATGAAAGTGGAGCCAATGTTGATGCCTCCAAAATGTGGCGGGAGGACAGAGAACAGTTTAACAAAATTGCCAAGCAGATTGTGCAGAAGTCCCTTGGGCTTTAAAAACAAAAAAGAAAAGAACAAAACTGCAGTGTTTTATAATTCTCTCCAGCTGACGGAGAGCAATGCTTAGTGCTGATACCAAAAAGGCAGATTTTGCAAAATTGTTGGCCTGATTCTTCCTCTATATTCTTTTTATTATTTTCCCCCCTTAAAAAGCCTCTGGCTCAGACTAAGACATGTAGCAAGGGGGTACATTATTAGAACTCAAAAATGGAGACAGTCCTATTGCAAAGGCTGTTCAATGCTACCTCATTCTGTTTTACTGAAAACATGGAGACTTTACAAAGCATGAATTTGAGCCTAGCACAGTCTTATACCCATTTTCTGCAATCCACCCCCTGGTCTCACCAAGAAAATGCACAAGTGATTGTGCATTGCCGAGCAGTGGAATCGGTCTTATGCTCCCCAGTCAGTGATTCAGAGCAAAGGTTAGTGAACGAATACTTAAGTAGCTAGATGGTCAGGATATTCATGTTTGCAGGTATTCCCAGAGCTTGTTCCAGAGAAGAGGAGTTTTAGGTGACCTGCTACAACAATCAGCTTTACATTTCTGCGTAACATCGTACCCAAAAATGTGTGCAGAAACGGAGTCATTTTTAATTGTGTGATCTCATTGGGAAATTGGAAACAGCAATGATATTCAACACCAGAGTTCACAAAAAGGTAGCTCAGTGAAAGAGGTCCTAAAACAAGAATACCTTCAGGTTGTTTTAATGTAGGTAGCGATTTTAAAGTTTTTAGCTAAGGCGACTCAAATTCTAGATGGCCATCAGTGGCTGATTCTCATGGATCCAGCTGTCTAGAATAGCCCAATATTTTTGTGTCATGCAGTCAGTCTAAATCTAGCCTTTGAATGTGCTTTTGCAAAGAAGAGATCTCAATGACTGCTTGTAATTACTCCCTAAAAATATTTATTGTAACTTCCAGTTTAAATCAGAGAGGTAGGTCAGGAAATCCAGTCTTTTCCTAAACATTTTGGTCAGCTGTTTGGTTAGGTATCTGCATCCCGAAACGCTAGGTCATCTGTGCTCTGAAAATCGGGGGTGGGGGGGAAATGGGCTCAGCTAGTCCTGCTGGGAAAGTAAAATCTTTCCAAGATATTGTGAGATGATCTGAAACACTGTTCTGCAAATACTTGATAGAGTAATGACTTGAACACTTGTCATGACAGCCCAGATCACTTACACTTCAGGTAGGGAACGTGGATTTTTGACGGTGATCCGATTTAACCCTTACTTTAACAGGAGTTGCTATTTTTAGATGCTAACTTCTCTTGCATACCTAAGTCAGTGCTGGGAGAGATCCTTATCACTGATGCCATCCTCTAGAGGATGGAAGGATGCACGCTTGCAACATTGTTCTACTGACCTCTGTATGGTATGCAGCAGGACAATGAAGAACTTTCAAACTCTACTCATTGTAGTGCCCAGACTGTAAAGCTGGTGTGGGGCACCTTCTGGTGTTCTTGCTTTACAACTGAACCTCTTGTCTAGGCCTGAATCTTCTGTAGGCATTTCCAGCAAATATGCTTCTGCTGCAAGCAATATGCAAGCAATAACATAAGCCCCTGTTGTGTGTGGAATCAAATATTGTTGACTATCTTAAACAGACTAGGATAGGAATGTCTTTTTTTGAATGAAAAGAACCAAGAAATCAAATTATAGGAATAATTACATTATTGAGAGAGCTTTGCTGAAGTATATTGCTCTCATTTCAGTATCTGGTGGCTTGCAGTTCATATTGCATACACACATGTGCTGCATGTCACTCTAGGGTGTCGTCTTTATCCATCACTGAAGAAACTCTGGGCTGGGATAACTTGCTGGATTTACCTCCATTATAGGGAGTAATTCCTATAGGTTTGGAAGAGAGCTAGTTTTGGGGGCAGGAAGATGATGGAGTAGTATTGTACCCAACTAGTATTTGCAAATGTAGATGAAGATGTAGCTTTTGTATGTGGAGTGAAGGCATTTTATGCATTGGATAGATGCAGTGTAGCTTGTGGAGTACCATAGTCACATTAGGAAACAGCTCCCTAAAGGAGGGGGCTGTATGCCTGATTCCAGACAGATTGTGATCAATCAAGAAAGGGACATGGCAGAATTAGTCTTGTTTTAAAAGCAAAATATTTTTATTCATGTGTATTCAAAGATTCATTATCTTTATTTTATGGTGGAACTTAATCTATATATTGAAAATAAAGTGATATTTTCTCCTTTCACAGAAGTATAAGAATGTATTTCTCCTTGGTTGTTTCTTTCAGTAAGTGAAAAGATAGATAGCCAGGAGAGTACAGCTTTGACTTGGGCCCCATGTGGGAAAGGCTATAGTCCACTATCATTAAGCCCACAGGAGAGATCTTCAAAGACACACAGGGGCATAAGAATTGCCAGGTGGGCTCAGACCCAAGGGCCATGACATCCAGTATCCTGTCTGACAGTGAACAGCACAAGCTGTTTTAGAAGAAGGTGCAAGAATCCTGCACTGGGCATGAAGGTCTCCTCCTGATCTCTAATAGCGACAGCTCAGCTTAGGCATAAGGTTTAATGTCCATTCCAGGATTTGTGTTTGCACTTACAACTATGGAAATGGGCAATTCAATGCTCATTTCACATGGACTTTCAGTGGGAATTGGGCATCCAACTCCCAGTTGTCTTTGCAAAATTGCCACATCCCCCTGAATTTGTCCTCTCAAAACGAAAACAGTATTTTTAGTGACATGGAACACTGATTTCAAAGAAACTTGTTATCGTTGAAAGGCAGGGCAGATTTGCTACATCAAAATGGCTTAAATCATGACTAAAATTAGTAGTAAAACCAGTTGATTTAAACCACCAATTTTAATAACTTCTGTTTAGATTTTTAAAAGTTATTAGTGGTTGGTTTGAGAACTGAAACTTGCCTTGTTCAGGTAATGGGATCTGTTTGTTTATGCCAAAATAGGTGACTTATTTACTGTACTACACAATTTATTCCTCAAAATGTTTAAACTTCATTTAAACATAACACAGTGCATTAGAATAGTTTTGTACTAGTTGCAAATGAAAAATAAAACTTGTTGATTCAAGTACTGTAGGCGAATCAAATTACTGCATAGTTGACACTCTTCATCCAAAAAGATCAGAGTACTTCACAAACTTGAGGCATGCAAAGGGTCATTTGCCCATTGCCGAAATGCCTCACCTTTGATGTTGCAGCCATTCTGTGCCAGCAACTCCGCACCTTGTAGACTTCTTACAGCTTAGGAACAGTTTATTTGATGCTGCTGCTGCTGCTGCTGTGAAATTGGATAGTCTTCAATGAGAGGCAAAATCTTTCCCTTTTAAAAAGAGATTCATGTTCAAAAGTGCTGTAATACTAGCCCCTAGTAACAGTTCTGATCAATTTGCCTTTTTCAGTGTCTGAAACAATTCAATCAGAACTTGTTCTCTGGGGAGCGTCAGAATTACAGGTAGCGTACGGTGATATATGCATGCAAGTAACTTCTTACTTTTCAATAATTGTGTATCTCTTTGGTGGATTGTTTGCTTTAGGCTTTATTAGTTTAAAAGGATACTAGCAGCATCCTGTTTAAAGGTCCCCTCTCCCTTTGGCAGAACACACACAGTGGGAAATAAGAGGTTCTTTGAAAATACTGTTGTATTAAAAGGTGTTGGAACCACATTAAACAGACTCGGCTGGAGGGCAGAGCAGCCCCGGAGGGGAGGAGGGGTGGCGGAGAGAGGAGAGGGAATGGATTTTCACCAGCTTCTTTGACCAGTTCTGACTTCATAATCAATGTCATGAAATGAAGGCATATGCCTTTAAAATGAAGCAAATGTGCTCGCTTTAGCTTATTCCCTGGGTAAAATCGCCACCAGTTGTAGAGTTTATCTTGTGACTTACCATAGTTTCCTCTTCCCTTGCCAAAGAGCCCTAGCTCAGTAAGCCTGGAGGTGAGAAGAGACTACACTGCACGGGAATCCGAAAGTACAGGCATTGGTCATTGAGATACCCAGGATTGGACATCTTGGCCCTTAAGGAACACATCTAAATAAGTGGCCCGATTTTTCTGGGGCCCTGAGCATCCTTACCTTGCTCTGAGGCCAATGGGAGCTGCTGGCTTATTAATTTGAGCAGATAAATAGAGACTTTAGGTTCTAAACTTTAGGCATCCAGCTTTGAATCTGGGATGGTGCCTTTTCATCAAGTCAATGGAAGAGCTCGGGATTGAGTATCTGCCATAGCAGACCCATACCTTGGTGGTGTAAGCAATTTCCTAATCACTGTCTTCTCAAGTGCCGTCCATGGTACCATTTAGATTGTAAGCTTTGAGGGAGGGACCGTCTTACTAGGTGCCATGGGGTTTGCTTCAGTCTATCATTGCCTCCAGGAATCCAACAGGAATATCTAGCCAGCTGATGGGAGGTGCTGGTCTGGCTGCAGGCAGCAGGACTGAAGGCAAAACCTTCCCTTGCTCCTTTCCCCCTGCCCTTTGGCCCACTGTCTAATATCCCCATTGACCAACCCCTACCTCTGAGGCTGCTGCCCATCTGGCTCCTGTTTTGGCTCCTGCACTCCTCCCTTCTAGCCCTCTCCTCCTCCCCCTGTGAGTGATTAGAGAACCCTGCTCCTCTGCCCATCTCCTATGCTGGCTTCCCATGAGCCTAGAGCCAAGCAGGGCTCCTAGCCACTGCTGCAGGCACTGGATTTTCACAGCAGCAGGACACCAGTACTGGCACTGGGATCCTCAGGGACCATAGAGTTGAGCTCACCACTCTCCAGGCTCTCGCTGGCATGAGAGGGCAGGGTGCGAGGGAGGGAGGGGAAGGATTAGCTCTTTCCCTCCCCCGGAGGAAATAGGCTCCCAGAGCTTGGTGGGGGGAAGATCCCCCAGGACATGTGACAAGCTAATGAGCTTCAATATTCCATTTAATAGATCCACATTCCATTTAATGGATCCACAAGTGTCACTGGGTTATAATAAACACCCCACACAGCTCCTTCCTGTATCTGAATCCTGCTTAGAATGGGTTCCCCATTATATCCTATGTCCTCCTGTGGCCCCCAGCACCACCTGGGAAATCCCAAAGCACCCATTTGCCTCCGGATGCCCATCCACTCTTGATCAGTTAGTCGGTTCCCCAGCTCTCACTCTCCTTGATACCCTATCCCCTAATCTTCAGTGCTGGTACCAGGACGATCCATCACCCTCCAGATGAACCCCTCTACCCCACTAGCCTGACACTGGGTGGGGTTCCAGACACAGCGTTGGCCTGGCTCTTACCATGTTGGGCTCTCCGGAGCCTTCTGCTCAGCCTCCTGTGCCCACTTTTGGGCCCTCTGCCCAGCCCCTCTTCTGCCAGCCCCTGCCCCCCCACACGCACACACACCACCTCAGGTACTCTGCTTAGTCACCCACATGCCTGCCCAGCCTCCCCTCTGCCAGTCCCCCATGCATCTCCACATGGGTACTATCACTGTGTTCCTCCCCAGCTCCCCACAAACAGCCTTGTCCCCTGCCTCACCTTACCTCCCACAGGCAGTGTCTTGGGCACTCTCCCCATCCCTGCCCAGTCCCTGGCCCTGCCTTGCTTCTCTACGGCCTGCCCCCCTCAGGGCCCAGCAGCGGTGGGGACCGTGCAGAATGTCATACGCACTCATTCCCAGCTGCCTCCCAATCAAACAGCCATACAGCAAAATGCACTACAGTCTGTTCAGTGTGCAGTACCAGTCCACACGCCAGTCGTACAGCCTCCTAGTGCACTGTATGATCCCAGCCTGCCTTGATGCACACCAGCAGACCGTGTTGACAAGCCATGAGCAAACTTGGGCGCCAGTCCAGGCTCTTCCACTGACCTCGAGCAAAGCTGAGCCTCATTTTCCCCATCTCTACAATGGGGAGAACGATCCCCTCCTTTTCTAAAGCACTTTCAACTCCAACGGTGAAAAGTGCCTCGTATGCGAATTGTCTTGTTATTGGTACAGATTAACCCCTGGCCAGCCCTCTGCCTATATTTACCATTTTCCTGTGGGCTAGCACTGATCCTGAACTAGTCACAAACAGGGCTCTGAAAATTATATCTGCCAATGGGGCACGTTAACGTGTTTTTCCCCACATCTGTGTGAATGAAACAATGGCTGATGGGAGAAAAGGGACATGGCCCAGTGGTATAAAAGCCTGCCCCAGCAAAGCCTGCCCTGCAGGATTGGGGTGTGTGTGGGGGGGGCTACAGCTAGGAGAGGGGAAACAGCTCTTAGAGCTATCTGCTCCTTGTCTGCATCCTGGCCCTGTCCTGACAACTGCCCTCCTTCTCTCTGTCTTTGTTCTCGTGCTCTTGCATGTTGGTTTTAATAAAATGGCAAATTTTAACTTCTGGCTCTTCGGATAATTTCCCCAGAAATCTCATTCATGGTCCAGGGAGTTCATAAGACCCGTTTATACAACACCTCATCGTGTGCTACAATAAGTCCCTTTAAGACAGTTCTCTGTGAACCATTACTGGGTACTTGTCTGTAGCAAGCAACAAACCTAAAATGGTTCTAAAGCAAAGTAACCCTTCCAGAGAGGCGATGTGTGGCTTCTCAACAATGCACACAAGTACAATGATCTGGCTTCAGCAGGGAGTGAACCCAAGGTTTTCAGCAGAAGCATTTACTGCTTGAGCTAATGGAGTAACTGTTACCTGGTAGCTGCTTTGT
Organism: Dermochelys coriacea; assembly: GCF_009764565.3. NCBI lineage: Eukaryota > Metazoa > Chordata > Testudines > Dermochelyidae > Dermochelys > Dermochelys coriacea. Next base: position 51,603,652 of record NC_050076.1, read on the forward strand.
TCTGTTAGCCTCTTGTGTGGACCATCTGCTAGACGGGGACGTGGCCCGCCCGGCGCTGCCCCAGTGCACATTTGAAGTGAACTACGGACAGAGTCATGCCAGGCTGATAATAGGCTTATCTTGGGAGGTGATAACACTTTGCTGGCCAGTCTCGCAAAAGGAGACAGAGGAGGCAACACTAAAAGGGTGCACCTTGTGCCCCAGGAAGTGATTTCAGGGTGCTACAGCACTGACCATGCTCACAGCTCTCTATAGCCCCATGGCACACTTCTCTGCTTCTCCCCAAAGATAGGGTGTAAATCCCTTAACGCCAGAAGCCAGGGAAAGGAAGGAGGAGTGCTTCCCCCGTCCAATTCCCCAACCTGCACTCTGAAATCCCTCAAAAACAGAGCCAAGAGTAACTTACTGAGGAGAACTCCACCATCCAAACACAGAGGTGCCTGAGGGTGAACATAGACCCCCCCTCCCCTCCCGGGAGTGCAGTTCAGGGCTGAGTCATGGCCTATCCCCTATGCTCATTACACAAAATACACCATAACTCAAGTGTGATAGGTCACAGACTAATGAGGAAACATCTTCAGCTTGTAACCCCAGTTGTCAGGTCAGGGTGACCATAAAGCCCAGCTGGTTCCAGGCAAGGTTCTCTTCACAGTTCCAGAAGATCAGATGATGAACAGGTGACTGAATCATGATGTTCCTCACAGAGCTATTGAGTGCTGGCACCCACAAATGGCATGCTGAGTCTATTCCATGTCCCTCCAGGACTGATTGTGGCAGCAGACTCCCTAAGCTTTAGCCTGCCCCTGCTCTGTCCCCAGTCTTGCTCCAGCCCCTCTCTGGATGCCTGAGTTTGGCTCTGACCACTAGGCCTGACTGTCATGGTTCTAACCACTGGGCCTGACCAGCCTTATCATGGTTTTGGGCAATCATCATCTTGTGTGTTTGAACAGCCCCTGGCACAATGAGGCCCTGGTCTGTGACTGGGCTCATAGCCACTACGGTAATACAAATAATAATACCCCTCACTGACCTTTGGGGAACTATATGGAGCAGGATTTTATAACATCCCCTGGGAGCCATGCACTGGGTATGTCCCACATTGATGATGTTATATGTAATATAGCTCACATTTAACAACCCTTCTAGACAAGACTCTCATGCCTACCTACAGAGCACATATCAGTAACCATTCCTGACAGCCAATAGCAGCCCCCCAGCTCTCATAATTCTTTCCACCACATCGGAACAAGTCATTGCTAGCCATCAAGTCAGCTTGCCAGGAAAGCCAGGATACTGGGCAACATTTGGATAAGGAAAACCAGAGCAGAGAGTCTATATAACCAGACTAGATGATCACAAAGGACGATGAGAGACCAGAGCCCACCTGGCTGCAAACAGAGATGGAAAGTCTGAAACAGGTAACTTTAGTGAGCACGTTTGCTCTTTGAAGAGTGCTCTGTTTTCTCTCCTCAGACACACCCTGCTGCTCAGCTTCTACCAATGTAGCTTATCACAGAGCAGAATGGCTTCTTCACATGCAGGAATTCACTTTGAGAAGTTACACATTTGTGAACCGATCACAGCGTTCCTGGTGGGATTTGTTGTTTGATATTGTGAATTCCTTGTCTGCACATTTTTCCATATACAAATGGCCTGTGAGCAGTTCACTGTAACGGTATGAGGCCTGATTCTCATTTATGCTGTCTCTTGCACCCCTTTGGCAGAGTAAAGTGGCCTTAGAGAGGTTATAAATAATTTATGCCCACCTCAAGGGCCTTTTACTTTGCCAGCGCAGGGTATCATAGAATCATAGAACATCAGGGTTGGAAGGGACCTCAGGAGGTCATCAAGTCCAACCCCCTGCTCAAAGCAGGACCAATCCCCAACTAAATCATCCCAGTCAGGGCTTTGTCAAGCCTGACTTTAAAAACCTCAAAGGAAGGAGATTCCACTACCTCCCTAGGTAATGCATTCCAGTGCTTCTCCGCCCTGCTAGTGAAAACGTTTTTCCTAATATTCAATCTAAACCTCCCCCACTGCAACTTGAGACCATTACTCGTTTTGTCATCTGCTACCACTGAGAACAGTCTAGATCCATCCTCTTTGGAACCCCCTTTCAGGTAGTTGAAAGCAGCTATCAAATCCCCCCTCATTCTTCTCTTCTGCAGACTAAACAATCCTAGTTCCCTCAGCCTCTCCTCATAAGTCATGTGTTCCAGTCCCCTAATCATTTTTGTTGTCCTCCGCTGGACGCTTTCCAATTTTTCCACATCCTTTTTGTAGTTTAGTGTCATCTGCAAACTTGCTGAGGGTGCAGTCCACACTATCCTCCAGATCATTAATGAAGATATTGAACAAAAGTGGCCCCAGGACGGACCCTTGGGGCACTCTGCTTGATACCAGCTGCCACTCTCCGCATTAGTACCTTTGGAGAGAACATGAAAACGGTTCCTTACCTATATCTACATTGCTGGTACATGGATGCTCCCCTTTCTTCTTCTGGAGGTAACATGCTGCCAAATTTCTTCACTGTCCTTCTGTCCCCGCTGCAATACAATAGATATGTGGACACAGTTGGCAATGGGCTTTGTTGCAAGGATAGGTTCCTGGGTTAGTGTTTTTCTTGTGTGGTGTGTGGTTGCTGGTGAGTATTTGCTTCAGGTTGGGGGCTGTCTGTAAGCAAGGACTGGCCTATCTCCCAAGATCTGTGAGAGTGATGGGTCATCCTTCAGGATAGGTTGTAGATCCTTGATGATGCATTGGAGAGGTTTTAGTTGGGGGCTGAAGGTGATGGCTAGTGGTGTTCTGTTATTTTCTTTGCTGGGTTTGTCCTGTAGTAGGTAACTTCTGGGTACTCTTCTGGCTCTGTCAATCAGTTTCTTCACTTCAGCAGGTGGGTATTGTAGTTGTAAGAACAAAGCCCGTTGCCAACTGTGTCCACATATCTATTCAGGGGACACCATCATAGGGCCTAATCACATCAGCCACACTATCAGAGGCTCGTTTACCTGCACATCTACCAATGTGATATATGCCATCATGTGCCAGCAATGCCCTTCTGCTATGTACATTGGCCAAACTGAACAGTCTCTACGTAAAAGAATAAATGGACACAAATCAGATGTCAAGAATTATAACATTCAAAAACCAGTCGGAGAACACTTCAATCTCTCTGGTCACTCGATTACAGATCTAAAAGTGGCAATTCTTCAACAAAAAAACTTCAAAAACAGACTTCAATGAGAGACTGCTGAATTGGAATTAATTTGCAAACTGGACACCATTAACTTAGGCTTTAATAAAGACTAAAAGTGGATGTGTCATTATACAAAGTAAAAATATTTCCCCATGTTTATTCTCCCCCCGCCCCCAACTGTTCCTCACACGTTCTTGTCAACTGCTGGGAATGGCCCACCTTGATTATCACTACAAAAGAGTTTGTTTTTTTTGTTTGTTTGTTTTCTTCTCTCCTGCTGGTAATAGCTCACCTTACCTGATCATTCTTGTGGCACTGTGTATGGTAACACCCATTGTTTCATGTTCTCTGCATATATAAAATCTTGCCACTGTATTTTCCACTGCATGCATCCAATGAAGTGAGCTGTAGCTCACGAAACATTTGTTAGTCTCCAAGGTGTCACAAGTACTCCTTTTCTTTTTGTGGATACAGACTGACACGGCTGCTACTCTGAAACCTTCTATTATCTAGAGAGTCTTTGGTATAGTGTGAGAATAAAAATATTCTTGCATTCCAGTGCAATTTTGTCAGGACCTCTTGCTGAACTGGCAATATTGATTAGCATCTAGGGGCAAGATCCTCAGCTGGTGTAAACTGGCAAAGCTCCTTTGATCTCCACTGTGTGATGGAGCAGAATATTTGAAATACAGTATGTGATTATATCATTCAAGTCTATAGTGCAGTGTACTGATAGCAGGGCGCAAGGTAAGGTTGCTTATGCACCACTTTTGAGTACTTATCTGTGCAACCTGAATGTTTTCTTAATGTAGTTTTTGTAGCTTTGTTTGAAAGGGAAAACAAATCCATGATCTGTCACTATTTGGCTAGACATGGTCACTCTACCCTCCCCACACGCAATGTATTGTCAGCATCAGACGCTCCACTATGCACCTTTGAAGGTTTTGTTCAATTCACACTGTAACAACGTGCTGTGGCGGAGGCACCTTCGCAGCTGTTAGCCAGGCATGTGCTGCACAGCCTCCCTGTGCTTAAAACAAGTTGCTTTAACAATCACGCACCAGATACTGCACATAGAACCATAGGACTGGAAGGGGCCTCAAGAGAGCGTCTAGTCCAGTCCCTTGCATTCCTGGCAGGACTAAGCACTCTAGATCAGGGGTTCTCAACTATTTCTTTCTGAGGCCCCCCCGACATGATATAAAAACTCCATGGCCCATCTCTGCCACAATAACTGGTTTTCTGCATATAAAAGCCAGGGCCTGCGTTAGGGGATACAAACAGGGCAATTGCCCAGGGCCTATGCCACAGGGGCCCCCATGAAGCTACATTACTCAGGCCTCGGCTTCAGCCCTGGGTGGCAGGACATAGGGCCCGGGCTTCAGTCCCATGCAGTGGGTTTTGGCTTTCTACCCTGGACCCAGAGGTGAAAGTAAGTCGGTATGCCCCGGTACAGCGTACTGGCAAGAGCCGGTGCACCGTACCGGGGTGGATCGTCTTCCCCAGGTGCAATGTAAAGGGCCTGTGGCTCCCAGAGGCTGGAGCCCCGGCCCTTTAAATTGCTGCCAGAGCCCTGCTGCCAGAGTCCTGGGGTAGTGGTGGCGGGGCTGGGGCAGCAATTTAAAGGGCCCAGGGCTCCGGCTGTCGTTACCGCCCAGGGCCCTTTAAACCACTGCCATAGCCCCCGGCTGTGCTGTTACCCCAGGGAGGGGGAAGGAGGCACTTGCCGGTATAGGGTGGGCCAGGGCTGGCTCTGACACCCCCCCCCCGCTCCTTCTGCCCGAGGTCCCACCCCTTCCAGGGGTCAGAGCCGGCCCCAGTCCAGCCCCATACCGGTAAGTCCCTAGACTTACTTTCACCCCTGCATGGACCCCAGCAAGTCTAACATTGACCCTACTTGGTAGCCCCCCTGAAACCTGCTCGCAGCTCTCCAGGGGGCCCCTGACCCCTAGTTGAGAACCACTGATTTAGACCACCCTGACAGGTGTTTGTCTAACTTGCTCTTAAAAATTTCCAATGATTCCACAACTTCCCTAGGCATTTTATTCCAGTGCTTAACTACCCTGACAGGAAGTTTTTTCTAATGTCAAACCTACACTGCCTTGCTGCAATTTAAGCCTATTGTTTCTTGTCCCATCCTCAGAGGTTAAGAAGAAAATTTTTTCTCCCTCCTCCTTGTAACAACTTTTTATGTACTTGAAAACTGTTATCATGCCCCCTCAGGGTTCTCTTCTCTAGACTAAACAAACCCAATTTTTTCAATCGTCCCTCATAGGACATGTTTTCTAGACCTTTCATCATTTTTGTTGCTCTCCTCTGGACTTTCTCCAATTTGTCCACATCCTTCCTGAAATGTGGTGCTCAGAACTGGACACAATACTCCAGTTCAGGTCTAATCAGCACGGAGTAGAGCAGAAGAATTACTTCTTGTGTCTTGCTTACAGCACTCCTGCTAATACATCCCAGAATGATGTTCGCTTTTTTTGCAACAGCGTTACTATGTTGATTCATTTAGCTTGTGGTCCACTATGACCCCCAGATCCCTTTCCGCAGTACTCTTTCTTTCCCATTTTGTATGTGTTCAACTGATTGTTCCTTCCTAAATGGAGTACTTTGCATTTGTCCTTATTGAATTTCATCCTATTTACTTCAGACCATTTCTCCAGTTGGTCCAGATCATTTTGAATTTTAATCCAATCCTCCAAAACACTTGCAACCCTTCCCAGCTTGGTATCATCTGCAAACTGCAAAATCTGATTCTCAAATCTTTATAACTCAGTCAAATCACAACTGATTTTCACCAAAACACCCACAGCACTGCTTCACAACAAAGGCTATTTCACTGCCAAATTTCAATGCTGTATCTCCATCGTTTTGTTGTTCAAGCTGTTCAAAAACAGGTGATAAGATTAATTTTACACAGGAAAAAAAATGGTTCTCTCCCTTCAGTCGCAAAACCAGTAGAATGATGTCTGCTCAAAATTTAGAACAAGAATAATCCAAAACTTTTTGACAGAGACCAAGTGTGGAAAATTTCATCCCACAAAAGCAAAGCTTCAGGAAGTTCTGAGCGGTTGAAAAGGAGCAGTTACAACAGAATTGCCTAGGTGACCTTAATTCTAAACTGCCCCTAGTACTCCAACTAGAATGAAACCACTACAAATTAAAGGAGGCTGACATCCTGTCACTGCAATGGGGTTAGAAATCCATTACTGTTAGTTTGCTCTTAATCTTGTAAAATGTGTCCAGACAAATACCAAAGGGAGAGTAGAGTGGCTTGAGCTAGGAACATGCAAAAATGGTGCGCTTAACGACCATAGCCACAGGGTGGTGCCTGATGCTTGTCTCTCTGAGGGAAGAAATGATTGTTGAGAGGAGTTCACTGAGGAACAGAATCAAAGCTCTTTTGTGTTACAGAATCAGTGTAAGGGGAGGTTTCAGAGTAGCAGCCGTGTTAGTCTGTATTCGCAAAAAGAAAAGGAGTACTTGTGGCACCTTAGAGACTAACAAATTTATTAGAGCATAAGCTTTCGTGAGCTACAGCTCACTTCATCGGATGCATTTGGTGGAAAAAACAGAGGAGAGATTTATATACACACACACAGAGAACATGAAACAATGGGTTTATCATACACACTGTAAGGAGAGTGATCACTTAAGATAAGCCATCACCAGCAGCGGGGGGGGGGGAAGGAGGAAACAGGTGTGGACTGTATACACCAGCTGGTTTGGTTCTGGACAGACCCTACCCCACTCTCTGAGCATTGGCTTTCTCAGCAGTCTTCTGTGAAGCTGGCCATTGTCCTAAGGCATGGGTGGGCAAACTTTTTGGCCCGAGGGCCACATCTAGTTGGGGAAATTGCATGCAGGGCCATGAATCTGGGGCTAGGGCAGGGGGCTTGGGTGTGGGAGGGGGTGCGGGGTGCAGGAGGGGGTGCAGAGTGTGGGAGGGGGGCTCAGGGCAGAGGGTTGGCATGCAGCAGGGGTATGGAGTGCAGGAGGGGGCTCAGGGCAGAGAATCATAGAATATCAGGGTTGGAAGGGACCCCAGAAGGTCATCTAGTCCAACCCCCTGCTCAAAGCAGGACCAAGTCCCAGTTAAATCATCCCAGCCAGGGCTTTGTCAAGCCTGACCTTAAAAACCTCTAAGGAAGGAGATTCTACCACCTCCCTAGGTAACGCATTCCAGTGTTTCACCACCCTCTTAGTGAAAAAGTTTTTCCTAATATCCAATCTAAACCTCCCCCATTGCAACTTGAGACCATTACTCCTCGTTCTGTCATCTGCTACCATTGAGAACAGTCTAGAGTCATCCTCTTTGAAACCCCCTTTCAGGTAGTTGAAAGCAGCTATCAAATCCCCCCTCATTCTTCTCTTCTGCAGACTAAACAATCCCAGCTCCCTCAGCCTCTCCTCATAAGTCATGTGCTCTAGACCCCTAATCATTTTTGTTGCCCTTCGTTGTACTCTTTCCAATTTATCCACATCCTTCCTGTAGTGTGGGGCCCAAAACTGGACACAGTACTCCAGATGAGGCCTCACCAGTGTCGAATAGAGGGGAACGATCACGTCCCTCGATCTGCTCGCTATGCCCCTACTTATACATCCCAAAATGCCATTGGCCTTCTTGGCAACAAGGGCACACTGCTGACTCATATCCAGCTTCTCGTCCACTGTCACCCCTAGGTCCTTTTCCGCAGAACTGCTGCCGAGCCATTCGGTCCCTAGTCTGTAGCGGTGCATTGGATTCTTCCATCCTAAGTGCAGGACCCTGCACTTATCCTTATTGAACCTCATTAGATTTCTTTTGGCCCAATCCTCCAATTTGTCTAGGTCCTTCTGTATCCTATCCCTCCCCTCCAGCGTATCTACCACTCCTCCCAGTTTAGTATCATCCGCAAATTTGCTGAGAGTGCAATCCACCCCATCCTCCAGATCATTTATGAAGATATTGAACAAAACGGGCCCCAGGACCGACCCCTGGGGCACTCCACTTGACACCGGCTGCCAACTAGACATGGAGCCATTGATCACTACCCGTTGAGCCCGACAATCTAGCCAGCTTTCTACCCACCTTATAGTGCATTCATCCAGCCCATACTTCCTTAACTTGCTGACAAGAATGCTGTGGGAGACCGTGTCAAAAGCTTTGCTAAAGTCAAGAAACAATACATCCACTGCTTTCCCTTCATCCACAGAACCAGTAATCTCATCATAAAAGGCGATTAGATTAGTCAGGCATGACCTTCCCTTGGTGAATCCATGCTGACTGTTCCTGATCACTTTCCTCTCCTCTAAGTGCTTCAGGATTGATTCTTTGAGGACCTGCTCCATGATTTTTCCAGGGACTGAGGTGAGGCTGACTGGCCTGTAGTTCCCAGGATCCTCCTTCTTCCCTTTTTTAAAGATGGGCACTACATTAGCCTTTTTCCAGTCATCCGGGACTTCCCCCGTTCGCCACGAGTTTTCAAAGATAATGGCCAAGGGCTCTGCAATCACAGCCGCCAATTCCTTCAGCACTCTCGGATGCAATTCGTCCGGCCCCATGGACTTGTGCACGTCCAGCTTTTCTAAATAGTCCCTAACCACCTCTATCTCTACAGAGGGCTGGCCATCTCTTCCCCATTTTGTGATGCCCAGCACAGCAGTCTGGGAGCTGACCTTGTTAGTGAAAACAGAGGCAAAAAAAGCATTGAGTACATTAGCTTTTTCCACATCCTCTGTCACTAGCTTGCCTCCCTCATTCAGTAAGGGGCCCACACTTTCCTTGGCTTTCTTCTTGTTGCCAACATACCTGAAGAAACCCTTCTTGTTACTCTTGACATCTCTTGCTAGCTGCAGCTCCAGGTGCGATTTGGCCCTCCTGATATCTTTCCTACATGCCCGAGCAATATTTTTATACTCTTCCCTGGTCATATGTCCAACCTTCCACTTCTTGTAAGCTTCTTTTTTATGTTTAAGATCCGCTAGGATTTCACCATTAAGCCAAGCTGGTCGCCTGCCATATTTACTATTCTTTCGACTCATCGGGATGGTTTGTCCCTGTAACCTCAACAGGGATTCCTTGAAATACAGCCAGCTCTCCTGGACTCCCTTCCCTTTCATGTTAGTCCCCCAGGGGATCCTGGCCATCTGTTCCCTGAGGGAGTCAAAGTCTGCTTTCCTGAAGTCCAGGGTCCGTATCCTGCTGCTTACCTTTCTTCCCTGCGTCAGGATCCTGAACTCAACCAACTCATGGTCACTGCCTCCCAGATTCCCATCCACTTTTGCTTCCCCCACTAATTCTACCCGGTTTGTGAGCAGCAGGTCAAGAAAAGCGCTCCCCCTAGTTGGCTCCCCTAGCACTTGCACCAGGAAATTGTCCCCTACGCTTTCCAAAAACTTCCTGGATTGTCTATGCACCGCTGTATTGCTCTCCCAGCAGATATCAGGAAAATTAAAGTCACCCATGAGAATCAGGGCATGCGATCTAGTAGCTTCCGTGAGTTGCCGGAAGAAAGCCTCATCCACCTCATCCCCCTGGTCCGGTGGTCTATAGCAGACTCCCACCATGACATCACTCTTGTTGCACACACTTCTAAACTTAATCCAGAGACACTCAGGTTTTTCCACAGTTTCGTACCGGAGCTCTGAGCAGTCATACTGCTCCCTTACATACAGTGCTACTCCCCCACCTTTTCTGCCCTGCCTGTCCTTCCTGAACAGTTTATAACCATCCATGACTGTACTCCAGTCATGTGAGTTATCCCACCAAGTCTCTGTTATTCCAATCACGTCATAATTCCTTGACATCACCAGGACCTCCAGTTCTCCCTGCTTGTTTCCAAGGCTTTGTGCATTTGTATATAAGCACTTGAGATAACCTGTTGATCGCCCCTCTTTCCCAGTATGAGGCAGGAACCCTCCCCTCACAGACATTCCTGCCTGTGCTTCTTCCCGGTATCCCGCTTTCCCACTTACCTCAGGGCTTTGGTCTCCTTCCCCCGGTGAACCTAGTTTAAAGCCCTCCTCACTAGGTTAGCCAGCCTGCTGGCAAAGATGTTCTTCCCTCTCTTCGTAAGATGGAGCCCGTCTCTGCCCAGAACTCCTCCTTCATGGAACACCATCCCATGGTCAAAGAATCCAAAGCCTTCTCTCCGACACCACCTGCGTAGCCATTCGTTGACCTCCACGATTCGACGGTCCCTACCCAGGCCTTTTCCTTCCACGGGGAGGATGGACGAGAACACCACTTGCGCCTCCAACTCCTTTATCCTTCTTCCCAGAGCCACGTAGTCCACAGTGATCCGCTCAAGGTCATTCTTGGCAGTATCATTGGTGCCCACGTGGAGAAGCAGGAAGGGGTAGCGATCCGAGGGCTTGATGAGTCTCGGCAGTCTCTCCGTCACGTCACGAATCTTAGCCCCTAGCAAGCAGCAGACTTCTCGGTTTTCCCGGTCAGGGCGGCAGATAGATGACTCAGTCCCCCGGAGGAGAGAGTCCCCGACCACCACCACCCGCCTTCTCCTCTTGGGAGTGGTGGTCGTGGAACCCCCAACCTCAGGACATCGCATCTCATGCCTCCCAACCAGCGGAGTCTCCTTCTGCTTTCTCCCCCCAGACATATCATCTGGTCCACTCTCCGCAATGGTACCTGTGGAGAGAACATGAAAGCGGTTAGTTACCTGTGTCTGTGTTACTGGAACCCGGGCATTCCGCTTACCTCTTCTGGAGGTCACATGTTGCCAAGCTTCTTCACTGGCCTCTTGGCTCCTCTGTGCAACCTGCTCTATATCTTTAGAGCTTTGTGCCCCTAGAAGCCTATCCTGAGTTTGGTCCAGAAAATCCTCAGTCTCTCGTATACAATGCAGGGTCGTTACCTGTTGCTCCAGACCTTCAATCTTCTCTTCCAATATGGAGACCAGCTTGCACTTTGTACAGACAAAGTCGCTTCTGTCCTGTGGAAGAAAGACAAACATGGCACATCCAGTGCAGGTCACAGCAGCTGAACCCCCCCCTTCCATATCACCTACCTACTATGAGCTTCCTCAGAGACGTTGGCAAGATGTAAGCCTCACTGGGCTCACTCCAGGCGAACTCCCAGGCAAACTCCTGCTGTGAGCTGCTCTGCTGTCCCCGCTGCTCAGCTGCTTCGCTGCCGCTCAGCTGGTTGGCGAGGCTCTGGCTATTTTCAAACAGCCAGGCTTCCCTGACGCAAACACACAGACACCCTAATGCCCGCCCCCTGCAGGCTAGCAGCCAATCAGACACTCACTCAGGCTCTCTCCCTGCCCTCCCAGCAAACACACGCTCGGATACTTCCTCAGCAAGCAAACACACACACTCGGATACTTACCAGTCCCAGGCAAACTCCTGCTGTGAGCTGCTCTGCTGTCCCCGCTGCTCCGCTGGTTCGCTGCCGCTCAGCTGGTTCGCGAGGCTCTGGTTGAGATTGAGATGCAGGAGGTTGAGATGCAGGAGGGGTGCAGGGTGTGGCATGGGGCTAGCAATCCCGCGGGTGGGTGCCATGAGGCTGGCAATCCTGCGGGCCAGATCCAAAGCCCTGAAGGGCCAGATCCGGCCTGCAGGCCATAGTTTGCCCACCCCTGTCCTAAGGGGTCTCAATTCTCCACTTGTGTACATGGGAGTGAATCAGGAGAAATTCTGTGGAGGCCAATGGAGTCACGGTGGTGTGAAAATGGCATAAAGGAGAGGAGAATCAGGCCCATCATCTTAACAGACCAATCCACAAAGGTCAGAAAGTCCAATACTGATCAGAACACTCTACCAGCTGTGAGCTACTTTGGCAATACCGGTAGCTATACGCCCAGCTGAGCTGCTCAAGGGGGCAAAAGCTAGTGAACAAATTGCAGAAGCAGAAGTGCTGGGATGGTCAGGATTAGGGGGCTAATAGGGTCCTGGTTTGACTTAACTCCTAGAGTGTTGCAGGGTGTGGTGAGGCAGCTAATCTTGGCAGCATGGTCTGAAAGGAAGCTGCTTTCTGCAGCATCACAGGTTTCAGAGTAGCAGCCGTGTTAGTCTGTATTCGCAAAAAGAAAAGGAGTACTGGTGGCACCTTAGAGACTAACAAATTTATTAGAGCATAAGCTTTCGTGAGCTACAGCTCACTTCATCGGATGCAGCTCACGAAAGCTTATGCTCTAATAAATTTGTTAGTCTCTAAGGTGCCACCGGTACTCCTTTTCTTTTTGCGAATACAGACTAACACGGCTGCTACTCTGAAACCTGTGATTATGCAAGGCACTGAATTTAGCCGTATAGAAAAAAATTTTGATGCATCCGATGAAGTGAGCTGTAGCTCACGAAAGCTTATGCTCTAATAAATTTGTTAGTCTCTAAGGTGCCACCGGTACTCCTTTTCTTTCTGCAGCATGTGTCAAAAGGAGCCCCAGGCTAGACACGATTCCCTCCGGGAAAACACAGTGCTTAGCTTGAGGTTTGGCTGTTGCTAACATAGGATGCCAAAGCCTTCCAGTGCACCCACCATCCTCTTCTTGCTGTTGTCTTAGCAAATCCCAGGGTAACTGACGCACCATGTTTGGCTAGAAAACATTGGCAGGTCGGAATGGCAGAGTTTCTCTCTCACACAGTCGCACTCGTTTGGTTGCGAGGGGGGAACCATGACATGGGGGAGAATCAGGCTCTTTGACTTTTGTCTGACGTTTAATTTGGTCCCTCTTGTTGGCAAATGGCTGTTCATCATCCCTCAAACTTCCCCGACTCATGCACTGGTGGGTGATAAAGAAAATAGATTGCAGTTGTCACAGTTTTAGGGTACCTGCACCTGTACCCCCGCCGTGACCCATTCCAGGAGTGCCCGGTCAGGTCGTCCGGCTCCAGCCCTCACCAGTCTCTGGCCAGGGACCTTTGTCCAACTCCCTTTGGATCAGGGGTTTTAAGGCTACACAGCCCCATTCCACACACTGTGATGTCCCCAGCAAGCCAGTCTATCTATGGGCCAGCACTTGTGCATTGCCTTCTCTCCAAGGGCTCAGCCCAATGGGTGCCAGCAGTGACAAGTGACCACACAGAGTCTGTTCAGTCTTAAGGTAAAAGCATTACAGAGGAAAACATACGCAAAACAATAGCTATTCCCTCATGCTTACTCAGAGCCCTCAGCTCCAACACAGGGCTCAGCAAGAGTTGGGGGTCCCCCCTACTCCTCATGGCCCTGTCAGCTTGTTGAATCAAAAGGAATGCCCTCAGTGTGTTTAAATTCAGCCTTTCTATATCCCAAGTTCTTCCTTTGGCTCTTGGTCTCTGGAAAACCCAGAATGACCCATTGTATGCACAACACCATGGAGGTGGCACCTGTCTGGGGTTCTTTAAGCTCAGCAACTCACCTTAGTCCTCTTCATTGATTTTATTTCCTGGAGGAGCTGGGGGTAACTCTCTCCCATGGAGGAGAACACACTCATGTATAAACCCCTCATAGAGTTAATACAATGCCCAAAAGATACTGCATGGGTTGCAATGTCTACCACAGTCATTGAGCAACATTCTGAATGATTTTTGTTGGAGGCTAATCCTGTTCTGACTAGCTCAGATTCTGATCTCAGACACCAGTGTAAATCTGGAGTAACCTCACTGCAGCTCCGGAAGTCACTCCAGATTTACACTCTTGTCACCCAGGTCAGAATCTGATATCAATGGGAATCAAAGGCTTCATCTTGCTCCTGTTGACATCAATGGGAGTTTTTGCCATTTACTCCAGTGGGACCAGGACTGGGCACTGTCTGTATATATACTGTCTGTATATGTCACTTTCTACTGCCTGGCTACAGCTTACAATGGACATAGGGCACCTTCTGTATGAGATACCAAAGCAAGAGGTTCCTTTAATTCGAGTGGCAGGGCCCTGTCTTCCAAACCCAGCCCTGCAGGTGCCTGTATATGCTGCTACAGACAGATGACAGCAAGTGCTAGTCAATATACATACTTGCAGGATTCATCCTTTATAGGGAAAGGAATATCTTTTACACCCCTCACCCACCTTTTATTTTAAGTCTGGTCATTATTCTTCAGTTCCTAAACCAGTGACAAAATGTGAGATCTTTGAAACCCATTCTTCTCTTGGCTGGGCCTTTCTGATCTCAATTGCCTGGGCCTACAGAATATTGCACAGGACAAAAAACTATGTAGAAATGTCTGTCTGTTAGAAGTAGAATTGTCTCCAGAATCTAGAGAACTGGCTATGTGGCCAGTTGAGCATTTTCATTCTGTGTCAATAGTTTATTCATTATTTGTTGTTTCCAATATTTCTGGGTCTTTGCACTATTCTACTGACTATATTTTAAGTCAGGGGTTTCTGCATTACGTCTCCCTCATTTATATCTCTCTGATTTATAGAATCATAGGACTGGAAGGGACCTTGAGAGGTCATCTGGTCCAATCCTCTGCACTCATGGCAGAACTAAATATTATCTAGACCATCCCTGACTGGTATTTGTCTAATTTGCTCTAGTAAAATTAAACTCCAGTAAAATTCATGAAAGGAAAAAGAACGCTGTATTGTGAAGATTGCAATATTTAGTGCCAGTGCCCAAAATTTCTCCTGTTCTTCCACTATTAAGGGAGTCCCAATGTGTTTCCCAGAGTTTTCTCAAGGTTCCAATTTTTAAAAAATTCATTCCATCAAGAATGGCATTATAAGCTGCAGTTATATCAGCTGCATTCTGTGCCATTAATTGAGGCAGGTGCATTCAAATCTCTATAAATGAGAGATTTCAGAGTAGCAGCCGTGTTAGTCTGTATTCTCAAAAAGAAAAGGAGTACTTGTGGCACCTTAGAGACTAACAAATTTATTAGAGCATAAGCTTTCGTGAGCTACAGCTCACTTCATCGGATGCATTTGGTGGAAAAAACAGAGTAGAGATTTATATACACACACACAGAGAACATGAAACAATGGGTTTATCATACACACTGTAAGGAGAGTGATCACTTAAGATAAGCCATCACCAACAGCAGGGGGGGGAAGGAGGAAAACCTTTCATGGTGACAAGCAGGTAGGCTAATTCCAGCAGTTAACAAGAATATCAGAGGAACAGTGGGGGGTGGGGTGGGAGGGAGAAATACCATGGGGAAATAGTTTTACTTTGTGTAATGACTCATCCATTCCCAGTCTCTATTCAAGCCTAAGTTAATTGTATCCAGTTTGCAAATTAATTCCAATTCAGCAGTCTCTCGTTGGAGTCTGTTTTTGAAGCTTTTTTGTTGAAGTATAGCCACTCTTAGGTCTGTGATCGAGTGACCAGAGAGATTGAAGTGTTCTCCAACTGGTTTTTGAATGTTATAATTCTTGACGTCTGATTTGTGTCCATTCATTCTTTTACGTAGAGACTGTCCAGTTTGGCCAATGTACATGGCAGAGGGGCATTGCTGGCACATGATGGCATATATCACATTGGTAGATGCGCAGGTGAAGGAGCCTCTGATAGTGTGGCTGATGTGATTAGGCCCTATGATGGTATCCCCTGAATAGATATGTGGACAGAGTTGGCAACGGGCTTTGTTGCAAGGATAGGTTCCTGGGTTAGTGGTTCTGTTGTGTGGTGTGTGGTTGCTGGTGAGTATTTGCTTCAGATTGGGGGGCTGTCTGTAAGCAAGGACTGGTCTATCTCCCAAGATCTGAGAGAGCGATGGCTCGTCCTTCAGGATAGGTTGTAGATCCTTGATGATGCGTTGGAGGGGTTTTAGTTGGGGGCTGAAGGTGATGGCTAGTGGCGTTCTGTTGTTTTCTTTGTTGGGCCTGTCCTGTAGTAGGTGACTTCTGGGTACTCTTCTGGCTCTGTCAATCTGTTTCTTCACTTCAGCAGGTGGGTACTGTAGTTGTAGGAATGCATGATAGAGATCTTGTAGGTGTTTGTCTCTGTCTGAGGGGTTGGAGCAAATGCGGTTATATCGTAGCGCTTGGCTGTAGACAATGGATCGAGTGGTATGATCTGGATGAAAGCTAGAGGCATGTAGGTAGGAATAGCGGTCAGTAGGTTTCCGATATAGGGTGGTGTTTATGTGACCATCGCTTATTAGCACCGTAGTGTCCAGGAAGTGGATCTCTTGTGTGGACTGGTCCAGGCTGAGGTTGATGGTGGGATGGAAATTGTTGAAATCATGGTGGAATTCCTCAAGAGCTTCTTTTCCATGGGTCCAGATGATGAAGATGTCATCAATGTAGCGCAAGTAGAGTAGGGGCATTAGGGAACGAGAGCTGAGGAAGCATTGTTCTAAGTCAGCCATAAAAATGTTGGCATACTGTGGGGCCATGCGGGTACCCATCGCAGTGCCGCTGATTTGAAGGTATACATTGTCACCAAATGTGAAATAGTTATGGGTCAGGACAAAGTCACAAAGTTCTGCCACCAGGTTAGCCGTGACAGTATCGGGGATACTGTTCCTGACGGCTTGTAGTCCATCTTTGTGTGGAATATTGGTGTAGAGGGCTTCTACATCCATAGTGGCTAGGATGGTGTTTTTAGGAAGATCACCAATGGACTGTAGTTTCCTCAGGAAATCGGTGGTGTCTCGAAGATAGCTGGGAGTGCTGGTAACGAAGGGCCTGAGGAGGGAGTCTACATAGCCAGACAATCCTGCTGTCAGGGTGCCAATGCCTGAGATGATGGGGCGTCCAGGATTTCCAGGTTTATGGATCTTGGGTAGCAGATAGAATACCCCAGGTCCTGGCTCCAGGGGTGTGTCTGTGCGGATTTGTTCTTGTGCTTTTTCAGGGAGTTTCTTGAGCAAATGCTGTAGTTTCTTTTGGTAACTCTCACTGGGATCAGAGGGTAATGGCTTGTAGAAAGTGGTGTTGGAGAGCTGCCTAGTAGCCTCTTGTTCATACTCTGACCTATTCATGATGACGACAGCACCTCCTTTGTCAGCCTTTTGATTATGATGTCAGAGTTGTTTCTGAGGCTGTGGATGGCACTGTGTTCTGCATGGCTGAGGTTATGGGGTAAGCGATGCTGCTTTTCCACAATTTCAGCTCGTGCACGTCGGCGGAAGCAGTCTATGTAGAAATCCAGGCTGCTGTTTCGACCTTCAGGAGGAGTCCACCTAGAATCCTTCTTTTTGTAGTGTTGGCAGGAAGGTCTCTGTGGGTTAATATGTTGGTCAGAGGTGTGTTGGAAATATTCCTTGAGTCTGAGACGTCGAAAATAGGATTCTAGGTCACCACAGAACTGTATCATGTTCGTGGGGGTGGAGGGGCAAAAGGAGAGGCCCCGAGATAGGACAGATTCTTCCGCTGGGCTAAGAGTATAGTTGGATAGATTAACAATATTGCTGGGTGGGTTACGGGAACCATTGTTGTGGCCCCTTGTGGCATATAGTAGTTTAGATAGCTACTCTACTTGCGCTACATTGATGACATCTTCATCATCTGGACCCATGGAAAAGAAGCTCTTGAGGAATTCCACCATGATTTCAACAATTTCCATCCCACCATCAACCTCAGCCTGGACCAGTCCACACAAGAGATCCACTTCCTGGACACTACGGTGCTAATAAGCGATGGTCACATAAACACCACCCTATATCGGAAACCTACTGACCGCTATTCCTACCTACATGCCTCTAGCTTTCATCCAGATCATACCACTCGATCCATTGTCTACAGCCAAGCGCTACGATATAACCGCATTTGCTCCAACCCCTCAGACAGAGACAAACACCTACAAGATCTCTATCATGCATTCCTACAACTACAGTACCCACCTGCTGAAGTGAAGAAACAGATTGACAGAGCCAGAAGAGTACCCAGAAGTCACCTACTACAGGACAGGCCCAACAAAGAAAACAACAGAACGCCACTAGCCATCACCTTCAGCCCCCAACTAAAACCCCTCCAACGCATCATCAAGGATCTACAACCTATCCTGAAGGACGAGCCATCGCTCTCTCAGATCTTGGGAGATAGACCAGTCCTTGCTTACAGACAGCCCCCCAATCTGAAGCAAATACTCACCAGCAACCACACACCACACAACAGAACCACTAACCCAGGAACCTATCCTTGCAACAAAGCCCGTTGCCAACTCTGTCCACATATCTATTCAGGGGATACCATCATAGGGCCTAATCACATCAGCCACACTATCAGAGGCTCCTTCACCTGCGCATCTACCAATGTGATATATGCCATCATGTGCCAGCAATGCCCCTCTGCCATGTACATTGGCCAAACTGGACAGTCTCTACGTAAAAGAATGAATGGACACAAATCAGACGTCAAGAATTATAACATTCAAAAACCAGTTGGAGAACACTTCAATCTCTCTGGTCACTCGATCACAGACCTAAGAGTGGCTATACTTCAACAAAAAAGCTTCAAAAACAGACTCCAATGAGAGACTGCTGAATTGGAATTAATTTGCAAACTGGATACAATTAACTTAGGCTTGAATAGAGACTGGGAATGGATGAGTCATTACACAAAGTAAAACTATTTCCCCATGGTATTTCTCCCTCCCACCCCACCCCCCACTGTTCCTCTGATATTCTTGTTAACTGCTGGAATTAGCCTACCTGCTTGTCACCATGAAAGGTTTTCCTCCTTCCCCCCCCTGCTGTTGGTGATGGCTTATCTTAAGTGATCACTCTCCTTACAGTAAAAAGAAAAGGAGTACTTGTGGCACCTTAGAGACTAACAAATTTATTAGAGCATAAGCTTTCGTGAGCTACAGCTCACTTTATGAAGTGAGCTGTAGCTCACGAAAGCTTATGCTCTAATAAATTTGTTAGTCTCTAAGGTGCCACAAGTACTCCTTTTCTTTTTGCGAATACAGACTAACACGGCTGCTACTCTGAAACCTCTCCTTACAGTGTGTATGATAAACCCATTGTTTCATGTTCTCTGTGTGTGTGTATATAAATCTCTACTCTGTTTTTTCCACCAAATGCATCCGATGAAGTGAGCTGTAGCTCACGAAAGCTTATGCTCTAATAAATTTGTTAGTCTCTAAGGTGCCACAAGTACTCCTTTTCTTTTTGATAAATGAGAGAGATTCAATGCCACATTTGTAAGTAGGCACAAAAGACTGACATAAGGAAGAGAAAACTGAGTCTTGAGCTGCTGAAATAATTTAAAATATTGTAGTTAAAAAAGTGAGATTTATTTTTCTGATGTTCTTGAAAGGTCTAATTAGCTCAGGCCTGCTCAAAGATTGATTCCTTCCCATGGGACTCTGTTAGCAAACAGCCCATTTTTTCAGGCTGGAGTTTCAGCAGAGAGTCACTTTTTGCTCTAGTGGCAAATTTCCCTCCTTGCTAAAATTATGGTAGAGGCCTTGAGGGCATTCAGAGCCCTTGCAACTGTCAGTCTGCTCCACACATCAGACCCATTTGGGATCCTGCCATGTTAGTTGTCTCTATCTTGAGTAGCAGATGATTTAAGAGGCAATGGAAATGCCTCGTGACTTTTTAATGTGGATTCCGCTCCATGTGATGTGACTGAAAAGGAAGCTAAGGGTATGCTCATATAGTATAGCTATTAATGATGTGTATCATTCCAGGGCGTGTGCTTCTGTTCACAGTGCATGTGTATACTGCGGCAAAGCACTACCAGAAGAGACAGCTCCCTGTGTATCCCCCCTGGGAACGTTGGGTCGTGTCATTATAAAGGATTGTGAATGGGTTCAGAGACAATACTGATCACCCAGCCCCATGCCCAGACCTAGTGCAGAGGTGCTGAGATATCACAAAAGAGGCATTTCCAGTGTCACCAGGGAAGTGCTAGGAATTGTACCGGGTGGGTAAGAAGGAGGGCTTGTGGGAAAAGCACTGAGCTGGGACTCAGGAGATCTGCATTCAGCTCCTGGCTCTGCTGCAGGCTTACTGTGTGGCCTTGGGCAAGGCAATTCATTTTGCTGTGCCTTGGCTCCCTGGGAACTTGCGTGACACTCACCAACTGGATAGGAGTATTGGTGGCTGAATCAATCCATTCCTGCGTGCAAAGTGCTCAGATAACATAGCGAGGGGCCCACAGTCAGAGTCTAGATCGATAGTCTGTGCTCACAAGCTGTCCAGCCCACCTTGATCCTCCTAAGCACAGATACAAACCTGAACCTCTGGCACTTATGCCCACCATGGGTAATTTCCCAGTATCTCTGCTCACATGCAAAGTGATCCAGTGGGCCTCATTCCCCACAGCCCTGCACTTCATGTCGTCATTAACACCTGTGCCAAGTGGGTGTCAGACACCGCTGTCCTAATTCGTTGGCATTGGCATCTGCTTTCCACAAGCGGCAATCATGGCTGCATCAGGGCAGGCTAACGGGGAATCGGCCCAGTAGCTGGGCATCATGGATCCACAGGATTGCTGCTGTAGCCCCAGCTTTGGAACAGCCTCTGGGAGGAACCCTTTCAGTGTGCCAGGCTCCCTAGGGGTCTCACTCTTCCTCCAGGGTAAACCACATGGCTTTACCTCCTCCTTTGGCTGGAGCTTCACACAGTGAGCTGTGTTCTGAGTCCCACTGAGACAGACCCCTGAGGGAGACTTGTACAATCTTAGGGAGCAGCACATCTCTGCTGTCAGCATGTGCTGTGCCACTCTGCCAATGCTGTACAACAGGAGAGTTTATTAGTCGACTGGAACACAGCTTGGAAGCCCTTGGTTAGCATGGAGAAAAGAAAGTTACAGCAGAGTCCATGCTGGTCAGCACAGAGCCCCAAGCTCTGTCCCCCTGACCTCTGTGTGTCCCAGTTCAGGTGTATGCCCAGAACCTAAGTAGCCAACCTTTAACCACCCCTGGCACCTCCCCAGCTCTTTGTTCTCCAGCGGGACAAACACTGCTTGGCTCCCTGCAGAGAGATGGCCATCCGTGGTCATTAGTTGCTAGGTATCCAAGTCCCGGTGATCGGAGTTGCCACTGTCTTCTCAAAAGCTCCATTGATAAGTTCTAGACAGCTAGCAGCCATACACATCTTAATCTCTGACTCTCTGCAGGGAGCAAGCAATCCTTCCTACTCCCAAGATAACACTAAGGCACACAGGAGGAACTGAGGCACACACAAGCTTCATACAAATATTACAAAAAATCCCTGCTTTGTCACACTGGGAGGTGGTGGACTTCTAGGGGCCCCTTGCAAGCACAGCTGGAAGAAAACAGAGTTGTGTCATGTGTAAATTCATTCCCTAAAACTGAATGTTCTCTATATCCCCAGCCTTTGCTACAACAGCAATTAAAATCAGGGAACACCCTGTAGCAGTCCTATATAAGGGAGGAACTTGGCAGGCGTCCTTTGTAAAAACCCCTCAAAAAATAGAATGTAAATGCCAATAATTGCAGTGCTGAAGGATATGGCAGTGTAACAATATAAAGCAGGGAAGTTGGGTGTTGTGCACAATATAACATAGGAACAAAGCTTTTATGGGCCGTTTATAAGTCAAGGCTCATGTTATAGTATTGATGGCAGGAGATTTTTCAGCTTCGCTTTTGCTGAACAAATCGCAGGGTCAAGTCAAGGCCCCTACAGAAACAGTAGGCTTAATTATACCTGGCTGTTGTCCATGTGCCTCTTCTGAGTGGCACCACTCCTTATGGACTGGTGGTCTCCAGCCGGTTGCCTATATTCCCCCAGATTTGGCCTCCTGCCCCCATTGTGATGGAGGTGCAGCAGGGAAAACCTGAGGGGGCAGTGGGGTGGCCAGTGCTGCTCCTTCTCCCTGCTACAGTGAGACTGGCTCCAGCACTGGGGCTCCTCCTGGGGGTCGGCCTGGCCTCACTTGCTTCCAGCAGCTTGGGTCTCCTCTGCTGTGGCTGCAGGATTTGCTTAGCGACACCCTCCACAGCTTCTACAAGTCCAAGGAGCTGTATTGAAGTCCCTCACAGGGGAGGGGCAGCTGAGAGCCCTGGGGCGGACACGAGGGGTTTGGCTTAGGGCCAGCGATGGGTTAATCCAGCCCTGGGCTGGGGCACACTGCAGCTAGGCTGTGAGAGCGACTCCGGCACAGCAGGGAGCCCTGCCCAGCATGGCGATGGCCAGTAGATAATGCAACAGAGCCTGGAACTCACCCTCCCAGCTCATACCACCAGGGGCCTTCCTTTGGGATGAGGAGCCTGGGGGGAAGTGGGGCTGCTCAGGTTAGAGAGCATCCCTCTATAGGGCTTGGCACCTATGCTATTGTGGGGGAGGGTCCTGTGGGACTCCCCCAGACCCTGCTGGGCCCTTGTACTAATCAAGAAGTTGTCGCTGCTAACCTGATGGCAGTGCTGGGTCCTACCTGAGTGCAACAGCCATTTCTGAGGTGAATTCCTGCCTCCTCAAGGGCAGTGGAAGGGAACCAAGCGCCTGGAGCCTAGCAGGAGGTGAGCAATGTTCTCTAAGCCTGGCGCTTGGGGCCCACACCACGAGCTCACTGACCCAGGAGCTGCAGGTGACACCATTTTATACATACCTGGTAGGGTGCTGCAAAAGAATAGCAGTGGAGAAATACCACCCCAGCCGAAGGAACCTCTGCTTTCTGCTGAGGACAACGTCGTGCGGTAAGGACCCTGTGTCTCTGGTCAGTCGAGATTAGACAATGTTTGCAGAGAAGCCGACCTCCAGACTTGTTGCCTTGCAGCCTAGGAAGCGACTGATGAGTTCCTCCACAGAGAGTAAGGTTTGTAATGCAGAGAGCTCCCTACTGTTACAGCGATCCAGTGCACTAGCCCTCTGGCGTGTGCAAACCAGCATGTGACAGCTGAGGTCCACATGGCATAACAAGGAGATAATGGTCCTTTGGTAGAGCAGCCCTTGGGATTACTTAGGGCCTGATCCTGCTATTAGATCTGTGTGGGTGAACCCATGCAGGCAGGTGGTTCCCCATTGACTTTAATGGGATTCTGGGCAGATGTCAGGCTGGCCCCATGCAGATCCAGTTGCAGGATCAGGGCTTTATATTATAACACCTCCAGGGCTGGGTATGTATTTTCTAGGCAGCATCTAGCACAGCTAAAGGAGTGTAATAGACCGACTTTTCCTGAAGGGCAGGAGGGCCTAGGCCCAGCCAACTCTGATTACCAGGGAGTCACACCTGGGTTGTATCAGGTAGTTCCACTGAAGTAGGGTCCTAGCAAATTCTCAACTGTGAAAAACATCACGGACGGTGAAATCTGGTCTTCTGTATGCTTTTACCCTATACTATACAGATTTCAAGGAGGAGACCAGCGTTTCACAAACTGTGGGTCTGACTCAAAAGGGCAATTGTGGGGGATTGCAAGGTTATTGTAAGGGGGTCATGGTATTGCCACCCTTACATATGACCTGCCTTCAGAGTTGGGTGGCTGGATAGTGGTGGCTGTTGGCCAGGCATCCAGCTCTGAAGGCAGTGCACCACCAGCAGCAGTGCCTGTGATCACCGCCTGTGATCTGCAAGGTTAACTGTTTTGCTGTTAAAAGAAAAGGAGTACTTGTGGCACCTTAGAGACTAACAAATTTATTAGAGCATAAGCTTTTGTGAGCTACAGCTCACTTCATCGGATGCATTTTTGCTGTTTTCAGTTTTGGTTTGCTGCGTGGGGAAAAGGAGACAGGAATGAAAGCCTGTCTGGAAGGGCCTGGAGACTGTTTGGTGTGATGCAAGTGGGAGGAATTGTTAGCAAGTTGCTGCAGAGGCAGTCCCACCCATGAGGGGGTGGCTGGGTGACCCCTATTGTAAGTACTGTAGTCAGCAGGATGCACCAGCCTGCTCCTTCAAAGGAAGATATTAGTGATGCATAGGGCTCTCCAGGGGAGAGAGCAATTGCTGAGATCAAGGGGTGGAGATTGGGGGCCTTGCAGTCAGAGAGAGACTGCTCAAGGGCAGAGTTAAAAATGAAGCTTGGCTTGGGCATGGGCAAGGCTTTGGGGAGGGGTAGAAAGACACAGCTGGAACTCGTTTCCCTTGTTGGGAGAAGGCAAAGGAAGCCAGGCCCCGTGTCCTCTCCAGCAGTCCAGAGGGAGACTGTACTCCAGGGAGGGGGGGGACTGTCCTGGCTGAGGCTCACCTGGGGCTCTTTGTTTATTTGGAATCTAGTAATAAAACCAGACAGGAGAAGGGCTGTTACTAAGGGGGCGAGGTTCTCCTTGGGTAGGACTTGTCCTGGGGTGGGCATGGTTTTTCAGGAGAGGCATAACAGGGCAGCGTGCACTGAAGAGCAGGAGGACCTAGGCCTAGCCAACCCTGATGACCAAGGAGCCACACCTGGGTTGGATCAGGTGGTGATTCCACTATAAGAGCAGCAGGATGGGGCAATGTAGGGACTGGTAGGCAGTCCCTGTAACTCACAGAGGCAGGCAGCCTGGCAGAGACCCTTAGCAGAGACCCTGGAGGACAGCTTACAATCAGCAGATAACTTATGTTGTTCTCAGTTTTGATTTGCTGTACTAGGAAGAAGAGCTGGGAATTAACCCAGAAGTACCTGGAGGCTGTCTGGGGTGAGGAGCGGGAGAGGAGCTGAAGGGGGAGGAATTGTTAGCAGCGTGCTGCAGAGGCACCCCGGTGACCAGGGGATGCCCAGGAGGTGGCTGACTAGGGTTGCTAGGCATCTGGTTTTCAGCCGGAATGCCTGTTTAATGGCCAGTTGGTGGCGCAGCAGGGCTGAGGCAGGCTCCCTGCCTGCCGTGGCTCCGTGTGGTTCCCTGAAGCGGCCAGCATGTCCGGCCCCTAGACATAGGGGCGGTCAGGGAGGCTCCATGCACTGCCCTCACCCCAAGCGCTGGCTCAGCAGTTCCCATTAGCCAGGAATCTCGGCCAATGGGAGCTGCAGGGGCAGAGCTTGCGGGTGCAGGCAGTCCGCAGAGCTGCCTGGCTGCCCCTACGCCTAGGGGCCGGACATGCCAGCTGCCGCCCAGGAGCTGCCCAAGATAAGTGCCGTCCAGTTGGAGCCCACACCCTTAACCCCTTCCTGTGCCCCTACCCCAGCTCTGAGCCCCCTCCCTCATCCCAACTCTCTCCCAGAGCCTGCACCTCCTCCTGCACTCTGAACCCCCCCTGCCCCAGCCCTGAGCCCCCTCCCACACTCCAAACCCCTCATCCCCAGCCCCATACCAGAGCCCGCACCCCCAGCCAGAGCCTTCACCCCTGGGGTGGAGTGGGGGGTTGAGTACCTCCCGGGCCTGGAGGAACCCAGCGCCTATGATCATGGATACCCTAAAATCTCGGGCTGTGGCCTCTCGCTTCCTTCCTAAATCTGCATGATAGAAATCTGCACAGTATTGTCACTCCTCTTGACCTGAGTGGTTAGCTAGTATTCAGGGTCTTGTGGGTTGTTTATGTTAGGATGAGAAATTGATGCAGCAGTCAGATATTTCTTTTGTGCAATTCTGTTTATTTACAAAGATGTTTCTCTGAACACAGTAGGCACTAAACAGGAAGCAGCTTTGTTTGCTCATAGCTCCAACCTTTTTTCCAGCCAGCATACTGCCCTGAAAGCTCCCTCTCTTCATCTCTTCTCAGGGCTCTCTTTCCTGGGCCTCACTTGCTATCTGCTCAGTTTTCTGGCTTGTTTTCTCGTCCTGCTCTCTGTATCTGGGAGCCACAAACAATACCCTGCAAACTTCTCTGCCCACATAGCTCAGCTTCTGACTGGCCTTGCATGTGACCTGCAATTTGAGTGGTGGCTGATATTGGCCCAGCTTTCTTACCCTAAAAAGGCGCTTAACTGCTTCTTGTATTTATCCTTAAGGAGAGTGGCTCTCAGGCCTATAAACTTCAATGTGGCTTCTCCCACCATGCACCAGAACAGGAGATAGAAAACTGGTCAAGGTGTTCGAGTTGCAGCCAGGAGTCCCTTGTGATGCCGCACAGAAAAAGATGCTGGTATACTTCCTTTCAGGGTATTCTAGACTTGTGTGCCTGCTTTCAGGGCTGGTTCAGTTTTGTGTGCTGATTTTCCAGGTATTTGAGGAATATCTTTGAAATTAAGATGAAAATCGGTTGTAAAAATAATTCAGGTGTCATTGTGGGTTGGTTTTTTTTTTTTTTTTTTTTTTTGTAACATTCCTCAGCGGGCCTGATTCTTGCCTTTACCGTAGCTGCTTTGCAAGGAGATATGGAGAGTAAATCAGAATGCTGTGGATTGTGGCTGAGTGCTCCAGGGCAGGGCAGGGCAGCTGGCTGCCAGGGGCAGTTGTAGAGCTCTGTAGGGCAAGAGATCCTTACAGCTTGTGAGTTCTGCAAGACAGTCAAGCCTGGGGAAGCCAGGGATGTTGCAGAAATTCCCTGGTGTAAACAAGGATTATCTAACTGATCTGAGACAAGTCAATTAGAGCCCATTGATATATGGTTCAGCATCCCCAGTGGCTAATTACAGACAGGGACAGCTATTTGGCTGCTTCAAGAATGTGTCTAGCTAGTAGCTAATTCGTTTTCTGAGTGTCTGAAAATGTCTTTCATGGCTGGGATCAGGCAGGATGCTTTCCTTTCTTGCTGCTGCACCAGGTGTCTCTGTTCTCACTTTATTTGTTGGTTCAGCCAATAAATCAATTGCTCTCCATGAGCTGTCAGCAAAACTGGCCTGAGCAGGGGTGAGTGACATAAATTAGACCATGGAGAAATCTTGCTTTGCAGAATAGACCTGTGGTGTGTGTGGTGGTTTTTTTTTTGTTTGTTTGTTTTTTTTTAAAAAGGATTGAAAAGCCAAAGGACAGGTATCACTGACAATATGAAAAGATGGGGGCAACAATGAGAAAAGCAAATAGAAAGTAAAGGCAGAGAAGAAAGCTGTTCAGATTCTGAAAGTGAGTTCAGATTCTGCCCTCTGTCGCACCCTATGCAGCGTTGCTGCTTAACGCAGCTCTTGGTGTCTCCATCCTCCTGAGGACTTTCCAGCGCATGCCCCTTCTTGACAAAGAAAAGCAGTTACCAAACTGCTGCTCCCAGCCCATCCGAGTTTGCATTGGCTCTTTCCTATCCTATTTCTCTCCTGGTGCTCCTACAACAACTGCTTTTAACTCCCCGAAGCTTTCTCTCTCTCCAGTCATCCCCGGACCATTCCATTTGATTGTCTAGGAGCAACCCAAGTGGAGCACTTCCTTGTGAGGAGTTAGGGCTGAGTTTAGATAGGTTAATTTGCCCATGAACCTGTTAGGCCAGTTGTCACCAGTTTCCTTGGGGCGAGCTCCTTGAATGGAGCTAGCTAAAGTTCTAACACTCCCTGCCAAGGCAGTGGAGCAGGGCCTCCGTCAGTACTCTGTGGTGGGAGTGGGGTTCTGTCTGTACTTGGAGAGTCCCATACCATGGTGACACTTCGAGCTACTGCTGCCCAGGCAGGAAGACTGGCTCTGGCTAGATGAGTAGGGGTGGCAGGCCTCTTATCCCCTCCTAAACAGCATCAGATGGTGCACAGTTAGTTGTTACTAAGGGTGAACTCTTGCACTCGGATAGTTCTCTGAAAACATCCACTCCATGTGCAGTGGCAGTCAAAAAAGCGAACAGAATGTTGGGAATCATTAAGAAAGGGATAGATTAGAAGACAGAAAATATCACATTGCCTCTATATAAATCCATGGTATGCCCACACCTTGAATACTGTGTGCAGATGTGGTCGTTCCATCTCAAAAAAGGTATATTGGAATTGGAAAAGGTTCAAAAAAGGACAACAAAAATGCTTGGGGTAAGGAACGGCTTCCGTCTGAGGAGAGATTAATAAGACTGGGACTCTTCAGCTTGGAAAAGAGACGACTAAGGGGGGACATGACAGAGGTCTATAAAATCATGAGTGGTGTGGAGAAACTAAATAAGGAGTGTTATTTACTCCTTCTCATAACACAAGAACTAGGGGTCACCAAATGAAATTAATAGGCAGCAGGTTTAAACCAAACAAGGAAGTATTAAGTTTCCACAGTCAACCTGTGGAACTCCTTGCCAAAGGATGTTGTGAAGGCCAAGACTATAACTGGGTACAAAAAAGAACTAGATAAGTTCATGGAAGATAGATCCATCAATGGCTGTTAAGCAGGATGGGCAGGGATGGTGTCCCTAGCCTCTGTTTGCCAGAAGCTGGGAATGGGCGACAGGGAATGGATCACTTAATGATTACCTGTTCTGTTCATTTCTTCTGGGCCACGGGCGCTGGCCACTGTTGGAAGACAGGCTACTGGGCTAGATAGACCTTTTGGTCTGACCCAGTATGGCCGTTCTTATGTTTTGCCACCCCCTTCATCAGGGCTGGGATTTCACCACTGGTGCCAACTTGGGAGGCTTCCTCCAGCATGAAACTCTGATTGTTGAACAGAATGAATGTAGCGGGGTGGGGTTTTGTTTTGTTTTTTTTGTTTTGTTTTTTTAAGCGATCAAGGCACTTTAATACACTCGTCTGGTGGATCATAAAGACCTAGAATCCACTTGCTAAAACAATAACGCTGTAAAAGTCCATAAAAATTTTCTCCACCTCCTTCTGGGTCCATCCTTCAGGACCCATCTTGTTGTCCCCACCCATCCTCACTACACAGCCTTGAGAAATGTGGAATACATCTTTGAAGTCAATGGGTTTTAACTCTGAAACCTAAAGAGGGCAATTTTGTTTGCTTCTGTGGAAGGTCCATCTGCTGGGATCCAGGTGAAGGGATAGGAAAGGGTGTGGGTGGGAGCTCATTTAGAAACCCAGCCCCCACTCCCATTCGGCCTCTGGGTTGTCAGGCTGAGAAGCCCCCATGTTCAGGAATTGGGATTAATATGTCTCTCCCTTCTGACTGAGACAGTGTCAGCCTCTGGCCTCAGGTACGTTCTGCTTTGGTTTATTCACTGAGGTCAGACAAGCTGTCTTTCTTTTTTTGGGGTGAATAACTGGAATGTGGCACAAGCGTCCTGTCCTTCCCTTCAGCAATGATGCATCTCACATTGTGAAGGAGGATCTCTGACTTCAGTGTGTCTTAGACCCCCAAAGCATGCTGTGTGCCCCCAGCCTTGACATACTGTGCAGGCTCCTGCCTTGAAGAGCCCACATTCCAAATTCAGAAAAGATGCAGTGAAGTTGCACCCAGAGCAGCCACGGATGTGTGCCCAGGGTATGCTCAGCCTGCAGCATGGTGAGACCACAAATACACCCACCTAGACATGTCTGGTGAAGCCCTTCTCATGGAATGGGACTTACGGGGATCCTTGAATCTCAGCTGCTGTCATTTGGCAGATGCTTAGAGATGATCCTTGTTTTTTCCCTCTAGCACAGGTCAGTCAAACCTGCAATTGACTTTAAAAATCATAGGCTAATTACAGGTTAATCATTAGACTCAGCCACTAACCCAGGCTCTCTGTGCCGTTGGGCATTGCTCGAGTATTTATGCATGCTGATCCTTGTATTTTGTGCAGTGATTTGAGAATTTGGGGGTGCTTTAATTTATAAAGAGCATAAAGTCCTGAGCTGACATGGTGTTCATCTTTCTAGATCTCTGCAGAGTTAAGCTTTACATCATTTTATGACTTCAGAAACTTGCTGTGAAGCTGGGGTTGTTTCACTATGTCTGCAATAAACATGTCTGTCTGCAGGGTCAGTGGAGCAGATTACATTGTGCCTGAAGCTCTAACTCAGCATGTAGAGGAAGAAGTAGCTTCTGTTGGTGAGATAAGCAAAGATTCCATTTAGTGACTTCAGCTGTCTGAGGGATATTGCTAATTGGTTAACATTCACTCTGAGCCTCCAGGTTCCTCCCTGGCAGACTGACCCGCTCCATTGTCCACCACTGGGCACTCTCCACTGCTTGTGCTGTAGCTTGGTCCCTTCACCTCTCCCTGCTGCCGCCTTTGGAGTGCTGGTGTCTGACCTAAGGGATGGTGCCTGGAGCTGTGGAGAGGGACGCTGAACTGCTGCTGTAGGAAGAGATGACTCCCTGCCTGCCCCACTTGGGGAGAGACCCAGTGAGGCAGCAGTGAGTGGGGAAGGAGGAAGTCTTTGCTGCCAGCTCAGCAGCTCGGAGTAGCCAGGAGGGAAAAGTACAGGGTGACCTTGCTCCTGGCCTGCTGCCCTGCTGAGGGTGGGGGGCCTCAGAGGTGTGTGGTGGTGTCTGTCTGGCTGTTCCTGTGGCTGGGCAACACTTGGGAGGGACAGAGCATGCGGTGCATGTACCTGCCCTTGCCACCCTCCCTGCCACATTCTCTGGGTTAATTGGGGAAAGGCAACTCCCTTCTCTTGGCACGTGCTGGCCTGTGTGCTGGCTGGGCATGTGGGTGTGGGGTGCTGGCAGAGGTGAAAGTAAGCTGGTATGCCCCAGTATGGCATACCGACAAGAGCCGGTGCACCGTACTGGAGCAGCCCGGCTTCCCCAGAGGCAATTTAAAGGGCCTGGGGCTCCCCCGCTTCTACCACCTGGGCCCTTTAAATAGCCATTGGAGCCCTGCCGCCGCTATCCCAGGGCTCCGGGGGCTATTTAAAGGACCGGAGCAGTAGAAGCAGAGGAGCCGCGGGCCCTTTAAATAGCCCCCGGAGCCCCTGGGGTAGCTCCAGCTGTTTCTGCCGCCCCAGTCCTTTAAATAGCCTCTGGAGCCCCCGCTACCTCAGGGCTCTGGGGGCTATTTAAAGGGCCAGGGTAGTAGAAGCAGGGGAGCCCTGGGCCCTTTAAATAGCCCCCGGGCTGCTGCTGCTACCCTGGTGGGGGGGGCAGTTACCTTACAGGTTGGGCTGGGGCTGGCTCTGACCCCCTCAAATCCACCTCTTCTGCCCTAGGCCCCGCCCCTTCTGGGGGCCAGAGCTGGCCCCAGAGTACCGGTAAGTCACTCGAATTACTTTCACCCCTGGGTGCTGGTTAGATAGAAGAGGGGAATTAGAGGCAGTGATGGGAAAGGCCGTGGATCCAGTGGCTGTGCGACTGCAGACTTGGCATGCTTTTGTCAGCGCTCTCTCCATCTTATTTGTGGGCCAGGTTCTGCTGGCCCAGTGGGTCCCTCAGTGTGTTACTGGATCACTTACTTTTGATTCATTTATCAAATGTTCTGGCAGCAAGGGTTCTGGGCAGCACACTCACAAAATTAACACCCAGCTACAGTCAGCTAGGTACAGGCTAGCCATTGCAAGCCCAGAACAGCATGTGAGACTGCAGATACAGCATTCTTAGCTGGGGGGAGCCAGCTGTGGCATGAGCTTTGGGAGGAGATGAGATGAATCCAGAGTCTTTTCACCTCTAGGAAACATAGCTGAACCTTCCTCTGCTACCGCTTTTTTGCCATAAACCGAATGATCACATCAACCCCTCAGACAGAGACAAACACCTACAAGATCTCTATCATGCATTCCTACAACTACAATACCCACCTGCTGAAGTGAAGAAACACTGACAGAGCCAGAAGAGTACCCAGAAGTCACCTACTACAGGACAGGCCCAACAAAGAAAACAACAGAACGCCACTAGCCGTCACCTTCAGCCCCCAACTAAAACCTCTCCAACGCATCATCAAGGATCTACAACCTATCCTGAAGGATGACCCATCACTCTCACAGATCTTGGGAGACAGGCCAGTCCTTGCTTACAGACAGCCCCCCAATCTGAAGCAAATATTCACCAGCAACCACACACCACACAACAGAACCACTAACCCAGGAACCTATCCTTGCAACAAAGCCCGTTGTCAACTCTGTCCACATATCTATTCAGGGGATACCATCATAGGGCCTAATCACATCAGCCACACTATCAGAGGCTCCTTCACCTGTGCATCTACCAATGTGATATATGCCATCATGTGCCAGCAATGCCCCTCTGCCATGTACATTGGCCATACTGGACAGTCTCTACGTAAAAGAATGAATGGACGCAAATCAGACGTCAAGAATTATAACTTTCAAAAACCAGTTGGAGAACACTTCAATCTCTCTGGTCACTCGATTACAGACCTGAGGGTGGCTATCCTTCAACAAAAAAGCTTCAAAAACAGACTCCAACGAGAGACTGCTGAATTGGAATTAATTTGCAAACTGGATACAATTAACTTAGGCTTGAATAGAGACTGGGAATGGATGAGTCATTACACAAAGTAAAACTATATTTCTCCATGGTATTTCTCCCCCCCCACCCCACCCCCCACCGTTCCTCTGATATTCTTGTTAACTGCTGGAATTAGCCTACCTTGCTTGTCACCATGAAAGGTTTTCCTCCTTTCCCCCCCCTGCTGCTGGTGATGGCTTACCTTAAGTGATCACTCTCCTTACAGTGTGTATGATAAACCCATTGTTTCATGTTCTCTGTGTGTGTGTGTGTGTGTGTGTGTGTGTGTGTGTGTGTGTGTATATATATAAATCTCTCCTCTGTTTTTTCCACCAAATGCATCCGATGAAGTGAGCTGTAGCTCACGAAAGCTTATGCTCTAATAAATTTGTTAGTCTCTAAGGTGCCACAAGTACTCCTTTTCTTTTTGCGAATACAGACTAACACAGCTGCTACTCTGAAACCTATCAACTCCTCTGACCACCTCCAAGGAGAAGAAGCGTATGAGCCACAGTCTCCACGAAGTCCACTATGGATTTCACTGGTGTCAGCCTAGTTGTTGTAGGAGGTAGTCTGATGCTACAGAGATAGGGGGCAATACAAAGTCCTAAGCTGCTGTCTGTTATTAACCAGTGGGACTTGTTCACAAACACAAATCTGCCTCTTAACTAACTCCACTTTGCCAAATGCTTGGGTAAACGGATGAGCCATGTACCCTATTCCAAAAGTCAACAAATCAGACCGTGTTCTGTGGTAAACCACCCAGTTGCCCCTCCTTTGTAGTTCTTGATGCAGAGCAATAAAGAGAAATCAGAAAAAGTGTACCCAAGCTTCCTGAAAACAATACATTTTAGGTTTTCAGATTTTAATAGTCTGTGTTTAAGGGCAGACGGGATCATTAGACCATCTAGTCTGACCTTCTGCATATCCGAGCAGGACATTGACCTGTTACCCCTTGTTGAGCCCAATAACTTATTTTTGGCTAAAACCTCTTCCAAAAGGCCTGGAAAGGTCTCGATCTGAAGACTCCAAGAGATGGAGAATCCACCAGTTTCAATGGCTAATCACCATCTGTTAAAAATGTGTATGCCTTTCATTTCTAATTTGAATGTGTCTGGTTTTAACTTCCAGCTGTTGGTTCTTGTTCAGCCGTTCTCTGCGAGATTAAAGAGCCCTTAAGTACCTGGTATTTTCTCCCTGAGAAGGTGCTGATACACTGTCATCAGGTCACCTTTCTCCAGAGCTCCTCGGATACCTGAAGGGAATAGTTGTCCTTCTGACCACGTGGCAGGGAGAAAGCTGGAGCTGTGCACAGATCTGGTGAGTGATGGGTTTTTTGGGTTCTCTGACAATTCTTCCCCAAAACCCCAACAACACCAGTTTTAAGTTAAATCCAAAACACAAATTTTCAAAACTTTTGGTGAATTGAAAAGTAAAAATGTGTGTTTTGGGCCAAAATATTGGTTTAGTTTAAATATCTATTTAATCTAAAGCAATATATTCAGACAGTAACATCCCAATAACCAGGTCAATCTAGAGCACTGGTTTCCAAACTTTAACAACCTGTGAATCCCTTTCACTAAAATGTCAAGTCTCATGAACCCCCTCCTAAAAATGAAAATCCCTGGAGATATTCTCCTTTACCTGAGTATAAATTATAAAAGCAGTGATCTTGGAAATTTGTTTTTATGATATGCTTATTACACACTATTTACTATTAATTATTTATCATTACAGTATTTTTATTACATTATGAAAATGACAACACTCTTCCAAGATCTCACTTTCGTAGCTTGTATCACTTTGAATAAGCCTATTATAAGACAAGGCATATATGTTTCATCAAGGAGTATCAGATGTGAAACAGTATTAAGGTATTTAAGAAGCCAACTCAAAGAGTTCCTCCTACACAAGCGTTCAGGTCTTAAGCAGTCCCGGCAAACAATGCACGTTACAACAAAGCTTAAACTTGTTCTTCATAACTTTTAAAACAATACTATTTAGCTGTCTATTTAATTATAAAAACAGCAAAAAATATCCACCTCCCTTTCTATTTCTTATAAGGCGTCTTGAAGTTTAAATCTCCTCAGTGTGATAGATATGCTTGCTTTGATTTGCTTCGCTCTTGAAAGTCCAGGGGCTCCAGGCTGCTGGCTCCGTGCTGCCCGGGGTCCCTAGGGACAGCTCTGTCTGACATTAGGGAATTTTTTCCCAAGAACCTCTGTAACATTCACAAACCCCAGTTTGGGAACCACTGATCCAGAGTATTCACAAATTATTACAATGCAGCTCCACTTCTGTCCCCATTGTAGTGTTCTGGTTTATACATTCCAGCTGTGTTCACAGTAAGATCCTTTAATGCTCTGCCAGGTATGGCTGAGGTTCGTTTAAATTGGGTATTTCACATGCTGCACCACCCTAGTGGCTGAACAGAAAACTACAGATTAGCATTCCATTACATCTCCTCCCTTTATGGTCTATATTCCTCCTGTTTACAATATTTACACTATCATGCTGTCTTTGAAGTTCAGTATGGATCAGTCT
Organism: Dermochelys coriacea; assembly: GCF_009764565.3. Classification (NCBI taxonomy): domain Eukaryota; kingdom Metazoa; phylum Chordata; order Testudines; family Dermochelyidae; genus Dermochelys; species Dermochelys coriacea. The sequence goes on from NC_050076.1 coordinate 51,638,270, forward strand.
AAATGTCTCTGAATTGTACTGTTTTTCTAATTACATGATCTGGACACATAGCACTTTGGTCATCTGGCTGTCCAGTAATTGCAGCAACTGGCTGTAGTTGGTTTGGAATCCTTGAGGAGGAGTTGTCAACTTGTTCTGCATCTGCCATCTGTGGAGTGTGCTCAGTTTATTCTTTCTGAGGAAAAAACTGTAGGTGTTTCTAATGGTTTCTAACTCTCTGTGATTGGTCTTGATCACTCAATCTGGGTGATGAAGCCTTTTTCTTTATAACAGCTGGAGTTGTCCATCCTCTTTCTCCATCCAATTCAAGCTACCCCGGCAGCTCTCTAATTGAGTGATGTTTATTGTAAAAGCATTCATAAGCTGTTTTAGCCTTTATCTCTTTTTGGCTACTCTCTGCAAGCTGGCCAGTTTGGAAACAGGTTCTTTTCCCAAGTTGGAACAGTAATTCTCAATTGTCTTCCCATCAGGAGTTGTGCTGGACTATATCCAAAAGCTGCTGTTGGTGCTGATCTGTAACTCAAAAGAACAAGGAATGGATCTTCCTGCTGTAGGATTTCTTCGCTGTCTGTACAGCTCTCTCAGACTCTCCATTTGCTTATGGGTAACATGGGCTGCTAGTAATATGATCAAAATCATATTTCATTCACAGTGACTTAAATTCTGCCACAGTGAATTGTGGTCCATTGTCCATCATTAGTTCTGAAATACCAAAGTGAGCAAAAGTGCATTTCAGTTTCTCTAACACTGACACGTTATCTCTTTCAAGTACACTATTTCTATATTACTGGAAAAATAGTCCATGACAACCAGTTAATGGTGTGCTCTGAAGTTGCATAAATCTGCAGCTAGTTACTTCCAAGGTCCCTCTGATAGAGGTGTTTGTACACTGTACGGTTCAGCATTATCTCTTAAGTTGACTTTTGTACCAGATCTCCTTTCAAATGTCCAATATCATCAAATCCTCAGAGTTCTTCTAGGCCCATCATGTCTCATTAGGCCCATTATGGCTGCCATTCTGCAGCTCAGAAGGTTATTGTTCTTTGATCTTTTTGATAACAACATGCATTCTGAATGCAAAGTTTTTTGTCTCTGGAAGTTTTCTGTGGTGAAGTGGTCCATGGAGTTCAGAATACATCCAGAGCTAGTCAGAGCTGTGTTGGGTGACTTCAGCTCTGGGAGGGGTTGAAGGTGATTGTAAGTCTCTTCTGAGGTGACTATGACATCAGCTTCTGAGTCAATTTTAAAGTCAACAATAGTCTTGCCTTGAACATTTTAGTTTCACTCTCTAATCAGGCTGTGTCTTTAGCTGTGATAGATCCCAGAAACAATGGCTCTTGATGGTGTGTAATACGAGTCAACTCCCTGACTGCTTTGGTGTGGCGAACAGCTGCAAAATATTACACAATGAGCCTCTGGCTAGACATGCATCATCTCAGGATACGATTTTTTTTCCACACCTTGAACATGTAGGCTGGAATTAGTCTCTTAGCCTGGAAGTTCTTTCTCCTTGCCTTAGGAGTTTTATGATAACTTTTATCACTCAAACGTCTGTTTATAATTTCTAAGCTAGCTTCACATTTTTCAAGATGCCTCTGCCTTTTGTTCTGTTTGACTAATTCTGACTGTTTTTGCTTTGCTCTCTGTGTAGCTCTGGTTAGGGTTAAAACTCTCTTCAGTAGTAGCTGCTGTGAAAGGTACTTATCTATTAACCTAATAACCAGCCTGTCTCTGATATTCATATTTTGCATTCCCAAAATAAGTTTTCAGACAATGTTTGCAGCACTTTTATCACATATTCAACATTTCCCCCTGGTTCTTGAATTCGCAGATGAACACATGCCCTTTCATAAAACACTTCTCTGATGTATAAAGTATACATCAAACATAGCCAGTACCCTTTTATGGTCATCTTTGTTACTGTCTTCAGTAAAGTCAAAGAATTTAAAGATATGTTCCTCTTGCTTCCCAAGAGTGTAAATGAAAGAAGATATCTGTATATCTCAGTTTCTTTGTGGAGCTTGTTTGCAATTTGAAATATTGCAAACTACTGCTTCCAGTCTCTCCATTTTGAAGGTTTGTCAAAGCTGTAGTTCTCTGGGGCATTGAAGAGTGTCATGTTGATGAGATCCTGCAACCTTGGTTGCTATTTCTTCTGTCTGCAACTTTTGTTGCTTGTTTTTCTTCTGTTTCTGTTCTTGGTTTACTTCTGACACCATAATGAATTCTTCTGTACCAGACATGGATTGGTCACAGAGCTTGTTCATATACCCCAGATGTGTTCCTCATAAGATCCTTTAATGCTCTGCCAGGTATGGCTGAAGTTTGTTTAAATAAGGTATCTTACACATTGGGCTACCTATTGGCTGAATGGTATAATATGCTTTAGCATTCTATTACAGCAGTGTTACAGCATTTCATTACACTAGAATTTGCAATGGTGATAATTGACACATTTAAAGACAACTAAAATGTCACAGATAGACCTGTCCAGTGTGTGCCAGGGCATTCAGGTCAACCCCTCCTTGTACTACAGCTGGGTAAAGGAAGGTTTCTTCCTGTTTCCAGCGTGATTATTCTGAGCAGGGTTTTCTTGGGCAAATATATTCCCAAGAGATGCCAGTAGGGTATGCTCTGGAACAAATGTATTTGTTCCTCTGCCCTTTCTGTACCGCAAGCACTGCTTCCATACCAAGGGCTCTATGATGCAGACACTGATAAATATTTCTAGCGCTCAGTGAGATTGTACTGCAGACTAATAGGAAAGATAGCTCCGAGCCCCAGAAGTCTTTGGTTTTGAACAGCAGGGTGTCCTGGCTGGCACCAACCAGCCCTAATCAGATCAGTGCTTGCGTTCTTGCTAGCTCTAACTTCAGTGCTATTTGTGTTGTTGTGGTGATATCTACAGGGGGATTCTGGAGGTCACATATTCAGGAAGGAGTCCTAGCCATTGGCTTGTGTTCGCATGGACGGGGCCAATGCCAGGGTGCAACATTCCACTCAGGATGAAGATTGGGAAAGTTTCCCTTTGTCCTCAACCATCACAAAACCTGGTCCCGTTTCTCCGCTGCTCAGTGTGAACTTTGGGTGACCATATTTCCCAAAGGGAAAATGGGACATTGTACAGGGCCAGCCCGTGATGCTCCCTTCCCACACAGGTCTGGTGTTGCTCCCCCCATGTTTCTCTGTGCCCCTCTAGGGGGTCATATGCAACTTTTTTGGCATAACTGGGCATTTCATAGAATTATAGAATATCGGGGTTGGAAGGGAACCTCAGGAGGTCATCTAGTCCAACCCTCTGCTCAAAGCAGGACCAATCCCCAACTAAATCATCCCAGCCAGGGCTTTGTCAAGACTGATCTTAAAAACCTCAAAGGAAGGAGATTCCATCATCTCCCTAGGTAATGCATTCCAGTGCTTCACCACCCTCCTAGTGAAAAAGTTTTTCCTAATATCCAACCTAAACCTCCCGCACTGCAGCTTGAGACCATTACTCCTTGTTCTGTCATCTGCTACCACTGAGAACAGTCTAGATGCATCCTCTTTGGAACCCCCTTTCAGGTAGTTGAAAGCAGCTATCAAACCCCCCTCCCGCATTCTTCTCTTCTGCAGACTAAACAATCCCAGTTCCTTCAGCCTCTCCTCATAAGTCATGTGTTCCAGTCCCCTAATTATTTTTGTTGTCCTCCGCTGGACGCTTTCCAATTTTTCCACATCCTTCTTGTAGTGTGAGGCCCAAAACTGGACACAGTACTCCATATGAGGCCTCACCAATGTCGAACAGAGGGGAACAATCACGTCCCTCGATCTGCTGGCAATGCCCTTACTTATACAGCCCAAAATGCCATTAGCTGCCTTGGCAACAAGGGCACACTGTTGACTCATATCCAGCTTCTCATCCACTGTAACCCCTAGGTCCTTTTCTGCAGAACTGCTGCCTAGCCATTCGGTCCCTAGTCTTTAGCTGTGCATGGGATTCTTCCATCCTAAGTGCAGGACTCTGCACTTGTCCTTGTTGAACCTCATCAGATTTGTTTTGGCCCAATCCTCTAATTTGTCCAGGTCCCTTTGTATCCTATCCCTACCCTCCAGCGTATCTACCTCTCCTCCCAGTTTAGTGTCATCTGCAAACTTGCTGAGGGTGCAGTCCAAGCCATCCTCCCAGATCATTAATGAAGATATTGAACAAAACCGGCCCCAGGACCAACCCTTGGGGCACTCCACTTGATACCAGCTGCCAACTAGATATGGAGCCATTGATCACTACCCGTTGAGCCTGACAATCTAGCCAGCTTTCTATCCTCCACCTAGTCCATTCATCCAGCCAATACTTCTTTAACTTGCTGTCAAGAATACTGTGGGAGACCATGTCAAAAGCTTTGCTAAAGTCAAGGAATAACATGTCCACTGCTTTCCGCTCATCCACAGAGCCAGTTATCTCATCATAGAAGGCAATTAGATTAGTCAGGCATGACTTGCCCTTGGTGAATCCATGCTGACTGTTCCTGATCACTTTCCTCTCCTCTAAGTGCTTCAGAATTGATTTCTTGAGGACCTGCTCCATGATTTTTCCAGGGACTGAGGTGAGGCTGACTGGCCTGTAGTTTCCCGGATCCTCCTCCTTCCCTTTTTTAAAGATGGGCACTACATTTGCCTTTTTCCAGTCGTCCGGGACCTCCCGCGATTGCCATGAGTTTTCATAGATAATGGCCAATGGCTCTGCAATCACATCTGCCACCTCCCTTTAGCACTCTCAGATGCAGCACATCCGGCCCCATGGACTTGTGCTTGTCCAGCTTTTCTAAATAGTCCCGAACCACTTTTTTCTCCACAGAGGGCTGGTCACCCCTCCCCATGCTGTGCTGCCCAGTGCAGTAATCCGGGAGCTAACCTTGTTTGTGAAGACAGAGGCAAAAAAATCATTGAGTACATTAGCTTTTTCTACATCCTCTGTCACTAGGTTGCCTCCCTCATTCAGTAAGGAGCCCACACTTTCCTTGACTTTCTTCTTGTTGCTAACATACCTGAAGAAACCTTCTTGTTACTCTTAACATCTCTTGCTAGCTGCAACTCCAGGTGTGATTTGGCCTTCCTGATTTCACTCCTGCATGCCTGAGCAATATTTTTATACTTCTCCCTGGTCATTTGTCCAATCTTCTGCTTCTTGTAAGCTTCTTTTTTGTCTTTAAGATCAGCAAGGATTTCACTGTTAAGCTAAGCTGGTCGACTGCCATATTTACTATTCTTTCTACACATTGGGATGATTTGTTCCTGTAACCTCAATAAGGATTCTTTAAAATACAGCCGGCTCTCCTGGACTCCTTTCCCCCTCATGTTGTTCTCCCAGGTGATCCTGCCCATCAGTTCCCTGAGGGAGTCAAAGTCTGCTTTTCTGAAGTCCAGGGTCCGTATTGTGCTGCTCTCCTTTCTTCCTTGTGTCAGAATCCTGAACTTGACCATCTCATGGTCACTGCCTCCAAGGTTCCCATCCACTTTTTCTTCCCCTACTAATTCTTCCTGGTTTGTGAGCAGTAGGTCAAGAGGAGCTCTGCCCCTAGTTGGTTCCTCCAGCACTTGCACCAGGAAATTGACCCCTACACTTTCCAAAAACTTCCTGGATTGTCTGTGCACTGCTGTATTGCTCTCCCAGCAGATATCAGGGTGATTGAAGTCTCCCATTAGAACCAGGGCCTGCGATCTAGTAACTTCTGTGAATTGCTGGAAGGAAGCCTCATCCCCCTGGTCTGGTGGTCTATAGCAGTCTCCCACCATGACATTGCCCTTATTGCTCACACTTCTAAACTTAATCCAGAGACTCTCAGGTTTTTCTGCAATTTCATACTGGAGCTCTGAGCAGTCTTATTACTTCCTTACATACAATGCAACACCCCCACCTTTTCTGCCCTGCCTGTCCTTCCTGAACAGTTTATATCCATCCATGACAGTACTCCACTCATGTGAGTTATCCCACTAAGTCTTTGTGATTCCAATCCCATCATAATTCCTTGACTGTGCCAGGACTTCCAGTTCTCCCTGCTTGTTATACAAATGCAAGAAGCCTGGGAATTTGTCTAGTTTTGCCAAAAAAAGTCAGCACAGGGCTTAAAAAAGGACTGTCCTGGCCAAAATGGGACATATGGTCACCCTAGGGTTCCTCCCATCCTCCATTCTTCTGCCTCCATGATGGGGTGTGAATTGCTGTTTGGTTCTGCCTTGCTGCCTGTGGTACATATGCTTCCTGGGTCAAGCAGAGCTCATGTTGATGTGGTGCACCCCCAGCCTGCACATGGTCCCTATCTTGTGTCACAAATCTGCCTTTGCAAAAGTGCTGTAATGAAAAAGAGCCACTTAGAAACTCAAAGGAAAATGAGAGGCAGAAAAGGAAGCAAGGTGAAGCCTTGAAGGGCTGTAGTGATGATTTCCAGAGGGACTCACAGGATTTTGCTGTGAGCATGTAAAGGATACACACATCTGAAAACAGCAGGAGGCTTCGTGGGGCAGCAAAGGGCCATTTCCTCTTAAGCAGAACACCCCCACTGACTTCAGTGGCATAATTTGGCCTATGGGAATGGGGAAAAAGGAATGTGCCAATGAGCCCAAGTGCAGTGATGGAAGAGGTCACTGCAGGGCAACCAGTCCACTCCAAGTAAATGGTTAACCCTCCTGGGGTGGAAGGCACTTTACCTGCCATTAGCACAGCCTTGCAGCCAGAGTGCATTGCTCAAATTCTGGTGAGATTAGCATATGTTCATGGCAGTCAAGCAGAAGTACAGGTGTTCTGTCTGATGGAGATCTGCATTGTAATTTACAGCACCACTTGCTCCAGAGGCAAAAAAGGACTGTCTCAAGCCCCTTATTCCTCCTGCAATGCACACCGCAATTAACAGCGCAAAGGGGCCTGAGCAGCCTCCCAGATATTTCTGAAAGGCCTGACTTCAAAGGCTTTAAAAGGGGGGAAGGAGGCTTCCTTTTGCTGCATTGCTGCATCTCATGGAGGAAGGGTTATAATTAGAGCTGAGCTCAGGATGTGATCAAGGGATTGCTCATCATCCTCACACAGAGTCCCCCTGTCTATATTTATCTCCTGCTCTTTGTGAGGCAAAGCCTCTATTTACTGACGTGGGGCTCTATTTAGGAACAAAGGCTACATTCTGTTTGATGTGAATTAAATGCAATCTATAAAAGGGAGGGAAAATGCCAGCTTCACCTCAAATAACCTGTTCTTTTCTTCTCCTTCACATGCTCTCTGGTACTCCAGGTGGTTTTGCTCATCCCCTTTTGTACCAGAATCAGGCTGTGCCACATGCAAAGATAAACTGGAGAAAGATGTTTGAGTTCTCAGTCTCCTTTCAGGCAGAGCAAATGTAGCCCTGCATCTCCCCCAATGAAAGACTAACCCAAAGTCTCCTGCAATCTTTCACAATGTAGGGTGCCAAATTCAAGAATGGATGGTGGAGAGTGATTTACTTTCACTTCTGACAACAGGAAAAATAAGCCAAGCCGGTCCGGTACTGCATACCGGCAAGAGCTGGTACACAGCTGACCGTACTGGCAGGGGGCAGCTTTTCCAGGTCAGCAATTTAAAAGGGCCCCGGGCCCTTTAAATCACCGCCAGAGCCCCAGGATTCCCAGCTGCTGCCGCAGCTACCACGACCATGGGGCTCTGGCGTTGATTTAAAGGGCCCGGGGCTCCTGGCCACTACTACCGCTGCCTGGGCCCCGGGCCCTTTAAATCACCACCGGAGCCATGGGGTAGCAGCAGCGATTTAAAGGGCCTGGGTATTGCTCAGGACCCCAGCCCTGCATAGCGGTAAGTCCCTTAAGTTGCTTTCACCCCTGCCAGTTGTGGAGCCTTAACAAATGTTCGTTCTTTTATGCGTTGATTGGACTTTGGCATCTTAAACTAATAGCTCCACAGACAGCTATTTAATATCTGTGCCAAACTGGCACAGCAATCGATCATTGCCCAATATTTATGACCTCTTTGATATCTCTAGAAAACTGGCGTACTATATATGCGATGTCAGTTTCCTGGGCATATTGGCATTTGATGATCATGATAGCCATATGTAAAAATGAGGCACTAAGCAATAAATGGTGGGAAGGCCCTGTTTCCTTTGTTTGTTTTTTGTTTGCACAATTTTAATCTGTTTCCCCCTCTGCCATGGTGAGAAAACAGATCTGGTGTATCCCTGGGACGATTGGCAGGCATGGAATGTCCCCCAGCAATGAGTTTTCCTACCGCTCCTTCCCACCTCCCAGCAAAGAATCTGATTCCTGAACCTCAGATGGTATTTTCCACTAAACAGAAGCAATGAGCTAAAAATCCCAGTTGATGTTTCTCCTCATTTGCTGAAGGATTGATTGATTTCTGGCCTGGACTGAGCTGCATGCCATATCTGAGCAGGTGATCTTGTTGATCAAGGTGGGGGCAAAAATGAAACAATTGGGACCGCTAAGGCCAATGCATAGAGGTGCTGCTCATCGGTCTTTTGGTATCCATGAACAAATTTGCTCAAGCATCCAAATGACTGGCAGATCTTATTTCATTCCATGATATTCCCTAAGGGGGTGAGTTTCATAAGCACCGAGTGATTTAGGAGCCCAGGTCTTTCAATGGAACAAGCAGGAAAGAAACAAGGCATTGCCTGTAACTATGATCCTTTTCCCACATCTCTTGATCCTATTTTATCTAGGCTTCTATGGCTCTCATCGCCATGAGTATTTGATAGTAATGTAGGTTCTAATGTAGGAAGAGAAATAGCTGGATTGTTATACAGAGTGTTTGTAGGTTTGGTGTGTATGTATAGAGCTCCTGAGGCAAGATTTAGTCACAGAGATGCGTTTGTTTAGTTCTGAACATGGTTAGTCCCATGGCCATTCTTGTTTCTGACAAGAGCGAGCTCTGTAGCCAAGATCCAGGCCCTGAGAGAGGCCCATCTCTCACTGTTAACTGGCCCAATATATACAAGGCATTGGTGCCTACTCTCACCCATTACAGCTAGGCACTGATACAGAAGCGAACATAGAGTGAGTTATTCCAGCATTCCACTTCCCCTGTGACTCTGCATTCTCTCTCTGTAAATGGATATGCTTCCAAGCCCTGTGGGTTCCACTTAGCAACTGACAGATTTCCCCCGAAACAAATGTGTTAAAGCAGCACTTCGTTTTATCAAACCAAAAGAGAGACAGACACAGCAAAGTCATTGCAAAAGCCTGATCCTCCAAAGCCTTACTCATGGGAGTAGTGTCATGGATGTACTACCTGCTGGAATGAAGGTTACTCAAAGGAGTAAGTGACATGACAGGCCCTAGATGAAGAGGAATAAGCATCAGGTCCAAAATGATCAGGAATCAGCTAGTAAGGAAAAGAACAAACTTTCACTGCATCTGCAAGTGCATTGTAGCAGAATGGAAATGGTCATCTGGGGCGTGTGTGTGTGTGTGTGTGTGTGTGTGTGTGAATAATACTGGACCCAATTTAAAAATAAGCCTCTGGGAAAGGAATACAGCATTCAAATGAATCCCTTTGCCATCCCCACTTGTGACAACATCCTGTTTCTTGGTGAAAGCAGTGGATGGCGCATGGCTTGCTGAACCCGTTCAACAAATCTCACCAGGTTTCCACAGCCAGGACTTGCATGAGGCACAAGGATTCTTTGCCTCACTCCTCTTCACCTGACCCAGGAGGCAGAACATTGCTGAGGGATGACCAACTGTCACTCTCTCTGCTGGTTACTGCTTTTCACAACAGATCTAGGATACTTTCATCCCTGGCTGCAAGTCGAGTGACTTACCGGTACTCTGGGGCCAGCTCTGGCCCCTGGAAGGGCGGGGCCTGGGGCAGGGTTGAGGGGGTCAGAGCCAGCCCCAGCCCACCCTGTAAGGTAAGTGTCCCCGGCTCCCCCCCTCGGGGTAGCAGCAGCAGCCCAGGGCTCTGGGGGCTATTTAAAGGGCCCACGGCTCCCCTGCTTCTACTGCCCCGGCCCTTTAAATAGCTGCTGGAGCCCTGGGGTAGCGGCGGCGGGGCTCCAGTGGCTATTTAAAGGGCCCGGGCAGTAGAAGCAGAGGAGCTTCAGGCCCTTTAAATAGCTGCCGGAGCCCTGCAGTGGGGCTCTGGAGGCAAGTTAAAGGGCCTGGGGCTCCAGCCACTGCTGGGAGCCCCAGGCCCTTTTAAATTGCCCCCTGGGGAAGCCGGGCTGCCCCAGTACGGTGCACTGGCTCTTGCCGGTACACCATACCAGGGCGTACTGGCTTACTTTCACCTCTGGATGCAGCCAGATGAGCTCAACTATTACCAGCTTAGTCACTGGGAGCTATAGACCCTGATCCGCTGCACTGCCAGAGAGGTGCAACAATGTAATATATGCCCATGCTACAGCCCTCTTATTCTGCCAGGGTGGCGTAAAGGGGCCTTTGTGTAAATGAGATCCCCTGCCAGGCAGGCATGCTGCAGAGGAAGGATGGCCCGGTAATTGGGGCATTAGCCTAGGACTTGAGACCAGGTTCAATTCTGTTCTTTGCCACAGCCTGCTCTTGCCCTTGGCACTTAGCCTCTCTGTGCCTCAGTTCCCCATGTGTACAATGGGGATAACAGCCCTGCCCTGTCCTGCTCCCTGGGTGGTGTGAGGTGGAGTAGGTTAGATTGTCTGACGCTCTGATGAGGAGCTATGTAGCTTCCTCATCTACCTACCTGAGCTCACTGTGTTCTTTGCATTTATCGCTTGGGACCTGAGCAGCACAATGAAATGAGCCCTGTGACAGATAAGATAGCCAGGGAGAGTGAGTGTCATGGACAAAACAAACCCACTGAAGCGGTTTCGTGTATTTGTCACAAAGAGGCTCATATGTATTTACATGAGGTATTGCGTCTAATTAGAAATATTAGGTTTCAGAGTAGCAGCCATGTTGGTTTGTATTCGCAAAAAGAAAAGGAGTACTTGTGGCACCTTAGAGACTAACAAATTTATTTGAGCATAAGCTTTCATGAGCATAAGCGTTCCGATGAAGTGAGCTGTAACTCACGAAAGCTTATGCTCAAATAAATTTGTTAGTCTTTGAGGTGCCACAAGTCCTCATTTTCTTTTTAGAAATATTAGTCTCTTTCACATTGTACTCCTCAGTGCACCTGCAACCTGGAAGTATCTGAGGGAATTGTTCATTTGCATGTAAATGAAGCTATTTCTTGGAAGGTGTTAAATGCCCTCTGGTCAAAGAGAGCTCACTGAAAACCGGTTCCTGTTTGCCTAGAAGATAAGATAAATCCTCTCAGTTTTGTATGGAGAGAGGTTAGCAAGAGTTGAGAGGTTTCAGAGTAGCAGCCCTGTTAGTCTGTATTCACAAAGAGAAAAGGAGTACTTGTGGCACCTTAGAGACTAACAAACTTATTTGAGCATAAGCTTTCGTGAGCTACAGCTCACTTCATTGGATGCATCCGATGAAGTGAGCTGTAGCTCACGAAAGCTTATGCTCAAATAAATTTTAGTCTCTAAGGTGCCACAAGTACACCTTTTCTCTTTTCAAGAGTTGAGTGTCGCAGAGAATCCTATGAGGTGTGAGAAGCCCAGACAGCATCTGCTTTGTGTACCACAACCTTAGGGCAAAGCCCTGCTTGTGGGAAATGGGACAATACCTTTCAAGGCAATGAATTATCAAAGAAAATCCATTGTAACTGGGAATCTGGGGGCCAAATCTGGCTTGCTGGCAGTGGGGAAGCTCACTTGACTTTACTAGAATGGCAGTGACTTATACCAGGTCTGAATGAGGCTCAGTATGTGTCTACTAACAAGACAAAGGGAATTGTAACTTCTGGGCTTTGCTGTAGCTTCAGGCAAGAGGATGCCCTGTCATCAAGGCCTCCTAGATAGTATGACCCAGCCAGTCTTTAACTAACTGTCCCTTCTGAGCAAAAGAAAATTAGCCTATTAGCAGGGCAAAGGTCTCTGCAATCTCGGAGCTCATTCTGGTGCTAGAGGTAGAAGGAAGAGGAGGTTTCTCTTACTCGATCTTTTCCCAGGTTTAACTCTAACAGCAGGATTTCCAAACTGCAGAAAGCCATGTCTGCGGCTGATGTTTGTTTCATTAGGTGTTTGTTTAAATGTAGCATATTTCTGCAGGGGAGGGTTTCCTAGTGGGTAGAGCACTGGGCTGAGTCAGAAAAGCTGGGTTGTGTTCCCAACGCCACCACTGTCTTGTTCTGTGACAGTGAGCCAAATCACTTCTGTTCCCCAAGCCTCAATTCCTCCTACCACCATTTATCAGTCTTATCTATTCAGATTGTAATGGTGGCAGCTGTATGTTGTGCCCATGCTCTTTGCGAGAGAGCACTGAACTTCACTGGGCACACCATGGGCTTCTGTAGTATAACCAATATTCAGCAGTTGCCTAGGTGATATTAAAAATTAATGGTGGAAATTAACTAACTACCATAGTTTACTTATTGTGAGAGAAGATCTCCTCTGCCACTTCCAAAATGTCTGAAAACCTATTCTCTTGGAGGTCCACAGCTGCCTAGATGCTGGTGGTGAGATAAGAAAGAGGCTCTGTCTGAAGGCTGGTATCCAGAAGGCTCAGTGAGGAGACACACTGTCAGTTTGATTTGACTTGAGAGCCAGTTCGTTACACTTATTCTGGTGCAAACAATAAGGAGTTTATTAAGTAAACCCAGTAATAAAGGCCAGGGAAGCAGTAAAGGCCTGTAGCAGTAAAACGTGTACTTTAGTATTCAAATGCTGAAGTCCATTGGCTATGTGAATGGCTGCAGTCTTGCTAACTTGTGGGTGGTTTCTTTTTTGGTCACAAAGTTTGTGATAGCTTGTGTGCGTTTTTCCCTTTAAAGCTGCTGTCAGTGTAGGAGAATCGCAGCTTCCATTGCAAAGACAAAGGAAGCATCTGGCTCTCGTGGTTGCTCAGAAAAGCTTAAAACCATGACCTGAGTGCAACCTGAAGGCTGAGACCAGAGGGTAAAGGGAAAGAACGAACCTTTGTGACCTTAAAAATCACACATCTAAGGACCATGTCATAGAATGAGAAATGTAGGCCCAGCCCCCTATGCTAAGGCAGGACCAAGTAAACGTAGACCAATCTGGTCCGGTGTTTGGTTTTTAAACCTCCAGTGACAGGGATTCCACAACCTCCCTTGGAAGCCTGTTTCAGAGTTAACTACCCTGAGAGTTAGGGTACTTATGTCTACGTTGGAAACTTCAAAGCACTGCTGTGGGAACGCTCCCACGGCAGCGCTTTGAAGTGCGAGTGTGGTCGAGTGCTGGGAGACAGCTCTCCCAGCGCTTCTGGTAATCCACCCCCATGAGGGATTAACTCCCAGCGCCTGTCTACACTAGCGCTTTAAAGTGCTCAGACTTGCTGCGCTCGGGGCGGGGGGCAGGAGGGGTGTGTGTGTGTGTGTGTGTGTGTGTGTGTGTGTGTGTGAGATTTTTTTCACACCCCTGAGCCAGCAAGTTAAAGCGCTATAAAATGTAAGTGTAGACAAGCCCTTAGAAAGCTTTTCCTAATCTCTAACCTAAACCTCCCTTTGCTGCAAATTAAACCCATTACTACTTGTCTTGCCTTCAGTGGAGGTGGAGAACAATTGATCCCCATTCTCTCTTGAACAGCCCTTCACATATTAGAACACTGTTATCAGGGACTGTTATCTGTCATCTTTTCTGAAGACTAAACATGCCCAGTTTTGTGGGGTGTGGTTTTTTTTTTTTTTTTTTTGTTAAACCTTTCCTCAGAGGTCAGGTTTTTCTAAACCTTTGGTCATTTGTTGCTTTGCTTAGGACTCTCTTGAATTGTCCATATCTTTCCTAAACTGTGGTGCCCGGAATTGGAAACTATGCCCTCAGAAGCCTCCCTGGTGCCTAGTAGAGTGGAACAATTACCGCCCTTGTCTTACATATGACGCTCCTGTTAATACACCCCAGAATCTTAGCCCTTTTTGCATTTCATGACTGACCCCCAGGGGTTGCCTTACTGTGTCCACACCTAGGTTTGTAGTAGTCCACCTTTCACTTACTTCAGTGCAGGGCTAGTGATTGAGGTCAGGAAAAACAAAACAACTCAGGCTGCCTTTCCCCTATGTTAGCCTCAGGACTTTGTGTTAGTATTTAATAACACCCCCTTTTAGTGCAAGAGGCCACCCCTGGCAGTCCGGGGCTGCCCAGATCAAGTACTAAATGGTAAGCTTCCAAGAAAGCTGTGCATTGCAAACCTTTCAGAGGGGGATCTCCCTGGCTTTGTAGACAGGAAACTAGTCTTCCTTACTGAGAGCACTAACCCTCAGTGCTCAAGTGTGATGCCAACAAAACCTCAAAGCCAGGTTTTATCCCAAGATCACCCGCTTAGCCGTGTACAGCACTCCTTCAGTGGCCATTCACCCAGCCCTTTTTTTTTTTTTATTAGATTTCAATACAGGGAACCCTTAGGCTTGCATCAGTACTGGGTTTACAATGGCGCCAGTGGCACCATGGCGCCAGGCCCATGCTCAAAAGGGGCCATGGCCCAGCCCACTCCACTTGCACCTGGAGCAGCTGACTCCTGCCTGCCCCCAGCTCGCTCTTCTCAGCCGTCCCGGGCTTTTCTCTGTCCCTGTCACCAGCCGGCAGCCGCCGATGGAGACTGGGACAGAGAGGAACCTTCAGCAGCTGCCACTCCTGCCTACCTAGGGGCGGGGCCCACCTCTCCCTGCCGCTCTGTGGAAGCTGCAGGCTGGGGGAGTTGGCGGCTGCCACCCCATGCAAGGAAACTGCTCCTCTGCCATGAGCACCACTAGCACCAGGCGGGTAGGGCTGGGTGGGCCCTTGGGGATGGGACTGCTCTGTGCTCCCAAGCTTCAGCTGTGCGGGGGGGATCCCTGCTGCATTGGCTCAGCAAGGTCTGTGGGGCAGATGCTGGGCTGTGAGGAGGCAGAAGGCTCAGGCAGGGGGGGTGAGGTTGTGTGTTTTTGGGGTGTTGGGCAGTGGAGGTCTGAGGGGGTGCTGTGTGGTTGTGGTGGGGCTGTGGGAAAGGGTACTGGGCAGTGGGGGTGGGGGAGATCTATGCATGTTGGGGTGGTGGTCAGTTGTGGGGTCTGAGATGCTGTCGGGAAGGACAATGGGCAATGGGTGGGGGAGATGCATGCGGGAGTGGGGGTTCTCTGTGGGGTGCTGGGCTGTGTGGTGGGACTGAGGGTGCTGTGCAGGGGTGGTGGTGTGCAGGGCACTGTGCATTTGTGGGTGGCGGTGCTGGGCATAGCGGGTCTGGGGAGTGCTGGGGGGCTGTGTGATGTGGCATGGTCCTGCCTCCAAGGGGAAGGGACATGCTGGCATTACAGGGCAGGGTGGGCTAGTGTGCATCTGGCAACTGCCAGTTTGTAAACAGTGCCCTTGCACTGGGTGGAGTGGGTCTGTCCATGCCATGCCCCATTGCCCCTGGCCAGCCCCTGTCTTCGGGGACTGACCTCCTCGTGCCATGTTCCATTGCCCCCATGAGGGCCCACAAATATGTTTTGGGGTCGGGACCAGAAAAAATTAATTGGGTCCTGGTTTGCATATTAATTCTAATTGTAGCTCCTGACGGAGGGAAGGTTTACACATCTGTAATTCTTCCCTGTCTCTCAACACCGATTGCACCATGTTCTCTGTCAGCCCACAACCTCTTCCCACAATGTGCATAGGCTGTGTTTTATAAATCATTAGCGAGTCAGCGTGCAGAAGGGCCAGGAACATGTGTGGGCAGTGCTTTTCATGCAGCAAGTGAGAAACGAGGAACCAAGCCTCAGCATTCTTGTGCTTGGCCTCGGGAGCTCAGTTTATTGCTTTTACAAGACGGTGGGTTTTTTTTTTTTAAACTGAGGTCAAAAGCAAATAGTATATCTTTTCAAAGGACACTGTGTCACCCTGGAAGTCTTCTGCAAAACACAGCTTGGAAATAACAGAACCTGGATATCTCAGTCTGGTCCAGTAAGGAGCTTTGCAGATGGGCAGTATCTCTACTCCTGGCTCACGTGTCTCTGACACACCCTGTGGCTCTGATCCAAAGCCTTCTGCCAAATGGTTTTTTTTTTTTTTTTTAGTGACTCCATAGGGCTTTGGTTCAGTATGTGTCTGACATGTATGTGGCTGTAGCGTGTGCTTGTTATCCACACACAGGCAGTGCAGATCATGGTCTCACACCTGTTTAAATTGAGCGTATTGATAACATATAATTACTGCTTCTTTGGGGAGGACTATAGATGCCATGGTAATAGGAGTCATAAAAGAGCCTAGGCAAATGCTGTTGTTAGATATTTAGGAGAAGGAGACTTCAGGGGTTTACATCTTGTCAGAGGTGTCATTTTACCGCTTCCTGTCAGTATGCTGCTGGCCAATAGGAAATTGATAGCTGACCCAAAGCTGGGGTGGGGAATATGTAACCCTATCCAGCTACATGTAAATGCTTCACTGCTTGTGACTCTAGTGAAAACGTTTGCAGTGTGAAGATTTTACCTGCTCTGGTAGGGTCTCTCCCCTCCCCATTCCTGGTCTTTTCAATATTTTTCACAAACTTTTCCATATTTTTTTTTTCCTTATGACAATAAACCTTGCAAAAAAGATACCAGGTTTTAAAAAAAAAAAAAAAAGTTTTCCGCCCCATTCACGTGTTTTTTGGTAAAAAATTTCCCATCCAGGGTCCACTCCTAACTATGCCAGTGGCCGAGGCACGGAGCTCAGGAATTGCACTAACCAGTTGGGTGGGATTTTGCCTTTAAGCCAGTCTAAGAACTGGCTAAGAAGGGTGCCTAACCTGTTGTTTTTGTTACCCTCTCTCGCCTGCTCCATGCTCTGATCTTCGTGTTTGTCTCATCACCCATGATGTCTCCTCTTTTAGACTGCAATGTCTTGGAGACAGGGACTCTAATGTTCCACATGTTTGTACAGTGCCTGGCACCATAGGGCCCAACCTGGTTGGCGGATGGGCACCATTGCAGTATAAATAGTAAATAATAATAAAAAGAAACTGACATTCCCAAGATAAACTGCATCTGTGTCTTATTGGGTACTGTCTCTTATCCCAAATGTTACGTTTGGCAAGTGGATCTGTGTTTAACGCTGCTTTGGGCATTGTGAACTAGGAATAAAAGAAAATGAAAATGTCAAGCTGATTTGTACTCTGCAGGGTGGAGGTTGGTCATTCATAGAATCATAGAATATCAGGGTTGGAAGGGACCCCAGAAGGTCATCTAGTCCAACCCCCTGCTCAAAGCAGGACCAAGTCCCAGTTAAATCATCCCAGCTAGGGCTTTGTCAAGCCTGACCTTAAAAACCTCTAAGGAAGGAGATTCTACCACCTCCCTAGGTAACGCATTCCAGTGTTTCACCACCCTCTTAGTGAAAAAGTTTTTCCTAATATCCAATCTAAACCTCCCCCATTGCAACTTGAGACCATTACTCCTCGTTCTGTCATCTGCTAACTTGAGACCATTACTCCTCGTTCTGTCATCTGCTACTTTCTGTCATTCAACCACTTGTGTGGCCAAACGGCCGTTTTTGCCAGGGCATTTGGTCCAACAATGCCTGAACTTTGCAGCCACTTCTTCAACTGGCGAGAATGAGGGGCAGAAATCTGATCCAATGGTGAAAGCAAACCAAAGGGATAGAAGTCCAATCCAGGCAGGTACGGAGGACCCTTGATCCTAGGATGTTCAATAGGCACAGAGAGCACTCAGCACCTTGCAGGACTGAGTCTTTAGCCAACTGCCTCCTACAAAACTACTAGGGAAAGCTGGACATGCTATAGTGAAGTGCAACGCTCTGCTCTGCAGGTTCAAGATCGTTTCAGCTGTGACAGGGCTAGGCAAAAAGACTAGGAAGCAGAAATCCATTTTGGGAACTCTTGGGTGGTTTCTCGCTAACTTCAGTGGGGCCAGGATCTCACCTCTTCTTTCTAAAGAAGGGGCATGGAAGGTGTTGAAAGCATCCAGAGGTTGGGTTGTACGGTGCAGGCATGCCTTGTGTGGGGGGAACAGGGTTAAATGGCAACTGTTGAGAACAGAGGCATGGGAGTGGATGTGACTCTCGGCCGCAGCACGGGCTGCACACACGGAGGAGCTGACTGCTTGGGCCGGTGCGGCGTGTGGGATGGGGTGGGCTGGATGGTGGGGGAGAAAGCAGGGGTGTTCAGAGATCAATAGGGCTAAAGTTAGTACTTCGGAGCCAGCCTGGCAGCGTGGTCTACTGTGAAATGGGAACAGCAGGGCTGGTTGCCCCCGTAGGGGGCCAAGCACAGGACAGTGCCTACGAGGAGAAATCTCCATAAGGTTCCCTTCAGCCCATTGGATTGAGGGAGCTGGGTTTGCGTCCCACTGAAACAGCTTGGGGGGGGGGCTGAGCCCCTCAAACCATCCCCATCCCTGGGACCCACACAAGCCCGAGAGAGCTGCTGTTCAGAAGGCCTCCGGGGTAGGTCTGTGCCCTCTACTACTCTCCCAGAGCTACCCCAGTTAGCACTGCCCCCTGAAAATGGGGTTCCCGGTGCATAGGGGGCTCCAGTATAGTGTTCTATCCTGAGACGGTGCCTTCCCTGGCCCTATCTCTCTGGCTGCCGCCCCAGCATGGATCCCTCTGGGGCTGGGGACAGTGAAAGAGGTCTGGGGTAGAGGAATGAATCATCCTAGAATATGTTTCATAGTAGCAGCCGTGTTAGTCTGTATTCGCAAAAAGAAAAGGAGTACTTGTGGCACCTTAGAGACTAACAAATTTATTAGAGCATAAGCTTTCGTGAACTACAGCTCACGAAATGCATCCAATGAAGTGAGCTGTAGCTCACGAAAGCTTATGCTCTAATAAATTTGTTAGTCTCTAAGGTGCCACAAGTACTCCTTTTCTTTTAGCCTAGAATATGTAATTCTGACGTCAGCAGACTGGATCGCAAGGCTATTCTTCCCACAATCGCCCATGCAGGCCAACAGGAGAACAGGCACAGATTACTGGTATTAAA
Organism: Dermochelys coriacea; assembly: GCF_009764565.3. Classification (NCBI taxonomy): domain Eukaryota; kingdom Metazoa; phylum Chordata; order Testudines; family Dermochelyidae; genus Dermochelys; species Dermochelys coriacea. Next base: position 51,657,227 of record NC_050076.1, read on the forward strand.
ACAATAAGTGTGTCTTATTCTCTATGTTTGTTGATCAAACTAACCCTGCTGGAGAGCTGCTATGGGAAGACCATTTCTGGCACAAATCTTGGCCTTATTGCCTGACTTATAAGGACTGGGCTGGGCTCTGATCTATCAATCAAGCACTAACGAGCTATGTATGACTCCAGGAAATGAACAGGCAGAGGTGCAGTGCAAGTCAATCGCACCAGCTGGTTCTTCCCTTAGTTTGGCTTGTTTCATCAGAGTAATTAATTCATGACCTACAAGAATCCTAGAGCAGATCTCAGCCCTGTGGAAGGGCATTTTAATCCCTCCCCTTGCTGCTTCTCTCTCTGACCACAGAGTCACTGTGACTTGAGTGGCATTACTCCTGATTTAGACCAGTGTGAGCAGAGACTCAGGCCCTGGGGGCTATTTTGATACATCTGACTGCAGGCTCTGGTACTTTTAATGAGCTTTGCACACATGGCATCCCACGCCGTGTGAGGGAAACACAGTCCTTTTGAACAAAACTGTCTAACACCTGCGCTGAGTGGGTTAGAGATAAGGGGCATGTTTTAATTGTTTCACTCCAGCCCCTTTGCACCATGCCAGTTGGAATTGTCATTCACTGCCCTGTTACAGCCTGTTGCACACCTGGAGCAATGTAGCAGGGTCTTAGTGTGACTGAAAATCAGGTTCCCAGAGTTTATTTATCTAAAATGTCATCATCATCTGTGTGGTCTGAAGAAGGAAGCACCTGTTATTTGTCATCTTCCCCTGTTTGGGCTCTTGCCTCCTGAGTCTTCTTAGGATCTTTGTTCCAATCCCCTCCCTGGAGCCATGCTAGCAGCTACAAGGAATGATTTGGAGCCTTTCTTGCTGTAATTTATACAAGTGAATGAAAACGCACCTTGCTTTGTCAAGGCTTCTTTCTCCACCTGATGTTTCCCAGCTGGTGCGGAAGCTGCCCCGCATTTGCTTTGAAAATGACACCTGCACCCCTCTCCCCCCCCCCATTGTCGAGCAGTGTGGAACAGCTCATGCAGTCTTGCAGGGGCAGTTTACAGCTGGTTTGCAATTCCCAGGCACATCCATCTCCAGCACAGGCAGGCTGAGCGATTGCTCATGGCCTTTTCCAGCTGACTTCCCCCTGCAATGTTGAGGGCCTGGCACATTTAGGGAGGTTCTCTTGGGTGCAGCATTGTAATGAGGCTTCAGGAGAGGATGCAGAGGCCCTGGCTGTATAGATAGCATTGACTACCACTCTGCCTGGCTCTTTTCTGGGCCTCCTATGGGAGCCACTCTGCCATTTGCTGGCTCCTGCTGCAGCTACTCAATGGGCAATGGAAGGTTTCCCTGGTGGAGTTAATAGAGATCAAAACTCTATTCGCTCCCAACCACCTAGAGGCCAACCTGGAACTTGGCCTGGTATGCTGGCGCTTGATGCACCAGGGTGCAATTACTGCCCGGTCTACCGTACCCCATCTCTAAAACCGTGTAGGGTCCCTTCCACAAGTCACGCATAGGGGAGGAGCAGGCAGCACCCCCTGTCTGGGGGATTGTCCCATGGAAAGTCCTGCAGGCCTGGCTTTATCACCACCTCATTCTTTGGCGCTTTGACAGCCCTGCCAGTGTAAAGTGTCTGCACTTTAGGACAGCAGAGGCTCAGTCAGCTGAGGGAGAACAGGCCTGGCCATGCTCAGACGTGCCCTCTTCTTGTTCCTGAGCTTTCCCAGCTCCTCAGGCTGTTCTGAGAACATGGAGCAGACAGGGCCAGGATGCAGCCAACCCCAGGGCTGGATGGCACAGACACCTGGCAGGATCTGCTAATTCACCGGGACACATTTCCACACCAGAACAGCCTGGGATGGGCCTTGGGAGAGCTGGCTTCTATTCCCAGCTTTGCTTCTGACCTGCTGTGGGACCTTGGGCTTGTCACTGACCCTCTCTGGGATTTGGTTCCCAGAAGGTAAAATAGGGCTAGTTATCCTTCCCTACCTCACTGGGCTGCTGTGAGGCAGAGTCTAGGAGGTGCTGGGGCTCGTGGGATTACTCCACGTGAGTCAACACTCCACTGGAGTAAATAGATGGCTGTGGTTCTAGCTGGGGGGCTGGGCTAGAACTTCTGTGACCCAGATTCAGCTGTGCACCCCAGCCCACACTGTTGAAGTCCATGGGTTTCACAGAGAGCAAGGGCCTGCAGGATTTGCCCCCATGTGTCCCCTGACAGAGCCCTGACTGAGAGAGAGGCTATGGTAGGGTGGTGCAGCCAGGTGTTAGCTAAGTGATATGCTTCATGGCGAAAGAACTTTCCATTATCAGCAATCAAATCAAGGCTGAAAATGGACAGGGCAGAAGGATGCCTTGAGATGTGATGAATAGCAAAGAATCATTGGTAGGAGAAACGCATTGTCCTGACTGAAAATGCCAGCGCATTCCTGGTCCTGGTCAGAAGCCACCATCCAAGGCCTCCCCCAGAAGTGTATTGTACATAGCATCTTATTGCTTTGACATCATGCAAAAATATGGATCCCAGTTTCTTATTGAACACCATAGTCTAGTTCCCCAACCATATGAACAATGCCATTGAGGTTGGAGCATCAAGTACAAGCAAACTTCTCCATGTCAGGAGTGCTAACAGTACCAGGCCAGGATTTCCCAAGGGATTTGAAGACATGATTCCCATTAGTGTCTCACTGAACTTCCCAAGCCACCTTTGAAAGTCCCACTCTTTCTTAGGGCATAGCTACATTTGCAGATGTAGAGCGCTTTGAGTTAAACCAGCCTTCATAGGGTGCAGTAGGGAAAGTGCTGCAGTCTGTCCACGCTGACAGCTGCAAGCGCACTGGCATGTCCACATTTGCAGCACTTGCAGAGGCATTGGGAGCGGTGCATTGTGGGCAGCTATTGCACAGAGCACCTCTTCCCATTCTGGCGCTGTGGATTGTGGGAAGGGGGCAGGGGGTATGGGGCATTCTGGGTCCTGTCCCAATGCCCCATGATGCATCGGTTCGCATCCCAGCAATCCCTCTGCTTCCATTCACAATTGGCACCATCTTTCAATGTTTTTTGTACTGCGCGTTCTGTCTTCCCTTTCGGTCTGCGGGAATGGAGCCCGAACTGCTGAGGAGTATGCTGATGAGTCTCGCCAGCACGTCAAGTTTGGCAGTCGAGTTATTCCTTATGATCCAAAATGACAGCGAGGACTTGGACCATGATATTGACGCGAGTAATGCATATGGCACGAGATTGCTTGTGGCTTTCATGGACATGCTCACCACCATGGAACAGCGCCTTTGGGCTTGGAAAACAAACACCGAGTGGTGGGATCACATCTTCATGGAATGACAAGTAGTGGCTGCCAAACTTTCGGATGAGAAAAGGCACTTTCATGGGACTGTGTGAGGAGCTCGCGCCCACCCTGCGGCGCAAGGACATGAGATTGAGAGTTGCCCTGATGGTGGAGAAGCAGGTGGCGATTGCAATCTGGAAGCTGGCAACTCCAGACAGCTACTGATCAGTCGCTAACCAGTTTGGAGTGGGGAAGTCGACCGTTGGAATCGTGTTCATGCAAGTTTGCAGGGCCATTAATCACATCCTGCTCAGAAGAACGGTGATTCTGGGTAACATGCATGACATTGTGGCTGGCTTTGCACAAATGGGTTTCCCTAACTGCGGAGGGGCGATAGATGGCACGCATATTCCAATTCTGGCACCAGCCCACCTAGCCTCCGAGTACATGAATTGGAAGGTGTATTTCTCGATGGTTCTCCAGGTAATTGTGGATCACTGTGGGCATTTCATTGACATTAACCGCAGCTATGGCCGGAAAAGTGTTCAGACGCAAGCATCTTTATGGAACCTGGCCTGGCATGTCACGGAAGCTGCAAGCCTAGGACTGATTTTTTCCCAGACCAGAAGATCACCATAGGGGAAGTTGAAATGCCCATTGTGATCCTTGGAGACCCCGCTTACCCTTTAATGCCATGGCTCGTGAAACCCTACACAGGTAGCCTTGACAGCAGCAAGGAGCGGTTCAAGAGGCTGAGCTGGTGCAGAATGACTGTGGAGTGTGCTTTTGGCCGTTTAAAGGGCCACTGGCGCTCTCTGTATGGGAAGCTGGACCTGGCCGATAACACCATCCCTGCGGTTATATCCACGTGCTGCACCCTCCATAACATTTGTGAAGGGAAGGATGAAAGATTCATTCAGGCATGGAACTCAGAGGTTCAACACCTGGAGGCTGAATTTGAACAGCCAGAGAGCCGGGCTATTAGAGGGGCCTAGCGTGGGGCTGCAAGGATTAGGGATGCCTTGAAGGAGCAATTTGAGGCTGAAAGCCACCAGTAATGTCTGGTGCCCTGCCCGGGAGTGAAGTGTAGTGGTTCCAATGTTAGTAGGAATCTGTGTTTGCTACGCTGACTTGCAGTGCCTGTTTCTTTCCTGGGCTAAGGTAGCTTTTACTTTATGCAATAATAAAGAATGTTTTCAAAGCAAAAAAATCCATTTAATGAAAAGAAACACAACAGCTTGGGAAACACACAGGGCAAGGGACTGGGCGGGGAACGGTACAATCACAGATTTGCATGTGTCCTGTTATCATACTCAGCCTTCCTCTTTGGAGTGCTGTGCAATGAGTGCTGCACTTCAAGGTGGCTGAACTGCCTGGTGATGGGGGCTGAGTGCAATGGATAAGGATCGTAGTTTTCGGGGCTGGGTGGTGAAGTCACAGGTGTTGCAGGCAGCTGGTGGTGATAAGAATCCGAATGTTGGGGAAAGTGGGTTGGAGGTGACATGGGGGCACAAGGGAAAGAGTTTTGGGACAAGGGCTGCGGGGTGGGGGCACAGTAGTGCTCCGCCTGCATGGCTATGAGCGCCTGGCTCGAGTCTGCTTGGTGCTCAATGATGCTTATCAGCCGCTCTGAGCTTTGGTGCCAGCAATCTGCATTCTGCTGGCGGACCCTCCTTTCACTCGCCTGCCACTCCTGCACTTTTTGATTTTCATTAAGGAAGTGTTACATGACTTCATGCAGCATGTCTTCTTTGCTTCTACGTGGCCTCTTCCTGGTTCTTTGCAGTCTCTCAGCCGGTGATAACACAGACGGCTGAGATCTCAAGGTTGCATGTGAAAAGGCAAAATGCAACACTTAACAGAGGCAGCATTGTTCACACCAGACAGAGCAATGATTCCCCTGTACTTAAGGAGGGCAAGCACAGTCTACTCAATTGCATAATTTGCCTGTCCTAAAGTGAGTGCACATAACCCCTTGGAGCCCCAACATGGTGAGTCAGCACATGATCAAGGGGGACTGATTCTTTCCTGGCTGTACTGCCCTCTGGGTTTCTGTGCCTTGGGAAGAGGCAACAGCTGCAGGGGCCCCCTATACTGAACACTGTCCCTACATTTTCCACAGGAGTTCGTCCTGGAAGATATCTCACTGCTGAGGGTGACCTGGGAAGCAAGGGAGAGTCTTTTACTGCAATGCGGATTCCGCCCTGGCCCATATGCAGCTTGCCTGTGTGCAGCAATGGTCCGCCCCACCCCACATGGCACAGTGGCATGGCCGTTAGCCTGACTGGGACAAGGAACAGAGTGGTTCTCCTGAGAAACCTGCACAAGCGCATTGCCCAAATTCTGGATGAGACCTTTGAAGAGATCACTGTGGCCAATTACCACGATGTGAGAGAGCACATCAATGCCCTATTACGCATCGAGGCATGCATTCAGCCCTAACCCTCCTCGCCCCAAGAGCCTGCACCGAATAACTTCCTTCCGAAAATAAAAGCCGCTTACTGGGAACCTCCTCTGGTGTTTGTCCTTCCCCAAGCACCGACTGCCGTGACTGGCTACCTTCCTCCTGGCTTGAGAACAGCTCCTGGCTGCACGCATCTAGGGATTCCAGGGTGTCTTCCTCCACCTCAGCACCCTCGCTCCCACTTTGTTCCTCCTCCTCCTGCCTTGTTGCACTGGGCTCTGAAGTGTCCATGGTGGTCCTCGGAGTGGAGGTGGGTTCGCCCCTAAGTATCACGTCCAGCTCTTTGTAGAAAAGGCAGGTCACAGGGGCAGCACCGGAGCGGCTGTTTGGCTTGTGGGCTTTGGGATAGGCATTCCACGGCTCCTCCACTTTAACCCTGCACTGCAGTGCGTGCCGGTCATGGCTCCTTTCCATCATGTCCGTTGATATCTGCCTGAAGGTATCATAATTCCTATGGCTGGAGCGCAGTTCAGATTGGACAGCTTCTTCCCCCCAAACACTGATGAGTTCTAGCACCTCCCCATTAAGAACATAAAGTTGGCTATACTAGGTCAGACCAAAGATCCATCCAGCTCAGTATCCTGTCTACCAACAGTAGCCAATGCCATGTGCCCCAGAGGGAGTGAACCTAACAGGTAATGATCTAGTGATCTCTCTCCTGCCATCCATCTCCACCCTCTGACAAACAGAGGCTAGGGACACCATTCCTTACCCATCCTGGCTAATAGCCATTAATGGACTTAACCTCCAGGAATTTATCCAGTTCTCTTTTAAATCCTGTTATAGTCCTAGCCTTCACAACCTCCTCAGGCAAGGAGTTCCACAGGTTGACTGTGCACTGAGTGAAGAAGAACTTCCTTTTATTTGTTTTAAACCTGCTACCCATTAATTTCATTTGGTGGCCCCTAGTTCTTATATTATGGGAACAAGTAAATAACTTTTCCTTATTCACTTTCTCCATACCACTCATGATTTTATATACCTCTATCATATCCCCCCTTAGTCTCCTCTTTTCCAAGCTGAAAAGTCCTTTCCTCTTTAATCTCTCCTCATATGAGACCTGTTCCAAACCCCTAATCATTTTAGTTGCCCTTTTCTGAACCTTTTCTAATGCCAGTATATCTTTTTTTGAGATGAGGGGCTACATCTGTATGCAGTATTCAAGATGTGGGTGTTCCATGGATTTATATAAGGGCAATAAGATATTCTCCATCTTATTCTCTATCCCATTTTTAATGATTCCAAACATCCCATTTGCTTTTTTGACTACCACTGCACGCTGCATGGACGTCTTCAGAGAACTATCCATGATGACTCCAAGATCTTTTTCCTGATTAGTTGTAGCTAAATTAGCCCCCATCATATTGTGTATATATAGTTGGGGTTATTTTTTCCAGTGTGCTTTACCTTTACATTTATCCACATTAAATTTCATTTGCCATTTTGTTGCCCAATCACTTAGTTTTGTGAGATCTTTTTGAAGGTCTTCACAGTCTGCTTTGGTTTTAACTATCTTGAACAGTTCAGTATCATCTGCAAACTTTGCCACCTCGCTAGGGATCACCTGGCGCGTGGAGGCATGGTCACCTGGAAAGATTCGCTGATAGCACTCCACACCTGGCTGAGTAAACAGGAAGGGGATTTTCAAAATTCCCAGAGAATTTAAAGGGTGGGTCTGACGGTTGGTCACCTGAGGGCAGGGCAGTAGAGTTCAAAGTGATGACCAGAGTGGCTAGCACAGGCATTGTGGGACACTTCTGGAGGCCGATCAGAGCGCACTAACAGACCAGGGCGTCCACACTGGCGCCGCGGCGCTCCAGCGGGGGCACACCAAACGTTATTCCACTCGCCGAGGTGGAGTACCAGGAGCAGGCCAGCCGCGGGGTCAGAGCGCTCCCCGTGCCTTGCCAGTGTGGACGGGTAGTGAGCTAGTGCGCCCAGGGCTCCTTTTAATGTGCTGTAACTCGCAAGTGTAGCCAAGCCCTTAATGATCCATTTGGTTTGCCTGTCTTCTAGCAATGGCAACAAAACTGGAACATCTAATGACAGAGGCCAGGCCAGGACTCCTTGATAATGACAAGCCGTCAAAGTTCCGACTGCTCCTTTAACGGCCTCTTTTATTGCCCCTTGAGCTGATAAACAAGAGTTTGGCATTTCCTCAGTCTGCTGCTGTGCTAGTCATCAGCTCTCTTGGCCCCTGGAATGTGCCTGCCGCCTCTCCCCCACAGCCGGCACGTAGGACGAGCCATTTCCCATACGCCTTGCTTTCCTCCTCTGCAAGCAGGAGACCGTTACAGCCGCATCAAACACCTGCAGCCTGCCTAGGACCGTTCCACCCACTGGCGTGGCCATGGTTTATGGTGTTGCACCTGGAATTCATAGATTCATAGATACTAAGGTCAGAAGGGACCATTCGGATCATCTAGTCTGACCCCCTGTACCATGCAGGCCACAGAATTTCACCCGCCCACTCCTGCAAAAAACCTCACCTATGTCTGAGCTATTGAAGTCCTCAAATCATGGCTTAAAGATTTCAAGGAGCAGAGAATCCTCCAGCAAGTGATCCATGCCCCATGCTACAGAGGAAGGCGAAAAAACTCCAGGGCCTCTTCCAAGCTGCGCTGGAGGAAAATTCCTTCCCGACCCCAAATATGGCGATCAGCTAAACCCTGAGCATATAGGCAAGATTCACCAGCCAGATACAGAAAATTCTTTCCTGGGTAACTCAGATCCCACCCCATCTAACATCCCATTATAGGTCATTAGGCCTATTTACTATGAATATTTAAAGATCAATTAATTACCAAAATCACGTTATCCCATCATACCATCTCCTCCATAAACTTATTGAGTTTAATCTTAAAGCCAGATAGATCTTTTGCCCCCACTGCTTCCCTTGGAAGGCTATTCCAAAACTTCACTCCTCTGATAGTTAGAAACCTTCATCTAATTTCAAGTCTAAACTTCCTGGTTGCCAGTTTATATTGTGTAGTGAAGTTCCCAGTTATGCAAATCCATGAATCTTTGTGGCGGCACCAAACGTGCACACCTTTGTGTGTCGCTGGTGAGTTGGGGAGAATGGTGTGCTGGGTGTTTTGTCCAGCTGAAGAGCTGCAGCGCTACTTTTGACTGTAATTTGTGACTGAAGAAAGGCCAGATGCCTGTGAGATTGACATTTCACACTTTGTGCTCAGGATTTGGTGCTGCGAGTGCTTAAGGAAGGCCTCTAACTGCTCCAAGCCTGGCTGTAAGAGGGTCCAGGTTTCTGCATCACCACCATCCAGCAACATAGGCTTGACAGATCCTGAACTTTGCCTCAGTGCAGAAACATTTTTACTACCCACCCCATAAAAAAACCTTGCCACTTACGTGACACTGGCAGGCCATCACCTTGTTCACTCTGCTTGGGTATACAATCCTCGCCCCACAGCACTCATTCTGTCTTGTCTGTTCGGAGTGTGAGCTCTTCGGGATATGTACAGCACCTGGTGTAATGGAACCCATCTGGGGCTGTCAGATACTGCCACAGTACTTGCAGTGGTAATGAATTGCTGTATCAGGGCATTAAAACACCCATCATAGTCCAGGGCCTGACAGCTCCCTTCATTCACACAGACGTGGCTGGTGCCCATGGTACATCACTGCTCCAGTGGGGGCTGGTATCTCTGAGCGTGGACCCCCCACAGCAGCATAGGCAGTGCTCAGCCTGACCCCCTCCTCCCCCCCAGGTTCTACTTCAGGGAGCAACTGGGGCTTCCTGGGTGCCCTTCCAGGGGAGCTTCCTCTGTAGGTGCCCTAAATGCACACATGCTCTAGACTCCACACCCTTCTTGTACCCTCAGGGGGTGGGGAGGCTTGCCTTGCACCCTTGCCCCGCTCTGCGGGAGGCTTTGTGCTGCTGGGGGCTGTGCAGCCAGGCCTAGGAGCCAGTCTGGATCCGGGAGGGAGAGGAAATGAAGCTGGGCACTCGAGCAGAGACCTGCTCAGCTGTCAGCATTGGCCTGCTCAGGTGGCCATGGCCTGCGTGCAGGACTTGCCTGGTATGAGGTTCTCAGCAGAAGAGGGGCTTGCCTGCAGGATCCCAGCAGTACCATACCTGGGTGGTCACTAGGGGATAGCATAGGTCAAGCAGCCCCAGTTGGTGGGATGGATGGAGACTCAGAGAAGCTGGCTGTAATTGTGGAATAACCAACCTGCAGCAGCTGGACAAAGAGTGGCAGTCTCCAGGGCCCTGGCACTAGCCCGTGGCCAGTGCTGATGGCAATCAGGGCCATGTGATGCTGGGCTCCGGGGTCCCAGGCAAGGGCACAGGTGCATGTGGAGACAGTGCGGAGGGGTGAGCTGCTGGTTTGGGGACAGGGCTGGATGTACGGGTGTCTGAGATGGGCTTTTTGCAGGGAGAGCAGCCTGCCTGCTGCTCCTCCATCCCTGTCCAAGGGACGCATCCCAGGAGCAACAGCCAGCCCTCCCCAGGACTACCTTTCCCAGCCCCTGAGCATTGACCCAAGCTAAACGGCCAGTGTTAGAATCCACATGGGCCAGCTGCGAGGGAGGGAAGCAGCACACATTTTGCCAGAGTTGTGAGCTATTAGATATCAATAGGAGTTGGGGGACCAGCATTTTCATCCTGGCTCCGAAGGGGAATGTGCTGTGCAGACGGAGCAGCTCAGGACACATGGCATTTCAGATGCTCAGCATGGTGTGCATGAGACTTGCGCTTTTCCTGTTGCAGGTTCTGTTTTCACCTCTGCATCAGCTGAGGTCGTGCAGTTGCTCTTACCTTATTTATAAAATGGAAGCTGTGGTTAGACTGCCTTGGAGGGTAGGTGTCTGAAGTCTTGGCCAATGATCTGGGCTAGGAATTGCACTGAAATATAAAGAAAAGGAGTACTTGTGGCACCTTAGAGACTAACAAATTTATTAGAGCATAAGCTTTCGTGAGCTACAGCTGTTTGAAGGTGAAGCCCCAACTAAAACCTCTCCAAAGCATCAACAAAGATCTACAACCTATCATGAAGGATGACCCATCACTCTCACAGATCTTGGGAGACAGGCCAGTCCTTGCTTACAGACAGCCCCCCAACCTGAAGCAAATACTCACCAGCAACCACACACCACACAAGAAAAACACTAACCCAGGAACCTATCCTTGCAACAAAGCCTGTTGCCAACTGTGTCCACATATCTATTCAGGGGACACCGTCATAGGGCCTAATCACATCAGCCACACTATCAGAGGCTCGTTCACCTGCACATCTACCAATGTGATATATGCCATCGTGTGCCAGTAATGCCCCTCTGCCATGTACATTGGCCAAACTGGACAGTCTCTACGTAAAAGAATTAATGGACACAAATCAGACGTCAAGAATTATAACATTCAAAAACCAGTCAGAGAACACTTCAATCTCTTTGGTCTCTCGATTACAGACCAAAAAGTGGCAATTCTTCAACAAAAAAACCTTCAAAAACAGACTCCAAGGAGAGACTGCTGAACTGGAATTAATTTGCAAACTGGATACAATTAACTTAGTCTTGAATAAAGACTGGGAGTGGATGGGTCATTACACAAAATAAAACTATTTCCCCTTGTTTATTTCCCCTCCTACTGTTCTTGTCAACTGCTGGAAATGACCCACCTTGATTATCACTACAAAATGTTCTCCCCCAACCCCCCACACTCTCCTGCTGGTAATAGCTCACCTTACCTGATCACTCTCATTACAGTGTGTATGGTAACACCCATTGTTTCATGTTCTCTGTGTATATAAAATCTCCCCACTATATTTTCCACTGCATGCATCCGATGAAGTGAGCTGTAGCTCATGAAAGCTTATGCTCAAATATATTTGTTAGTCTCTAAGGTGCCACAAGTACTCCTTTTCTTTTTACAGATACAGACTAACACGGCTGCTACTCTGAAAACTGAAATATAAACAGCTGAGAGGTGAGGCTGGAACCTTCCCAGCTTAGTGCATGGTCACCTCACCTAAAAGGAATTTGGAGAGTCTCTCCCATACCAGAGTGACCAACTTTGCGACTTAGTGAAACCAAACTCGAGTGTGCCTAAACCCTCTGTCCTGTACTATGCCCCTATCTCTGAAGGCCAGGGTTTGTAATCCCAAACTACACTAATACATGTAAAATATTTCCTCCTGACTAATCGTGGGGCATCTAGAATGCCAAAGGGATTAATAATTTACCACTTGTTGCAGAGCTTCCTGTCACAAGCCTTGCAAATGCATGAACATGGTATGAGGGCCTTGCATAGTTTGTTACCTTAGAGCTGTCTGGGGCGAATTCAGAGATTTCAGCAGTCTTGACAAATATCAGCTGTTTTCTCAGAAAAATGCAAGCATTGTGTGGGCTAGGTTGAATTTCCTGTGGCATGAACTGCCATCAGCCTTAGATATGAATAAGGAAACATACTTCCTAGCCTATTTTATACACAGAAAGATCCACCTGTGAGTGCTCTTATCCAGCTAGTATAAATTGGGTCAGTCTGGCAATTACACATGGCAGAACTCCCCCAATCTCTCCAGGCCTTTGCAGAGGTGTTGGAGAAAGAAACACTTGGTCAAACTGCATGGTAGATAAAAGGAAACACTTTTCCCCACATAAGAAGCCTGGGGAACTCATTGCCACAAGATCTGAAGAGCTAAGCAGGACTCAAGAAAAAGGATCATCCGTTTATATAGATGAGGGGATGTCTATAGTTACATTAGACAGGGATTTAAAAAAATGAGGACAGGATACACCAAGCTCTGCAGAGTAGGAGGGAAGGAGGAACTGGTCATTCCATAATTGCTCAGTGGGGGTACTTGCCCCTTCCTCTGAAGCAGCTGGTGCTAGTCATGGTCCGAGACAGGAGCCCAGCTCTGATCCAGCCTCTGAGAACTTGCTTCCTCCAATCTCACTGTTGGACTAACAAGGATAATGTCACTGTTCATTTGTCGATGATTGTATTTGAATGCAGGTGTTAAGTGACCCAAGCAGCTGGCACAGGCTTCAGGTAGACAAATATGTAGATTTGGCTGATCTATGTCTTTATGGAAAATCATCAGCGACAGCCTAAACCAGCCTGTGGCTTCAGTGGAAGATGCTACATGCTGACATGCCTGAAAATCAGGCCATGTAAGAGCTACCTAAGGATTAAGGCCCTGATCCTACAAACACTTACCCACATGCTTAACTTCACACACATGAGTAGCCCCACTGAACTCACTTGGCCAGATTCTCATTTATACCAAAGCCCCTTGCTGGCAGTAGGTAAGGGCCTTAAAATGAGTAAATTACCCCTACACCCAGTGAGCAGCCTTAGTGTAAATAGGAATAAGGTCGAATGAGAGTGCCTGTGTGTGTTTGTGACACCTAACTTTAGGTTCCTGTCTTTGATGCGATTGGCTTGAGGCAGTTTGGTCTAGTGGATAGAGCACTTAATGGGGACTCAGGAGACTTGGGTTCTAGATCTGGCTCTGCCACTGGCCTGCTGGGTGATCTTGGGCAAGTCACTCCCCCTTATGTGCCTCAGTTTCCCCACCTGTAAAATGTAGCTAATGCTGCTGACCTCCTTTGTAAAGCACTCTGCGATCTCCTGCTGCCAAGCACTATGCCAGGATCTATATTTAATCTTTTATGTTCATGTAATTAAAAAGACAAATGCGAGTTGAATGATACAAAGAATTTTAAATGGCAAGAACAAAGAAAAAGGAGGAAGTGTCAGCTGAGTTGCATTAAGTGCATTAAAATCATCATTAAGTCCCTCTGTGGTCCCGACTCTGTATGAGTGCCCCATTGGGGGGGTCTGTCCCCTCACGCACAGCGCTTGGTCAGATTAGGCCCCACAAAGAAGCCCCTCGTTAAGTTGTCATCTTGAGTTCTTTAAAAAACAAATCAAACCCAAGTTTTAACTGAAACTTCTTGGCAGTTCTTCCTGGACAGCAGTTTTCCATTTTGTAACTTGTCTTGTAGGGGAACTGGGAGGATGCTAATTGCATTGTTCTAAGAATAGAAGTCCCTTTTCTTTTTCTTTTTTTGTGTGGCTATAGACACCAAATGGAGCTTGCTGCATTCGGGGAGATTTTCCATTGCTCAGTCTGTTTGAATATTTTTACCTCCAGGGTTTCTAAAGCGACACTCTTGAGCAGTTCTTTCTTCAAGTGCTTCCTTTCTAGCAGATCAGGTTTTGTTGTCTGGCATTTAGGCAGGCAGTTATTTCCTTGAGCCATAATAATATTCAAAGAGGATCCCAGCAGCAGCTGTGCAGCACCGCCTTGCCAGGAATCATTAAAACAAAACCTTTTTGCACAAAAGAGGGGTGTAATTAAATAGATGGGCTCACACCCACCCCACCCACACCCTTGTGTGCTAACTGCAAGCTAGCGGCAGTGTAGACACTAAAGCACTCAGGTGCGCAAAGCCGTGTCTTCCCCTTGTTCCCATTTGATTCCCTCTCTGATTTCTCTGGAGAGGGAAATTCCTCTACCGAAGATTCCTACCACCCCCTGCTGAAAACAAACAAAAAGAAACAACCTCAAGAGGGCTGGGCAAAAGATACAAAGCTCTCCAAGGCAGTGGGACTCCTCCTCTTGACAACTGACTTCTCCTTTAAATGTCTGCAAAGACAGGCTCCAGCTAGAGTTGCTTTTGTGGCTGCTGGGAGAAAGTCTCCTTCGGGCTAGGGCACTGGCCTCTCCGAGGCTCACCGGCCACATGTGCCAGCTGACACAGGCAGTTCCTATGCTTCCTCTTTTCTGAGCCTCCCACCTCAGTGCTAATTTTTGTGCTTCCTTCTGGAAACCTTTTCTCTACCTAATGCCAGCTAAGAGGCCTGTGGAGACTGGGATCAGCCGGCACGTGTGGCTGGGAGGAGAAGCAAAGCGGAAGGGCAGGCTGCGTGGCCAGTTGTCAGAGGAGCAGTTGAAGCTGTGAGGCTACTACAGTGAGAGCCTTGGCAGAGTCCTGCTCCTGGAAGTGCCCGGGGGGGGGGAGGTTGTGCGGGGGAGGGAGGGTGCTTACATCCAGAATGAGGAGGTCTCCAGAAGTGGTTGTCCTGTGAGCTGGTTATGAGAAATTGGAGCGGGTTCCTGAGCAGAGTGCCACTTGCCTGGGGTCTGAAGACAGGAGGGCAGGAGTGTTCTTGTGCATGGAGCCAGTGAAGAAGGTCCCCTGATGTCTGCTTTGCTGGTGGTCTGGGCTGTGCTCCTGCACTCAAGGTTCACCAGCTACCTGGCCAGCGGAGGGACGTCATGGAGACATTGCACAGGTAGGAGCAGCTTGTCTTGGGAGTTAGTATAAGTCGTTTGATAAGCAACGATTAGCCATCTTGCTGGGTGTGGGGGTGGGGAGCTGGGTGTGGAGGAGCTTGCAATCCAACCTCTGCGCTCAACGCTGCTCTTCCAAATCTGGGAGATCATCACAAACGTGTCAAACATCCCTCCTCTGGAAGAGCCACAGCTGCAGTCCAGGGACCCTGATGTGGAACTACACCCAGCATGGCTCTGCCACTGACAATGTCCTCTGGCACTCACCCTTCAGTGCTGACTCTGACTTAGGGCCGAATTAAGTTGGTGGACATGCCGGATATTTTGGATATTTCTCTCTTCCATGAGAGCCCATGAGTCCTGCTTGCCCGGGAACCTCTATCCGGCGAAGTGTCCTAATCCGCTCTCAGAAGCACAGCTGTGTTTGTTTCCTTCTCCCTCGAGGATCTTGTGCTGCCGCCTCTGGACGTTTTGCTTTGCTTTAGTTTGGCTTCCAGTCACAATGATCGGAACCTCAAGTCAAAGGCTCTTGCAGTTTTTGCAGAAAAAAATCCCCAAACTGTAACCTATGGACGGAAATTTGTAAAAGCAGGTGGGGCATCTGACTGAGCCAGGGCTAAGTGAACTGCTGGGTCTGCTTGTGGGCTTTTGGCTCTGCAATTTATTAAAGATGACCTGATTTATCTGCTAACGAGCTGGCTTTGGCACCATACCAAGTAGTGTGATGAATAGCATGTGCCCTGCCATTCATCCAATGACCTCCGCTAAAAATAAGGGAGGAAATCAGGCATTCCGGGCCTGGAGTATTACAGCTGCCGTTGGCTGGGGGCTGCAGAAGATGTGGCCAATAGTTACACGGATTTAATCAGCCAGGATATGCTGTTATCTCCATGGCCTATATTGCTTAGGAGGGTGTGTGAGGGTTGTAAGCAAAGGACTGAGGCAACTACCAGCCTCCTGGATTTGCTAGTGTAAAAGGGGCATGGGGCTATTGATGGTGCCTAGGGCTTTGTTTGGGCCAGCTAGAGCCATTTCAGAACCCAGCCCAAATGTCCTCCATCCTGAACTGTCACAGCAACTGACCTGGGTGCTCATCTGGCCCTCTAAGCATCGCCATCATTAATGGAACTTGATCCTTGCAACCCTGCCTCCTGGGAGGGTGTGTGTGTGGGGTGTTAGATCCCCATTTAGTAGGCAGGGAACCACAACACAGGGCGGATGATATCACTTGGCAAGGTCACCCAGGAAGTCCGTGGCTGAGGCGAGAATGAAAGCTGGGTCTCCCAAGGCCCTAGCTCTTTGCCCATCTTTCCAGTAGGGGCTAGTTCCAGTTCCTCCCATCAGCAAATCTCCCCAGGGACTCCGGAGTCCCATGGTGCAAGGTGATAGCTGACAAAGACGGAGTTCCTGGTAGGGCTGTGGCAGCTGGGAGTGGACAGGCTGGATGGGGGCATGGAAGGGGGGAAGAGTGGGCAATATATAGCACATGTTAGAGGAGGAGGAGGAGTGGCCCTTGTGGGGCTGCCACCTTGTTCTCCTGCCTCCAGTGGCATCCTCTGCTTGCAGAAACCCATGAATACAGCGTGGCAGGGACAAGGGGCTGCCCATGTGCAGGAGGATAGTTGCAGGGGAATATAGCTCGGGGGGAATCAGGACTCGGGCAGGTGGTGAGGAGTGTGTGGAAGGGGGTGCAGGGTGGGACAGGGACTCTGGCTGGATGCTGCTGGGGGGCAGAGGGATGGAGTGTGGGGAGTGGGATCTGAACCAGCACTGTGATGGAGCAGAGACGAGGCTATGGCTGGGAGCTGGGGAAAGGGAAGACTGCTGAGTGGAACGGGGGCACAAGGAGATCAGTGAGTGATGGGGACTGGCCATGATGATGGAGGATGGGAAGTGGGGTGGGAGCAGGACTGGCAGTGCTTTGACCTCAGGGTGGTCCCTAGCCCCCCTGGCAGGAGACCTGCCATGAGGAGCCAGTGGGCAAAGGGAAGGCTGAGCATTTCTGCTGCACAGCAGCCACAGCTGATTAACTAGTGGGGCCGCTTAGTGATGTGTCCCCATCCAGCCAGGCCCCAGCAGTGCCCCCAAGCTGGGTGTTGGGCAGCAGGGCAGGTGCAGGTGATGATGTCTGCCTGTCCCCGTCCCACAGCCGGGGTCTGCCAGCTCCTCAGCCTGAAACCCCATTGCCTCCTTGCTTCACATGCATGCTGGGTTTACAGTGTCGGGTGCAGCAAGGCTGACATTGGGGTGCTGGAGGACTGGAGGGAGGGGCAGCACCAGATTGTGTCTTGCGGTTACAGTAGGTGAGAGTAGCCCCAGCAGATAGTGGCGCTCACTCTTCAGACTGTGTACAGACCTGCAAGGCACTGCTGAGCCCAAAGATTTAGTGGCAACATCCCTTATAAATGCCAGAGTAGATCCTGATCTGCTGTGCATTGTGTAGGTCCTGTATGAGGTGGGGCCTGAGCCGTGTGCCCATGGCAGGTCCATGCCATTGAGCTTGTATGCGCTGGTTCAGGTCCACACACCAGGAAGAGGTTTGAATCCCTTTCTGGACAGGCTGTCCCTGGGATCCTTTACCATGGCACTGATGGAGTTAGTCATCTCTGCCAGGGGAGAGTCAGGGCTCATGGTGAGCCCACAAGCCTGAGCCTGCTGCGTGTAATAACAGTGCAAAGCATTTAACATCTTTAAGTGCTTTGCAGGCACCGAACACCCCTTCCAACAGCTCCGGGAGGTACCTAAGTAGGTGCTATTATCCTCACTTCACAGCCGGGGAAATTGAGGCAGAGATTATGTGTTTTGCCCAAGGTCACAGAGAAATCAGTGTCAGAGCCAGGGTTAGGCTCTGTTCCTGCTGCTCAGGGGTGGGCGCACGCTCTTGCTTCATGATCATCTTGGAATTAGAGTCAGTTCTGTCCCTGCTGCTCCGGCAGCTAAAGCAAGGAGTGGCGGCTGCATTCACAGTGTGCTCTCTGAGCGGATTCATGACGTGCTTAACACAAGGCCTAAATGAAAACACTAAGAACGGAAGGGTAAGGAAAGCAGCCCTCAATACCCAGGCCTTGCCCAGACAGCACCAGCATCCTTGCAGGGAATGGGTAACACGACCCAATTCATATTGCAAAATTGAAGGTGGATGTTTCCAGTTGAAGAGATTGTGGTGCTGGGACAGGCTGGTAGTGCTGCGATTCGGAGAGCCGTCTTGTGAGCTTGCTGTGCACTGGGTGCCATTCTAGTGCTGCCCCTAGGATGCGGGGAGAGCTGCTGGGGGATCCCATTCACAGAACCTTCTCCACAGCTCTACTTCGGCATAAGGGGAGGAGACCCTGATAGGCGGGAGGGGCAGAAATGGGGAGGAGGCTGGAAGGAGACCATTTTTATGCCAATGTTACGTCACTCAGCTCTCAGGGGGTTTGATGGCCCATGGAGGCAGGTGTGCATCTCAACCAGGGGAGGAGGTCTAGCCATGCCCACACACCTTAGCGCTGTGACCAGTGAGTGGAGAACCCCAGCACAGGGTGGTACCCCACCTGCAGGACCTGCGCTGCAGCTGGGCTGGGGCCAGTACCGAGGCCAAGGGAAGGGCATGGGAGCGCTGAGGGGTGGTGCTCAGAGGAGTGAGCTGGAATGACGCCAGTGGGAGGCAAGGGACACTGCTTGGCGTGGCAGGAGCAGGGCTGGGAGCTGGCATCCCAAGGGCTGGGCTTGGTGCTGGTGGTGCCCTTCTGGGAGGCTGGTTCTGCACCCAGCTTGTGTTGCATTTTTAGTCTGAAATGCCCCGACTGGGGGAAGGGAGAGGAGGAACAGAGCATAAAGGGTGAATTGAAGTGCAAAGGAAATGGGGTTTCTTAGATATACCCCTCAGAAATGCTTAGCTGGCTCTCCTCTTGGTCTGTCTCATGGTGGTTTGAGGCAGCTCTGGGGTGCTCAAGGCAGGCTGGGAACTGGGTTTCCTGGCCCATGAACGTTTCTACGATTTCAGGTATTGTCTTGTTCTTCGTCAGGATGGAATCGTGAGCAGAGCTGAGCCAATAGTCCAGTGATTCAGGCACTCACCTGGGCTGTGCGGGACCCAGGTACAAGAGCCAGCGCTGTCTGATTCAGACCAGGCCCTTGAACCTGGCTCCTCCATATCCCAGGTGCCTGACCTAGTCCCCTGGATGCTGGCTGGTCTAGGGAAGGTGACTGTCTTTCTCTGGCCACAGATTCCTCCCTGGCCCTGACGCAAATTTAGTCCAGACTGAGACTGGTGCATTCCTGCCAAAAGATTGTTCTGACAAATTGGCATTTGATAAAGGAGATGGGGGAGGGGTGGGGGGGAGAGGAATGGGACTGGCTGGGCCAAAAGCCAGGGAAGGGATGGTGTAGGGAGGCTGAGATTGGATGAGGAGCCCAAGGAGGGAGTCTGGGACTGGAAGCCAGTGGTGGGGGAGGGGAAAGACTGATCGGGCCAAGAGTTGTGAGCGGGGAACTGGGACTGGCTGAGCAAGGGGAATGGGATTGGGATGTGAAGCCTGAGAGTGGAGACTGGTCCTGGGTAAGCAAGGAGAATGGGACTGAAAGAAGGAGCCAGTGGTGGGGAAGAGCTGACTGGGACAGGGACAGATTGGAGGGGCCAGGGCAGAAGGGGAAAATGGGCAGAAGAGTCTGACCACTAGAGCACACTCCCCTCTAGAGCATGAAATGGAACCTCAGATGCCTATGAACTCCGACTGGCTATGAAACCTACTGGCATCCAGATGGCAAAGTGCATGTTTTGTTCCCCTTTAGTGCTGGTCCACATAGAGGATAACAACCTACTACATCTCTCAGATACTCTGTTAGCTTGAGCGGCAGAGCTCTGTGCAGTGGATCTAACAATTCCAACCCTGCTGATTAATCATGCAGGTGTCAATACAATGCCACAAGATAGAATTTGGTGTATACATTATGAGACAGTTTTTAAATATATGATCATATTCTATTTTTTCCACAGGACCCCTACCTCATTCAGGGCACAGGACAAAGTTGCTCTGGGGATGAATAAATTTGTTAGTCTCTAAGGTGCCACAAGTACTCCTGTTCTTTTTGCAGACTAACACAGCTGCTACTCTGAAACCTGTGTAGTGAATGAGGCTTTTGTCTGTAGGCCCTGTCTCATTTGTTGCAGAGGTTGAAAGGTGATTAATGAACGAGGCAAGGGTTTGCAGGTAGAGAAGGGAGGGTCTCATGGTTCAGGCAGTTGAACGCTGCCCTGGAGAACTGGATTCTATCCCTGCCTCTGCCACAGAATTCCTAGGTGTCTCAAATTGAGCCCCAAAATTAGTGGAAACTCTTGACTTTCAGCACTCTGTGCCTCAGTTTCTCAGCTGTAAACTGGAGATAATACCACACCCATCATTTCACAGGGCTGTTGTTATAATAAGCTATGAAGCACTTGAATACTATAATGATGAGGGCCATGGAAAAGACCGGGGGAGATTAATAATTCTGCCTTTAGAGAACAGTTTGAATAGTTTCCAATAAATAAGTTCTGGGGTCACACCCTGAATGAGGAGAATACAAAATATTCAATGGCTGCTCATTAAGTGAGCACCATCCATCCTGTGCACTGAATGAGGCAGGTGTCCTGTGGAAAAAAATACTATGTGATCATGTCATTAAAGATCATATCATAATGCGCACACACACACAAGGGGGCCACATTTAGGTTGCACAGACAACATTAATTCTGGCATTTCCTAACTGTTGAGTACTTGACTTTGCAAGCTTACAAATGTTCTTTTCATTCAATTATTTTGTGTGTAAAATATTTAATATTATAAAAATGAAACCTTTCAATAAGGTCATTTTAATTTTTCCAGATAAAAATGTTTTGGGATTTCCATTCGGGAAAATTTCTAAATTTCAACTTTTCTTCCTAATTTGGACCAAAAAACATTTTGGGAAGTTCTGAATTTCCCCTGTGACAGAAATTCTGTTTTCTGGGCAGCTCTAACACTTCAATTGTCAGCTCTTTAGGGTAGGGACAATCTCGCTGTTAGGTGTTTGTGCAGTGCCTAGCACAATGGGGCTCTGAGCCAGGACTGAGGCAATGAGGGGTCACTGTAATACAAATAAGGCAGCCTCTTTCAGTGACTTGTAGTTCTGTTCTAGTCCCAGAAATGACCATGGCTGTATGCAGCGTAGGGGTAGCTGTGTCAGTCCCATGATTGTAGAGAGACAAGGTGGGTGAGGTCATATCTTTTATTGGACCAACTTCTGCTGGTGAGAAAGACAAAAATGTCCAGTAAAAGACATTAGTTCACCCACCTTGTCTCACAAAAATGACCAGACTGGTTTGAGTGCAGGCAATATTTGCTCTCCGCATTGGCAAGCCCGGCTCTAAATGCAATAATACATTCAGCCAATCCCTTACGCACTGAAATGCACCTATTTTCTTGTAAGAGCATTCAGACTTTTTTTTCTTGTCTGTGCAGTGCTTCCACCCAAGAATAGCATTCCTTTTTGCCAAAGGTAAGAGGTAGCTCACCAGATTCCAAGACATGAAAGCAGCCAGATTTCAGGATCTATAAACTGGCCAAACTGCTCTAGACCACCCCAGCTGCTGCTCTAATCATTAATGAGGTTGTGTGTAATCATCAACTGTGTTTTAATCATTAACAGTGCCTGTAATGTGGGAGCTGAACCAAAACACAAATCCTTGTCTTTGGTTTTAACTGAAGATCAACTTGGAGGGATGGTGGCTCTCCATCGTATTAAAATCTGACTGCAAGCTATGGAGAGCTTGGGTGCAAGAACAGCTCCCATTAATACAACTTATGAAACTCCTCATTCCAGATGCATAGCCCGGTGGGAAATGAATTTTGGATGATTCATCTGCACAAGACAGCTGTGATTAGGGAAAGAATCCATGGGCTGCTAACAGCCAATGGCTCTGTAAATCCAAACAGAGCTGGAAACACAGTCCTAGGTCCCTAGTTCTTCAGTTTCAGAAGTACAGATGTCTCCCTCATGAGCCAAATAAGATCACCCTCTGCTGAGAGTTGCCAGCCACAGGAGAACATTACAGTCCATGGCTGCCTCCAACAGCAAGTCTGAGCCCCAGGGCAGAATAGTCAATGGGCCCCCACACCCGCATAGTCCACCTGACATTTGGGCGGTGCTGCGCCTGCACTGGCTGGTGCCCAGCGAGCTGCCGGCTCCGCTGCTGGGTGCACTCTTCCGGCCCGCCCAGTAGGGTTGCCAACTGACCGGTAGGGTTGCCAACCGTCTAATTGCAAAAACCCTAAAACCCTTGTCCTTCCCTGAGACCACGCCCCCTGCTCACTCCATCCCCCCTCCCTCTGTTGCTCACTCTCTCCCACCCTCACTCACTTTCACCAGGCTGGGGCAGGGGGTTGGGGAGCTGGGTGCAGGCTCTGGGAGGAAGTTTGGGTGTGGGAGGGGGTGAGGGGTCAGGCTCTGGGAGGGACTTTGGGTGCGAGGTGCAGGCTCTGGGCTGGGGCAGAGGGTTAGGGTGCAGGAGAGGGGCAGGGGTCAGCGCTTACCTTGGGCAGCTCCTGAAAGCAACTGGCACATCCCTCTGGCATTGGCTCCTAGGCGGGGGGCCCAAGGGCTCTCTGCGTGCCGCTGCCCACAGGCACCACCCCCACAGCTCCCATTGGCTGCAGTTCCCAGCCAACAGGAGCTACAGAGTTGGCACTCAGGGTGGGGGCAGTGCATGGAGACCCCCTCCCCAGAGGCTACAGGGACGTGCTGGCCACTTCCGGAAGTGGTGCGGAGCAAGGGCTGGCAGGAAGCCTGCCTTCACCCAGCTGTGCTGCTGGCGGTGGCCAGGGGCCCCCAGGCTCTTTTAAATCACCTGGGCCTCTGGGCAATTGCCCCCTTTGCCCCTCCCTCCCCCCAGTCGGCAGGCCTGTCATACCTCAGATACGCATACAGAGTTGGTGCATGCATTCGGCTGGGATCTTCAGTATTGGTCTAGCTCTGCTCCTATTGAAGTCAGCAGGTGTTTTACTATCGACTTCAATTGGAGTTAAGTTAGGTCAGCGGTTCTCAAACTGTGGGTCAGGACCCCAAAGTGGGCCTGACCCCATTTTAATGGGGTTCCCAGGGCTGACTTAGCCTGAGCCCCACTGTTTGGTGGGACTACAGGCCCCCTGCCTGGTGCTGAAACCCCTGGGCTTTGACATCCCACCCCACCCCTTCCCCCGGGATGCCAGGAATCAGGTGGGCTCGAGCCTCGGTCCCCCCTCCTGGGGTCGTGTAGTAATTTTTGTTGTCAGAAGGGGGTTGCGGTGCAATGAAGTTTGAGAACCCCTGAGTTAGGTCATTGCAGGGCCCAGCCCGCCAACCCCCTGTGGAGGCCTGCCCCCCCCCCCGCCCACTGAGGAGGGGCTGCGTAGGGCTCCAGAATAGCTAGGGAAGGCCCTGTCCACAGGCAAGTCCCTCCCGACCTGTGTAGGTGGGGGGGAAGTGGGGCAAGAGCAGTGAGTGATGGGAAAGAGAAGTGAACGGGGATGGGGCCTTGGAGGCAGAAGCGGGGCCTCGGGAAGAGGTGGGACAGGGCCTTGCAGGTAAGAGGCGGGTGGGGGAGATTCCAGCACTCCTGCTGGAGTGTTACTGTTTCTAAATATTGCAAAGTTGGCAACCCTACTGCAGGATCATTTCACATGTCGCCTCTTTCCTACTTGTTCTGCAAAGGTACATGGGTACAAGGAAACGGAGCAAATCCAAATCTGTTGTAAGAGGCTACAGGTCCCGCTGAAGTCTCTGGGTCATGTTGAGTAGTGGTGTAAGCTACCCATCAGCTGTGCATGGGTCACAAAAGGCTACCTCCAGGGCGGTAGAAAATTCTGATTGGACAGTATTTTAATGTCCGAGTCCCAATGACTAAACAAGCTCCAAGGCAGTGGAGGATCCAGCCCTTAGCAACGATTCATAGTTACACAGACGTTAAGCACAGGTTTCAGAGTAGCAGCCGTGTTAGTCTGTATTCGCAAAAAGAAAAGGAGTACTTGTGGCACCTTAGAGACTAACAAATTTATTAGAGCATAAGCTTTCGTGAGCTACAGCTCACTTCATCGGATGCATTTTCCCCCCCCTGCTGTTGGTGATGGCTTATCTTAAGTGATCACTCTCCTTACAGTTTTCAGAGTAGCAGCCGTGTTAGTCTGTATTCGCAAAAAGAAAAGGAGTACTTGTGGCACCTTAGAGACTAACAAATTTATTAGAGCATAAGCTTTCGTGAGCTACAGCTCACTTCTCTGTTTTTTCCACCAAATGCATCCGATGAAGTGAGCTGTAGCTCACGAAAGCTTATGCTCTAATAAATTTGTTAGTCTCTAAGGTGCCACAAGTACTCCTTTTCTCCTTACAGTGTGTATGATAAACCCATTGTTTCATGTTCTCTGTGTGTGTGTATATAAATCTCTCCTCTGTTTTTTCCACCAAATGCATCCGATGAAGTGAGCTGTAGCTCACGAAAGCTTATGCTCTAATAAATTTGTTAGTCTCTAAGGTGCCACAAGTACTCCTTTTCTTTTTACAGACGTTAAGGTCAGAAGGGACCATCTGCTCATGTAGTCTGACTGCCTGTGTAACTCAGGCCACAGAGTATCACCCAGTGATTATTACATGGAGCCCATAATGTTGGTTGAGCTGGAATGTATTTCTGAGGGTGTGCCTCACTGCTGCCAGAGGTGTGGCTGCAGCAGGCATAAACAGCTAGCTAGCTCTAGGCTTCAGTGCAGGCTAACCACCTGGGGCTAGTTCTCTGCACTGCTAGCCAGATGCGAGCTAGCTCAGGTAGGTCTACTCCAGCTACATCATACCACGTGACTGCAACGCTGGCCTACCCTTAGAGAGACAGCCATTGTTCTCTGGAAGAAAAGTGTACCAGGTGGTCTTCCTAACTGGTGACCCCCGCAGACCAGAGGCTGTGAGGGAGGGCTGGAATTTGATGGTAGCAAAGTAGAGCTGAGTAAATTGGGGGGAGGACTTTCCCACGATCATTGATTTGAATTCAAACACAAATTCAGTTTCAGTCTTGTTCATGACCCTTTGCAGCTGGCTTGCCATGAACATTTAAACAGTCAAGGCTTAGCATAAATAGAGGCTAAAAGCAAATGCTAAGCTTGAAAGCACCCATTTTGGCTAAAAGGAAATTTTGAATTATAATTTGTTTGAATTGTACATTTGGTGGTTCGTTACATAAATTAGGAGGCAGAAATAATAGCCTGTGACTTATGTTATTAACCATTGTGGAGCTATTTTCCAAGTTCAAATGAGGATCATTTCCAACCGAGTGTTCACGAGCCCTTCATATAAGGAAAACAGCACAGAAGAAATGAGCAAGGAGTTTGGTGTAATACACGCAATCAAAAATTTTGTGATTTGTTTGCTAACCTTTTACAAGCAGAAGAAGAGGTGAAATTCACCAAATAATGTGTTCACTCATAACGCAACTAGATATTGAGTGCTCCACTAGGAACCTGGGAATTTCTCTGTTTAACCAGATTATGGAAATGAGGACAAATTTGTACGAAAAATGTGTTAATTTCATTCCCTAAAATGTAACAAATTCAAAGGGAGGCTATAGCACGGAGCCAACAAACCCCAAAGCAACAAGAATGGCTGTGTCCCAGAATGGTGAGAAATTGAACCTAGAATGGTAACCAAGGTCATCTCCTTGGTGCCACAGAGTGCTGCCAGTCAGCCAGTCCAGCTGCTTCACAGATGAGGTTTAGGTTTTCTGAGTGCCTGGTGAGTTTTATTTCACTCTGATCCTATGGTTTCGGCCCATTGGAAATGCTTGGAGACGCAGGAATGGACAATGGGATCGTCCGGGTGAGACCCAATGCCCTGCCATAGCTTCTGGGACACTACAGGCCGGGTTTCATTTCCTCTGTCCTCTGAGGGGATGTCGTTTGCCTCATACAAACTGTGGGCCAAATTCTGACCCCCTGACTCACATGGAGTAGCATCATACTCTGTTGTGTTCAGTGAGCCTGCTCTCTGAGCAAGGTGCTACTTCCCAGGAATAAGGGGATCAGAATCTGGCCCATTGCGGGGCCATCACTTGCTACAGACACCTGGAGAATCTCTTAGTGAATTCTGGGAGTTCCCGAAGCTCTTTGGGGCAGGATGGTCTCTTTCTTCTGAGTTTGTACAGCATCTAGCACAATGGGGGTCTTGGCCATGATGAGGGCTTCTAGGCATTACAGTAATACAAATAATAATATCTTCTCCTACAAGCAGGAGCCAGTAGATACCAAAGCCAGATAAGCTCGCTGTCTAGCACAGTTCTGCTGAAAAGTATCTTCACCTTAAAAGCATCAGTGTAGCTGAGGGTGGGAGGAACATCAGTGCACCAGATTCTGCGCAACAGACAGATCTTTACTCAAGTGCACAACCAGTGCAAACACTCTGGTCTGGTCTACTTTTGTTAAACAAAGAATGTTGTCAGGGACACCGACAGCAATTAAGAAAAATTGGACCGACATGATGCTGATGCCAGTTAATAGGTGAAGCACCCAGGCAAAGTTTGTTCTTTCGCAGTTGCTCCACAGCACGGTATTTGTGAAGAGATCAAACGGTGGGTGCTCTTAACTGGCTATAATTTGGCATTGCTGGCATGGGTTTGAAGTGCTGCAGACAGGTTCTGGGTGGCCTAGGGCTGCCAGGCTGATGTCTGCACTTCCCAGCTGTGCCCAATCAAAGGCTGTCTCCTCACTGAGTTTTTCAGTCCGGGGGATACCCTGAGGCCACTTGTGCATTGCTTTCTTCTCTGAGTAGGTGTTAGTTCTTTAACAACGATGTCCTATGGCTCTGTGTGCAGGCAGGTGGGTGGTGCATAATTAGGGATGAGCCAAAAAACCTGGAACTGTTTCAAATTTCAGGGCCATCTGGATCCTGAGCCCCAGATCTAAACCTGCCCCTACAACTTTGGTCTCAGTTCGGATGCAGAAATGTTCAGAGCCCGCTGTAGGATTCTGGGTCTCTGAAACTTCATGAGAGCGGCGCAGCTCCCAGGACTTTCCCCCATTTTGACTGAATTCCTGTGGGAACAGCTCCCGAGGCTTTGATGACCTTGATTCTGCACCCAAACCCCAATGCTGCTTGAGCCTCCAGCCTGAATCATAGTGTAAATCCAGACCTGAACTTCTGCAAATGCAGATGCAGGCTCTGGTTAAGGATGATTTCTAGCCTAAAACTATATCGGGATCCACACTCCATCGCCTTTGCCCATCTCTCTGCCTGCCAGACACACAGTGGGTGGGGTGATGCTGTACAAAGCGTTTACCAGCAGGAGTTTGGGCTGGCCACATTCCTCCCCAGGGTGTTCTGCGCTTCCAGGAGTCTTTAGAAAGCTGTGCTGATGCTGTTGTTTGTGTCCCAGGGGGCATGTAAAGCCAGGCACCTCAATACCATACTGTACTTGAAAGACTGTGTTATACTAGGTGTTTGTGCGTTGCCCCCTAGTGGCAGTGAGGATATGAGCCCCATTGAAGGGAGACGGCTTTTAGCTCACGTGACAATGACCAGTAGTTTTGGAAGAGAAGGGCCAGGATTCTATTCTAAATCCGACTTCCCCCATTCCCGCATGCTTGATTGGCCTAGTCATTGATTAGCCTAGTCCTTGAGCATGTCTGCAGCACACAGATTCAATGCAACACCACTGAGAAATCCCTAGAGTGGCTGTTATAATGCCAGGATTGCAGGGGCCAATCTCCTGGGCCATAGCAGGGCTGGCAATCAAGTGCTATGTCTCAGCGGGAAGCTGGCCTGATGGATTAAGAGCTACTGGCTTTAAACCTGTCCCTGGCACAGGACTGAGCAGCGACTGCCCTGCAACTCAGAGCAGGGTCATTGTTTCCCTGTGGTGGGGAGGGGAAATCCACATCCGAAGGATGGGAGTAGGGGGCTGAAGAAGGAAAGAAATGTTTTTTTAAGCAGTTGTCTGAAGCATCTCACAGGTTTGCGATGTTGGAGTGAGTCCCATGGAAGGTGGGAGGAGTGCAGGGGCGGTGCTCAAAGGTGCATGACAAATACAGTTTGTCAGCCATCCATGCTGGGTTGTACGTGGACATCACCAGTCCTTTTTCGGAGGTGGAGCTAAGCCCGGCA
This sequence comes from Dermochelys coriacea, assembly GCF_009764565.3. Taxonomy (NCBI): domain Eukaryota; kingdom Metazoa; phylum Chordata; order Testudines; family Dermochelyidae; genus Dermochelys; species Dermochelys coriacea. The sequence goes on from NC_050076.1 coordinate 51,685,344, forward strand.
TTCCCTCTTGGTGATTCTGCTCGGTGTGGGCAGCATTAATTTATGGCCAGGGATCCATGGGAAAGGACGTGCTAGATCAGAGCTTCCCTGGCGACTCTGATGCAGGTCCCACAGTGGAGGGAAGGGAGAAACCACTTTCCATCTACACCCCCCCTCTATCAATCGGGGCATCTGTGCCAGCAGAGACTGAAGTGGATCCTGGGCTGATCCTGGGCCCCAGTGCATATGGGGGAGATAATCTGTCGCATTATCTGAAATGTATTAGCAGTGATTTTTCCTCTCCCTCCAAGCACAGCTGAACTCTGGGTTCCAAGCCGGGATGGCTTTACAGGCAGAGGGATACAGATGTTGTTTACAATGCGGAGTGAACTGGCGCTGATTCATTGACCAGTCCCATGAGTTAAAAAGCATACTTAATCCTTTGTGGTCAGGTAGGAAACTCCCGCCCCCAGTGTATTTTTTGAGGGGAGAGGTTGTCTTCTAAGCATCAGGGATGGCCATGGCTGGAGATGGGACACTAGACAGGGCGGGCCAGGGCTCTGAGATGGCACGGGACATTCTCTCTCTGGTGCTTGGCTGGCTGTGTCTTGCTCACATGTCTAACTGATCGCCATGTGGGGTCGGGAAGGAGTTTTCCACCACATCAGATTGGCAGTGACCTCAGGGGGTTTCACCTTTCTTTGCAGTGCATGGGTGCAGGCCACTTGTCAAGATTATCTGGATATCTCTCACTGAATCATTCCTGCTAATGCAGGGGTCTCAGGCATTGGTGCATCACAGACTCTCCATTCTCTGCCTTTGGCACACAATAGTCTCGTGTCCTGTGGACTGCAATATTTTGTGTTAATTCAGGTTGTTGGGCTTGGCGTGCAGGTGGCTGAACAGTGCCCAAAGTGGTCTGAAAAAATGGTGGGGGCTCCTCTCTGAAACTGGGAGCAGCAGCTCTGGTAAGATGGTGCTTGAAGTGTCCCCCTCAATCCCCTAGCTCACCTGAAATGATGATGATTATTATTATTTTATTTTATTTATTATTTAGCCAGGTCTGCAATCCCTTGTGCCCTCTCCCCACTTCAAGCACTGTGGCTGGGTGGTGATGGGGGCTTGTGCTGTACAGGTCAGATTATGATCTAGTGGCCCCTTCCGGCCTTAAACTCTGTGACTCTCTGCAGAATACAGGGCATCAAACAAATCCCTGTCCAGGGCTATAGAAGTGAGTGGGTGTCACCGCTCATGAGGAATCCAGCCATCTCAAACCAGGGATGTTACAGTGCTGACACCATGCAGCAGCGTGAGGAGTGCGTGAGCCATCTGCAAGTGTCGTGATGAGTGCTTGTCCAGGATTCTTTCTGAGCCCCCACAATGTGGGAGGCACCTCCCAAAAGCAACCACAGGCACATCTACCCAGAGGAGCGCACAGCCTGCATCCAAAATGACACGGCATATTGAGGGTTAGAAATAGACCAGGGGGAGGGGAAGCAGGTGGGCAGAACTGACAGTGGTCAGTCCAGGTCAGGACTCTGGTAAGGCATGTGCACATGGCATGGCAGCTGTGCTATTGGGGGTTTTGTATGTTACGCCCCTCTCCCCACATCTGATCCATCATCTCCCCCCCCAACATTTGTTGATGATTCCAGCTGGGTGGTTTTAGTTACTTATTTAGCTGAATTGATTTTCTGGTCACAAAAAGCATTTTTCAGTGCTCCCAAACTATTTGTGAATTTGGGTCAAATTCAACAAATGGTTTTTGGCTGAGGGAAAAAAATGAACTTTCTTTTTGAAAAAGCCGACACGTTTTACTTTGGCCATTTAGAAACAGCTTGTTTGGCCTTTTCATTTTGAAACAGGTGTTTTGAATTCAAATTTGGCCAATTAAAACCCTCCCCCCCACACACAAAGGGTGAAAAACACCTGAAAAAAGCCAATTTGAAATGAAAAACTCAAAAATCATTTTGAATCAACCCAAAATATTTCAGTTGATTCCAACAAATTTTTATTGGAATTTTTTTTTTTAAAAAATGTTTTGAATTAACCAGATTTTTTTTCTGGTTCGGTACCCAAATGGAAAAATCCATTATTAGCTTAGTCCTACTGATGATCTTCATGCCATTGGCAAGGGTCGTGAGCAACCTTAGTGATGTGGCTCTGTGATTTCTCTGACACAGACTTGCGCCCCCTGGATATTCTCTCGGAAGTGGTTCCGACTAGTGGTGTGAGAAGTGGGATTCGGATGCTCCAAGTGCAGGGGGCACGTGGGTTTCAGTTCTCTGCATCAGCACGCCATGCCCTGAGCTTCCCGGCTTCCCAGATTTTCCTCTACTGTGACCTCTTCCCAGAGGAATTCTCCATCATCATCACCCTGAGGGTTCTCAGCATCCCACCAAAGGTAAACACCAACCACGCCTCCACCAGAGCCCTGGGTGTGGATGCCCCTCCCCTGTGGTGAATGGTTAGGACCCAAGCTCATATCCAGACCTGAGTTGCACTCCAGTGTCTCAACCACAAACTCATCCTTCCTGCCTATGAGCTCTCAGTTCTCCAGTGCAATCAATGAGCTAAAAGGTTTGAATGTATAGTCGTCCATGCGCAGCCTCCACGCCCCAAATGCTGGCCTCAGAACTAGCCCTTTCCCTGCTCTTTCAGAAAAACGAGTATATCTTCACTGTGATGAAGGAGGAGAGCAACATGGTGCTGGTTGGGCTCAGGTACTCGCTGAACAAACTCTACTTCCTCTTCTGGAGCAGAGAGTTCTCCAACGGCTGGCAGACCCAGGTCACCTTCCAGGGCATCTCCTTAACTGACAACCAGTGGCACACGCTTGTCTTGGCCGTGTCTGGGCCATTCTTCTCCCTAACTGTGGACTGCAGTATCCCCATTGACGTGTATGTATAGTAAGTGCAATTCAGAGGGACCTCCAGGGTGTAGGGCTGGCTGGGGGGTGGTGAAAGCTTTTCAGATGTGGGTACTCTGCAGGTTTTGCTATTGCTCTGTCTAATCCTGCCAGCTCACCCTGGAACACGTAACAAAGCAGAGAACCTGGATGCTTCCCAATGCAGCACAAAGGACAGAACTCTATGTCCTGTCCCTGGCCCTCAGGCAGGGAGTCCTGGAAAGCAGAGTCTTGCTCCAGCTTTCACCAGCCTGGCATTCTCAGAGAGTACCCAGCAATGTCAACAATTTTTTGGAGGACTCTGCTCTCTTCCCCAAGTTTGGAGCCAGGCTCCTCCAGTCACTGGGGGTGACCTGCCTGCACCAAGAGGAGTTCCACAAACGTCTCCTCCGGGGCGGGAGCACTGAGACAATCCAGGTTCACGGTCTCCCCTTTTCTGAGCCATTCTGCCATAGAGTTACGAAGAACAGAGCTGGCTGGAGTCCAATCATGCTGGGCTAGAGGCTGTCAGTCACCCTGGAGAGGTGCCATGAGGTGGGCAGGGCAGCAGGAGGGTGCAGTGAGGCAGCATTGGCAGGGTAAGCTGGGTGGGGGTGGGGGAGATGTTTTGGGAATGGGGAGGTAGGGAACGGAAAGAAGAAAGTGTCTTCTTGCTTTCATCTCATCCCCCGCAAATGCTCCACTTCTCTGTTGTGTTTGTCTCGTCTCTTTAGCCTGTGTTTCAGGTCAGGGATCTGATGGTCTAAGCTGTGTTGGGGCTGGCTGGAAAAATGTCACCAAAAAGCCAGTTAAAAACAGGGTTTCATTGAAAAATGACTTTTTTTTTAACCTGAAATGCCTGTTTTCAAGGAGATTTTGAAAAAAAAATTCTAAATGTTCATTTGGAAATACTGGAGAAATTCCCTCTTTCTCTTAGTCCCCCACACTAAAAAAAAGGGAGGGGGAGTAAAAGTGTGGGAAAGGAGCCCTCCTAAAACTGAAACATTTTTGGAATCAAAATGAATTTTTTCTAAATAAAATGAAAAATTTCCATTTTCACTTTGCAATTTTTCATAGAAAAATGAAAACCCGAAACCAAGTGAAACATTGGACAAAACAAAAACTGTTCATTTTCTTTCCAAAATTTTTGCAACCCCTTCAAAATGTGTATTTCCCAGCTCCAGGGCAAGATGGATCAGTTGGGGAGAAGGGCCTTTGGTGCTATTGCAGTATAAATGCTACATAGCAATCACCAAACTGGCTGCAGGCAGTCCATAGGCTGATTGGCTCTGCTGTCTGGTGACTTTAGTGCGAGAAGGGTCCATCATTGGCTCCCCTTTTGAGAAGAGGAGTTACTGGGGGCGGGGCGGGGTGAGCTCAGCAGTAGCTTGGCTGGCTCAGGAGGAAGGTACTTACCCAGGTGGAAGGTCTGGGGGAGTGGGTGCCTTCCCTGGACGGAAGGGGATAATCTGGGGCATCTGCAGTGTTACAAATGGGGAGGGAGGATTTGGTAGGCAGATGTAAAGGGGAGCAGAGACAGTGTCAGCTTAAGTGATCTCACTGAAGTCCTGCGTAGGGGACTTGTCATCTGACAAGTCGCCGAATGTTCTGTCCAGATCAGAGTCAAAACAGCCTGTGAGACCCGGTTCTTCCCTAAAATCCAGAGAAAAGGAACGACTTTAGTGCCCATCACAGAATTTCCTTGTGGAACTCTCTGCCACATGAAATCATTGTTGAGGCAAAAGTCTTTTAGTAGGAGTCCAAATATGAATAGCCATCCTAGCCACTGTTTGAGGCAGGATCCCAGGCTAGATGAGCATTGGTCTGAACTAGTCTGGCAAGGCCTGTGTTTACATTTATCTTCCTACCAACTGAGCACTGTAATTACACGAATCTCCTTAGGCCAGCAGGCCCAGAGTTCGTCTTTCCAGTCACCAGTGGATGCCATGAAGTTAGCTGCTCTGTGCTCATGTGCCTCTTATTGTAATCCCTCCAGGGTGGTGGATACACCGTTCCCCGCATCCTTGGCTGTGAAGGGATCCAGGTTTTATGTTGGGAGCAGGAGGAGAAGAAAAGGGCTATTCACGGTAAGTGTCACTAATGGCATGGGATTGGCTCGGTGTGCTCTGAGAACACAATTATCAGACACAGGGCGGGCTCTGGCTCATGTGGGCTCCGGTGAGATATGTTAGCAGTGGCAGTGCAGGGTTGCCCCCATCTCTGGGCCAGAAGCATCATTGGTTTGAGACACACTCATCTCAGGAAGACTGGGCCCAGGTAGCACAGAGTGCCAGGCTGTCCTTTGGTGAAGATGGCTGCACATTTCTCAGCCAAGCTCCCAAAGGGAGTGGGAGGGGACCCCAGTTTAAAACCCCACCATCTGAAAAAGGCTTAGGAGCTCCCTGGTATGCTGGCCTCTATTGTCTCCCTCCATTAAACAGCATCTAATGGCCAAGGCAGTTCCTGAGCACATACTGGCTCCCAGCCACATTGGCCTTCGGTCATTGTTCTGATAGTATCTACACTGGGTTTCATTCCAGCTCTTTATTCATGAGCCCAGGCTTCCGTCCAGTAACCACAGCCCATGCCCTGCACCATACACAGTATGCGGCCAGTGCTGGGACACCCCTTAATACTTTGCAGAGTTCTTTGGATTCCTCTGAGGGTGCAAGGCCTTATCCCTAATTCTCTGGATGGCTCTGCTAATGTGAGCAAACCCTGCAGCATTGGAGCCAGGATGGACAGCACTGATCTGCACTGTTGGGGGTTCTCCTTTCGCTATTATGGCAGTTACAGAATTCTGATAGAGATTAACATGGCTGCTTCTGTTCCCTGCTGATTTATCGTTGCAAACGCAAGCACATTTCTGAGCCGAGACCATGTGCTTCTTCCCATGCAGTCTTTGCACCCAGTACAGAATTCAGCTGTGAGACAGCATGACCAATGTCACAGAACAAACCTGGAAAATCTGGGGTCACTTCTTAATAGGGTAGACCCCGGCCCTGCAACTGATAGCATGCAAGCGGATTGCTGTGCCAGTGTGGAGTTCCAGTGGTACCATTATGAGCACTGGGCACATGGATTTACCCATGTGGTTCTTTCTGCAAGACCGAGGCCTTACTCCTTTTATATCTGCCTTTTGTCTCTCATCTTGTACTTAGACTGACTTTTTATTCTGTGTTTATACAGCACCCAGTACAATGGAGCACTGATGCATGTTTATTACTTACACGCTTTGCACCAAGAGGCCCCGATTAGGAATGGGACCTTTGTGTGTTACCACAATATAAATCTCTGTCAATAATACCAATAATTATAATAATAAACCTTCCACTGCCCATGTAATCAACAACAGCATAATTCTTATAGAATATCAGACCAATTTCATCACAAAAGAACAGCTTTCACTCTGGCCAATGGTTTGATGGAGTTTTGTTGTCTTTGTTTTGGTCTCTAAATAATTTTCATTTAAAAGATGTTGGCAAACAGGGAAGTAATGTCCATTAAATGTATTTATTAACTGGCCACCAAAAATACTGACCAGTATTTTGTCAAATTACTTATAATTCCTATGAGAATAATGTTTTCTATGTAGTTTAATAGGCGAAGAGTATAACAGTCTTGACAGGTGCATGGGTCTTATATTGGAGACTGATCCATGTGTCTGTTGTAGCTTTTGTTTCTTTTTTTCAAAAGGGTTTTATGTTTTGGGGTTGAGTAAATGATGGGTAAGATCGTTGTTGCTTTTTAAAGACCATTTCCTTGCTTGGACTAGTAGCAAAGCAGGATGAGAGAAGTCCCAAGCTCATATCACTTGGCAGGCAGGAGCAGGGAAAACAAGTTAGCTGGCTCTGCAGCAACTCACCCAGTCCTGCACGTTTGGGCCCTGCTGCATCTGTGCTCAAAAAACAGAGAGCAATAAATCCTCAAGTCAAATGATAAGGACTGTCCTGGAGTTTGGGGGATTCAGGGGGCCAGTCACAGGTGTGGAGGTAGAAGTTGTGCCCATCCTGATCACCACAGAGGATGGCCCTCCTGGGTACCACCCCCATTCCTGCCCTACAGCTGCAGCTATTGAGCACCCTGTCTTAGGCTGCACAGCCAATGAATGTTCCCAGCTGACTGAGAACCACAGAGGAAAGCATTCCCCGAAAGAGCTGGGGAAACACTGTGCATGGGTTTTGCCATTCTGACGCCCTCTCCCATTGCCAGGGGAGAGAGTCATCATGGACCGTGCCCCTGAGCAGGGGGTGGGGTTGAGTGTAGGTACCAATCCCCTACTTGACTTTGACGGACTTTCTGCTGCACCAAAGCACACCCAGGACATGGCACAATAGCATCAGATTAAAGGAATTCTAAACATCTAATTGATCTCTCCCCATTTATGTTGTTTGTTCAATCTTTACATTTCTCGCAGCTTGGGTTGGGAAGAGCAGCTAGTCAGTTTCATGCTGGGGCTTTCCTGCACAGGTCATGTTTAAGTTACAAACCCTTTGTGACAAGTTTAAACCCAAACATATGCAATGGTGCCAGTTCTCGTGATTTTGTTGCTAGTCTTGTGATAATTGCTGTTCATCAGTCTGGGACTGTTCCTTAGATTTGCCACCTAAAAAGAACAGCTCAAGTGTGGGAATTTCCCGCACATCCTCTGCAGTGAAGACCAATAAAAAGAATTCATTTAGCTTCGCCACCACACAGTCCAGCATAACTGACAGCCTCAACCACTGAGAGCATCAAGGCTGGAATAAGGGGGTGGGCTGCGGGGCCAGATTCAGGTGCATTGGCTTGAAATGATCCAATGTGCCTGGGCTTGCTATATCAGCATCTAATCCAGAGGTGGGCAGACTACGGCCCACAGGCCACATCCAGCCCGTGGGACTGTCCTGCCCGGCCCCTGAGCTCCTGGCCTGGAAGCCAGTCCCTGGCCCCTCCCCGCTGTTCCCCCTCCCTTGCAGCTATGCCGCCGAGTGGGCAGTGGGGCTGCGAGCTCCTTCCGCTCTGAGCAGCATGGTAAGGGGGTGGCAGTGGTGGGGGGGTTGGGTCGGCGGTCCTGGGGGGCAGTCAGGGGACAGGGAACAGGGGGCAGTTGGGGTGGGAGGGGTCCCAGGGGGCAGTCAGAGGACAGGGAGCAGGGGGTGGTTGGATGGGGCGGAGGTTCTGGGGCAGTAAGGGGTCGGGGAACGGGGGGGTTGGATAGGGCGTGGGTGTGTGGATAGGGTTCAGGACGGACAGTCAGGGGACAGGGAACAGTGCGGGTTGGAAAGGGGGTGGGGTCCCGGAGGGGCAGTTAGGGGCGGGGGTCCTGGGAGGGGGCAGTCAGGGGACAAGGAGCAGGGGGGGTTGGATGGGTCAGGGGTTCTGAGGGGGACAGTCAGGGGGCGGGAAGTGGGAGGGGGCAAATAGGGGGTGGGGTCCAGGCTGTTTGGGGGGCACATCCTTCCCTACCCGGCCCTCCATACAGTTTCGCACCCCAATGTGGCCCTCGGGCCAAAAAGTTTGCCTACCCCTGATCTAATCACTGCTGGGGGAAAACCTAATTTTCATTCAGCTGTGAAAGCCTAGGAGTGTGTGACATTTGCAGAGCTCTTTGTACATACGGGTGTAAGAGCTAAGTGTGGCGGGATGGATTCAGTCTAGCAGCTGGGCACTACACGCATGGCCTAGACTACTAGGGAGGGGATTTATTTCATTGTGTTAAAAACTGCAACACTTCTGCCTCTAGAAGAAAAGGAGTACTTGTGGCACCTTAGAGACTAACAAATTTAGTCTTCTGCCTCTGAGCTTCACCCTTTCTCAGGAACCTGACGGTGAGCTCCTTGGGAGAGCAGAGCAAATAATTCACAACAAATGCATCCAGATTTAGCCTCTCTGCTGCTTGGTGAATATCTGTGACCCCGGTGATTTTCCTTTAATGTATTAGTTATCCACATTTATTCAGCAAATGTTGCATTGAATTAGTTTTTTACTTTCTGAATTGATTGAGAATGGGTCTCTCTGAGAATTTCAGAATTAAAATCTGAGCTGTGGTGGCCAGAAAGTCACATGGTATTGTGGCTCGATGAGATTGCAAGGACCTCCAAATACTTGTGGGTGGGGATTTAAAGTTAGTTTCCCACAAACACTCAAACACATGACTTTGAATTTGCGTTTCTCTGAACATTGATGTGAGTAAATCTCAATCGGTTTGGTGTTTGCGGAAAGCAAGCATATAGGGCAGCAAATGTGGCCAAAGAGAGTTCATTTAAATGTGGGAGCGAATATTATTGGAAAATTAGTTATCATATCATAGAATCGTAGAACTGGAAGAGACTTCAAGATGTCATCTACTCCAGTCTCCTGCACTCATGGCAGAACTAAGTATTCTCGAGACCATCCCTGCTAGGTGTTTGTCTAACCTGCTCTTAAAAATCTCCAATGATGGAGATTCCACAGTGTCCCTGGGCAATTTGTTACAGTGCTTAACCACCCAGACAGTTAGGAGATGAAATATCTCACAGCTCTTTTCCAGAGGCAGCTATGCAGCCAGGTGAGTTGTTAAAACATTAGGCAGTAATTTGTTTCCCCTGTCTCTCATCTCTTGTTGCTAGTTCGATAAATGGGTTGTCCTGAAACCAGCCTCATCCTTCACTGAAACAGCAATAACAAATACAACACTGTCCGCCCCAGTGATCTATCCCTGGAGACCTTCCCTCCCCCAGGCCCACATCCAGAGGCTACAAATATGAAATAAAGCGTGCTTGCGACATAATGGATAACTTGAAAGTGAGAGAATAGCCTACAGCCACCCCTGTGATCACAGGGTCAGAACCGTCAGCCAGAGTCCACTGAGTTGCCACTACTAGCTGCACAGGTGGAGAACTTGGTGAGCGACTCTTGCAAAGGAGGTTGTGGAGGGGGCTCAGGTGTGGAGCACGCCATGGAGGAAAAGGATTGCTAATGGAGTAGTTTCTTGCTGCTCTAGGACACACAATCCAGCCAGTGGGACTCACCATGTTGGGTGCCATTGCTGAATCACCTGCAGGACATGCCAAGTTCTTTCCTCTGGATGGGCTGTCAGAGCTCCAGGAAATAGGCCCCTCCAGCAAATGAGGGTGTTGGTGGGGGGAGGGGAGGATAAGGGTATTGCAGGAAGGGAAGATTTGGGGGCTTGGTGAGTGGGGACAGGGAGGATTTGGGGATTTGAGGGAGGGAAGATTTGGGGGGTTGGTGGCTGGGGAGGGGAGTATTTGGGAGTGTTTTGGGAGAGGGGAGGATTTGGGGGGTTGAGGGAGGGAAGGTTTGGGGGATTGGTAGGAAGGGAGGAGAAGATGAGGGGGCTGGGGAAGAGGGGAGGATGAAGGGGTTTGGGGATGTGAGTATTTGGGGGTTGGTGGGAAGGGGAGGGGAGGATGAGGGGGCTGGGGAAGAGGGAGAAGGGAGGACAAGGGGCTTGGGGAGAGGAGAGGCTGGCAGTTTGGGAGGACTGAGGGGGGAAACTTGGGCATGAGGGGGCTTTGGCTGTAAGGGTGAGGCTGCGGGAGGGGTGAAGGGACCTCCCTGTGCTGGGCCTTCTGCTTGTGCAAGGGGCTGGTGGCACTTCAGGGCCTGCCTCCCCCCAACTTTGCTGACAGAGTCACATCCCCGAGGACAGAGGCCATTCAGGAGCTGGGTTGGGCTCGGAGTGCCGCTAGCGCAGCTCCCAGGAGGAAGGCCTTGGAGAGGTACAGCGCCATACCCACACCGGGGCTCTGCCCCCAGCTCACCACGAGGGTGACATGGTTTAAGAGCAGCCCTCGAAGGGCAGGGCAGTGGCTTGGCCTGGGCACCCCTGTGGGGATGAATGCCAGCCTTTTACCCCACACAGAAGTCCAGGCCCTGAGGCCAGGTGCAGGAGTGAGCGGGGCAGATGGGTGGGGCTGGGCTGGGAATGGGCAGAGCATTGGCTCCCCTTTTCTGGCCAGTGCAGAGAGTCGGGGAAGCAATTTGTTGTTGAGACATGCCAGCAGTAAATTGCCATCCCCTGTGAGCAAAGGCAGGGACCTTAGCTCATATGGTGGTGCAGCAAGGACATAATCCTTCCTCTGCATGGCATGGTCAGGCCTGTGTTTCAAGCTGCTTTTCCTTTGCCAAGCCGTTGGCACAAACATCAGGTTAACCCATGTGTTTTCTGAGAGAAGTGGGCATGGTGAATGTCAGTCATGTATCTGAAGCCCACCCCTAGACAGAACAAGCTCTGCTGGCTGTTATGTATCCACAGGCAAGAACAAAGCACGCCCCTGCAGTCTCAAATAACTGGCCTTTTAGATTAAGGAAATCAGCAGGCAAGAACAAAAGTAAAGTCTCCAAAAGTGAGCACAGTGTGTGCGTTTCCTCTGTTCCAGACTAGAGACAGTTCTGAGAACAAAATGGCCAATGAAATCTGCATGAATCTATCTGTGTAGTTTAGGTGTTTTATGCAAAGCTGAGCACTGCCGTATCTATGCACTGAGAGCCAGATTATTTAGGTGCCTAAAGATGCAGACATAGGCCTAGTGAGATTTTCCAACGTGCCTAAGCAAGTTAGGCATCCAATTCCCATTGAAACCCATAAATTAGGTATCTTAGGAGAGTTTGAAAATACCACTAGATGTATAGGTGTGTTTTGAAAATACCACTAGACAGCTATGTTCATCTTTAGATCCCTTAACACCTTTGAAAAATCTGCCCCTACTTCCCTAACCCAAAGCAACTCCCATTGATTTCAATGGGCTGTGGATCCGGCTCTGAGCATGGGAAATGTAAAAGTGCAGTACACAGAAATCCAATGTCAGTTTGTCAGCTACGCCTGCCATATGCTCCATTCATAGCAGGCTATGCTGTGGGTTGATAGGGAGTGAGGTGCCGTGTGTGAAATTGCTGAAGCAAATGCAAGAGGAAGGCTAGCCACATGCACTGGAATCTGACCCAACATTTCCTCTCATTTCCCCACACTTGCATGACACATAGAAAGTGACTCAGGCAGTTTGTTAAAATTTCAAAAGTTTTTAAGCAAATATCTTAGAAGTGTGAAAAAATATTGACTGTCCCTTGTCTATGGGACTGATGTGGTTTTTGAAGTGTTAGTGATTTTGTAAAGGCAAGGGGACAGTTGCCTGTGGTCATTCTTGGTCCCTAATTTGGCATCAAGGTCTTTTTAAAGCTAATTGTCTCATCATTGACATTAATATGATGGGTTTCAGAGTAGCAGCCGTGTTAGTCTGTATTCGCAAAAAGAAAAGGAGGACTTGTGGCACCTTAGAGACTAACAAATGTATTTGAGCATAAGCTTTCGTGAGCTACAGCTCACTTCATCGGATGCATTCAGTGGAAAATACAGTGGGGAGATTTATATACATAGAGAACATGAAACAATGGGTGTTACCATACACACTGGAACAAGAGAGTGATCATGTAAGGTGAGCTATTACCAGCACGGCGGGGGGGGGGAGGGGGACGGAGGGGAACCGTTTGTAGTGATAATCAAGGTGGGCCATTTCCATCAGTTAACAAGAACTTCTGAGGAACAGTGGGGGGTGGGGGGAAGATAATGACCCATCTACTCCCAGTCTCTATTCAAATTGTCAATACTTCAACAAAAAAACTTCAAAAACAGACTCCAATATGAGACGGCTAAATTGGAATTAATTTGCAAACTGGATACAATTAACTTAGGCTTGAATAGAAACTGGGAGTGGATGGGTCATTACACAAAGTAAAACTATTTCCCCATGTTTATCCTCCCCTCACCCACCACTGTTCCTCAGACGTTCTTTTCAACTGCTGGAAATGGCCCACCTTGATTATCACTACAAACAGTGCCCCCCCTCCCCGCTCTCCTGCTGGTAATAGCTCACCTTAAGTGATCATTCTGGTTACAGTGTGTATGGTAACACCCATTGTTTCATGTTCTCTATGTATATAAATCGCCCCACTGTATTTTCCACTGAATGCATCCATGAAGTGAGCTGTAGCTCATGAAAGCGTATGCTCAAATAAATTTGTTAGTCTCTAAGGTGCCACAAGTACTCCTTTTCTTTTTATTAATATGATGATGGCTCTAGAACTGCTGTGGATGGACATCTTGGAAAGCTAAGATGGTGTCATTAAACTCTGACCCTCGTTCATGAATCACACCCATTCAGACTGTAGGAGTTTAAGGGAAATTCAAACCACAGACCACCACCTATCATTGCCCATGCCCTGCAGTCTTGATGGATTTGATCTCCCTAGTTTTTCTTCCTCTCTTTTCAGGGCTTGTTAAGACAGCTAGTCCTGTTGCCAGGATCTGATGCTACCTCAAGGATGTGCACTAACATGAACTTTAAGCTAGCAGTGGTCTCCATCCCCCCAGTACTGCAGGACCTCCCAGTGAAGCCAGCGAGCAATGAGGTGCTGAAATACCCTTACGGTCAGTAACATGCAGCAGATAGTTCATGAGGTGCTTCACCATCGAGCATTAGCAGAACATTAGAGCAGAACCTTAGTGCTGCTTTCTAACCGCACGTAGCCTGATACTAGTCTGATGGGAAAGCCAGCCACGGTGAGTGGACTGCATAGCAAGAAGGCAGGAGTTGTAAGGTGTTTAGCATCTCAGGGGAAGGAATTTTTGTCTTCCATTGATTTTATCCTATTCCTTTTCTTGGAAACTTGCAGAATCAGTCATGGAAGAGAGCAATCTTGAGGGTATTTCCCATCAGGTACCTGGGCCAAGCTTGGAAGGAATAGCAGTAGCTCATGTCCTTTCCCAAAACAACACTTAGTTAACAACAATATGCAAGATAATATATTTCCCTAAGCAATTTCCTGTAAGTACAGCATAGGAAGAATCTTATCTTAAAACGGTAGCATATTTAGAAGAAGGATAGTAAAGTGACTACGGTGAGGGGCCTGGGTAGCAGCAGACCCAGCTTCTTGTTCTGCTACAAGCTTCCTAGATGATTTTAGGGTGGGTATCTTTCTGAAAAGTGAATGGCGTGTCAAGAGAGAGAGAGACGAGGGTTTTGAGAGAGATGAGGGTTAAAAAAGGAAGGTTTGTTTTGGCTTGTCATAACTCCAGAATGGCTTGGCCCAGAAATAACTGATTTGGTCTAATCTATTGGTCTGGGTAAGAGTTGTCGCTAATGAATAGTCTTAGGATGGGGCATATAGAGAGAGGGCCCAGCGGGATGACACAGGGAGGAGAGTTGGCCCATACAGCAGTCCAGAGACCCACTCTTGAAATAAATCTCCCATTCAGTCTTCATTAGACTTCAGCGTGAAGAGCTTATTAAATCGAACGGGGACAGTTCAGGCCATTCATATTCATTGTGTCAAGTTGTCTGCAGACTCAGGCCGATAGCACTATTGTATTTTGCATTCTGTTCCTGTTTGGAAGGTGTTTGTCGGTCCCATAATAGCTACAATCTTAATTTTTTTTTTTTAACATGAAAGCTTAGGTTAGCATCCAGTTCTGGCAAGGAGTGGATTGGGTGGCAAATTCTGTAGAACCCTGTCAATAAGGAAGCTGGTTTTATCCCTTGGAAATAGCAAGAGAAGCTGCGTTTCTGAGTCTGATCTTTGCAGTACGTATCAGTTTGCAAATGCCACTTCTGAGAATTGCTAGGGAACAAGGCCCTGCCACCAGAATCGCAGATCAGCCTGTGAAAGCTGTCCTGGGGATGTAATGCCTGTAATGCACAGTAATATTCTCATTAAAGCACTGCTGTGTGGAGCTCTGTGGAAACAGGTCTGGGCTGGTCTTTCTTGCTCAGAAAACATCCCAGTGTTATTCCCTATGCAGGTTTCAGAGTAGCAGCCGTGTTAGTCTGTATTCGCAAAAAGAAAAGGAGTACTTGTGGCACCGTAGAGACTAACAAATTTATTTGAGCATAAGCTTTCGTGAGCTACAGCTCACTTCATTGGATGCTGTAGCTCACGAATGCTTATGCTCAAATAAATTTGTTAGTCTCTAAGGTGCCACAAGTCCTCCATTCCCTATGCAGTTATTCTAAGCACTGTTGTGGTTCTGTTTCCCCTCCAGGCTATTTACTATCATTCTAAGCATAGCACAGCATCTTCCAGGGCTTGTAGCACCTGGAAGGATGGTGTGGTCCAGGTCTTTGTGTCTCCGAAGGGAATAGAGCAGGGAGCTCACTCTGGAATTCTGGGAGGAATCCATTAACAAATCTCCATGCCTGAGTTTCCTCTGGCTCACACCAGTGTGATTCCTCGGATGTCAGTGAAGTTACCCCTGATTTGCACAGGTGTAATAGTGAGGAGAATCAGGCCCAAGTTTCGGGAGTCGCTGCAGAGCAAAGGAGAGCCAGACACTGAGATCAGGGGGATCCGAGAGCACACTCTGTGGCTTGTAAGGTGGTTGTGGCAGGGGGTGATGTAAGCCAGAAGAGGGGGAAGAGAGCGAGAGCAGTTCCACCCCACCAGCCCAAATCAGAACTAGGTGACGCTGAGCTCTGGAGAGTTCTGCAGTAGGTGGCTCAGAGAAACTGAACTAGCAGCTGAACTGAGATACCAGGGGGAGAGCTCGGAGTAGGGGGAGAAAATTAAAAAAAGAAAAGTTTTTTTCACTTTTAAAACATATGGAAATGAGGCAATGCATAGTGATCAATATGCAAATTAAGCTCTTGTACATTTGTATGATATCTCCAAATTTCTGGACCTTGTGCCTTAACAGATATGGACTAGATTAGGCCCTCGGAGCTCTGCAGCATATCTGCTGCGTCTGGCTTTGTCTTGGAACAGTGCCCTTGCTAATTGCTCCTGCAAAGTGGACATACTGTCTCTTTCTTGTGAGTGAAGGCCCCATTCAGCACAACACTAAAGCACATGCTTGACATTAAGCACAGCGGTACTCTAATTGACATGAGTGGGGTACGCTAATGTACTTGAAACTAAGTGTGTGCTTAGATGCTTTGCTGAGTGTGGGTCCTAAGTCATGTAATCCACTGTGATCTGTAGGAGTCTCTACCCAATCCAGGCTACCTATGCTATATGCTCTGACAGGGCAGCGTGCAGTGGTCTCCATTTTTAATGGTCCAATTTAATCTTTCATTGTACTGAGGGCACCTGTTTGCTTTTGTTTTGTGTTCAGAGGCTGACATGAAAGTGACTCTGGGATCCCGACCTCCCTGCACGAAGAATGAAAAGGCTCAGTTCTGGTTTAACGCTTCTCAGAAAGGGCTCTATCTATGTGATGGGAGTGCATGGATCACCATGCTAGAAGGTAAGGAATCTGTGATTGGTGGACAGCTCTGCTATTATGGCTCACTTTGTTGCTTCTAGTGGTAGAGATTTAGATTGCGAGCTCTGTGGAGCTAGGACTCAGTCTTCTCATCTGGGAGCACCTGTGATTGGTCTGACACTCCCCTGGACACACCTTATGGAATTAAGATAAATATTATTGAATTAAGTTTAATACTTGGGGTCTATTGTATTAAAAATGCAAATGTGGATGTGTTTTGTGGAGCATCTACAGGAGACTGACTAGTACAATCTCTGGGATGGATTAGGAACTTCCGAGGACTTTTTGGGGACAAGAAGTGTGAAGTGGAGCTCCTAGGAAATACATGAGGTGAGGGCATTGCAACCCCCCACCTACACACTCAGTCTTTGAAACTTCACCCTATGGGGGGCACCTGTTGTCTATTGATGACCTGTTATATGCAGGCAGTTCAGAGACACAATCTGGATTCTCCAGGGACCTACAGACTCGGAAAGGACTTCACAGAAAGATGACTCAGGGTCTTCTCCCTGATCCAACAAATGGACAAGACCTCTGGGCGACAGAGGGCGCCAATCTTTAGGGTTGGAGGGATTTGACCATCTGAGGCCCCATAGGACTGGGTGCTGGTTCTGAGCTGAGACTTCTGACTACAGCAGAGACCGCTTTGTGAGGTGTGGAAGAACTTCTCCTGCCATAGCCCATGGTAGAGTTGGAGTGACTTCTGGTAAACTTGTCTGTGTGCACATAGGTTCTCTTCTCGTTTTTAATATGTTTTCTCTGTAGTGCTTTTACCCAAAGAATAAACATGCTTGCTTAGGAAGAGCTGTGTGGTAGCTTAATTGTGGCCAGCAAACACTATTAGTCCTTGGAGATAAAGCAAGCAGGTGTGGTTAGACAGATTGTCTTTTCCTGGGAATAACAGTGATGGCTGGGAATTGTTCAGCCTGTAGACACCCTATTCAGGAAGAAAAGAGACACAGGTCTCCACACAAGAGAGGCGATGGCAGGGGAGCTAGGGGCCCTTGCTGTGCCACTGAGGGGAAACAGGTGCAGTTTCCCTGAAACGTGACAGCACCTAGCATATATTTGGTGCTATATGAATAATAAATAATAATAATAATAATGATGATTAACAAAAGATGCAAGTATGGCAAGATGAGATGTTTTCTCTCTTTGTCTCTTGTGCAGGGTTGTTCTTTGCTAATGGGTGTGTGAGAGCTCAGCAGAGGTACAGAAAGATTTTTTCACTGCTCTCCTGCCCTCATTTTTCATTCTTTGTGTGATGGATTCTGTCACAGAGACTCCCCTCGAGAGTGTCACTCGATGAGCTGGAATACCACTGAGAACAACCCTCCTGCCAGAACAGGTGCCCCTCCACTCCTGTCTTGCTGAGTTAGACACTCCAGCACAGACCCAAAGGTTGGACAACGTCTCTCTGCAGTTCACTGAAACAGATTCACTCAGCCAAGGAGCTTCTCAGTTAACAGGGACTTTCCCAGCACCCAGTGTTCAGCCTTTCTAGGAGCCTGAACTCCAAATAAAATCTGTTTTACTCTGTATAAACCTTATACATGGTAAATTCATAAATTTTCCACCCTCTATAACACTGATAGAGAGATATGTACAGCTGTTTGCTCCACCCGGTATTAATCACTTACTCTGGGTTTATTAATAAACAAGTGATTTTATTAAGTATAAAAAGTAGGATTTAAATGGTTTCAAGTAATAACAGACAGAACAAAATAAGTCACCAAGCAAAATAAAGCAAAACCATGCAAATCTAAGCCTAATACATTAAGAAACTGATTACAGGTAATATCTCACTCTCAGAGATATTCCAACAAGCTTCTTTCACAGACTAGACTCCTTCCTAGTCTGGGCCCAATCCTTTCCCCTGGTACAGTCCTTGTTAGATCCCCCAGCAGACATCTCAGGTGGTAAGCAGGGATTTTCTCATGACAGGCCCCTTTTGTCCTCCTCCACCCCCTTTTATAGCTTTGGCACAGGCAGGAATCTTTTATCTGTGCTTGTCCCCACCCTCACCTCAGTAATAGAAAAGTACAAGGATTAAGATGGATTCCAGTATCATATGACATGGTCACATGTCATTGTAAGACCTCAAGTCTCCATTCTTCCTGGGTTGGCCCACACACACACAGGAAGGCTTGCAGGTAAATAAACCATTTACAACCAGTTGTCCTAGTCTATGGGATTCTAAACCACCATTAATGGCCCACACTTTGCATAATTACAATAGGACCTCAGCGTTGTACTTCATATTTCTAGCTTCAGATACAAGAATGATACATGCATACAAATAGGAGGAATATATTCAGTTGGTTATAACCTTTGTTTGATACCTTATAAGAGACCTTTTGCATACAGCATATTCCAATTACATCATATTCATACTCATAAGCATATTTCCATAAAACATATGGAGTGCAATGTCACAGTATGGATGTACATCCATCCTCTGGCACTGCTCTATGACTCTGATCCATCTCTAGATTGTCAGGATCTCCTGAAAGGAATAGCTAGTGAATTACCTCATTGCACCACCCAGCCTCTTTCCCCACTTATACAGACCTTTATTGGCATTAGGTGATACCCCTCAAGCATCTGCTCATTGGGTTGTTTTCTTCCCCTATTGCCATTCTGGATGGTGCTAATAATCCTACCAACCTGTGGGTTACACCTTTTTTGTTATGATTAAAGCTGGTCAGAATTTTTCCATCCAAATGTGTTGGGGTTTTTTCGACAGAAAATGCAGTTTCCACTCCTGGGTGAAATTTTTCAGTTTTTCCTGATGGAAAATTAAAACAGGTTATTTTGTTTCAGGATGGTTCAATGCAAATTGAAATATTTTGATTTGCTAAACTGAACTGAAATGTTTCTTTCAAGTCAGTTCAACATTACATTTGATCTCCCTATGGTGGCACACTGCTTCATGGATGTTGTACTTTGGGTGCCTGATGTCCCCAGTCTTCCCTGTTCTCCAGGCTCCCTGGCTGGACTACATCTCCCATAATGCAACATGGTCTCCCCTTTGATTTAGCGCTTGTCTTCGCTGCGTTAACTCATGTTCTAACTCGAGTGTTTCCCCGAGTCCCATCCACAAACAAAACCCCTTAACTCAAGTCTGATGGTGATTTTAACTCAAGTTGGCTAGCTTGTCAGGAGGTAGAGACTAAAGCTTGAATTAGCTGCTAACACAACCACTCTGTGGCGTGGATTAGGATGACCAGACAGCAAGTGTGAAAAATCGGGACGGGGTGGGGTAAAAGGAGCCTATATATGAGAGAGACCCTAAAATCGGGACTGTCCCTATAAAATTGGGACATCTGGTCACCCTAGTGTGGATACAGGCTAGTGCCACTCAAGAGCTGCTAGTCCTCCAGAGCCTTCCCACGATTCTTCCTGTGTGCCCAAATAGGACAGACAAGTTCTCCACAATTCACTGGGAAAGAATCATACAGCAGCTGACCTTAGTGCAGTGCAAAGAACCACAGGATGGGCCCCCAAAGTTTTAGCACCATACACAAGTGAGTGCAGCACCAATGTGGACACAGAAGCTAGTGTGTCATTTCACAACATGGCTACTCTCACTCAAGCTAAGCTAACTCAAGAGGATTAACTCGAGTGTAGATCATTTGAGTTAACTCTGCAATGAAGACTGACCCTGAGCAGCATGGTGCATCACGGGAGTCACATGACTGCAGATATATTCACAAGACATTTTTGAATCAAAATTCTTCTGAACTTTTCATTCCACAAAAATAAAAAGTTGAAATTGTGGATTTCCCCCAGACTGGAAATTCTGATTTTCACTCAGTTCTACACCTGAAGTCTACACCTTTAGAAGTCTATAGTCACTCAGTTTGAGGTGTGGAATGAGATGCTGGTTATGAGGTAAAAACCAGTATAGCTCTGTGTATGAGCTGCTAAGAAAGCTTTATACAAGTAGGAAACTGTCTGGAGTTTTGAACCATTCAGCTTTAAACTTTCATCATTTTTAAATTACTGAACCAATTTCAAACTTAGTTTGTTTTGTAGATTGCATAGAGACTTAAAAATCAAGCCAAGTTTTAAGAAGTTATAGAATCATAGAATATCAGGGTTGGAAGGGACCTCAGGATGTCATTTAGTCCAACCTCCTAGTTCAACAGTTATGCACTGTTATTTATTGTAAGTCAATTCCAAACAGAAATCCCAGTTTGCATTCTATTATAATTTTATATTCATTGGTAAATAATATTTAATGATAAAAAGAGTGATCATGTTTTATGTTTGTCAAGGTTCCTTCCCCACTCTGAACTCTAGGGTACAGATGTGGGGACCTGCATGAAAACCTCCTAAGCTTATTTTTACCAGCTTAGGTTAAAACTTCCCCAAGGTACAGACTTCCACTGCCACCATCAAACATCTAACCGGGTTTATTATTGGGAAAGAGCCATTTGGAAATGTCTTTCCCCCCAAAAATCCTCACCAAAACCTTGCACGCCCCTTCCTGAGGAAGATTTGGTAAAAATCTTCACCAATTTGCATAGGTGACCACAGACCCAAACCCTTGGATCTTAAAAACAATGAAAAAGCATTCAGTTTCTTAAAAGAAGAATTTTAATAGAAGTAAAAAGAATCACCTCTATAAAATCAGGATGGTAAATACCTTACAGAGTAATTAGATTCAAGACATAGAGAATCCCTCTAGGCAAAACCTTAAGTTACAAAAAGACACAAAAACAGGAATATACATTCCCTTCAGCATAGCTTATCTTCTCAGCCATTTAAAGAAATCATAATCCAACTCATATCTAGCTAGATTACTTACTAAGTTCTAAGACTCTATTCCTGTTCTGTCCCCGGCAAAAGCATCACATAGGCAGACCCAGACCCTTTGTTTCTTCCCCTCCTCCAGCTTTGAAAGTATCTTGTCTCCTCATTGGTCATTTTGGTCAGGTGCCAGCGAGATTATCCTAGCTTCTGAACCCTTTACAGGTGAAAGGGTTTTTCCTCTGGCCAGGAGGGATTTTAAAGGTGTTTACCCTTCCCTTTATATTTATGATAATGTTGTTGTCAAAACTAAGGATGGCTTTCAGTCTTACTCTGTACTTCCTGACTTCTGATTTCTCAACCTTAATGTTGCATCAGCATGAGTGTTTGTTGGTTTTTGGTTTTCAAAAGAAATAAAATGATATCACAATCTGAATATTAAAAGACCAAAGGTCAGGCTTTCACACCTATTTAGCATCTGGTTGAAAACTGCTTGATTGCTTAGTACTAGGAAAATTCATCTCTAGAACTGCACTGCATAGGGTACTAAATTAGGGTTCAGAGTGCCTGGTTTCTATTCCCAGCTCTGTTATGAAATGGCCTTGGGGAAATCATTTCAATTCTGTGTACCTATCTGTAAACTGGACATGGATTTGACCCCATCAATGTAGCATAAGCACCTCTCAATATTTAGAAATGGTAGCAACATTTATCTACTGCCTGCCTTCCACTCCTGCAGGAGAACTAGCATGACTAGCTGTTTGTGTGTGAGTGGGCGGGTTGTGTGTGAAGAACTTACTGAGTGAAAGCAAATTCAATCATTGTAACAAGACTCACCTGCCTTTATAATGCATGTTGAGATCTGGGACTGAACAATGCTATGCATTAAGTATAAAATGGCTCTATTATGAAAGAGGTTTTACATGTAGCTGGGGTCTGCATAGTTAAGAGCTTTAAGGAGCAACTGAAAAATAATGCTATGTACAAAGTATAATTAAAGTGGGTCAGTGATAGGGGTGGGACTGGAACTTCAGCTGCAGACTCAAACCCTCTCTGTACTCTCCTTTTAAGCCGTGTGATTTCAGTGAAGTCTTGTGGTTGGGGAGAAAGCAGCTTTTAACATTCCTTGCATGCATAAGTGCTAAGTTTTCTTTTTCCCCTGGGGGTGCTCCCCGCTGCCCAGCTCCAAGCCCCCCCCCCCCGCTCTGCCTCTTCCCACCCCTGCTCCCCCTCCTCCCCAAGGCTCTGCCATCTCTGTCTCTTCCTGGCCTGCTCTAACCCCTCCCCCAAGGCCCTGACCATCTACCGTTTGCTGCTCTCTGCCTTCCTGCAAGTGCCTCCCCCCGGCTGCCAGCAGCTGTGGCTGATGGGTGCAGAGCACACACTATTTTTTCCCCTTGTGTGCTCCAGCCTATAGTCCAGGGATTCTCATAACAAATGTTTGGGTGGCCTCAGGTGCAGCCACCAACTCTCGCTAGTGGCCACACCGACACTTTCCCCCTAAAATACTTAACTATCTTTCGGAAAAACAATTACATAGGCACAGATTCACATCCAAATAATTGTAATGTGTATTTGTAGGGTTTCTTGGCAGACTCAATAACAAAAATCATGCTGCCTCCCCCTTCACTTCACCTCCCCTCCCTCGCCCTGTGCAGGGCTTAATGGGTCTTGGAGCTTGCTGTGAACAGAGATATTTGTATATTTGTTAATATCACAGCACACTTAGTAGCTACCTGGGAGGCTATGAAAAGGCATAAGTGATATTAACAAATATACAGGTATCACTTTTCATAGATAGCTAGTAAATCTGCTGTGAAAAGTGATACTTGCATGTTTGTTAATATCACTTTTCTCAGCAAGCCCCAGGACCTATTAAGCCCTGGATGGGGAGGGGGAGGGCAAAGTGGGGAGGTAACAGGGGCCAGAGGCGATGGTGGGATGGATGCAGGGCTGGGGGAGGCTGAAGGGTCCTGGGGGTGGGGAGAATGGATGTGGGGCTGTGGAAGGCAGTGGGGGCCCATGGTAATGGGGGTAGGGGTGGATGTGAGGCCAGAAAGGCAGCAGGGTCCAGGGGCAATGGGTGGGAATGGATACAGGGCTGTGGGAGGCAGCAGGGGCTGGGTGATGAGGGTCAGTGATGAGCCCCACTGTTGCATGGCCAGAGGCAGGGCCTGGTGTCTGCTGCCATGTGTCCAAGGCTCAGTACCCGAACCCAGAGCTGGGGACAGGAACTACATGGCCGGAGCCAGGGATCGGAGCCCACTGCCATGCAGCTGGAGCTGTGGGTCAGCGCCCAGGGCTATTGCCTGCCGCAGCATGGCCAGAGCTCGGAGGTGGGTGCTGGAGCCCAGGGGTTTGTGGCTGCAGCCAGGAGTCAGCACCCACCATTGAGTGGCTGGAGCCAGCACTTGCTGCTGTGTGGCCAGGGCCAGGGGTTGGCACCTGGGGCCAGCTCCCACCACTATGTGGCGGGAGCCCAGGAACAGAGCTGTGGTTTGGTGCCTGCTGCCATGCAACTGGGGCAGAGGATCAGCACCAGGGGCTAGGGCCACGTGGCTGGAGCCTGGGGCCAATGCCCACCACCGCATGGCTGGAACTGCCAGAGGCAGTCTGAAGCTCTGCCGCCAGAGCTAGGGGTTGGCGCCCAAAGTCCTATGGTTGGAGCCCGCTCCCGTGTGGCTGGGTCTGCGGGTTGGTGCCTGTGGCCAGCACCTGCCACTGTGTGGTTGGAGCTCAGGACTGGAGCCGAGAGCCAGTGCCTGTTGCCATACAGCTGGAACCAGGATCCAGAGGCTGAAACCCTGTAGCTGGAGGCCACGGCCATGTGGCTAGAGCCGGGGGGGCGGGAGTGGGGGGTGGTCAGTTGGAGCCTGTGGCTGCACAGCCAGGTTCCTGAAGTCCCGCTGCTGGAGCATGCTGCCCAAACCCCCTCCCCCAAGGTGAGTCAAGAACTCACCTTGCTCCTGCAGCATTGTGCCCCACTTCTCTCCAGAGGCGGTGCATCCAGAAGCAACAAGGAGGGAGGGGCCGATGCTTTGCCCCCGCTCCCCCGGAGACTGTCGTGGCCGCATGAAAAACCCCCAGTGGCCGCATTTGAAAAATGTTGCTCTAGTCAGTGCCTATGCTTGCATGTTTTGAATTCTCTTGGTGTAGCGGGTGTTTCAGAGGATAGTTAAATAGCTGTGTGTGCATGGTTACTACACCCATGTTTCAAATGGCTGTGTAAAAGCTAATGACAGAGATGATGGGTGAGGTAATATCTTTTACTGGATGAACTTCTGTTGGTGAGAGAGACAAGCCTTCAAGTTATACAGAGCTCTTCTTCAGGTCTGGGAAAGGAACTGAAAGTGTCACAGCTACATACAAGTGTGGAACAGAGAAGGAGTTAATACATGTTGCAAGAGATCACACAAGGTGAAGTGGGTAGATAACACCTCTACAGGTCTAGGACAAAGGAGGATTACTGGGTTACTGCCCTACAGACTAAAAGCTCTTTTCTACTGAGCATGGGCTGTGGAATATTTTCAAACCTTCATAACTTCTCCATTTTATCTTCCAGTTTTTGCAGGTGTCTAAATCATGCATTTCCTACTCCTTGTGGATGTGCTTTTAGGTTGATTATTATTTATGTGTATTGCAGTAGCACCCAAGACCCCAACCAAGATCACGCCCCATTTTGCTAGGCACTATATATAGTGTAAGAGACACTCCCTACCTTAGATTTACAGATTATAAGGCTAGAAAGAACCATTGTGATAATCTGATTTTCTGTATCAGGGAGGCCAGGGAACTCCTCCAAAATAATCCCTAGAGCAGATCCTTTAGAAAAACACCCAGTCTTGATTTAAAAATTGTCAGTGATGGAGAATCCACCATGACCCTGGGTAAATTGTTCCAGTGGTTAATTACTCTCACTCTTAAAAATTTACATCTTATTTCCAATCTGAATTTGTCTCGCTTCAACTTCCAGCCATTGATTGTGTTAGACCTTTCTTCACTAGATTTAAGAGCCCATTATTAGATATTTGTTCCCCATGTAGATACTTATAGACTGTAATCACATCACCCCTTAACCTTCTCTTTGCAAAGCTAAATAGATTGAGCTCCTTGAGGCTATCACTCTAAAGCACGTATTCTAATTCTTTCATCGTTCTCATGGCTCTTATCTAAACCCGTCTCCAATTTATCAACATCCTTCTTGAATGGGGGACACCAGAACTGGACACTGCCTTGGGGAGCTTACAATCTAGATAGACAAGAGAGAGGAGGGTAAGGGAAAGGAGTATAACATACAAGCAGAGTGAACAATATTATAGTGACGTGTTTATGGCATGATAGTACCACAATTTTTTTTTTTTTGCCAGGCTCAGCTCTGGCTGGCTGAGTTTCTGGCTGTCTCCTCCCAATAGTGTCTTCCACCTGTGGCTGATAGGAAGGTGGGAGATCTGATGTCCCTGAAAGGGGAATCCTTTGCACAGTTCTGGGTCTGGGGTGCTGGGGAGAGGGCTTAACTCCAGCTGATCTCAGCTCTCCCCTAGAGGCTATACCTGCTGTAACTGCTTTTCTTCCCTCCAATGGTCTCCTCAATTAAATTCAAAGTTCAGGGACCTTCCTCACCCCTTTTTAAACTAAAAAAAGGTGATCTTTTTTAACCCTCTCATAGTGGGAAAATGCCTGACTGAAAGGATTTTGCTCCAACTTTCTAGAACCATTCATGGGCTGGCAGAGACCAGACCACAGAATGCAGCTCTGGAGGTGAATGTGTTGGAAAATGATCAGTATGTGTTATGCACAGGGAGGTACAAAGGCAACTGTTTTGCATCTTTAAACAGAGTGGCCTCTGCAATACATGTAACATCCTTCCACTCACAGCGCTGTGTTTACGGAACCCTTGTCTTCCTGTTCCATGCTGTCCATTGTCTGTGGCCATCACTTGTCAGGTCACTTTGTCTAGGCCTGGACTGTGCAGGTAGATCCCAACAGTAAATTAACTTGCCCTTTGATTGTTAAGCCCTTTAGCACAGGACTTTTAATTTGGTTACTCAGTGCCATGCATACAAAATAACCAAAAATATAGCCCTCCATTGAACTTTGGAACACAGTTGAACTAAGGAGGAATCTATTTTTCATTTCCATCCTTTTTTGTTATTTCCTAGTCAAAGAGAGGCTGGATTATGTAGAAGAATATCAGAACTTGATGACCAACTCTGAAACCATGGGCATCGAGACCTTCGTCATTCCAAAGGTGGGGGTTTTTGCGGCCACAGCCAATCGGTACACTCCGCCTGGGTCAGCTATTTACAAATGGACTGATGGAAAATTCCTGTCTTACCAAAACATCCCCACCTACCAAGCTCAATCCTGGCGCTATTTCACCATAGGAAAAAAGGTAATTCCGCTTTTAGGATTCCTTTGGTGCTGTGTCAAATTGCAAATGCTAGATGACAGTTTCTTCTCAGAAGGGCTGGCCCAACTTTGAGTCTTGTCAGGGTTAATGTTTTAGGGCCAGATCCTTAGCTGGTGTAAATTAGTGTAGCTCAATTAATTTCACTAGAGTTGTGCTGGTATAATGGGGCTGTCCCCATGGCTAATTTGCAACTGTACATAGATGACTGGGAAGGAAATGTTGCTTTTTTTGGTTTTACTATTGTACAAAGCAGCAAAAATCCTAGCTAAGCTGATATCAGTTACTTACACGCCATAGGAAATAGATACTTGTTTGTCTCTCCATAACATTCAAAGCTCATCAGTCAGTCCTTCTTGAATTACTATTCTCCACAGTATGTAGGTCTATATGAAGCCTCCAAGCCCATGATTTTCTTCTCAAGACTCTCTAAAACAACAGTTTGTTGCTGCTGATTTCTGGTGGACTCTGTCTGCTCTCAGCTCAGACATTAATAGGTTTCTATTAAAATCATATTTGTGAATGTCGCAGTGTCCTGTTCCCATGCAGGTCATGTATCCAGCAGAATTGTATCATGGATGGATTTTAATAAGTCTACTGGGTATGACTTTCCCAGTCTAATAATTGGCTTTCCTGAGAACTGGGCTTTGTGACACATGCCCCCTTTGATTCCATAAAAGTCCCCACTGTCCAGAAAATAAATTTGATTTCCAAACCTGGGCAGAACTCCATGACTGTAACATGAACCTTCTAGAATCTTAGCCAGGACATGCTTCCATTTACGAGATCTGGAGCCAGATTCTCTTCTCCATTGTCCTGGTTTTATGCTGTTGTGACTCCATGGATTGTCCAGTCTATTTCCAGCATAAAAGTTGTGGGTGATGGAGTGCAGAATCAGTACATTGGACATTGCTTCTGCTGTAGTTTGCTTTCCCTTTTCTGATGTACTCGTAAATGGAATCGCACCTTATGTTATGTGTGTGACTGTCGTGGTTCAGGGCCAGCTGCCCCAATGGCCCAACTCTTGTTTCCCCAAGTGCACCCCACTCCCGGTGTCAGACCTCGTGTCTTCACCTGTCCTGCAGGGAATCCCATGACTCTCCTAGTCTTAGACTGGGCTGTGGGCTGCAATGCCCTGTGACTGCTTAGCAGGTAGTAGCACAGGGCGTGACCAAACAGACTTCTTAAAACAAATGATTGTTTCCCCTTAGCAGCAGGGAAACAGAGTATCACGAGAGAGAGGATTTTAAACAGTGAAGGCCTTTACACTGGTCGGTCGGACCAGGCCCGGCCCTCAAGAGGGACCAGCTGCTACAGACCCGTCCCACAGGGCCTGTCTCTGTATCAGTCTGTTTCTCTACAAATGGGCACTGACAACTGCCTCCTTGGCAGTCACTTTTGATCTGTTTCAGTCCTTTGAACCCGGCTGTGCCAACCCAGGCAAAACAGCTGTGTAACCTAGCTCACTAGCCCAGGCCCCTTGCAAGGGTTTATTCGAAGGTTTCTTGTCTATTTGTGTTCCCTTCCTGCTACCTCTGCTATTCAATATAGTTCTAAAGTGCACATTGCCCATGACTTGGTCACATACAAGCTTTGTGAATGAATACAGATCTGTAGTAGCATTATTCCTATGTTATTACATCTCAGCCCCACCTCCTTCACACTGACCTCTTGCTCTGCACACTGCTCGGCACCTTGCTCCTAGTCGCATGGGAGCTTTCTGTGCAGGGTGGGTGCATATGTTTCGTGCTCTGCCGTATGCACATGCTGTCTGTTGGGGATGGGCAAAGAGGCTTGTATTTGGATTTAGATTATGTTTGGCTCTGAAGGGTCTGACATTTGGATGATGTTCATGAATATCCAGATTCAGGAAAATGTATGTTGGTCTGGGGAGGGAGGTGTTGGTAGAAGAACAGCAGCACTTTCCTACCAGATTGAGAGAACAGGAGAACCACATCGGGAATTCACCAGCTCCAAAGCCCACCATAACAGCTGGGCCCCAGGGTTCGGAGACCACAGGGTTCAGCGTCCTCCAAGGAATGTTAGTGGGGCTGCTCTTGGCTGAGAGCTGGCAGCTCTGTGCAGGTGATGCTGTGGTGGGTGTTTGTTCTCTCGCTCGCTTTGTGCTTCCTGTCTGAAGGGGCAGATTTCCAACGTTGCTCAGCCACAGAATCTTCAAAAGTTCTCAGCAGCTCCTGTGGCTCTCCCTGGAGCCTGCTGGGGGCTGAGCTTTTTTGAAAAGCTGGCCCCAGTTGGGAGTGCGGAGACCTTGAAAATTTGGTCCTGGGATCTTTTGCAAAGCTGGCCCTTTGAATCCCGCTGTTGGTGGTGGTTCTCTGGCTTCTGTTCTGGTGCCTGCAGGCAGAGGTAGGGAGCTGGGCCCGCAGCTCGTGGGAGAGCTGGCCTGCTGTCTGCAAACACTTGAGAAATGTCTTTTCACACTCATGGACATACTGCTATGATTGAAACGCATGTTGAAAACAAAGGCCTCCCCAACTATGCACATGCACTGCTTACGACCTCCCCAACCTCTGTACATCTCCTCTGTCCATACACAAATCCTCCCAATCCAACCCCCCAACAATCACATCCCAGCTCTTTGTGCAGCTGAAGCATAGAACTCCGTGGAGCCAGAATTCACCATGCCAGAATAAGGAAGGCAGTCAGGGTGGCCTGCCAGTACCTGCCTCTCCTCCTCTTCCTCTCTGCCACTCTCATTCCATTGTAAACAGGTACTGCAGCAGCACCTGCAACATGATCGTGCTCCTGTCCAGTTTCTATTGTGGCAAGGGAAAGAACTGGCCCCCTTTTCTTAAGGATCCTGGATGTACTCTTCAATTCATGCTGGGTACCCTGGATGTCTCAGTTGTGGAAGCCTTAGTGATAGGAATAATAAAATAAATAGTTGGTCTAGCTGTCCAGAAAATGTAATAGCATCTTACTGAAAGAAAAGTTGGGACAGGTTCTGAAAAAGTCCTTTTAAAAATTATGAAGATATTAGCTTCTGCTGTATTTCTGGGGCCCTTTCTAGAGAAAACCTGTATTTCTACTTGTTTCAGAGTAGCAGCCGTGTTAGTCTGTATCCGCAAAAAGAACAAGAGTACTTGTGGCACCTTAGAGACTAACAAATTTATTAGAGCATAAGCTTTCGTGGGCTACAGCTCACTTCATCGGATGCATAGAATGAAACATATAGTAAGAAGATATATATATACATACAGATAAGCTGGAAGTTGCCACACAAACTGTGAGAGGATAATTAGTTGAGATGAGCTATTATCAGCAGGAGAAAAAAACTTTTGTAGTAATAATCAAGATGGCCCATTTAGATAGTTGACAAGAAGGTGTGAGGATACTTAACTTAGGGAAATAGATTCAATTTGTATAATGACCCAGCCACTCCCAGTCTCTATTCAAACCGAAGTTAATAGTATCTAGTTTGCATATTAATTCAAGCTCAGCAGTTTCTTGTTGGAGTATGTTTTTGAAGCTTTTCTGTTGCAAAATTGCCACCCTTAAATCTTAATTACTGAGTGGCCAGAGAGGTTGAAGTGTTCTCCTACCGGTTTTTGAATGTTATGATTGCTGATGTCAGATTTGTGTCCATTTATTCTGGTTTGGCCAATGTGCATGGCAGAGGGGCATTGCTGGCACATGATGGCATATATCACATTGGTAGATGTGCAGGTGAACGAGGCCCTGATGGCATGGCTAATTAGGTCCTATGATGGTGTCCCTTGAATAAATATGTGGACAGAGTTGGCATCGGGCTTTGCTGCAAGGATAGGTTCCTGGGTTAGTGTTTTTGTTGTGTGGTGTGTGGTTGCTGGTGAGTATTTGCTTCAGGTTGTGGGGTTGTCTGTAAGAAAGGACTGGTCTGTCTCCCAAGATCTGTGAGAGTGAGGGATCATCCTTCAGGATAGGTTGTCAATCTGTGATGATGTGCTGGAGAGGTTTTAGTTGTGGAATCATAGAATCATAGAATCATAGAATATCAGGGTTGGAAGGGACCCCAGAAGGTCATCTAGTCCAACCCCCTGCTCAAAGCAGGACCAAGTCCCAGTTAAATCATCCCAGCTAGGGCTTTGTCAAGCCTGACCTTAAAAACCTCTAAGGAAGGAGATTCTACCACCTCCCTAGGTAACGCATTCCAGTGTTTCACCACCCTCTTAGTGAAAAAGTTTTTCCTAATATCCAATCTAAACCTCCCCCATTGCAACTTGAGACCATTACTTCTCGTTCTGTCATCTGCTACCATTGAGAACAGTCTAGAGCCATCCTCTTTGAAACCCCCTTTCAGGTAGTTGAAAGCAGCTATCAAATCCCCCCTCATTCTTCTCTTCTGCAGACTAAACAATCCCAGCTCCCTCAGCCTCTCCTCATAAGTCATGTGCTCTAGACCCCTAATCATTTTCGTTGCCCTTCGTTGTACTCTTTCCAATTTATCCACATCCGTCCTGTAGTGTGGGGCCCAAAACTGGACACAGTACTCCAGATGAGGCCTCACCAGTGTCGAATAGAGGGGAACGATCACGTCCCTCGATCTGCTCGCTATGCCCCTACTTATACAACCCAAAATGCCATTGGCCTTCTTGGCAACAAGGGCACACTGCTGACTCATATCCAGCTTCTCGTCCACTGTCACCCCTAGGTCCTTTTCCGCAGAACTGCTGCCGAGCCATTCGGTCCCTAGTCTGTAGCGGTGCATTGGATTCTTCCATCCTAAGTGCAGGACCCTGCATTTATCCTTATTGAACCTCATTAGATTTCTTTTGGCCCAATCCTCCAATTTGTCTAGGTCCTTCTGTATCCTATCCCTCCCCTCCAGCGTATCTACCACTCCTCCCAGTTTAGTATCATCCGCAAATTTGCTGAGAGTGCAATCCACACCATCCTCCAGATCATTTATGAAGATATTGAACAAAACGGGCCCCAGGACCGACCCCTGGGGCACTCCACTTGACACCGGCTGCCAACTAGACATGGAGCCATTGATCACTACCCGTTGAGCCCGACAATCTAGCCAGCTTTCTACCCACCTTATAGTGCATTCATCCAGCCCATACTTCCTTAACTTGCTGACAAGAATGCTGTGGGAGACCGTGTCAAAAGCTTTGCTAAAGTCAAGAAACAATACATCCACTGCTTTCCCTTCATCCACAGAACCAGTAATCTCATCATAAAAGGCGATTAGATTAGTCAGGCATGACCTTCCCTTGGTGAATCCATGCTGACTGTTCCTGATCACTTTCCTCTCCTCTAAGTGCTTCAGGATTGATTCTTTGAGGACCTGCTCCATGATTTTTCCAGGGACTGAGGTGAGGCTGGCTGGCCTGTAGTTCCCAGGATCCTCCTTCTTCCCTTTTTTAAAGATGGGCACTACATTAGCCTTTTTCCAGTCATCCGGGACTTCCCCCGTTCGCCACGAGTTTTCAAAGATAATGGCCAAGGGCTCTGCAATCACAGCCGCCAATTCCTTCAGCACTCTCGGATGCAATTCGTCCGGCCCCATGGACTTGTGCACGTCCAGCTTTTCTAAATAGTCCCTAACCACCTCTATCTCTACAGAGGGCTGGCCATCTCTTCCCCATTTTGTGTTGCCCAGCACAGCAGTCTGGGAGCTGACCTTGTTAGTGAAAACAGAGGCAAAAAAAGCATTGAGTACATTAGCTTTTTCCACATCCTCTGTCACTAGCTTGCCTCCCTCATTCAGTAAGGGGCCCACACTTTCCTTGGCTTTCTTCTTGTTGCCAACATACCTGAAGAAACCCTTCTTGTTACTCTTGACATCTCTTGCTAGCTGCAGCTCCAGGTGCGATTTGGCCCTCCTGATATCTTTCCTACACGCCTGAGCAATATTTTTATACTCTTCCCTGGTCATATGTCCAACCTTCCACTTCTTGTAAGCTTCTTTTTTATGTTTAAGATCCGCTAGGATTTCACCATTAAGCCAAGCTGGTCGCCTGCCATATTTACTATTCTTTCGACTCATCGGGATGGTTTGTCCCTGTAACCTCAACAGGGATTCCTTGAAATACAGCCAGCACTCGTGGACTCCCTTCCCTTTCATGTTAGTCCCCCAGGGGATCCTGGCCATCTGTTCCCTGAGGGAGTCAAAGTCTGCTTTCCTGAAGTCCAGGGTCCGTATCCTGCTGCTTACCTTTCTTCCCTGCGTCAGGATCCTGAACTCAACCAACTCATGGTCACTGCCTCCCAGATTCCCATCCACTTTTGCTTCCCCCACTAATTCTACCCGGTTTGTGAGCAGCAGGTCGAGAAAAGCGCTCCCCCTAGTTGGCTCCCCTAGCACTTGCACCAGGAAATTGTCCCCTACGCTTTCCAAAAACTTCCTGGATTGTCTATGCACCGCTGTATTGCTCTCCCAGCAGATATCAGGAAAATTAAAGTCACCCATGAGAATCAGGGCATGCGATCTAGTAGCTTCCGTGAGTTGCCGGAAGAAAGCCTCATCCACCTCATCCCCCTGGTCCGGTGGTCTATAGCAGACTCCCACCATGACATCACTCTTGTTGCACACACTTCTAAACTTAATCCAGAGACACTCAGGTTTTTCCACAGTTTCGTACCGGAGCTCTGAGCAGTCATACTGCTCCCTTACATACAGTGCTACTCCCCCACCTTTTCTGCCCTGCCTGTCCTTCCTGAACAGTTTATAACCATCCATGACTGTACTCCAGTCATGTGAGTTATCCCACCAAGTCTCTGTTATTCCAATCACGTCATAATTCCTTGACATCACCAGGACCTCCAGTTCTCCCTGCTTGTTTCCAAGGCTTTGTGCATTTGTATATAAGCACTTGAGATAACCTGTTGATCGCCCCTCATTCCCAGTATGAGGCAGGAGCCCTCCCCTCTCAGACATTCCTGCCTGTGCTTCCTCCCGGTATCCCGCTTTCCCACTTACCTCAGGGCTTTGGTCTCCTTCCCCCGGTGAACCTAGTTTAAAGCCCTCCTCACTAGGTTAGCCAGCCTGCTGGCAAAGATGTTCTTCCCTCTCTTCGTAAGATGGAGCCCGTCTCTGCCCAGCACTCCTCCTTCATGGAACACCATCCCATGGTCAAAGAATCCAAAGCCTTCTCTCCGACACCACCTGCGTAGCCATTCGTTGACCTCCACGATTCGACGGTCCCTACCCAGGCCTTTTCCTTCCACGGGGAGGATGGACGAGAACACCACTTGCGCCTCCAACTCCTTTATCCTTCTTCCCAGAGCCACGTAGTCCGCAGTGATCCGCTCAAGGTCATTCTTGGCAGTATCATTGGTGCCCACGTGGAGAAGCAGGAAGGGGTAGCGATCCGAGGGCTTGATGAGTCTCGGCAGTCTCTCCGTCACATCACGAATCTTAGCCCCTGGCAAGCAGCAGACTTCTCGGTTTTCCCGGTCAGGGCGGCAGATAGATGACTCAGTCCCCCGGAGGAGAGAGTCCCCGACCACCACCACCCGCCTTCTCCTCTTGGGAGTGGTGGTCGTGGAACCCCCAACCTCAGGACATCGCATCTCATGCCTCCCAACCAGCGGGGTCTCCTTCTGCTTTCTCCCCCCAGACATATCATCTGGTCCACTCTCCGCAATGGTACCTGTGGAGAGAACATGAAAGCGGTTAGTTACCTGTGTCTGTGTTACTGGAACCCGGACATTCCGCTTACCTCTTCTGGAGGTCACATGTTGCCAAGCTTCTTCACTGGCCTCTTGGCTCCTCTGTGCAACCTGCTCTACATCTTTAGAGCTTTGTGCCCCTAGAAGGCTATCCTGAGTTTGGTCCAGAAAATCCTCAGTCTCTCGTATACAACGCAGGGTCGTTACCTGTTGCTCCAGACCTTCAATCTTCTCTTCCAATATGGAGACCAGCTTGCACTTTGTACAGACAAAGTCGCTTCTGTCCTGTGGAAGAAAGACAAACATGGCACATCCAGTGCAGGTCACAACAGCTGAATCCCCCCCTTCCATATCACCTACCTACTACGGAGCTTCCTCAGAGACGTTGGCAAGATGTAAGCCTCACTGGGCTCACTCCAGGCGAACTCCCAGGCAAACTCCTGCTGTGAGCTGCTCTGCTGTCCCCGCTGCTCAGCTGGTTCGCGAGGCTCCGGCTATTTTTAAACAGCCAGGCTTCCCTGACGCAAACACACAGACACCCTAATGCCCGCCCCCTGCAGGCTAGCAGCCAATCAGACACTCACTCAGGCTCCCTCCCAGCAAACACACGCTCGGATACTTCCTCAGCAAGCAAACACACACACTCGGATACTTACCAGTCCCAGGCAAACTCCTGCTGTGAGCTGCTCTGCTGTCCCCGCTGCTCCGCTGGTTCGCTGCCGCTCAGCTGGTTCGCGAGGCTCCGGCTATTTTTAAACAGCCAGGCTTCCCTGACGCAAACACACAGACACCCTGGACTGAAGGTGACGGCTAGTGTCGTTCTGTTATTTTCTTTGTTGGGCCTGTCCTGTAGTGGGTGACTTCTGGGTACTCTTCTGGCTCTGCCAATCTGTTTTTTCACTTCAGCAGGTGGGTATTGTAGTTTTAAGAATGCTTGATAGAGATCTTGTAGGTGTTTGTTTTTGTCTGAGGGATTGGAGCAAATGCGGTTGTATCGTAGAGCTTGGCTGTAGACCATGGATCGTGTGGTGTGTCCTGGATGGAAGCTGGAGGCATGTAGGTAAGTATAGCGGTCAGTAGGTTTCCAGTATAGGTTGGTGTTTATGTGACCATCATTTATTAGCACAGTAGTGTCCAGGAAATGGACCGCTTGTTTGGATTGGTCTAGGCTGAGGTTGATGGTGGGATGGAAATTGTTGAAATCATGGTGGAATTCCTCAAGGGCTTCTTTTCCATGGGTCTAGATGATGAAGATGTCATCAATGTAGCGCAAGTAGAGTAGGAGTGTTAGGGGACGAGAGCTAAGAAGATGTTGTTCTAAGTCAGCCATAAAAATGTTAGCATACTATTGGGCCATGTGGGTACCCACAACAGTGCCGCTGACTTGAAGGTATATATTGTCCCCAAATGTGAAATAGTCGTGGATGAGGACAAAGTCAAAAGTTCAACCACCAGGTTTGCCGTGACATTATCGGGGATACTGTTCCTGACGACTTGTAGTCCACCTTGGTGTGGAATGTTGGTGTAGAGGGCTTCTACATCCATAGTGGCTAGGATGGTGTTTTTAGGATGATCACCAATGGATTGTAGTTTCCTCAGGAAGTCAGTGGTGTCTCGAAGATAGCTGGGAGTGCTGGGAGTGTAGGGCCTGAGGAGAGAGTCCACATAGCCAGAGAATCCTGCTGTCAGGGTGCCAATGCCTGAGATGATGGGACGTCCAGGATTTCCAGGTTTATGGATCTTGGGTAGCAGATAGAATACCCCTGGTCAGGGTTCTAGGCATGTGTCTGCACAGATCTGTCCATGTGCTTTTTCAGGGAGTTTCTTGAGCAGATGGTGTAGTTTCTTTTGGTAATCCTCAGTGGGATTAGAGGATAATGGCCTGTAGAATGTGGTGTTGGGGAGCTGCCTAGCAGCCTCTTGTTCATATACCAACTTATTCATGATGACGACAGCACCTCCTTTGCAGCCTTTTTGATTATGCTATCAGAATTGTTCCTGAGGCTGTTGATGGCGTTGTGTTCAGCACGGCTGAGGTTATGGGGCAAGTGATGCTGCTTTTCCACAATTTCAGCCTGGGTACATTGATGGAAGCACTCTATGTAGAAGTCCAGTCTGTTGTTTCGACCTTCAGGAGGAGTCCACGCAGAATCCTTCTTTTTGTAGTGTTGGTAGGAAGGATTCTGTGGGTTAGTATGTTGGTCAGAAGTGTGTGGAAATATTCTACTGGCCTTATCAAGCACAGTGTATCAACCTTCCAAAAGGAGCTCCAAACATAGTCAAATATAAATTACAGGAGGAAGTCAGGGAAGCGTCCTTTAGGTTGCTGCTGAAAGCACGTCTTGAGCTGATGCAAGCTTTTCTGTTGCTTGTATTCTCTGCCCTCTTGCCAGCAGCTCATCCAGTTTTGCATGTGGGTTGCGAGAAGCTTTAATCTGCTTAGAAGACACAGTGATCCCATTTTTCTTAAAGTGAACATGCATTGAAAGGCATTTGGTGTCATCACTTGTCAAGGAATATGTATTGTTGCTTTCAGGATATGGTTTTGTTGATCAGTTGGAGAAGGGTCAGAGAAGAGCCACAAGATGATTAAAAGATTAGAAAACCTGCCTTATAATGATAGACTCAAGGAGTTCCATCTATTTAGTTTAACCAAGAGAAGGTTGAGGGGTGACTTGATCACAGTCTGTAAGTACCTGTATGGGAAACAAATATTTAATAATGAACTTTTCAGTCTAGCAGAGAAAGGGATAATAAGGTCGAATGGCTGGAAGTTGAAGCTGGACAATTTCAGATTAGAAATGAGGAGCACATTTTTAACAGTGAGGGTAATTAAGCAGTGGACCAATTTACCAGGGACCATGGTGAATTCTCCATCACTGGCAACTTTAAAATCAAATGGATTAAAAATAAAAATAAAAAAGACCTAGTTCAAACAGGAATTACCTGGGGCTGTTTTCTGGACTGTGTTATAGAGGAGGTCAGAGTCGATGATCACAAGTGTCTCTCCTGGCCTTGGAATCCATGGATTGCCTTGGTTTTCTTAAAGTACAGAATCATTTCCAGCTTGCTTAGTGCCCAGCCCAAAAGGATTTGCATGCCCCGTCTGTTTATAAACTGATGGCAAACAAACTGATGAAGAAATGCCATATCCTTATGCAGTATTGCCAACCCCAAGTATTCAAAAATCATAAATCAGGCCCCAAAAAGCATGAGATATTTTTAAAATAAATATTGAGTTCTTTTTATTTGCCGTCGGGTTTCTGAGCCTAAGGTACATTCCAGTTCCATGTCAAGCTTTTCTCTGCAACCACAAGGGCTGGAAACATAGAGCTTGTCTGCACTTGGAAATTTACTGAAGGTAACTATCACAAGTGATCTTCTCAGCGGTCCTTCCAGTCCCAAATGCTGGGCATGAGCCACAGGCAAATAACGTGAAGAGAATACGGTTTTCAATTGCTTATATAGCAATTCTAGGAGTGTGGGTAAAAAGCAACAGGAACTGGAAATTCTCATTGATGAGAAGAAATTTGATATAATTGGCATTACTTAACCCTGCTGGGACAATTCACAGTATTGGAATGTTAAAATCATTGGTTATAATGTGCTCAGGAAGGAGGTGGAGGGGTGGCATTCTAAATTAAAGATACCACTGCTTGTTTTAGAATTATCGATAACTCAGAACCACAGGACCATGAATGCGTCTGGCTGAATGAGCTATCTAACAAAGCCCAGAAGAGGGAGGTCACGGGGGTCTCTAACAAACTGCCAAATCAAACCAGAGGACAGGATGAGTTACTCCTTAAGCTCCTTGCTGTCTGTAAGATGTGGAAAGAAAAACTGTTGTTGCGGGGGACTTCAATTTGAGAGACATATGCTGGAGGTCTCGTGCAACTAGCAGTAAAACATGTTTACAGTTTCTAAAAAATTATAGATGATAATTTTCTGACACAAAAGGTATAGCGCCCAACATAAGGTAATTCTATTTTGGACCTCCTTGTGATGGCTAAAGATGAATTAATCACTAGACTGGAAATTGGTGGTTGCTTAAGGACCAGTGAATGTGATCTGATTACATTCAACATGGGGAAACAGAGGATAGTCCCAATCATTGATATATGCACTTGGGGCATCAAAAGGGCTACTTTCCCAAAGCTGAGGAAAATTATGAGCGAAATTGACTGGGAGAAAACATTTAGACAGAAAAATTTGAATGAAAATTGGGAGTTCTTTAAGAAGAGTTTATTAGATGGAAAAAAAGCCACGATTCCATAATAAAAGAGGACAACTTTAACTAAAACCTATCTTGGTTTAGTGAAGGCAGTAACTAGAAATAAAATGGCAAAGTATAACAAATGGAAAACCAGGGCAGATAGATAGTAATTGATATAAATTAAAAGTTATGAAGTGTAGAAAATTGATAAGGGAAGCTAAAGACATAAGGGAAATATCCATGACTAGAAGTGCTAAGGACAGTCAGAAGGAGATTTTTAAGTATATTAGGAACAAAATAAATAATAGCAATGATATAGGCCCATTACTAGATAGAGATGATAAAATTGTTAATAATAATCCCGAAAAATCAAGAGTATTCAATAAATATTTCTGTTCTGTATCTAGAAAAAAACATGATGATGTGCTTATATTGCATGAGGATGGCAAAGTACTTTCCAGTCCCTTATTAAGTAAGGAGGATGTTATACATCTACTCAGGATAAACATTTTAAAATCAGTAGGCCTGGATAACTTGCACCCAAGAGTCCTAAAAGAGCTGACAGTTCATTGATGTTAATTTTTAATAAATCTCAAAATACCAATGAAATTCCAGAGATTCAAACAGTGCTACTGTTGTGCGAGTATTCAAAAAGGACAAGTGGGATATCTTGAGTAACTATAGGACAGTTAGCTGCACATAAGTCCTGGGCAAAATAATGGAAAAGCTGATAAGGAGATTCAATTACTAAAGAATAGGAATACAATTAATGATAGTCAATATGGCTCTATGGAAAACAGGTCTTGTCAAACAAACCTGATTTTATTCTTAGAGGAGATTACAAGTTCGGCTGATAAAGGTAACTACGGAGATGTTATAGACTTAGCGTTTTGTAGGGCATTTGACTTAGTACCACATGATTAAAAAATTAGTACTATGTGATATCAGTAAAGCATACATTAAATGAACTCGTTACCTGGGAGATCTCAAAAAGTAGTTGTCAATGGGGAATCATCATCAAATGTGGAGTGTTTAGTGAGGATCCATAGGGATCAGTTCTAGGCCCAACACTATTCAACATGTTCATCAGTGATCTGGAAATAAATATAAAATCACTGCTGATAAAATTTGTGGATGACACAAAGGTTGGTAAATAATAATGAGGACAGGGCAGTTCTACAGGGCGATCTGGCTCACTTGATGAGGTGGGCCATTTCAAGCAAAATACATTTTTATACAGCCAGTGCAAAGTTATACATCTAAGGACAAGGAACGCAGGCCACATAGACAGAACAGGTGACTGTATCCTGGTGAGCAGGGACCCTGAAAGGATCTAGGGGTTGTAGTGGGTGCACAGCTTAACCTGAACTCCCAGTGTGAAGCTGTGGTAAAAGGGCTGATGGGGTCCTTGGATGTAGAAACAGGGGAGTAGTAGGGAGGTTATTTCTCCTCTGTATATGGTTGTGGCTCCCAACATTTTATAATGCAACCCACCATTTTGGGGAGCCCACCATTACTCCTGCACCCTCTGCCCCTTCTTAGCTCCCTGCTCCCCCATCTCCACTCTGCTGCTCAGTCCAAATCCCCTGCTGAGCTCCTCCCCCACAACTCCCTTGCAGTAGCTTTCCCAGCCCTGTCCCTTCCCTCAGCCCCAGCTCCAGCCAGCTCCTCTCTCCCTGTGGCTGGGCCGTGATCACTACCAGGCTGCTGACTGTCTCTTTGCTGGCTCCGCTGCTTCCTATACTCTGCTGCTGTGATCTCACTCCCCATGCTGCTGCCTGCTGCCCAGGGGAAGTGAGAGCGTGGGCTGTGGGGCGAGAGCACATGCAACCCACCTAGACCCTTCCTGCAACCCACTGGCGTGTCATGACCCACCATCTGGTAAACACTGGTCTATGGCATCGGGGAGACCGATACTGGAATCTTGCATCCAGTTCTGGTGTCCATGTTTTCAAAAGGATGTTCAAAAATTGTGGAGGGTGCAGAAAAGAGCCACAAAAATGGAGAAAGGTCTGGAGAAAATAGTGTAGATTCAGGTGCCCGGCTCTGAAGCCCAGCAGGACAGGAGGATCTCGAAGCCCGGGCTGGAATGTCTACACTGCTATATTGAGCCCTGTAGTGTGAACCCCACAAGCCCAGTTGACCAGGCCCTGAAGCTTTCTGCAATAGGGCAGGGGGAGGTTGCAGTATAGATGTTCCCAGAGAGCTCAATCTGTTTAATTTCTCAAGCAGAAGATGACAGTGTCTGACGACCTTCCTGGGGCTTTTTAATCTATCAGGAAATGGTATAGCAAGAACTAATGGCTGGAAGCTGAAGCCAGACAAAGTTTCAATGAGAAGCAAGGCACACATTGTTGACAATGGGGGTGGTTAACCACTGGCATGAACTATCAAGGGACGTGGTGGATTCTCCATCTTTTCTCTTCAAATTCAGCCTGGCTGCCTTTCTGAAAGGTGTGCTTTAGTCAGACACAGGTTTAATCACATTCAGGAAAACCTGGGTGAAATTCTCTGGCCTGTGCTATACAGGAGGTCAGACTAGATGCTCTAATGGTCCCATCTGGCCTTATATTCTATGAATAACATTCTGCATGGACACATTTATTCTGGAACGAGTACCAGTAGCTAACTTATTGCTTGTAAGGGACTTTGGGAAATACTGACTATACAAGGAGCTATATCAAACGTATATACCAAAGATAACATTTGCAGTAGAAGGAATTATTTTTCCTTATTTTGGAAACTAGAGTGAGCAATGGAATTTTTGGTTCGGTAGCTGAACCAATAAATTAGGGAAAAAAAATACCCAGTGCATTTCAAACCAAAACTGATTTCTTTTTTGTTTGTTTTTTCTTGCTAAAAAACTGAACTTATTATGCATGGGTCAAATGCAACGTTTTGAATGTTGCTTCGAATCAACATTTTGGTTTGAAAATGTCTTTTCAAAATGAAATGTCAAAGTGGTTTGCTTAAAAAATGTCAAAACAAAACATGTTGGCCTTTCTGAAACAAAATCAGGGTTTTTTTTGCCTGAAACTATTTGCCGAATTTTATCTAAATTATTCCAAACAGTTAAATCCAAAACAGACTGCGAAGAGTTACAAAGGGATTTCACAAAACTGGGTGACTTGGCAATAAAATGGCTGATGAAATTCAATGTTGATAAATGCAAAATAATGCACATTGGAAAGCATAATCCCAACTATACATATGAAATGATGGGGTCTAAATTAACTGTTACACTCAAGAAAGAGATCTTGGAGTCATTGTGGATAGTTCTCTGAAAATAGCCACTCAATGTGCAGCAGCAGTCAAAAAAGCTATGCTGAGAACCATTAGGAAAGGGATAGATAATAAGACAGAAAATATCATGTTGTTTCTTTATAAATCCATGGAACTCCCACATCTTGACTACTGTGTGCATATGTGGTCACCCTATCTCAAAAAAGATGTATTGGACTTGGAAAAGGTTCAGAAAAGGACAAAAAAATGATTAAGGGTATAGAACAGCTTCCATATGAGGAGAGATTAATTATGAGACTGGGACTTTTCAGCTTGGAAAAGAGATGACTAAGGGAGAATATGATACAAGTCTATAAAATCATGACTGGTGTGGAGAAAGTAAATAAGGAAGTGTTATTTACTTCTCATAATGCAAGAACTAGGGGTCACCAAATGAAATTAATAGGCAGCAGGTTTAAAACAAACAAAAGGAAGTATTTCTTCACAGAACATGCAGTCAACCTGTGGAATTCTTTGCCAGAGGATGTTGTGAAGGCCAAGACTATAAAAGGGTTCTAAAAAGAACTAGATAAGTTCACGGAGGATAGGTCCAACAATGGCTATTAGCCAGGATGGGCAGGGATGCAAAACCATACTCTGAAGTGTCCCTAGCCTCTGTTTGCCAGAAGCTGGGAATGGGCGATGGGATAGATCACTTGATGATTACCTGTTCTATTCATTCCCTCTGAAGCACCTGGCATTGGTGGTTTAGTTGGGGTTGGTCCTGCTTTGAGGAGGGGGTTGGACTAGATGACCTCCTGAAGTCTCTTTCAACCCTAATCTGCTATGATTCTATGATTGGCCACTGTCAGAATACAGGATACTGGGCTATATGAACCATTGATATGACCCAGTATGGCTGTTTTGTTCTTATGTTAAATTTGTGAATAGTTTCAGTGCCCCGAAAAAAGCATTTTTTGGCAAATTCACTATTCACTGATAACATTTTCATCCAGCTCTGTGACAGTTTTAAGTCTGATTGTGATTAAGTCTGATTGGATCGGCCCCGCACTGCTACCGAAAGGGTTAATCCTTCCCTCCGAGCAGAGGAAGCCCCACCCCTGAGGCTCTGCTGGGCATGCTCCAACTGGAAGTCAGTTATAAAAGCCTGCTCAGCTGCTCAGTCAGGGCTGGCTGCCGAGGAGGAAGGACGTGTGGCAGAGGCTCCAACCCAGGAGCCACTACAGCCCTTACCTACAAGAGCTGAAGATCCAGAAACTTGGGCTAGAGGCCTAGCGCTATCAGAAGCCCAGGAAGTGTCGGGTGCTGAGGAGCCTGGAGATCCCGGAGCTGAAGAGCCAGAAACCTGGACCAGAGGCTTGCAGCTATCAGAACCCCAGGGAGCATCTGGTGCTGGGGAACCTGGAGACCCTGATGCCATATGGATTACTGCTGCTTGAGAACTGGTAGGAAGTGACCCAGGGAAGGTAAGGGAGTGGTACCTTCCACCATAATGAGGTCAGCGTGTTTCGGTAGCATTCCCTGCTGATCCTGCTGTGCCACTGGCAGGGCCCTGGGTCGGGGCCTGGTGGAGTTGGGTGCATCCGGGTCCCCCTACCAGGGGTCACCACCCCCTTGCAATTGCCCCAGTTACCTGACCCCTGTTTTGTCTCCAAAGTGGGCAGCTTGGACTTCAGCTGCTAGGCTGTGCTATCCCACTAAGGGAGGGAGAATTAGGTGGACTCTGGCCATTGGGCTGCACTGTCCTAGGGGCACATTGCATGGACTCCGGCTGCTAGGCCGTGTTACGCCATTGGGGGAGAGGCAGTATATGGACCCTGGCCACTGGGCCACACTGTGCTGACTACCGGTGTGTGTGTGTGTGTGTAAACAGACATAGGCATAGAGAGGCGGGTTACCACTCATCCCCCTGACTCAAGGGGTTGACGAGGTACAAAACCCGCTACATTGATGAATTGTGATTATGCTAGTGCTGTCTTTTCAAAAGCTATGCAAGCTCAATTCAAAGCTCTCAAGTGATAAGTGTACCATTTCACTCAGTAAGATGCTCCAATGGTTCTTTATCTTCATTGTTAACAAATTGCATTTTTTCAATTTGAATTTTTCTAACTTCCACATCTAGGCTGTGGATCTTGTTCTGCTGGTGAGAGCTAGATTACAAAGCCTGCTGGTCTCAGAAAGCTCCTCATCTTGTAAGTGTTTGTAGACCATGATTAAGTCGCCTCTGAACCTTCTCTTCAATAAGCTATTGAGATTGAGCTCCTTCAGTTTTTAACGGCCTTCAGGAAGGTGTGCTTCCCAGATGCTGGGACTGGAAGACGGGGGGATCACTTGATAATTGCCCTGTTTTGTTCATTCCCTCTGAAGCATCTGGCACTGGTCACTGTAGGAACACAGGATAGAGGAATAGATGGACCACTGATCTGACCCAGTATGGCCATTCTTATATTCTTATGACCTTGAATCATTCTTGTAGCTCTTCTGAGTCCTCTCCTGGTTTTCACTGTTGTTTCTGAAGTGCACACCTTGGAAGTGAACTCTGATTTTTTAAGTCTGCCTGTAGCCTAGTACCTATAAGAAGCCAGATAATATTTTTACTAGGCCGCCCTGACAACAGCCTACCTTACCAGCTCATGGGACAATCTGATCTCTGGGTAAGGGTGTATTCATTTATGTGTTCATCAGTTCTCCCATCTGTGCTGTACAGAACCTAGCACTCAGCTCCCTGCCTCTCTGCCCCATCATTCACAACCTCCTCAGCCAAAGTGGAGGGAATGACGCAGAATGGGTGAGGTGAGAGCGAACCTGGTGCACTTGAACAAGATGGTTTGAGGGGGATTTCTGAGGTTAATGCTCCTAATCTGATTGCTGCTAGCCTGGTTGTAAGAAGCTGGTATTATGGTCCTAGCATCAGACCCAGTGCCCAAGGGAGTCAAGAGAGAGGAAGCTTTGCAGTGACTCCACTGAGCTTAGGATCAAACCCCTATCTGACAGTGCCTTCTGCCCACATGAGCAAGAAGAAAGAGCCAGAAGGGACTGGACATTATCATGTGAAGCCAGGTATTTCCCCACCTGGATGGAACTCTACAGATGCTGTTCTTCAGAGCATCACATGGACTGAAAGGTAAATTATCTTGCAAGTAAAGTGTGTGGGGGTTGGATTTTGTTTTTTACTTTCAATAAACCCTCCCTCAGCCGCAGACAATGCATTGAATAGAAATAATCCAATATTCACCCCGAGTGAGTCTCACTTTCCCACCTCTTGTCATTAAAGATCCTTTCTATCTGAGTGATTCTTGCTATATTTTGCATTGTTAGGTAGATATTAATAGAGGGACCATGTCTTCTGG
Organism: Dermochelys coriacea; assembly: GCF_009764565.3. Taxonomy (NCBI): domain Eukaryota; kingdom Metazoa; phylum Chordata; order Testudines; family Dermochelyidae; genus Dermochelys; species Dermochelys coriacea. The sequence continues at coordinate 51,730,029 of NC_050076.1, forward strand.
CTATCATCCAGCCCTGCCCACATCTGCAGACTGAGCATGACTTTCAGCGATTCCAAAGCCAGAAGGGGCCACTGTGATCATTTAGTCTGACCTTCTGCATAACACAGGGCAGGGAACGTTCCTAAAATAATTCCTAGAGGAGAGCTTTTAGAAAAATGTCTGTCTTCCTTTAAAAATTTCCAGTAATGAAGACTCTGCCAAAATCTTTGGTTCCAGGGTTTAATTACCATCACTATTAAAAATTTAAGCCTTTTTTCCAGTCTGAAATTGTCTGGTTTCAACTTTCAGCCACTGGAGTTTTTTTACACATTTCTCTACTAGATTCAAGAGCCCATCATAAATATCTGTTCCCCATGTGGGTGCTTATAGGCTGCAATCAAGTTACCCCTTAACCTTCTCTTTGTTAGACTCAAAGAGCTCAAGCTATTTAGCTTATCACTATAAGGCATATTTCTAATCCATTAATCATTCACGATTCAACATCCTTCTTGAATTGTGGGCACCAACCTGGATTCAGGATGTCAGCAGTGCTCACAATATAGATTATAGAATATATATAGATTAATATATATATATAGATTATATAATTATAATATATAGATTCCCTTGTTTTTGCATCCCAGCATCACATTAGTTCTTTTGGCCACAGCATCACACTGGGGGCTCATGTTCTGCTGATTCTCCACCATGACCCCCAAATCTTTTTCAGAGTCACTGCTTCCCAGGATAGAGTCCCCCGTCCTGTAAGTATGGCCTGCATTCTTTGTTCCTATACAGATACATTTACATTGAGCCAAATTAAAACACACATTGTTTGCTTGCACCCAGTTTACCAAGCAGTCCATATCGCTGCATATCAGTGACCTCTCCTCCTCATTATTTACCACTCCCTCCATTTTTGTGTCATCTGCAAACTTTATCAGTGATGATTTTGTTTTCTTCCAGGTCACTGATAAAAATGTTAAATAGTATAGAGCCAAGAACCAGGGGCGGTGGAAGCTTCTGAACAGTGGTAGGGCCACCTGCGCCCGGACCATGGCCCCACACCCCCATACAGCCCCTTTCCCTGAGCCCCTTGCCCTTGAAGCACCCCTTTCCCTGATGCCCTGTCCCCATGCCACCCCTTCATCCGAGGCTCCACCTCCCCTTCCCCCTAAGGTCCTGCCCCTGCACCGCCCCTTCTCCCCAAGTCCTTGCCTCCATGCCATCCCTTTCCCCTGCCCCCGTGCCACCCCTTCTCCCCTGCCCTCACACCGCTCCTTCCCTGGAGGCCCTGCTCCCACACAGCCTCTTCCCTCCCAAGACACCATCCCCTCCCCGCATTGTTCATCCTTAGGGCTGATAAAAGGTGGAATGGCATAGCCCTCCCTCTTTTAAAAGTGGAGGGGCCGTAGCCCCCAGCCCCCCATTCCAGCACCCCTGCAAGAACCAATTCCTGTAGAACTCCTCTAGAAACACACCTGTTCAATGACAATTCTCTATGTACAACTATATTTTGAGATCTATTAGCCGGTTTTTAACCTATTTAATGTGTTCCATGTTGACTTTCTATTGTTCTAGTTTTTTAATCAAAATGTCATGTGGTACCAAATCAGATGCCTTACAGAAGTCAAGTGTATTACATCAGTACCACTACCTTTATCAATCGAACTTGTAATGTCACCAAAATGTCACCGTTAGTTTGACATTGTTCATCAAATGTCTGCTGTTTCCCACATGATAGTCATTCACATCAACAAATTACAATCCAACAATATGAGTATCCTAATCAATTAGGGGTCAGTTACCACATAAATGATTCAAGGGTTCTTAATAGGGTATGTTACAACTACACAACCTGTGAGGAAAGCTATTGGAGAATGAAAAGGTAAAGTATTGGATGGAAATTAACATTGTGATTACATGGGCACTTTTTGTCTTCTCTCTGGTATCTGGGGAAATCTATCATAGAAGATTAGGGTTGGAAGAGACCTCAGGAGATCATCTAGTCCAATCCCCTGCTCAAAGCAGGACCAACACCAACTAAATCATCCCAGCCAAAGCTTTGTCAAGCCAGGCCTTAAAAACCTCTAAGGATGGAGATTCCACCACCTCTCTAGGTAACCCATTCCAGTGCGTCACCACCCTGCTAATGAAATAGTGTTTCCTAATATCCAACCTAGACCTCCCCCACTGCAACTTGAGACCATTGCTCCTTGTTCTGTCATCTGTCACCACTGAGAACAGCCGAGCTCCATCTTCTTTGGACCTCCCCTTCAGATAGTTGAAGGCTGCTATCAAATCCCCCCTCACTCTTCTCTTCTGCAGACTAAATAACCCTAGTTCCCTCAGCCTCTCCTTGTAAGTCATCTTTGCAATGGGAGGTATTCTAACAGTAGAAATAACAGCTTTTGTTAAAAGAAAACAGCCAAGGTTGCTGGTCCCCGGCATTAAGCTACTCCAACAGCAATCTCATCAGGGATGCGTTCGCAAACAGATTGCAAACAGGCGATTATTTTTCTCTTCCTAAATCCATCCTTGCTGCAGGATGAAGCAGAGTCCCCTGTTGCATGCCTTTGAGTGGCTGCTCACTCTAAACAGCCCTGCTGTGAGAGGCCCATGCACTCGCTGCGTTCGTGAGTTTTGCTGGAAGCAATTTTTTTCTTCACTCTGTAGCAAAGTTCAGTTAAAAATAAAATTGCAGTCCTTTTAAGCCTATGACCTGCCAGATCAGATGCCTGTCATTTGTAGGCTCTGTGATAGGGTGCTTGGAGAGCCAGGCAGCCTAGCAGGTAGCATACCCAATTTCCAGCCCCTTGCTCTCTGTTAGGGCAGTAGAGGGGCTGGTCCCTGACCCTAATCTGGAATCTTCGACTCTCCACCTGCATCTGGGCAACAGCCCTTAAGTGGCTGTGTGTGGGGGACATGTTCCTTCCCTCTCCACATATCCCAGTCCAGGGCCCCGTGGGAAGCAACGCTGGCATGGTTCTCCCTTCAGGGAGCCTAAATTCATTGGCAAAGCTAGAGAGAGACCTTGTGGGTCTGTTGGCTAAAGAGGTTTGTGCCTGTGAGCTAAAACTTCTCCCTTTGTTCTTGGTCCTTCTGTATTTGGAGGAGCAGGACTTTGTACGTTCCTTATAGAATCATAGAATCATAGAATCATAGAATATCAGGGTTGGAAGGGACCCCAGAAGGTCATCTAGTCCAACCCCCTGCTCAAAGCAGGACCAAGTCCCAGTTAAATCATCCCAGCTAGGGCTTTGTCAAGCCTGACCTTAAAAACCTCTAAGGAAGGAGATTCTACCACCTCCCTAGGTAACGCATTCCAGTGTTTCACCACCCTCTTAGTGAAAAAGTTTTTCCTAATATCCAATCTAAACCTCCCCATTGCAACTTGAGACCATTACTCCTCGTTCTGTCATCTGCTACCATTGAGAACAGTCTAGAGCCATCCTCTTTGAAACCCCCTTTCAGGTAGTTGAAAGCAGCTATCAAATCCCCCCTCATTCTTCTCTTCTGCAGACTAAACAATCCCAGCTCCCTCAGCCTCTCCTCATAAGTCATGTGCTCTAGACCCCTAATCATTTTCGTTGCCCTTCGTTGTACTCTTTCCAATTTATCCACATCCTTCCTGTAGTGTGGGGCCCAAAACTGGACACAGTACTCCAGATGAGGCCTCACCAGTGTCGAATAGAGGGGAACGATCACGTCCCTCGATCTGCTCGCTATGCCCCTACTTATACAACCCAAAATGCCATTGGCCTTCTTGGCAACAAGGGCACACTGCTGACTCATATCCAGCTTCTCGTCCACTGTCACCCCTAGGTCCTTTTCCGCAGAACTGCTGCCGAGCCATTCGGTCCCTAGTCTGTAGCGGTGCATTGGATTCTTCCATCCTAAGTGCAGGACCCTGCATTTATCCTTATTGAACCTCATTAGATTTCTTTTGGCCCAATCCTCCAATTTGTCTAGGTCCTTCTGTATCCTATCCCTCCCCTCCAGCGTATCTACCACTCCTCCCAGTTTGGTATCATCCGCAAATTTGCTGAGAGTGCAATCCACACCATCCTCCAGATCATTTATGAAGATATTGAACAAACGGGCCCCAGGACCGACCCCTGGGGCACTCCACTTGACACCGGCTGCCAACTAGACATGGAGCCATTGATCACTACCCGTTGAGCCCGACAATCTAGCCAGCTTTCTACCCACCTTATAGTGCATTCATCCAGCCCATACTTCCTTAACTTGCTGACAAGAATGCTGTGGGAGACCGTGTCAAAAGCTTTGCTAAAGTCAAGAAACAATACATCCACTGCTTTCCCTTCATCCACAGAACCAGTAATCTCATCATAAAAGGCGATTAGATTAGTCAGGCATGACCTTCCCTTGGTGAATCCATGCTGACTGTTCCTGATCACTTTCCTCTCCTCTAAGTGCTTCAGGATTGATTCTTTGAGGACCTGCTCCATGATTTTTCCAGGGACTGAGGTGAGGCTGACCGGCCTGTAGTTCCCAGGATCCTCCTTCTTCCCTTTTTTAATACCTTTTATAACCAAACAAGATGTCAGCAAAGAAAATAGCAGCCTCCATCAATGTATCCGTCCAGCTTTGACTAACCACTTGGATCAAAGAGGGGCAGCACATGTGTAGGAGTGGGACCAAGTTTCCAAAGAGACTAGAAAGACTGTAAGCTGCTGTTCCTGTTGAACCAAGATGGAACAAATAATGGAGTTACTTCCAGAAATCAAAAATCCCCAGCACAAATTAAAACAAGACCTAAAGCAGGATCTAGAGCGAGAGCTGGAGGTTACCCAGAAAGGGCTCAGAGGTGACATGCATGCTGAGATGAGATCCCTTCTGGATCAGCAACTACCAAGTGCTCAGATGGATTGGGAAACCCAGCTGCGACTCCCAGGCTGGGAATGGCCTAACAGATTGAAGGGGTGACCAACAACCTGACTGCCACAGACCAGAAATTCTGCCATGAGGTAGTGTAGACCAAACAAGCTTTGGCCAATTTGGAACTTGCTTACTCTGAGTTGCAGCAGTTCAACCCCCCCTTTGAAGGAAATCAAAGGGGCATTGACCATAGCAGAAAGCAGTTGCCTGGATGATGAATTGGGCCAGCCAGGGGACGTTTGCTACCCTGTTTGTAATGCGCAGAGGGCCAGAGGGGAGCGGTCAGGCTGTCCCAGCTCAAATAACTTAAACTCTTGGAGGTTTATTTGGCTCAATTCAACACTATAGTTCAAATGAATGGCTGGGAAGAGGCACAGAAGGAGGGTGATGATTAGCAGCTATCTTAGGTGGTCCAGCTCTGATGGTACTGCATAACTTACCCCCAGAAAAGAGACTAAGTTATCCAGACCCAGGACAAACCTTTGAAATGTGGTTTGGAGCTAGCCATTTAACTTAGGCCTTGGCTAAACTGGGAACTTACATCAGCATAGCTACGTCTCTCAGAGGGGTGAAATATCCACACCCCAGAGAGACACAGCTGTGCCAACCAAAACACCTGGTATAGACAGACCTGGATTGATGAAAAATTTCTTCCATCAACCTCGCTACCGCCTCTCAAGGAGGTGGATACCTAAAGCAATGAGAGAACCCCTCCCATCAGCGTACATAGGATCTACACCAGTGGTTGTCAACTTGCAGCCCATTCAACACAGAGCTGCGGCCCATGTGACATTCTCAGGCCCAAACAGGTAGATGACACAGTGTGGGCTGCTCATGCGGCCCACAATGGTAAATAGGTCAAAAGCCACTGATCTACACTGAAGCACTACAGTGGCACTCTAGCTGTTTAAGTGTAGATCTATCTTGCGCTAGCCAGAGCACAGCTAAGAGGTAGGAGAAAAGGGAAAGAAGAAACTTCACCTGAACCAGCAGAGGATCTGCACAGACTTGTGTTCCTGGCATACCCAGATACCAATATGACCTTCCAGGATAAACAATTTATAGATACGCACCTAGAGTTGGATCTGCAGATCAAGATCAGTGGAAGGAGGCCACAAACACTACAAGAGGCTGTGGAATTTGCCACCGAGCTAGACTTTTTTTTTTTTTGCAGCAGTGCATCAAAAGAAAAAGCAACCACGCGTGAGGAAGTTGGAAGCTGATCTCTCTGAGCCTGGTAAGTGCAGCTGTGTCTAATATGAGTGATAAAAGAGGGGATGCTAATCTGGCTCATGACACTTTTGGATGATTAGAAAAAATGATACATTTGGCTTGTAAAACAAAGGAAATTGGCAATAATGCACAAACTAAAGGAAACAGTTTAGTTAAATGCTGATACTGTGACAAAACTGGCCACAAGAAGATTGTAATAAATTTAAGGCAGGCCAAGACCAATTGTCAGAGGTGTCTAATGAAACCTCTTTCCTAGTTTGGGAAATGGGGAACACAAAGCTGAAGGGACAAAGTTTGGGGGAGGTACAAGGATCAGACCCCCAGATCTGGGCAGCTAAAGCGCTATATTGGGGGTTTAGCTATTGAATGCGTAATAGGATGTATCCTGTGTATTGGAATAGTTGACACAGGCTCAAACATAACAGTTATTAGACCTGATGAAGAGCTCTGTGTAAGCTGGAAAGTTTGTCTCTTTCACTAACACAAGTTGGTCCAATAAAAGATATTACCTCACCCACCTTGTGTCTCAGGCCTGGCCTTCACTCAAAAGTTAGGTTGACACAGCTACATTGCTTAGGGGTGTGAAAAAGCCACACCTGTGAGCGACATAGGGCTTGGCTATACTTGCGAGATACAGTGCAATAAAGGAACCCCGGGTGCACTAGCTCACTATCAGTCCACACTGGCAAGGCACGTAGAGCACTCTGACTCTGCGGCTACAGCGCTGCTGGTACTCTACCTCAGCGAGTGAAATGTTTGCTGCGCCCCTGCTGGAGCACCATGACACCAGTGTGAACGAGGTGTTTCTTTACTGCACTCTGATCAGCCTCCGGAAGTCCCCTAATCCCCTTAAGTCAAGTGGCCACTCTTGTCATTGTTTGGAATCGGCTGTAGGAATGCGGAAATGCCCTTTGAAAGCTCCGTTTCTGACAGCTGGCTGCTTATCTGCTCCGGGACAAAGCAACCATTAGTGTGGAATGCTGAGAGAGAGAGGTGGGGGGGCGAGGGGATCTGCTGCTGTCTGAGCTTACAAGACAGCATGCTGACATGCTCTCAGCCCCCCAGAAACCCAGTCTCTCTCCTCCCACATACACACAACACACTCCCTGTCACACTCCACCCACCCCCCATTTGAAAAGCACATTGCAGCCATTTGCATGCTGGGATAGCTGCCCATAATGCACCACTGCAAGTGCCGCAAATGCGGCCACACCAGTGCGCTTGAAGCTGTCAGTGTGGACAGACTGCAGTGCTTTCCCTGCTGCGCTTTACGAAGGCGGGTTTAACTCAAAGCACGCTACATCGGCAAGTGTAGCCATGCCCATAGTTAAGCCAATCTAATGTTCGGTAGACAGTGCTAGGGAAACTGGAGAATTCTTCCATCAACCTAGCTATGGCCTTGTGGGGAAGTGGATTACCTACACTGATGAGAGTATTCCCACTGTTGCTGTCTGGAGTATCTACACTGAAGTGCTACAGCGATGCAGCTGCCCCATTTAAAGTGTAGACAAGCCCTTAGTTATTTGACCAGCTGTGCTAAAAAGGCTAGGGATAGGAGATCCAAAATAGAAGCACCTAATTGGTTTCAAATGGATACAGTGACACCCATCAAAAATTTGGGAAAACTGAGTTTGAATATTGGTCCTCTGGAATTCAGACAAGAAGTCTGGGTGGCTGAAATGGTGGATGAGACAATAAAAGGTGTCCAGGAAAGGTGTCCTCCAAATTCAGTCTGTGGAAATTCCTTTTAAAGATGTAGCCCAGGTGAGACGAATGGTTTGTAGGCACTTGTTTGCAGTGAATGAGTTCTCTTGCCCCTGGGGATGGACACTATGTCAGCTATGTGCTGTGATAGCTTTCCAGCAAGGGAATGATGGAGAGTGATTGAAACCTGTTCTGAGACCTAGGGTCCCCAGCTGGTCTGTGCTAAACTGATGGCTGCCAGTCTGAAATTGAACCCCGGGAAATGTGAGTTTTTGCTTATAGAGGTAATCTGCCCTGGGCACACAACCAGGGAGGGGGAATTTCCCTTGACAAAAAGAAATCTGAGGCTGTACAGATCTGGCCAATTCCCTGAACACACGTTTGCACAGAGATTTGCAGGGCTCTGCTCCTGTTCCACAGGGTTTATTTGTGGGTTTGCCAATATTGCAAGCCCACTGCATAGACTGGGTGAGACAGGGGAAACCATTTCTATGGTCAGCAGACTGTGATGTAGCATTTTCCGAGTTGAAAAAGGCTCTGGTGACTAATCCTGTCTTGGCCTGTCCATGTTTCGAAACCTCTTTCAAATTGGACACAGATGCTGGTGCTTATGGTTTGGGGCCAGTATTGACACAAGAACACAAGGGACGTGAGCGGGTGGTGGCTTATTACAGCAAACATCTAAGGTCTCTGGAAAGAAATTATTACAGCACCCAAAAGGAACTCCTGGCAGTGGTTAGATCTACAGAACATTTTCATCCCTATCTGTGAGGGGAGTTCTTTATGGTCAGGACAGACCATGCTTCCCTGCAATGGCTCTTTAGATTCAGAAATCCTGAGGGGTAGCTTGCCAGGGGGTTGGAGAAACTGCAGTGCTGTGATTTCACACTGATACACAGGCCATGTAATGGTGATGCCTTGTTTGGACAGCCTTGTTGGGAAGCTAATTGCAAACCCTGCCCCAAGCAGGAGAGCAAGGAATTGGCTGCTCAAGAGAATGGATACGCCTCTCTTCCTCTAATTCGCAGAAGTCCCCATGGTCCTGGTTCATTCTTGGGAACAATGGGGGTGGGGTTGCAGGAATGGACCCCAGAGCAACTACAAACTTCCCACAAAGGATCCTGATGTCAGGATAGTGTGTGATCGGAAAACCAACAAAAAAATCCTGGATGTAGTGTCCCCTGCCAAGGCCACAGTAAAAGCTTTCTGGTCACAGTGGGGAAGCTTGGAGTTCAAAGATGGAGTATCCTATAGGTCAGAGATGGGGGAAGCCAGTGAGTGATGGTACAGGTGCCAGCTGGTTGTGCCAGATACATTGAAAACAGATATAGAAAGCTGGTGCAGGAATGTGTTGCTTGCATTGCTGAGAATGGGCCCCCTATGACTAGGAGAGCCACTTTACAGCAGTCTCATGTGGGGGCACCAGTGAAGCACTGTGCTATTGATGTTCTTGGGCCCTTGCCTGAGCCAGAGCCTGGCAATCAACATTTGCTGTTAGCTATGTCCTGAGGTTTATCTAATACAGGCTCAAGAAGCTGTGATAGTAGCATGGGCTTCAGTGAACGTATGTTTCACCAGATTTGGAGTCCCAGGTGAATTATATACAGATCAAGGCTTTGAATCCAATATGTTTCAATAGGCTTGCGAGACTCTAGGATTCCACCAAACCCCAGCTCAGCCCCAGTCTGACGGGATGGTGGAAAGGGTCAGTAGGACTCGGGGGGTTCAGCTGGTTCCCTGTGTGGAACAGCACCAAAGGGACTGGGACCAGCACATTTAATTCCTTTTGATAGCTTATAGAATGGCTGTCAGTGAGAGTGCACAGTGTACCCCAGTACTCCTCACGTTTGGGCAGGAGCTGAGAACCTCAGCAAAGCTCTTCTCTGGAAAGGAACAAAGGGATTTCAACCATTTGGAGCATGTAGAAACCTACAACGCAAAACTGAAAAAGTTTACCCCTTTGCTAGGGAAAATGTGAGGATCTCCTTTACCAGAGTGAAAAGGCTATAGGACGTAAGGGTCGTATAGGGAAACTGGTTTGACAATCCAGGAGGAAAGAAGGGTACGAGCCCTAAGCTGAGTGAACCTTGGCAGCAACCGTACACAGTGCTCACCCAAATAAATCAAGTGTACAGGATCCAGCTGGGGCCCAGGACTAAATCTAAAGTGACCCAGAAGGACCATCTGAGGAGGTATCGGGGCAGAGGATTTCAGCATGGCTACCCCCAAGGGTGAGATCGCTGCTAAGCCTCATTTGGAGAAAGAACTTGGACCCAGGTCTCCTACATCTCTGGTGAATGCCCTGTCCATCTGGCTGTTGTGTGGCAGGTTGCTCACAAGCTCTTCTGTAAGAGTTGTTCTGCTTTGTATAAATAATTAAATATTCAGTAGAGCAGGAGCTTGATCCCAGGTGTCACATATCCCCAGACCCTAACCACCAGGCTACAGAGTCAGTCTCTCTAGCCCAAAGTACATTTAATTGTTCGTATGAAGTGGAAGAACTCCAACAGGAGACTCTGAGAATGTTAACTAGAAACCCACCCTATAGCAGGGGATTGGAGCGCTCTCACGTTTCTTGCAAAAATTTTCAAAAGGCCTCGGGTTCCTCTCAGCTGGACCAAGAAATGTTTTGAAATCTCAAAAATATTTGTGGGGCAGGAAAACTGTTTCTACCCAGCTCTACCTTTAATACTTTTAATTGTAAAACCACAAATGTTGGCCAAATACTGCTGAAAATGGGAAAATATTAGGCCAAAAACTGGAAAGACATATGGTTTTTGGCTGACAATTTTTCAGTTTTCTGTCAAAAATGTCCTGGGAAAACACACACTTTCTGTGAAAAAATTTATTGAATGAAAAATCCAATTTTCCCTTGGGGGGGAAAAAGGTTTCAATGGAAAAAGTTTGCCCAGCCCTACTAGAAAGCTGGTCTTCTCCATCCTAGGAAATATAGCGAGGCCTGTAGCTAGCTAGGCAAACAGCTGTCATGGCAGGGTGTTTTCTGAGCAATCAAGAACCAACGGAGCAGAGTTTCTGTAATGCCTTTGTGGGATTGTTAACTAGCTGTGTTATGGCTGAGGTGGTGACCACCAAAGATGGACTCAGGAGATATACATTAGGTGCCTGGCACTACCCCAAGACACCCTGTGTGACGTTCCTTTATGCCTCATTTTCTGATGGGAATATCACTTTCCTATGGGGGGTGCATTCTCGTCCTGAAGACAGTCAGTGGTTAGTCCCTGAGGTCTGGAATAGCTCTAAAACAGAATGAGATTATTAAGTGTCCTCACTGCTCCTTGCCCAGGTGCTGTGAGCATAAATTCAGTAACATGTATGGGGTGCTCTACGAGCACCACAGAAATCCTTTACATAAAGCCAGTGCGCTACAAGCTTCCTCTGACTATGGGTGTTGTGGCAGACATATTTCTAGTTACCCCACTGCTGATGATTCGCACAAACACTCATGTATTGAGTGTGGATGCATGTGCACACACATGTAGACACACTTGCACACACACATATTCAGGCAAGTAGATACTATGTGCAATTCAGCTGCAGATTTTTGGACACCCCCAAATTTAGGCCTGTCTCTAATGATTTAGAAAATACTGTATATAGGCAGAACTAAAGTCTATGGCAAAGTGGCAGGTTAATATAGATAATTAATTGGCCAAATGCTACAGTAGCAAGGTGTTCGGGCCAATGAATTCCTCCTTGTATGGTAGAATTCTATGGGTTTCTAACAGGGACTTGACCGGGGCGGGGGGGGGGGGGGGAGGAGAGCAGGAAAACAGGAACAGAAAGGAAGAGCAGGTCCATGTTCATTGTCCCCACAGCCATGTTCCTGTCTATCCTCTATTGCAGGGATGTTGGACTAGTGCTGTGTCAGCCACCGGGATTGCATGGTAACTGAGCATACTCTGCGGGTGCCAATGGGGTGCAAAGTCAGCACTAGAGTTGGGCAAATAACACAAAGCAATTTCCACTCCCGTGGGTTTGAATTATGAAATGAATTTTTTGCCACCACCACCTCTCTGCCCTGTTTGTACTCCCTTGCCACAAACATGAGAGCCATTGACTTCAGCGGACAAAAATGCTTGCAGAAAGAGAATGGCAGAGTTGCATGCTGAGTAGCCACAGAAAGGACATTTTAAATGTGTGTACATATTTATATTATAAGGGTTTTTGTGCTCAGCCAGTCGGGGAAGAGAAGCAATATCGTGTGACTTATCTGGCCAATCATAACCAAGCAGGGCAGGTTACATTTAGAATATTCCCCGTCAATCCACAGAATATTGTTCCTAATTGTCAAATCAGTTAATCTGCTGTTGGTTTTTCCCCCAATAATTGACACATTAATATTATTGTTTATTTTCATAAACATTTGTACTGTGGTAGCACCTTGAGGCTAACCAGGTTGGGCCCCAGTGTGCGACATATTGTGCAAAGAGATAGTAAATGACAGTTCCTGCCCTGAACTGCTAGCAGTTGGAAAGGATTCCCTAGGGACGATTCCCTTAGCTTTGGACAAGTTGCCCAGGACTGTGCGGAAAGCTTCCATTGGAGCTGTGCTATGCAGGCCGGGATGCTGGTGGCAATGCCGAGTGTTTGCACGAGCTCCATGGGTTTGCCTGGTTTTGTAAAGCTAATCTCAGACACCTTGGAGTTGGATATTAGCTAAAGGGAGTGCCAAAATGAAGGGACACTTATCTCAGCTAGCACCAGATGCCGTGGGTCTAATTGGTCGAGCTAGAAGCTGCAGATTCAGAGGTGGGGGAAACCAGTTAACATTGCTTTTCTGAACCTCAGAAAAAAACTTTATTTGAATTTGGGGTCCAGGTGGAGGGGGCTCTTCTGTTACCCGGTAGAGCTCTGCAGAGCAGCCTCACCTTGCAAGGAATTTGGGGTGTCCTTCAGAGCGATACGAAGGTAACTGTTAACCAGGAGAACTCACTTCCCCTCTTCCCCCATGGACACAATAGACATCAAAGATATCATTGATAAGGGCCAATCTGAGCCCTGGGCTCACGGACCTGGAAGGAAAGGCGGGCAGACGGAGACTAGACTGACTCAGAATGCCTCCAGCTGGTGCCACAGAGCCCCGTTGGGGTACAAAGCAGCCTTGGTAGAGTCTTTACAGGGGCCCAAATGCTCACCCGCTCAGCTCTGCCTTCCTAGCTCTCTGAATGCCCTGTCCATTCTCTTCCGCTCTTTCCCTCCATGGCTCTCCTCCCTCTCCTTCCCCTCTGATGCAGGGACGGGGAGGGGAAGAGAGAGCTGCTCTGTGTGGCCAGCAGTGGGTGCACTTTAGCTGCACTGTCCTTCAGCCCCTCCAAGGAGCAATAGTAGCCCTGCTGCCCGGCCCTGCCATGACCCAGTGGGATGTGCCCATGTGCCACACCCAGCACTCTGTTCCAAAGTGTGCCCCATTTTCACTGCACCTGCGCTTGAACATTCCCTGTAAGGGGAGAAACTGAGATGTTCTGGCTTGTTATTTTTCAGATCTTCCTAGCAGTGGCTAATTTTGAGCAGAATGAAAGGGGTCAGGAGTTCTCTGTAATTTACAAGTGGAGCCACAGAACAGAGAAATTCTTCCCGTACCAGCGGATCGCCACGAACAGCGCTAGGGACTGGGAGGCCTTTGACATTGAGGGAGAGGCCTTCCTCGCGGTTGCCAACCACCGAGAAGGTACCTTGCCCTTATTCTTCCTGGCAGTGCTCGATCAGTAGGTGTTGAGTGCAGGAGGTTTAGTGGGATATGGCCATCTGGGACCTGTTGAAGGAGGACTTGGGGACCCATCCTGCCTGTAACGCCCCGTTTGAGAGTGGGGATTTTCTGGACCAACCTCATGGTGTCGTTAATCTCCCCGTTATTGTGCGGGCACCTCCACAGCAGGAACATGGGGTGGGATCCTGGTCCCAGTGCCGTCAATGGGAGTTCTGCCAGTGACCTTAGTAGGGCAAGGATATCACTCATAAAATGCAAACCCTGGGAAAACGCTTTTGTATCAGGTAAGGCCGATGCCTAGTAAAGTTTTAAACAGTAGCCTTTTGCATTCTCAGCGTGTTGTCTGCAGCAAAGGCAGGAGCTAGCACTGCTTTGGGGGCACTGTTTTGGCTGGATATTGTGATTCATTTCCATTTGTCTGTCAGGAGAAAGTGGGCGGAAGAAGATATAATAGTAGCTACTGGAATCAGCAGAGACTGATCCTTGTCATGGATTAGCCTGACCCCGCTAATGTAAATGAAGGGCATTGAACATCCTCTCTTTTACCTGCAGAACCTTCTTACCCCTTCCACCTACAGATAGCAAAGCACTCTGCAGAAATTATTAAACCACGCAGAGAGAGAAAAATATTGTCTGCATCTTATCGAGGTGGGGAAACTAGGCACAGCATCTTGCCCACAATTGTCTTGCCCACAGTCAGACAATAAGCCAATTGCTTAGAAATAGACACCAGATCTCCCAGCTCCAGTGCTTTAACCACTAACCGTGAGCCTCCCTAACACCTCCTAGAAGGTGGTGTGATTTTTGGTTAGCAAACAAACTGTGGTGATGGGAAGAAATGTGGTTATTGCTGGGAGGAAGGGTGTACAATGATCCATTTTACCCCGTGGGAAATTTCCAATCCCGCCAGCCATCCACACATAGAGCTCCCCTGGTTGTTAGGTCAAAGAAATCCCAATCCCCTGTCATTCATAGGTGACCTCTTCCACCATAGCCCACTTCTAGCCCATCACCAGCACAGCATCTCTGCCTTGTAGAGATCCCTCTCCCTCTTATCCCGGAGTGGCTGTAGACATGAAATGATACATTTGAGTTACAATTTCCCTTCTCACAATTAAAGTGAAGGATTCCACTTCATATGGACTCTGATGAAACTCCTCGCTAATGACCCAGCAGTTGTTGCTTCTCGCTAATCCTTTTGTTTATCACAGTTCCCAATTGCCTCACTGCAGTCCTTGACATACGTTCCTGCTTCACACTGGAGAAAGCGGATAGTGTAAAAGTGGGTCTTTGAAACACCAGGCCGGCGAAGAAACCAGTATCTTTCTCCTGTTGAGTTAGCCAAATCGTGTTTCGCTGCACCCAGAAGACCCTTACAAACACCAGCCCTTTAAAGATGCTCCTTCTGCTGATCTGTCAGACGTTAATGACTGAATTATCTGCATCAAAAGGGCACCGTCCGCCTGGCCACATCTCATCCTGAGAGAAAAGTGTCCCTTTAACTCTCAAGTTAGGGCAACCATCGGGAGCACAGAGACTACCTTGTAACACTCTCCAGAGTACATATATGTCCTTGCTACATACTCTAGGGTGGTTGACTAACTGTTGCTTGTATTGACTGCTTGGACTGAGAGTCATGAGCCATTTCTTCATTAAAGTGTGTTTGCATCTGCCCCACCCCCAACTCCATCCTATGTGGAGTAACCATGAGCATACCATGCTGGCCTGACTTCATTCCATGTGTTCACACTGGTGTTTGTACCACCAGCCGTGATGATCTAGCGATCGGGATTTGGATACCCCCATACAAGCTGGCTGAGCATTGTGATATCCTACCTAATAGCTCACCTACCACCCCCATCTGAGGTTTGTTCTGCCAGGAGGGATATTGCAATGGATTCAATGGATGGGCTGCATTATGTGGCATCATTCCTAAAGGCTCATCAGAAGAGTTTTAAAGAGATAGTACTTCTACTGGGGAGCAGTGAAAACACACTTGGTTTCTAAATGGGTTAAAATAATCTCTGAAAGTACCTTTCCTCTTACACAACTTGCATCTCCCGTAATAGCTCGCTAGACTTTATACAGCACTTTTCATTAGTAGGTCTCAAAGTGCTTTACAAAGGAAGTCAGTATCATTCTCCCCATTTTAAAGGTGGGGAAACCAAGGCCCAGAGAAATGATGTTCCTTGCCTGGTCTTCGCAGAGCCAGGAATAGAAGTCAGGTCTTCCACTGAGTGCTGTAGCCACAATTCTATGCCCTGTATCTGACCGCCAGGCAAGGCCTGGTGGGGTCCTAAAATGAGAGTGATATAGTAAGAGACACCTGTCAGGGGAGAGAGAGCCCCAGAGCCCTGGAGTCTACAGGCAAAGTCTGTGGGCTGCAGGAGTAAAAACAGCAGTTGCCTACAGAAAACCTAGAACTAGCAAATATGGGCTGGTGAATCTGAGCGATGAATCCTGTGTTTGTAATGGGGAATTGGGGAAGTCAGCAAGAAGTGGGAGGAGACCTTGGGAGCTGTTTCATTTCTAGGGGAAACCTCTGCTTCGCAGCTGGAATCCTCAAGGCCTCACATCATGGCCACGATGCAAGGGAGGTGCAGGGTCTAGTGGTTAGGGTCCTAGACTGGGGTGTGGGAAATGTGGGGTCAGTTCCCTGCTGTCACATCCTGCCTGTGGGACTTTGGTTGAGTCACTTAGCCTCTCTGGGCCTCGGTTTCCCCATCTGTAAGGTGGGCATAACAGCCCTGCCCTATATATGTTAACCACTAGGAAGTGCTCAGGTGCTGTGGTAACGGGAGCAGATAATTACCATAGGTAGACTCCAGCTGTCAATCATTCTCCTCCCCGGGGAACATCTCTAGGTTTAATGCCTGTGCACCCCTTCACTCATCAGCATGGGGGTTACATGGGACTTACGTGTGCCCAGACCTTGTGCTGGCCTTGCATGAGGTGAACATCATTATTTCCCCAAAGTGTTCATGTTGCTGTCACATCATCTCCTCTCCCTTGGCCTCTAAGAGCAGTGTGGTCTTTCCCTGTGTATCAACTGCATCTCCAAACATCATCAGCTAAGGGCTAGTTTTCCCAAGTGCTGGGCATGTTTGATCCTGTGAGTTGCTGACCACCAGCCAAGCACTTAAACACACGCTTACCTTTAAACTTCAGTGGGATTGTGCCTGGGGCTTGGTTTCAGTGGCACTCCTCACAAACGCCAAGCCCCTGGACTGAGTCCCAAACCCTCAGCACCTTGCAGAATTGAGCACTGGTGGTTTTCAGCTCCCACTGACGGCTAGCTTGTGTCCATACTAACAGGATGCAAGAGTTTGGACTCATTCCGCACACTGACAGGTTTCAGAGTAGCAGCCATGTTAGTCTGTATTTGCAAAAAGAACAGGAGTACTTGTGGCACCTTAGAGACTAACAAATTTATTTGAGCATAAGGTTTCGTGAGCTACAGCTTACTTCATCGGATGCATTCAGTGGAAAATACAGTAGGGAGATTTATATACACAGAGAACATGAAACAATGGGTATTACCATACACAGTATAACCAGAGTGATCACTTAAGGTGAGCTATTACCAGCAGGAGAGCGGGGTGGGAGGAGAGGGGGGTAGGGAACCTTTTGTAGGGATAATCAAGGTGGGCCATTTCCAGCAGTTGACAAGAATGTCTGAGGAACAGTTGGGGGCGGGGAATAAACATGGGGAAATAGTTTTACTTTGTGTAATGACCCATCCACTCCCAGTCTCTATTCAAGCCTAAATTAATTATATCCAGTTTGCAAATTAATTCCAATTCAGCAGTCTCTGGTTGGAGTCCGTTTTTGAAGTTTTTTTGTTGAAGTATTGCCATTTTTAGGTCTGTAATCGAGTGACCAGAGAGATTGAAGTATTCTCCAACCAGTTTTTGAATGTTATAATTCTTGACGTCTGATTTGTGTCCATTTATTCTTTTACGTAGAGACTGTCCAGTTTGACCAATGTACATGGCAGAGGGGCATTGCTGGCACATAATGGCATATATCACATTGGTAGATGTGCAGGTGAACGAGCCTCTGATATTGTGGCTGATGTGATTAGGCCCAGCTACCAGCACTCCCAGCTATCTTTGAGTCACCACTGACTTCCTGAGGAAACTACAGTCCATTGGTGATCTTCCTGAAAACACCATTCTAGCCACTATGGATGTAGAAGCCCTCTACACCAACATTCCACACAAAGATGGACTACAAGCCGTCAGGAACAGTATCCCCGATACTGTCACGGCTAACCTGGTGGCTGAGCTTTGTGACTTTGTCCTCACCCATAACTATTTCACATTTGGGTACAATGTATACCTTCAAATCAGTGGCACTGCGATGGGTACCCGCATGGCCCCACAGTATGCCAACATTTTTATGGCTGACTTAGAACAACGCTTCCTCAGCTCTCGTCCCCTAATGCCCCTACTCTACTTGTGCTACATTGATGATATTTTCATCATCTGGACCCATGGAAAAGAAGCGCTTGAGGAATTCCACCATGATTTCAACAATCTCCATCCCACCATCAACCTCAGCCTGGACCAGTCCACACAAGAGATCCACTTCCTGGACACTACGGTGCTAATAAGCGATGGTCACATAAACACCACCCTATATCGGAAACCTACTGACCGCTATCCCTACCTACATGCCTCCAGCTTTCATCCAGACCACACCACACGATCCATTGTCTACAGCCAAGCTCCACGATATAACCGCATTTGCTCCAACCCCTCAGACAGAGACAAACACCTACAAGATCTCTATCATGCATTCTTACAACTACAATACCCACCTGCTGAAGTGAAGAAACTGATTGACAGAGCCAGAAGAGTACCCAGAAATCACCTACTACAGGACAGGCCCAACATAGAAAATAACAGAACACCACTAGCCATCACCTTCAGTCCCCAACTAAAACCTCTCCAACGCATCATCAAGGATCTACAACCTATCTTGAAGGATGACCCATTACTCTCACAGATCTTGGGAGACAGGCCAGTCCTTGCTTACAGACAGCCCCCCAATCTGAAGCAAATACTCACCAGCAACCACACACCACACAACAGAACCACTAACCTAGGAACCTATCCTTGCAACAAAGCCCGTTGCTAACTGTGTCCACATATCTATTCAGGGGACACCATCATAGGGCCTAATCACATCAGCCACACCATCAGAGGCTCGTTCACCTGCACATCTACCAATGTGATATATGCCATCATGTGCCAGTAATGCCCCTCTGCCATGTACATTGGCCAAACTGGACAGTCTCTATGCAAAAGAATAAATGGACACAAAGCAGATGTCAAGAATTATAACATTCAAAAACCAGTTGGAGAACACTTCAATCTCTCTGGTCACTCGATTACAGACCTAAAAGTGGCAATACTTCAACAAAAAAACTTCAAAAACAGACTCCAACCAACTGCTGAATTGGAATTAATTTGCAAACTGGATACAATTAACTTAGGCTTGAATAAAGACTGGGAGTGGATGGGTCATTACACAAAGTAAAACTATTTCCCCATGTTTATTCCCCCCCCCCCCACTGTTCTTCAGACATTCTTGTCAACTACTGGAAATGGCCCACCTTGATTATCCCTACAAAAGGTTCCCTCCTCCCCCCACGCCCCGCTCTCCTGCTGGTAATAGCTCACCTTAAGTGATCACTCTGGTTACAGTGTGTATGGTAATACCCATTGTTTCATGTTCTCTGTGTATATAAATCTCCCCACTGTATTTTCCACCGAATACATCCAATGAAGTGAGCTGTAGCTCACGAAACCTTATGCTCAAATAAATTTGTTAGTCTCTAAGGTGCCACAAGAACTCCTTTTTTTATTCCACACACTGAGGCTAGGCATGAAGTTGCAGCGTGCTGCCACCCAGAGGGGAATGTTAGTATAAAACCACGATGCATTCAAATTATTTAACACTAAAGGGCCGTAAGTTACAGTCAGGGCTCTGGCAAAGGTAAAAAGAGTGACTAGCCATTGGTTTAATCAGTTTCATGAAAATAGCTGAATCTGTCTGAAAAGCACATTGTTCTATTACTAGTGGCACAACCACAAAGAAAAGAGCAAGGTTTGTTAAAGGATTAGGGTGATGTGAGGAAATAGTTAATAAATTCATAGGTTGGAAGGCCAGAAGGACCTGTTAGACCATGTAGTCTGACCTCCTGTAC
Source organism: Dermochelys coriacea (assembly GCF_009764565.3). Lineage (NCBI taxonomy): Eukaryota > Metazoa > Chordata > Testudines > Dermochelyidae > Dermochelys > Dermochelys coriacea. The sequence continues at coordinate 51,749,789 of NC_050076.1, forward strand.
ACCATAGCCCAGAGACTTGCTCTTAGTGATTTCTGCATCCAGTCCATATTTGTGGTTGAGCTAGAGCATATTATTAGAAAGACCTTCAATCTTGATTTAAAATCTGATTTCCCCCTGAGAAACAATCATGTCCATAACTGAAACCTCCTTGATATCTATTTTTCTTCTATATCTGTCACCCTCTCTTTTTACGCTTCTATAGTAAATAACCGGTACAATCAACCACTCCACTTCTCTGCAGTTAAAAAAATGAGCGATTAAAAATTCGATAAAAAATGCAGGTTTAAACTGATGTGCCTGAGAAGGTGTGAATCACTGCACGGCTGCAAATATAAAGTGGAAAGATTTATTTCAGCCTTCTCACTGTAAATCAAGCGAACATCCAACCATCCCACATGACCAGCTGTGCAATAATTAGGCGCAGAACCGCAGGAGGAAGGAATCGGAGATATTGACAGTAGGTAATCAGAGGCCTATGAAAACTAACAGTCCTGCATTTTTAGAGGCCCACCATTACACACATACTTGTAAGAAAAGAAAATTCAGGAAAGAGACTTGTTTTAGCTCAATAGCAGTATGAAAATCAAAAGGATCACCTTTTATTTTCTATTATAATAGATCATATAATACAACATAAAAATGTTGCAACAAAAAATCATTTCAAAAGGAAAAACTGAAAATGTTTCATTGTGAAAATGCCGAGATGGAACACTGGGATTGCTGGAACTATTTTCTCTCTCTTTGTCTCTGAAACGTTGGTGAAATTGACATGATTTTGTGACGTGTTTAGATTTTGATGGAACTGCATGTGCCGATGGAACACTGTTGGGCTGTAATTTTTCAGACCAGCTCTAGTCCTTGCGCATGCATTAATACGCATTAGGCTGTGTGCCAAAGGCAGGCTGGAGTGACTCACACGTTCGGGCAGCACTATGGTCCAGAAGACCCTGGGGGGGAGCTGAAAGGTGCGGGGTAACTCCACAGAGGAGAGATGAAAAGGAAGCCCCAAAATCAGGCCACCCAGGAGGTTACTTTGCATGGTGAGGAGGATGGAAGGGAGGGTAGAGAGCTCTATTCTCAAGTGTTTTGCTGGGAAAGGGAAAGCTGGCAATGCAGCCAGCCAGTTGGGCCAAACAGCATTCTCCATTGTGCACATCTGTGTGTCATCCCCGATGTCTGGTCACAGCGCTAGCACCTCTCACTTTTTCTCATGCACGGCGGATTTTGGAACCAGGTTTGGTATTTGGGAATCAAGTTCTCTTGCTTTCGCACAGGGCTAGTGCCATGGCTGCAGCCCAGAGGTACTCAGCACAGTTGAGTCCAAAGGTCACTTTAAGCAAACTTTGCATCAGGAGGATGGGGCTTGTCCAGCCCCTGGCATGACTCAGAGCAGACTCAGGACTGCTCTGTATTATGTCTGCTGCTCTCAGCCCTAAGGAGTTATTCAGGCAGTTAGGGAGTGCCATGGCATAGGGATAGCCTGGCATGAGCTGCAGGATGGTCTAGCTGCCCCAAGTACATGCCTAGGGTCTCAGATGGGCACACAGGTGGGGTGGTTAGTCCTTCCCACAGCTCATACTGCCAGGGCTGCATTCTATTTTCAGTGCACTAGCTCAGGGAGAACTAACACAGTATGTCTCTGCGAGCTGGAAATCACACCCCAGCCCAAAGCATAGCCTCACCCCTAGATGTAAGAGCTGGTAGAGCCCAGTCAGGGTGTGTGTGTGAACAGGCAGGATTACACTGTAGTGTCTATATCTGTACATGCACAGAGAGGAACTGATTGTCCTTTCTGTTGATCCATCCTGTGCAATCTCTCCTCAAGTCTCTCGGAAGCAAGACTGGTCCAATCTCACCCAGCAGTTACCCAGGGTGAAAGGCACATTCCCTTTGAAGTGCAACATTTCAGTGGTGCCCAAGCACCAAACTCTGTAGCTGCTCCCCTACTGAGTGGCAGAGGGCTGCAAGGCACTGTTAGAATTGCCCCCACATATCCAGGAGAGGTTTCCACTTAGGTATTACTTACTCCTCCCTGTCCTTGCTGGGTTAATGCTGTCATTGGCTGAGAGAGGAACTGAATTGGTAGCATCTGCTAGTTTACTTCTTGGGAAGAAATTAGTCCCTAAGGGACAGACAGTTTAGCTGCTTTCCCCCCTTTTGTATATTTCCTCTGAGCCTTCACTAAATCTCTGTCCTGTTACTGTCTCATTTCTTTTGATCACCAAACTGGATTCTGTTTACTAATGCCCTCTTCTTTTTCTGTCATTCCCAGGGAATAATCACAACATCAATAGTGTCATATATTGGTGGAACCCCAGGACTGGGCTTTTTGAAGCCAACCAGACCATTCCTACCTCTGGAGCCTACGACTGGGAATTTTTTACTGTTGGACCTTACTCTTTCCTTGTCGTGGCCAACACATTTAATGGCACATCTACAAAGATCGACTCCCACATCTACATCTGGCTCGGTGGCTCCTTTCAGCTCTTCCAGTCAATCCTGGTAAGAAGTTGCTATTAGTCAGATTTGACTTCCCTTTCGCACTGAGTAGTTCCTGTGAGTTTAATGGGACTTCCCAGCTAAGTGAGGCCAGCCAGATATGGCTCTATGAGGAGGTGCATGGCTCATGGAGGCCAGTGGAATCTGGCTCTAGGCGGAGGTGCGGCTCCTGGGGCCAGTGGGCTCTGTCTGTAGGAGGAAGTGCGGCTCCTGGGGCCAGTGGGATCTGGCTGTAGGAGGAGGTGCAGCTCCTGGGGCCAGTGGGATCTGGCCGTAGGAGGAAGTGCGGCTCCTGGGGCCAGTGGGATCTGGCTGTAGAAGGCGGTCCATGGCTCATCGCCTGGGGACAGACCGACAATCTCTCTCTTTGTGCGTGAATTGGTGAAAAAAGCGAAAGCTGCTGAGAGTGTCTCCTTTGATCACGGAACTCGTGGAAGCCCACTGAAGACAAAAATCAATATAGAAAACTAATCAAGCTTCTTCCTTCTCACAAAATGTACACCCTTCCCCAGCTTTGTTCTCTTGTCTTTTGCTACTTGAGTGTAATAGCCTGAAGTCTGTCTCCTGCCTTCCAGGGATTCGAGACAATGCTAGATAATAAGTGTAGAGAGAAGTGTTCTCTAGTCCCTTGGGGTACTGCTGGGGTTTTCTTTCCTAAAGACTTGCTAAGTTCCGGGTTTTTTTGTATGCAGTGACAGTGTCGCTATCTGACATCAGTGGCTGGGAGGTACCCCCTTGGGTAAGGTGCCAAACCGGTTTGGGGCAGCAGAGGAGAGGAATAGTAGAGTACAGGGCGGGGGTGCTATGTGACCTTGGTTGCAACCCCAACCCCATTACACACCTGCTTTCGTCAATGCACATATTAGTGTTTGCTGACTGTACAGTCCCAGTCATGTGTCAGGCACTTTAGAGACTGCTGGGAAGACAATGTCCATGCCCTCAGAGGCCGAGACCCGAACATACAAGCTGAGGAGAAGAGCTGGGGCAGCTCCTTGAACGCTGCCTGCCTTTCCTCACAGCTTTACAGCAGCTCCTAGTGCATCCTGCCATGGGCTGACTCAAACATGCAGCAGAAACCATGTGAACATCAAACAAGCCCAAACTCTCCACAGCTATTTCCAATCACTCTGGATATAGAAAAAGTGACTTATACAGCCCCTGCTGTGTTATCTTCCTAGGGAAAACATTGCTGGGTGGGTGGGGATCTCCCAAGTCACTCTGCAGACCACTCTCCAAATCAGCAGAGCAGCAGGGCTCGGTGGGCTGATGGAGAGAGCAGCCTTGGCTGAGACAGCAGCGTAGTGCTCTCTACATCCCTACAGAACTGTTAGGCTCCGTCTTTCTGCCCTTCTCTTCATACACACCTCTGCCCTCTCAGGCCCTGTGTTCCCCAGCCCGTTAGCCAAGCAGCATCCGACACTGATGGTGAAACTCTAGCCCTCTGAGGTCTATGGGAGTTTTGCCATTGACTTAAATTTCACCCTCATCCCGTTGACTGGAGCAATCTCTGCTGACTGCTGGGAGTTTCTTTCTATCTCCAGGAGCTGCCTTCACAGCAAGAGCAAGAACTCAGCGTAGGTTTCACCCAGCTCCTGAGTGTTAATCTTCCAAACTGTCCTCATTTTAAAAGCAAGTACCAGTGCTTGGCTGGTCTCCTCACCCAGCCCTTAGAGCTGCAGTCTGTGCTCTCCGAGGGTGACATCCAGGATAGCAGCTACCGGGGTCTCGCTGGATCTAGAGTAAAAGTTCTGCCTACTGAATAATAGCCTGTGTTCCTAATTAGACAGAGCCAGGGTTCAGAAAAGAAAGGGAATCACCAAGGTCACCTGCTGTATCCTTCTGAGAAAACAACTGGCTGAAATCAGCAAATCACTCACCTGGTGGCGTTGCCACACCCTTGTACAAGGCTTCTTGGAAGGTTCATTATTTATACAATTTCACCTTCCTTCCCTTCCATGTGATTTTTAAATCCATGATGATGGTGCTGAGATTTCAGTCCCTGGAGGACTGGGGCAAAGAGTGTTCTGAGAGGAAGTCTGGGTTTACTGGAACACTTCGCTATGAGAAAGAACCACTGGAGGATTCGGAAAGCTGCCGCTCTCTGCCAGTTACCAGCAGCAGGACTTGCTTCAGGCCGTAACAGCCAGTTCCTATGTGGATGTTGTTTTTGGCAGGGCATGATTGCCCTCTTGGGGTATGTTCTTTCTTTCATAGAGGAGTATTTAACAAGCTCCAAATTGCAACCAGTGAAATGTGGCAGCTACATTCTCACAAGGCGGAGATGCATTTCAGTCCCATTTCTTGGACACTGCTCCATGTCTGGAGAGCTTGATTTCTTTTTAATGGGAAATTACAAACTCCCAATTTGATTTTAAAATTTACCTTAAAGATTTGTGAAAATCCCTAGCCTCCCTAAAGCAGCAGGAGCTAATAAAAGGAACAGAAAGTTCAGAACTAGAGCTAAGCAAGCTATGACCTCAACATCAAATTGCCTGGACATTGATCTTCCTAAGCATGTCACTCTAACAGGTAGGGCTTCCTATCTATCTGTTTCACTTTGCAGGGAGGTTGTCACCTAGAGACTGTGCTAGTGTTGGGGAGGAGAACCTGTGTCCCAAAAGCCTGTCCTGAAGCTGCCAGAATCTCTTCTCTTTCACAGCTTTGCTCAATTTGTGACAATTGTAGCCTCTGGATCACCAACTCTGAAATAGCATGTATGACATCTGTTCCTGATACATGTATAATAGCATCACAGTGTGAAGCTGCTGGGGCCAAGAGGTGATGCACTGTACAATGCTTTGGTCCTCCCATACAACAGCCTTCTCAGGCCTTGATTCAGTAAACCATCTCTCTTCAACCAAGTACCCTTTAAGTTCAGTATGCACTATAAAGGGACTTAACACATGCTTGAAGTAAAGCATGTGCTTAAATGCTCTCCTGAAATGTGGCCTAAATCAGGCCTACACACACCTGTGTAATAGGTTTGAGACCTCCATTAAAAATTTATTCATTGAATCATGGAAATGTCGGGCTGGAAGGGACCTCAAGAAGTCACCAAGTTCAGTCTGTTGTATTGTCGCAGGACCAAGTAAACTTAGACAAGCCCTCACAGGTGTTTGTCCAACCTGTTCTTAAAACCTCCAAGGATGGAGATTCCACAGTCTCTTTTAGAAGCCTATTCCAGAGCGTGACTACCCTTATAATTAGAAAGTTTTTCCTAATATCTAACCTAAATCTCTTGCTGAAGATTAAGCCCATTACTCCGTGTCCTACCTTCAGTGACCATAGAGAACAATTGATCGCCTTCCTCTTTATAACAACCCTTAACATATCTGAAGGCTTTTATTTGGTTCCCCCGAGCTGTCTTTTCTTAAGACTAAACATGCCCACTTTTTTATAGCCATTCTTCTAGTCAGGTTTTCTAAACTTTTTATCATTTTTGTTGCACTCCTCTGGACTCTCTCCAATTGTCCACATCTTTCCTTAAGTGTGGCACCCAGAACAGGACACAGTATCCAGCTGGGGCTTCACCAGTGACAAGTAGAGCAGGACAATTACCTCCTGGGTCCTACATATGACACTTGTGCTAATACGCCCCAGAATGATATTAGTCTTTTTTGCAGCTGCATCCATTGTTGACTCATATTCACCCCCAAGTCCTTTTCAGCAATACTACTACCCATTTTGTAGTTGTGCATTTGATCTTTCCTTCCTAAGCAAAGTATTTTGCACTTGTCTTTATTGAATTCCATCTTGCTGATTTCAGACCAATTCTCCAATTTGGCAAGGTCATTTTGAATTTGAATTCTGTCCTGCAGAGTGCTTGCAACCCCTCCCAGCTCAGTGTCATCTGCAGATTTTATAAGCACGCTCTCCAGTCCATTATCCGAGACATTAATGAAAATATTGACTAATACTGGATGCAGGATTGGCCCCTGCAGGACCCCACTAGGCACACCCTCCACAGCAAACCATTGAAAACTACTCCTTGAGTATGGTCTTTCAACTAGTTGGGCATCCACTTTATGGTCGTTTCATCTAGACCCCATTTCCCTGCTTTGTTTATGAGAATGTCATGTAGGATGGTGTGAAAAACCTGACTAAAATCTAAAGCTATGTTACCCATGTTCACTTTTTCGTTTCATCCTAGACTTTTGGTGCTGCCGACTGGGAGGTCTTCCGCATTGGAGACAGAATCTTCCTCGCTGTGGCTAATAGTCACAGTTATGACAGTGCAACCGTAGTGCCGAACAACTACTACGCCATCAACTCCTCCATCTATGAACTGAACATCACGGCACAGATGTTTGTCAAGTTTCAGGATCTTCTCACCTACAGGTACCAACTCTCTTTTCAGTGCAAAAACATCTGTACCGGGTCCCAGAGAATTCCCGATTCAACATCCTTTCCAGTGATCACAGAGTCAGATATTTGTAGATTTTTCAGACCAGAAGGGACCGTGACCTTCTGCATAGCACAGGGCAGAGAATTTAACCCAGGGATTCACATAATACCTGCATCTGCCAGGAATTGAACTCATAGGTATAGTTTGACTGCTATATTTGGGGGGGGGGCAAAGTGCACCCATGCACATGCAAGCACCCACACGTGCATGCTGAAGCCAGTCCCCTTGGTTCACTGGCTCTCTCCCCCCGCCTACAGTTGTACCTGGGCTGCTGGTGCTGGGGAGGACAGAAGGGCATAATGGGGGAGCCCCAACTGCTGCTGGCAGCCACTCCAGCACCGGCTGCTGCAGTGATGTCCCTGCTCTACTGCTGCTGCAATTGCCTCCCTGCTGGGGCTGCTGCTGCCCAGGGAACACCACATGCTGGGCTCCTGCTTCCCTCATCCATTCCTGTATCCCCTTTTCTTCCCCATCCCCTCCCTCTTCCTCTCCCCTTCTCTTTCCTCTGCCCCAGCCGACTTCCCTTCCCCACTATCTCTTTTCCTCACCACACCCCCCTTGCTCTGTTCCCCCCCCCCCGCCCATGGGCACTCATGGCTGTAGAGGAAACAGGTGGGCACTAGGACCCAGGAAAAGCTGCTCACTCAGTCCTGCTCCATCCCAGAGCCGGAATGATGGCAATGAAAAGTTCCCTTCTCTCCCTGCCCCCCAGGCTGAGCAGAACAAGCCCTGCAGGGCAGCTGAGCGCTCAAAGAAATAGGGGGGAAGGAATGGCAAGTGACCCCTTCATGTCTTCCCTGTTGGAGGGGACTGTGGCCCCAGAGACCCCCCCAAATTACACCTATGATTATGCTTCCCCTCCCTTCGGGAAACATAATGAGAGGGAGTCACTACGTAGGGACACCAGGGCCCATACCCTGACCTAGCTTAAATCAGCCAACTTCCATGAACTTCAATAGCTGTGCTGATTTACACCAGCTGAGAATCAGGCCCCAGATTTAGAAATTGAGGCATGTTCCCATTCAAGCAAAGGAGGGAGAGTGTGGCACATGACTGATGACTGGGGGTGGCTGGGGTGCTCAGAAGAAGGAGCGTCCCGTGTTTGTCAATGAAGGTTCCACCAACGCGTCTGTTCCCATCTTGTTTCAATGAACCACATTGTGTAAGAGGAGGACACAGTTGGCCACAGAGGTTATCTGATGTTTAGCAGTTGGGAGCATAGGTTGAACAGCTATCTAGATAGTTACTCTCTCAGGTCTACTAGCGTAGAACTGGGAGAAGGTGGTTAGAGGAACCCCCCCGCTTTGGACCCAGTTTTCCCCTCCCCACACTGGATTTCAGTGGCTGCATTATACGTCCCCTTTGCACCATGTAACAGGCTGCCCAAGGTGCAAGGCAGAGGAGAACCAGGCCCAGTGTCCTATGCAGAGCTCAGTTAAGAAGTCCGTATCACCAGCAAAGCCAGACAAGAACAAAAGAAAACACCCCTTCATTGTCTCTGTCCATTTCCCCAGCCCTCTGTGCCCAGTGGGGACCCACCATACCCATAGCCCATCCAGATACACGCACTTCGCTCTGCTCCACACATTCCTCTGTGCTGAGGTGGATCTTCTGGCCGGGCTAGTGGGGAGGCCCAGGTCCTTCTGCCGGCAGGGTGTGGTTAGTTTTCAGAGTGCTAAGCCCAACAGAAGCTGTGGATCACGTGGCCTCAAGGCCTGGTGCTGGAGCTTTGTGTGTGCTGAGACCGGGGACAGAAGGGAGCGTTGCCAGGCCATTTGTAGCTCAGCAGAAAGGAGGCTTCTCCCCATTCGGTCTGAGTGCAGACCCTAGGGGGATGGATACATCGTAAAGCCTGATTGGCAATGTAAGAGCCCTGGGCCAGGCAGGACTGCTCTTCCCTCAGCCAGCTGCTTCCACATCAGAGTCTCCACAATAAACTGAGCCCAGACAAGCCCTCCCTCATGAGTGCTGCCAGCCCTGTGCACTGGCGTAACACCCGTGAGCCACCTGCACCTTGGCAGGTCTTTAACTGAACTCCTCCTCCTGTGGGAAATCAGCCTTTCTGTGGCACCAGCACCATGGCATAGGTGAGCTACTTGGCCATCGTTTGTCAGCCCGCTCAGATGGGGTTCTAGCCCAACATGACCTCAGCTGCTCAAAGGGCAGCGTGTCTCTTTTGGCTGAGACCAAAGCAAGGTCGTGTGTTTCAGGCCCCCTGCCATAGCTGGCTGTATCCTGCTCCTTCTCACAACCCGCAGCCGTTACGGAAAAGGCAAGTGGGTGAGTCCTTGGTGCTTTGGCCTGTGTACGAGCAGTGTCCTACTTCATTCCCCAGAGCAAAGCACTCAGGTCATCTTCTTTGGAGCTGTCTGCAGGACACGCGGAGAGGTGCCCCATGAAATCTCTGCCAGCCAATCCCACTGTGGGTGGAGCTTCAAGAGTGGCAATAACAAACAGTGCCAGTCTGGCTGTTCTCAGCCACCAGTTTCAAGCCACTCAGCTTAGGGCTTTAGCCCTCTTTACAGGGAAGGAAATGGCGGCAGCAAGCTTAGTGGCTTCATCGTCAGGGCTGCTCAGCACTTCTTAAAATCAGGTCTGATAGCAAGCACCAGCAATACCTGCTGGATCCCACCCATACCCTGTCCCGGGGTTAATCAATAGGCAGTCTGCAGGCCAAATCCAGGCCACCAACTGCTTTTGAACGGACCCCGAAATCTTGTTATTTACATATTATTGTTATTGCGGTGTGAAAAATGTTTCTCTGGAGTCTGGACCTTGACTGTACCTTAGCTGAGAAATGTGGAGCTTGACAAAAAATAACTGACTACCCCATTCTCTCTCCACTGACCCACACTGGGAATCTGCTGAATGGTAGCTCATTCTGGAACATGATAGTCAGGAACTAAAATCCATGAGGATCAATTGTTGAAAAGATTATTTTCAAAATGTATTATAACTGAAGGCAGCTTGGGGAAAACCTGCCTCTACATGGAAATATTCAGGGTAAATAGGCCAAATCCCCTGAGGTGGGATATTAGATGGATGGGATCTGAGTTACTATAGAAAATTCTTTCCTGGGTATCTGGCTGGTGAATCTTGCCCATATGCTCAGGGTTTAGCTGATTGCCATATTTGGGGTCGGGAAGGAATTTTCCTCCAGGGCAGATTGGAGAGTCCCTGGAGGTTTTTCGCCTTCCTCTGTAGCATGGGGCATGGTTGACTTGAGGGAGGCTTCTCTGCTCCTTGAAGTCTTTGAACCATGATTTAAGGACTTCAATAGCTCAGACATGGGTGAGGTTTTTCATAGGAGTGGGTGGGATTCTGTGGCCTGCGCTGTGCAGGAGGTCGGACTAGATGATCAGAATGGTCCCTTCTGACCTTAGTATCTATGAATCTATGAAAAAAATAGCTGCATTCCCCTCAAACTGACATAATTTTTGTAAGTCACTTTTAAGGGAGAAGTGATCTTGCCTCTTCTGTATACAGCATACAGGCCCAGTTCTGTCCTCCTCAGTGCCCAGCCCAGTCATGTGTGGCTCTGAATTTAGCAGCAAGCATATCTCAAATGGAAAGCTTGGCTGTGATCCCTAATGATTCCCTGTAACAGTTCCTCTGGGTCTGGACACCACAGTGCAATTTGACCATGATGAAAGGAGGTAAGGTGTTGTCACCCATTTAAATCCTAACCTCTTGTAGTGCTAGATGTCACAGTACAGCCACAGCAATGACCCACATTGTGTTTGCAAGGCTTGGTATGATGGCCTTCACCTGGCCAGGGCTGACATGACTCTGTGGCATGAATACCTCATGCCCACATATGGACCGGCCACTGTTACCAGAGGCCAGGCTTGCTATGAATGAAGTGCTTCTGGAAAGGGCTGAATTAGCAACTGTTTATCCACAAAAGAAGTGCATTGTGGGCAGTGGCCCAGCAAACTGTCCCACCAATGTGCCTCCACTCTGACCTGGGGAGACCATACCTGTTGGGAGGAGGGTACTTTATACCCATCATCCCTTCCTGCTGCCACGTCCACTCCATGCCAGCTGCGGTCATGGCCTCTGTCCCGGGAACACTAGGACCTGTACTGGAGCCACCAACTCATCACAAAGCCCAGGTAATGGCCAGCAGATGGTAACAGCTTTGTGTCTCTGTGCTGCCCTGGGATGAATGGCGGCTGGTGCCCCAAAGGGACTTGGTGAGCCTCTCTAGGGATAGTTCTAATGACCCATCTGTGTGCTTGCTCCCTATCACAGTGCTCTGGACTGGGAGTTCTTTTCAGTGGGAGAAGATTATTTCCTGGTGGTAGCAAACTCCTTTGACGGATTCACCTTCTCTGTGAACAGTATTATATACAGGTAACGGTGCCTGAATGGTGCGGCGGCCCCGTCTTAGAGCCACAGGCAGTTGGAGAGGAACTGTCAATTGTCTGCAGCCAAGGGCCAGAGGAAATGCAGACAGAGACGGCTCAGAAGGCTGGAGTGATTCACTTCGTCCCTTCACCCTGCTCTGCCTCCTCAGGATCTGGGCTACTCTGCGTGGGGCCAGGTGGCCCAGAAGCAGAGCAAGCCGGAAATGTACAGGGGAGGTTATTCCACCCTTTCCTTCAACTTTTGCTACCTGATTGCAGATCCATACCTCTGAATGGGCCCTAGTGCAAAGCGAGTGTCTTTCTAACCCATGAAGAGCTGGGTCATTTCAGCCAAAAGCAGCAAAAGAAGGCAGTGGGCCTGAAGGAGGAGTCAAGGAGAGAAGGAGCGAGACCGCACCTTCCACTGCTCTCTGGTGGCCAGTGGATGTGTTGGGTTCAGTGCCCACAAGCAGTGACTAGAGGGGACCATGCAGAGGCCTTTCCCCTCAGGCTTTTCCCAGTGGATGCAGAGCTGTTAACGTGCACCCGAGCGAGTGTCCTGCAGGCTTCTGTTGGGCTTGGGACCGGTGCTGTGTGGGCAGCAGCCCCGCGAGCTCTGCGCGCTGCCCCCCTGCAATCCTGACCGGGAGGTGCCACCACCAGGGCGAGAGTCTCCATGGCTGGGCTGCTGTTTGACCTTTGCTGAGCCTGCCCACCTGCTCTCAGTGACCTGTGGGGCGGTGCTGACCCTGATCACTAGGGCCTGGACTGAGGCCACCAAATCCTTTTCCCATAGGCCACCCCACCCAGCCATCAGGTGACCATTCTAGGCCACTACTGGGCAATTTTTCAACCACCAGCCTAGAGGGAAAAGGTTCAGTATTTCATGACCAGTCATCAGTGTCTCATCATCTGGAGGGGGGCAGAGGTATGAAGCTGTTCAGACAGGGAATGAATCCAGTGTCTGCTTCTGGACAAAATGTCCCTGACAGGGAGAGGTCTAATACAACACCAAGCCTCAAGCAGCGGGATCTTCCTCTAGTTCTGTTCCAGTCACAGCCCTTCCAGATAAGGAAGCATGCAATGGAGTGATGGGGGCTGGGAGGGGCCAATGCATCTTTGTGGGACAATGTTTCTGTCAGTTTGAACTAGCAAGGGTCTGTCTACGCTGCACTCAGAGGTGTGACTGCAGCACGCGCGGACATACCTGAGTTAGCTTTGATCTAGCTAGCTTGGCCCATGCTGCAGCGGCTTCACTGCTGCTGTTATTGGAGCTAGCTAGGTCAGAGCTAGCTCGGGTGCGTCTACACCTGCTGTAGTCCCACCGCTGACTGCAGCGTGGACAGCCCTTCAGAGTCACTAGCGTGGGGAGGTGCCCAGTGGAGATGCAAGCCCATGCTGTGGGTATTAACGCATATCCTCTGTGCTTCAGGTGGCAAGGGTATGAAGGCTTTGTAGCGGTTCATCGTCTTCCGACGTTTGGCTGTCGAGATTGGGAAGCGTTTCACACAACAGCGGGCTCCTACCTCATCTACTCGAGTGCCAGGGAACCACTCTCCAAGGTGCTGAAGCTGAAAACCATCTGATCAGATATTGAGTGATGTCCATTTACTGCCAGGAGCGGGACAAACCCAGGCAAAGAAGTGACTTGTCTGGCTCTGCCCTGGCTAAAATTATCCCCCTGCAGGAAATACACCATCTCAGGAATGCTGGGAAAGTCTGAAGCCTCAGCGCCAAATTCCTGGGTTTGGTTGAGCTGTGCTCTGCGCAGGACTTGGACAGATGGAGGAAAGTGGTTCTGTGGCACCTATCCCATTCCTTCATCCAGGAGCTGGCCGGGGCACCATGCGAGCCCAGCTATGGCTTGAGCCAGATGGCAGCCGTCAGGCTGGTGCCGTTCTGAGCTCCACGGATAACATGCAGCGGGGAGATGGTCCGAGGGCACAATCTAGTCCTACATTCAAACCCATCTTAGGCAGCCATCCTCTAGCTCACACTGCAGTAGACCCCAGCGGGTGAGAACACCAGCTCTGAGGAGTGTCCAGCCTCCATTGGATTGGTCTGATGCACAAGCCTTGCATGGTTATGTCCTCCAGTAATGCTGCCCATGTCCTCCAAGGTGTATTGATTCTTGTTTCCATGCCCGCCTGCCTGTAATGCTGAGGGGGCATGTAGTGTCTGTCTAACTTCCTCCCATTATTGTAGTTGTTTCCAGTTATTCCCTGTAAGTGATGGGTTCATCTTGAAGAAATCAACAGGTATATTTTATAACCACGCTGAGTAGATGGAGATGTAATGATTTATCACCTATAATGATAGAGGCAGTGGTGGCAGTTCCACAGTTATGGCTGCACTGTGATTTGCACTTAGAAGGATTTTAGTCATTAGAGTAGCAGGCCAGATCCTCAGATGGTGGAAATCACCCTTGAGCCATTGGCCCCTCGCCCCGCAGTCTGGCAAAGTCATTTTCCCATGGAAGCATCTGTTTAATTGTTTTAGTAAGATATTCAGTCAGTCACAGAGGGAACGTTGCAAAATGCTCCAGTTGCAATTTTGTCCTGTTTCTCTCGTCCTTCTTTGGGGTCCTCTGCTTAGAATCATAGAATATTAGGGTTGGAAGAGACCTCAAGAGGTCTTCTAGTCCAACACCCTGCTCCAAGCAGGACCAATCCCAACTAAATCATCCCAGCCAGGGCTTTGTCAAGCCAGGCCTTAAAAGCCTCTAAGGATGGAGATTCCACCACCTCCCTAGGTAACACATTCTAGTGCTTCAATACCCTCCTAGTGAAATAGTTTTTTCCTAATATCCAACCTAGACCTCCCCACTGCAAATTGAGACCATTGCTTCTTGTTCTGTCATCTGCCACCACTGAGAACAGCCAAGCTCCATCCTCTTTGGAACCCCCCTTCAGGTAGTTGCAGGCTGCTATCAAATTCCCCCTCACTCTTCTCTTCTGCAGACTAAATAAGCCCAGTTCCCTCAGCCTCTCCTCATAAGTCATGTGCCCCAGCCCCCAATCATTTTTGTTACCCTCCGCTGGACTCTCTCCAATTTGTCCTCATCCCTTCTGTAGTGGGGGGACCAAAACTGGATGCAGTACTCCAGGTGTGGCTTCACCAGTGCCAAATAGAGGGGAATAATCACTTCTCTCGATCTGCTGGAAACACTCCTACTAATACAGCCCAATATGCCATTGGCCTCCTTGCCAATAACTGCTGATTCATATCCAGCTTCTCGTCCACTGTAATCCCCAGGTCCTTTTCTGCAGAACTGCTGCTTAGTCAGTCGGTCCCCGGCCTGTAGCAGTGCATGGGATTCTTTCTTCCTAAGTGCAGGACTTTGCACTTGTCCTTGTTGAACCTCATCAGATTTCTTTTGGCCCAATCCTCCAATTTGTCTAGGTCACTCTGGACCCTATCCCTACCCTCCAGCATATCTACCTCTCCCCCAAGCTTAGTATCATCTGTGAATTTGCTGAGGGTGCAATTAATCCCATCATCCAGATCGTTAAAAAAGATGTTTAATGAAACTGGTCCCAGGACCAACCCCTGGGACACTCTGCTTGATACTGGCTGCCAACTAGACATCGAGCTGTTGATCATTATCCGTTGAGCCAGACAATCTAGCCAGCTTTCTATCCACCTTATAGTCCATTCATCCAATCCATACTTTGTTAACTTGTTGGCAAGAATACTATGGGAGACCGTATCAAAAGGTTTGCTAAAGTCAAGATATATCACGTCCACTGCTTTCCCCATATCCACAGAGCCTGTTATCTCATCATAGAAGGTAATCAGGTTGGTCAGACATGACTTGCCCTTGGTGAATCCATGTTGACTGTTCCTGATCACCTTCCTCTCCTCCAAGTGCTTCAAAATGTATTCCTTGAGGACCTGCACCATGAATTTGCCGGGAACTGAAATGAGGCTGACTGGTCTGTAGTTCTCCAGGTTCTCTTTCTTCCCTTTTTAAAATATGGGCACTATATTTACCTTTTACCAATTGTCCGTGACCTCCCAGACTTAACCAACCAGAGTCCTACCAATCCATAGGCTCAGAGACAGAGCCCCCTTTGAACGCTGAGCGTGCATGGAGTTATCGCCATTATTAATCACAGCCCCAGCCTGCCTGCCCCGGCTCCCCAGGTGCACCAACCAGCTGCTCTGGGAAGCTGAGCACTGGGAGAGGGGATGTGCGGGCGGCAGGGGCATGTGAGGGGAGCATGGGGAGACAATTGGGGTGTGAGCTAGAGGGGAAAGAAGCTGCACTCCAAAGAGCCACCCCCGGGCATTGGGACTAGGTGCTCTGAAACAGCCGGCCCGTTTCCTCCAGAGGGGGCTGCAGGGAACCACTTGGGGATGATTTGGGAAGAAGCCCTGTATGAACGTAAGACCAATGTACTCCCCCACACTGGGGAGTGCTTCTGGGGGAGCCCCAGCATGCTCCGGGGGGGGATTCCCCTAGAGAGATGGGAGCACCAGGTACAGAGATTCTGATGAGGGAATCCTGATGAGGGGACAAATATTGCAGAAAAGATGGGCAAAATTAAATAAGAAGGGCCCCCTGGACCCCTAGTGTGTGGGCAGAAGGGGCTGGGCCCCGAAACTGCTAGTGCAAGGGCAGAAGGGGCTGGGCCGGGCTCTGGGCCCCCAGTGCATGGGCAGAAGGGGCTGGGCCGGCTCCTGGGTCTCCAGTGCACAGGCAGAAGGCAACAGACAAAGACTGAGGAAAACCCCATTTGTGCTTCACAGCCAAACCCAGCCTTCTCCTTAGCTGCCCGCTTTGGAATCTAAACTGGAGCGTGTATTTCACACTGTTGGGGCACTGTGGGGAGGTGAATGTGGCTTTCAGCTCAAAGACCCTACCCCGGCCTCGCTCACATCACAAGTACAAACGCTTCTCCCATGGCCCCAGCCAGCACCCAGCATCCCCAGACTGCAGGGCTGTTTCAGCTGGCTGAGGCTGGGGGGCTCTTGGCAGGTTTATGTCTGGGCAGCCAGTGCAGCAGCTGCCTGCACATGGCCCAACATTCTCACAACTCCTCGTTCTGCCTGCAGCACTCGGCTTTAGCACACAGCCAACAATGGCTGTGGGAAATTGCACTGAGAGAATGAGCCTTGACTAGACCAGCTCTCAGCTCCAGATCTCTCCTGTCCCAGCTGCCTGGCCTGCTCCAGAACAGCTGTAATACCCATTCTGCCCAGAGTGCAGGGTGTGTATAACAAGTAATAGGACCACTGCTGCTGGTTGCTCTGCTAGAGCCGGGAAACCACTCCCATCTTAGCTAGGGTCCCACTGTCAAATGTCTACATTGCCTTCACGCGCTGCCAAGTGATTCCACGCCTACTAAAACAGGTCCCACCCCAATCCCTTTCCATTTCCCCTTCATACGCCCCCAACCCAGCCAGCGGCTGGTTCCCCCTTCTCCTGCCTAGACCTGGGCTACGTTTAGAAATAAGATCAACCTAGCCACAGCGCGCAGGGCAGTGAAACATGGTGCGCGGTAGTTACAGTGACCTAGTCGCTGGTGTAGACACAGCTCAGTTGTTGGAAGGATTCTTTCATTGACCTAGTTACCACCTCCCAGAGAGGTGGAGTAACTGCATGGATGGGGATAGGACAAATCTAGGGTGCTATAACAGCACAGCTGCAGCACCATAGCTGTGCTTAGCGGCTGTAGTGTAGACATGACCTTAGACTATAATCCTACCCTGTCCTCTTCCCAGGGGTCGGACACCCACTGACAGAGCTGGGATATCTCCCCAGTCTGCTCCTTTGAATTCTTCTCTGCCTGGAAACTCCAGTCTCCTAAGGGTTACCACGTGAGGAGAGGGATTGCTCCAGTTCAGTTCCTGAGCTGTGTCCCTCCCTCAACTATGTCCGTATCACCTGGGAAAGGGAGGAGAGCAGAGATGGCCAGGGTGGAGTCTAGGACATTGGGAGAGGCTGGATCCCACAGGCTGTGTCACCGAGTGGCTGAGTCAGGCTTTCCTAAGCAGTAATGTCTGGTTTAGAGCAGTGCTTTCCAGCCAGCTGAAGAGGAGAACATTTCGAATGCACCAGCTGAGAAAGGCCTGTCCTAAAAACGTGCTGCCCACTGTGCCCATCGCCCGCTGCTCTCCACAGCACACTCCCCGGCGTCCTTCCCCCACCTCCAATTACCGTCCGAGAACAACTCATGCAGCCATTTCAACTGGTGCCAAAACTCAGTGCCCTAGTTATATTTCATCTTCCCTTCCCAACCCTGACAAATGGGCAGACTGTATTTTACAATCCTGCCAAGGGGACGAGACAATTAAATTAGCAGACGCAAATCGAATCCAAGGGAACCAGAAAAGCCTGACGTTTTTGCCTTGCTCAGACAGTAAAAAAAAGCTCAGACATGTTTTTCCTTGGTTTTCCATTGGTTATTTCCCCATCTCCTGGGCCGTAGCACCGCATGGGGCTATTTCATTGCTACATGTAAAGTACGACTGTGATAAGTGGCTATGTCTGCAACTAGCAATTTGTCTGACTCCAGGTTTTAGAAGTCTATTGCAATTAGACGCTGTGGGTCCTGAAGATGGGTTGCCCAGAATGTGCACTAGCTAAATTGTTACTGAGGCAGGGGTGTAACAAAGGGGGGAGTAGAGGGCTGAGGTCCCCTCCTTAGCCCCTGACCAGAGCTGGAAATTTGGCCAACCACTCAGGGCAGCTGGGCCAAATTGAGTGGCATTGCAACCCCCCTCATACCTGATTCCCCCACCCCTCTTTGCAGTCCTGGCATCTGTGGCCACTCCCAGGGCCTGGGGAGAAGAAGGGCAGGGGGCACAAGGACCCCCCAGCCCCGGGAGGGGTAGGTCCAGCTTTTGGTACTTCCTGGGGAAGCAGAGGTGCAGAAGGTGCATGGGTCAGGGGCTCCCAGAACTGCCTGGCTGCTGTTGGGGGTGGTACTCTTCAGGCAGACCGCCTCCTTTGCACTCAGGTCTGGGCACGGTACAGGTCTGGGTGCAGGGTGGAGCTCAGAGCTGGGTATGGGGCAGCAGGAGGGGAGTGGTTTTGGCTCTGAGGGCACGGGGAGAGTCCCAGTCAGGTGCAAGGGCAGCAGGGGGTGAGGGGAGGGCCTGGGTGTGAGAGTGGGGCAAGAGCTGGGCCACAGCAGGGGAGGGAGTGTCCTGGGCCCCCTCTGCAGGAGCCTTCTGGTCGCACCCCTGTCCAGAATCTATATGAGATGACGTGGGATAGAATCATAGAATATCAGGGTTGGAAGAGACCTCAGGATGTCATCTAGTCCAATCCCCTGCTCAAAGCAGGACCAATCCCCAATTTTTGGGGGCAGGCAGGCCCAGGGTAAAGAAATGTGGGACCCTGTGTGCTATGAAAATTGGGGGCTCCACAGGGAATGTCTAGGCAGAATGTCATTGGGATGCCTGTGCCAGCCCCCTACCAGCAAGCGTAGACCTTTGGATGGTTAGTGGTTATAGTCGAAGTGAGGCGGGGTGGGGTGGGGAGGGCAAACACCAAGGCACAGCACCACTCAGCTTTGGCCCGGCCACCCCTCTCTTACACTTCTGCATGCCCCCTCAGCCTATATACTCCAACAACTTCCCTCAGCCACATTTATCCCGACAGCCCCCCAACCCAACCCTGCAGCCCCACACCTCAGTCCCCCAGCCCCCAACAACCCACCCCAACCTCTTCCATTGCTCCCACAGCCCTCCACCTGCTCCAACATCCCAATTCTTCCCACAGCCCCCAGAACTCACCCCACCATCCTTCTCACACCCCAACCCCACACTCCACAGCCCCCAATGTCCCCCACCCCACCACTCCACCAGCCCTCTTGCACCCTCAACCCCACTCTCCACAGCCCCCCAAAATCCCCCACCCCACCACTCCTCCAATCCCCACTCCACAGCCCCCCAACATCCCTCACCCTTTCCCTCCACAGCCTCCCAACATCCCTCACCCCCACCACTCCCTCACACCTCCAACCCACCACTCCACAGACCACCGATATCCCCCACCAGCTACACCCCTCCACACTCCCTCACACCTTTAACCCCCTACTCCACAGCATCCCAATGTCCCCCACTCACCACCACACCTCCAACCCCACCACTCCACAGCCCCCCACCATACCGCACTCACCCACTCACCCCCCACCATACCCCACTCACCTCTCACACCACAACCCCCACTCCACAGCCCCCCAATGTTCCCTACCCCATTACTCCTCCAACCCCTCATGCTACAGCCCCCCAGTATCCCCCATTCACCCCTCCCCCCACTCCTGGCCACTCACCTCCACCCTGCCCCACCTTAGCTCTCTGCTTCTGTCCCAGACTGGAGCTGCTCTTCCCAGTCCTGACCCCCCCCCAACAGCTCCACTAACGCCCACAGCCTGTCCCATACTCCCACGACCTGCACCCACAGGGCCCCACACCACTCATGGGCATCTGGGCCAAATCGGAGTGAGTGGCGCCCTGGGGTAGCAGCACCACTCAGGTTACTATTTTTCCCCAGCAGTCCGGGGACCTCAGATCGGAGCCCTGAGCACGGGCAGTGAGTGCCCATTGATTAATCCAGGCCTGGTACCAGGCCAGAAACCAGCCCCGGGTTGCCTGTGTTCAGCAAGACGCTTGCTCACTGCTTAGGTTAGTTCCCTGTTGCCTGTTAAAGTGGTTCTTGTGCCTTCCTCGAACATAGCTGGTGCTGGCCACCAGCACAGATGGGACACTGGCCTAGGGGGCCCTCAGCATTAGCTGATTTGCAAGTCTTATATGCCTGGCTCTGGCATGTTCTGCCCTGTGAGTGTGATGGGACGATGCTATTAAGTCCTAGCCAGTGGCCAGGTGGGCAAACCCTCCTCCGTGCTGGTGAGGAGCAGACCAGAGAGCACTCTGGAATGGGGGGCTGAGTTCCACATGTGCCAAACCAGCTTAGCCAGACACACACACACACACCCATCCCCTGATGCACTCTGACTGTGGTCCTCCCCAGCAAAGCCCCCGGTGTGCAGGGCCCTAGCCAGGGGTGGGCAAGCAAGGCGCTTGCCCTGGGTGCCTGCCAACTTGCAGGAGACACTCAGCTAGTCCACGTTTTTTCCTCGGCTCTCTCTGATTGGCTAGCTGTTTGAGCTCTGCTGATGATTGGCTGGCGGAGGTTTTCTTTTTTCCTCTGTTTTGCTTGGCTGGCGGGGTTGTATGGTATGGGAGTATAGAGCTCAGTACGGTAGCGTGCAATTCAGGGTACCCTCCAATGAGCTGCCACATGCTCCCGCCCAGGCATCAACTGGGCATATTCTACACCGTGCCCAGCAGGTGGCAATGCAGGTGCAGGGAACATGCTGGGCCCATGTACGATCAAGCTCTCAGAAGACAAGTGGCACCAGCTGGGGACAGAGACGAGCAGAAATTTCAGGGACTTCAAGTACGAGATGCCAGAGATGAGCTGTGGGAGCTGCCTGGGCACTGGTAAAAGAGTTGCTTTAAGAGGAAGGCGCTTAAAGCCTGCCTCTTATGTGGTTCGCTCAGCTGGCAGATGGAGGCCTCTGCTAACAGAGCATGTGCAAGGCTGCCTCCAGCCCGCAGCCAAGGGAGTTATTGGGCTAGCACCTCCACTGGGGCTGTGCCAGCCTGCCCCAGCTCAGGAGCAGCCCAGCAATGTTCCACCCAAGTGAGAATGGCACAGAATGGTACCTGGTGCGCTCATTACCGTCCTCGCTCCTGAGCGGGAACAAGCCAATGACCAGTGGGTGGCCAAGGCTTGGCTGCCAGGACCTAGTGTGGTGAAGTTCCTGGTCCTGTTCTGAGCAGAAACCCGGCATGTTTGGTACGGACGAGTGAGCAGCCTGGAGCCCCTGGGTGCAGCATATGTCTCTAAAGCAGCTGCGCTACTAAGGAGAAGACAGGTTTGGCTGCATCCCAGGTGCCCGTCTCTCTGTGACAGAGCCCGTGTGAGTATCACAGCCCAGCTGCTCTAGGGACGTGCCCCAGTGGCTGCCGGCACCGACTGCCTCCATGCAAGCTTCTTACACAGACCCTGGGGATGGCTGCTGGGACGAAGGAGACCGAGCGGCTGTGGAGCACCGTGGGCATTACAAACCAGTGTAACTCTTTCAATGCCACACAGCGTGGGTGTGCGTCCAGGAGCCCAAGTGGTGCCCCCATAGGTGCCGGACCCTAGGTGTGCAGCGGCGGCGAGTTGGCCTTGGCACCAGCAATATTCAGAGCTCAGGGGCCCAGCTCCACCAATATTTGGGGCCGGTTGTCCCTCCCCCCAGCCCCTGTGCACCTCCCCTGAGTGTCCCCCAGCCCCCTCTTGCTGCTCCAGCTCCCCTCCCCCCCCCCCCGCGCGCCTCCCCGCCCCGGAGCAGAGCATCCCTGGCTGCCTCTTCCGAGCAGCTCCATGCTGCCTCCCTGCAGCAATTGCTGCTGCCAGGTCCTAGTGCCCCCTATCTCCACTGCCAGGGCAAACTGGCTGAGCCTGCCCTTCCACCTCAGACCCTTCCTTTTTCCGGCGGGACCCTCCACCAGCACCGGGGGCCCCCCCACCTGCAGTCACCGCTCCTGCCCCACGCTGGGCAAGGGGCAGCCCCATCCCTCACCCCCAGTGAGGCTACAGTGAGGGGCAGCAGGAGGGGAGGAGGCACATGCAGCACCCCCCGGCACCCACCATGGGAGAGGTGAGGGAGATTCCTGGACCTTAGAGGGGCTCTCGGAGCACATGCAGTGACAGTGCTGGGGGTGAGTGTGCTGCTCGGGGGGCAGGAAAGGGGAGCTTCTCCCCCAGAGCTCGCTGCTGAGGGCAGGGAAGGGGCTGGGGGGAGTCCTCTCTGGCCCCTGTCCCGGAGAAGCCTGCATGCACCCCAAACTCATCCCCAGCCCTGCTCCACCCCAGAGCCCACACCCCCAGTCAGAGCTTTCACCCCCCCACACACAGTCTACCCTAGCCCTGAGCTCCTCCAACACCCCAAACACCTTATTCCCAGTCCTAGCCAGAGCCCTCACCCCCACACCTCAACCCTCTGCCCCAGCCCTGAGCCCCCTCCAACACCACAAACCCCTCATCTCCAGCCCCAGGAGGATCCGGGAGCAGGTGGAACAGTCCCTTCTCTCATCGCCTGTCACTCAGCCTTGGAAATGCGACTGGTTTTAATGTGGGAACGATCTTCAGGCCATGCGGGGTTTCCCCGTTGCCGAAGAAAGAAATGCCATAGTGGCACAGGGTGACACAGCACTGTCCCTCCATGCCTTCACCCCACGCAGTTCCTGCCAGCCCAATTGGTGTCTAAGCCCTGCCATTATGTCTTTGGCAAGGCTGCCACAGTCTGCCCGTGGGGCCTGGGGCTACTCACCTGTCCCTTCGGCATCAGTTCCCCAGCCGCACAGTGGGGGGTAACAATCCATCCATCCTTTGGCTCTCTTGTTTAGGTTGATCGGCAGCTCTCTGGAGCAGAGACGTCCTCTGGGTTTATACAGCACCTGGTGCAATAGGGCCCTGAGTGCAGGCTACGGCCCCAGGAGGCAGGGCGACCGGCCTGCTATTTAACTGAGCGTCCAACTATGCTTCATACACGTGAGCTGGAAAGTGGTGGAATCTCTTGCTCATAATTTTTGTTAGACGCATCAGCAGCACTTGTTCCATTTTATTAGTCAGGGCTCGTGGCTGCCAGGGCTCACATGCGTGCCCAAAGGGGGAGAGGTGCATGAGTTACGAGCTGCATGGGGGCTCCTCAATTTGGAGGACATAAGCAAGGCTCTTGGTTTGCCCGACCCTGCAAGCCAGAACATGTGGGATCAGTGGGTAGGTCTGGGTACAGCAGTCTGGTGAGTGTCCACCAGGGAGAGCTGATACAGGGTTGTAACAGGCCCCGTGAGAACCCTGTTTCAGAGGCACCCCCCCCCTTGAGCAGTGGTGGGTTGAGATGCTGAGGCCTGAGGTTCAATCCCTGTAGGTGGCCCCCCCAGGGCTGTCCTTATGAGTAGTGGCCTGGACAAGGAGTTAAACTGCTGTGGGTCTCCGATGCTCAGGACAGGATGCCTTGAGTGTATAACAAAGCATGAATTTCTGGCCTAGTCTAGGGGTGTGGCTGCATAGAGAGGTTTCTGAGTAAACTAACTGACCTTTGGCTCAGGCAGTGTAGTCTTAGACCTGGAGGTCCCATGGTCCTTTCGAACACGGGATGCGTGCCAGGGGGTGTCATTGCACAGTTCTGCCAGTTTCACACTTGAGTCGGATGCTGCGATGACATAAGGGTTCCTGGCACCTCTGTAGTGGGTGGGAGCCCAGGGCTAGCTGCTCCACCCTCGCTGTCTCAACTGCGGGGCCAGGCTTAGCTCATTGCTCAGAATCGGCAACTCTCCAATGGAACAGTTCTCAGCGTATCCCAGGGAATGACCTTCAAGTGGCTCTGACCCCCCTTCACAGTACCCTGGTCTGTCTCTCCCAAGCAGAGTCTGAGGAAGGCTAGGAAAGCCGGCCATCCTTTGTCTCCATCCTGTGCCGTATTTCCTGCAGCTGCTGGGTGATCTGTGAGAGGGCTGTCACTGAACCCTGCTTGGCAAAACAGCTTAGTGTCCCCATCACCATGCCCGCATAGGACACCATCCCTTCCCCCATGGGGGACCTGGTTCTTCCTTTCCCGGCCTGGGAGTACTCACACACCCAGACTTCTCTGCTGGACTGAGGGTTATGTACATACTTGACACACACAGCATGGTCTAGATCCTAGGGCAGAGGTGGGCAAACTACGGCCCGCGGGACCATCCTGCCCAGCCCCTGAGCTCCTGGCTGGGGACACTAGCCCACGGCCCCCTCCCCTGCTGTCCTCCCTCCCCCTCAGCCTCAGGTCACCGCACCACCAGCGCTCTGGTCCACTGCTCCTGCTGGGCAGTGCGGTGGCGTGGCTGTTCTGAGCGGCATGGTAAGAGAGCGGGGAGCGGCGGGGGAGAGGGGTTGGATAAGGGACAGGGGATTCTGGGGGGCAGGCAGGGGACAGGAGCAGGGGGCAGAGGTTCTGGGAGGTGGTGGTCAGGGGACTGGGAAGAGGGGGCAGTTGGATAGGGCGTGGGAGTCCCAGGGGACCTGTCAGGGGGCAGAGGTGTGGATATGGGTCGGGGCATTCAGGGGACAGGGAGCAGGGGGGGTTGGATAGGGGGTAGGGTCCCATGAAGGGGAAGTTAGGGACGAGGGGTCCCGGGAGGGGGCGGTCAGGGGACAAGGAGTGGGTGGGGGCAGTTGGATGGGTCTTAGGGGGATGGGAAGTGGGATGGGGCAGATAGGGGGCGGGGGCCAGGCTGTTTGGGGAGGCACAGCCTTCCCTATCTGGCCCTCCATACAGTTTTGCAACCCCGATGTGGCCCTTGCGTCAAAAAGTTTGCCCATCCCTGTCCCAGGGCATACGGCACTGTCAGGGTACCGGGAAACTCTACAGCCGCTGCTGATGATCTGCTGTCTGGACCTTGGGCAAACCATGTCCTGCCTCTCTGCAGGGACCATCTCTCACTAGGTGTCTGTGCCGCCCCTAGCACAATGGGAACTGGATCTTAGCCAAGGCACTGATGTAATGAAAAGTATAATGAACCTAGGCACTGCTGTAAGGAAAACAACTCCTCCAGCAAGCCTATTTCATACAACTTCTGAATGAAGCTGGAGTATTACAATACTTCCAGGCCCCGGGAAAGTACTGCCACAGTGATAACTGTGTGTGCGGGGGACATTCTGGAAATCCATGAAAACACCAGTTCCCTCGCTGTTAGAAATACAAAACATTTCCACCTCACTTGCAGAAACAATGTATCTTCGCCTCTGTTTCGTACGGGGCTGCAGCTCTTGATGCTGTCTAACCAGGACAGAGTTTGTTTACTTCATGCAATTTGTTGGAGAACAAATCCCCTTAGCAAAGCCGTAGCTGGTGTGTAAAGTGGGTTCAGCGGCAGGAGTTCACTGATTCCTCCATTTAATTTCCTTCTCTTGGTGGAAACAGACAATTTGATCTTCTCTCCATTACTACGTGCCAAGAACAACAGCCCTAAATCGGCCCCCAAGTAGATGGAAAGGCAAGATAAGGAAACCAGACAACTGCTGGGTAACAGCCTGTGCTGTGAGATAGGGAAATATGGTTTGATTCACAGAGAAAACTGTGCCTGATCCAGGATGTATTGATTATACCCCGTTGTAAGCTGGACTCTAAAATCTCGGCTGGAGGGATGGATAGAAGACTGCAGAAGCTGTAATGTAATGGAACTATATTTAATAAACTGATTAATCAACTACATTTGTGTCCTGCTCAGTACTTGTGCTGTCTTGCTGCTGTTAGTCTAACATATTCTGCTCCTTCTCCCCTGAGCTTGCTATCTTGAAAATTCCCTCTAGAGCGCCGTGCCCCCCATATATCCTGGGTTAATGGCCTTCTGAAGGCAGGATGCTGCTAGCCTCTCAACAAGCCTTTGAATCTTGCAGTGAAATGAGAAGGGGGTTTGTGCTGATGAATCCCTCAATGCGTATGAGATGCTCACACACTTCAGAGAGGGGCCATAGAAGGACCTACGCAGCTAGAGAGCGTAAGAGGCTAGCCAAGATGATCACTGGCCCAAACCAGAAGACGAAGGAGGGGCTAAAGCATTGCCTAGCAACACCGAGCTGCCAGAGAAATAGTCCGATTGTGGGGTCAGTGGCTTGCTGACATGTGGGGAGAGCAGGAGGGGTTGTGGTTGGCCTGCCTTGTGTATTCCCAGCCGGGGGTGCTGCGCTGAGTCACGGCTTGCTGGGATCGGGGAGAGGCAAGGGAATGTGTCTGGAGCTATAAAGCAATGCCCAGAACCGGCTGAGCCAGCAGCAGGCTCGTCCAGTGCCCTATACCCTAGCTCTGTGTGTCTCAAATGTCTCCTCTTGGTGACCCCATATTTGAAGCCCTGACCCCTTTATACCTACTATACAGTAAGAGTAAGGAAAGCAGCTGTGACTGGGTATTAATATTCAAACTCCCAGTCTCCTTATGCAGCCAGTCCCAGTTTCTCTCTCCCCCTCCAGTCCCAGTCTCACCAAACTTCTTGTCCCAAGCTACTCTTCTCCCTGCCCCTGATCTGGCTTTTGTCCTTTCTGCATTCGAATCAGATGGCTTCCTCCACATTGCCTGGGGGGGCGGGTAGGGGGGTTCATTGAAAGGCTCCCTGCCTTCAGTTCCTGTGCCTGATCCAATCCTACCACAGCTGGAAGCAGCAATTACAGGAAAAGGCCTATCGGCCCTGTAACCGTGGGCTGAAGCTTGCTCAGTCGCTCTGAGAGGCTGGTGCACACAGTGTGTGGTCAGCACTTGGCAATGTTAGAGCAGTTCCAAGAAAAGATCACCAGATTGGGCAAAACAACACATTTTTTCCCCAAAGCTCCTTCTTGGGAATGGCTGAACTGTTTTGGCTGAAATTTTCCAAATTTCCTTCGCAAGGAAGATTTCAGGCCTAACAGCTGAAGTTTGGAAAAGTTATAAAGAAGTGAAAACATGGTCTTGTAATGGGATGTATCAGGCAACCTTAATAATTGGCAGTGCTGCTTCCACTTCCACAGAACCTTCTTTTTTCATGCTTCAGTACTGGCCTGTCCCATAATCAGTATACAGCCAGCTGCTCAGCACAAAGCAGGCTGATTTTTAGCTCCAGATCCAAAGCCCACTGAGGTGAATGGACTCCAATGAGTTTTGGATCAGCCCCATAAGGAGATCTGAGATTACAAAGCCTTAATCACAGTAGCAAAATAAAGCCTGAACAGCATGCTGCTCTGCTCAGCTGCTGATGATTTGGAGCTAGTTTTTTCTGGTAGTGCTATTCACACACAATGGAGACACGGAAGTGTTCTCAGCACAACTAAACGCCAGCTGGGGAATGAATGAAGCCTATGGTGTGAGGCAGCAGTCATTAGCTAGTGTGTTTCTTTGCTCATTTAGACAGTAAGCTCATTGAAGCTGGGAGTGCCTCTTCTGTGTGTTTGTACAGTCCCTGGCACGATGGGGCCTTGACCCAGGCTGGGGCCACTAGGGTCTCCTACAGTAATAATATTTACAAATAAGTAAGGGGGTCTTAGGTGTGCATACAAACTAGTGAAGTTCTAATGCTTTGCATGGCTAATCCCCATTATTAAAGGACTGTATTTTACCTTCCATTTTTCTTTGCATTCTTTTCTTTCTAACTTTTTTCTTCTTCTTGCTTCCTCTTGCTTTTATTCCTTTCTTTTGCATCACCAGCTCTTCTTTCCTCTCTCTTAACCGTGCATGTTGGCTGGCCAGGCTAACTCTTTCTTTACGCACCTTTCCGGGTCATCCTTGTTGAAACAAGAGACTCTCTCGCCTCGTGGCTTCATAAAATTTAACAAACACAGTCGTCATTTATATTTGAAACCACGGCACCCGAACACCAGCTGCCTGACGCCGAAAGGTCTCTGTGCATGCTACCCTGGCGCTAACTATTGCTACAAGCAGCCATTGCCTAGATTACAAATGTACACCATTTTACAGAAAAACTCCTTCATGAGCACTTCGTGGTTCCCTTTCCCAGCGATCATTTCCAGGATGAGCATGTGCCTTAGACTGAAGAAATTGCACTCTTTTGCCTCTGATCCATTAAGCCAACTACAGCCCAGTGTCTGAAACGACACTGCACAGCAAACTTCAGGCTTTTTTGCTTTTACTCTACTCTTGGCCACTGTGCTCCTGTTCCTTCCAGGTCCCACACGGCCCATCCTCATTCCTACACGTGACGTGACACGACAAGACCCGAGCAGCTTGGCAATTCAGTATGACTTTATTGAGAAAGGGAAGGTTAGAAAAGCAACAGCATTTTGGTGCCAGCCTGAGGTGCCATATGCGGAGCAGAGAGGCACTTGGGTGGGAATGTAGGAGAACGGCCCCTTTTCCGCATGGTCCGCTTGCTAACCAAAGCCATCCGTCGCTGTAGTGGAGCATGAACGCCGTTAGAACAGCCACCTTTCCCTCAGCAAAGGCAATGGAAGAGGATCAGGGTCAAGCCCTATTTCTGCAGCACACACGCCCATTGTTAGTTCGTTCCATCTTTAGTCCATTGGGGACATAACCGAGAAGCTAGTAAAGCTGTAGGCAGGCGTGAGGGCCAGCTATTTCCTTTGTAACCCAACCATCTCTCATTATCCACAGTTCCCTCAGGAAGAGTCCTTCTCCCAGAGCCTCTTCTGGGACAGTGTCCATGGGAGGGTATAAGCCGGCCTCCTGCACTGGCTCCCCACGCACAGCACTGCTGGGGGCAGAAGAAAACTGCACGTGTGGAAACAGGAACATGCACACCCAGAGTGAAACCAAACTACAACGATACAGGTCCCCTTTGGTACTTTACATCCAGAAAGCCTGTACAGACAGTAACTAGCTAACTCCCTCCCACCAGACAGTAACTAGCTAACCCACCCAGACAGACAGAAACTAGCTAACCCCCCACCCCAAGACAGACAGACAGTAACGAGCTAACCCCCTAGACAGACAGACAGAAACTAGCTAACACTCCCAGAAAGACATTAACTAGCTAACCACCCCCCCCCCAGACAGACAGACAGACAGTAACTAGCTAACACGCCCAGACAGACAGAAACTAGCTAACACTCCCAGAAAGACATTCACTAGCTAACCACCCCCCCCAGACAGACAGACAGACAGACAGACAGTAACTAGCTAACACGCCCAGACAGACAGAAACTAGCTAACCCACCCAGACAGACAGAAACTAGCTAACACTCCCAGAAAGACATTAACTAGCTAACCACCACCCCCAGACAGACAGACAGACAGAAACTAGATAACCCCCAACCCCCAGACAGACAGACAGTAACTAGCTAACACTCCCAGATAGACATTAACTAGCTAACTGCCCCCCCAGACAGACAGACAGAAAGACAGAAACTAGCTAACACTCCCAGACAGACAGAAACTAGCTAACCCCCAACCTCCAGACAGACAGACAGTAACTAGCTAACACTCCCAGATAGACATTAACTAGCTAACTGCCCCCCCAGAACGAACAGACAGAAAGACAGAAACTAGCTAACACTCCCAGACAGACAGAAACTAGCTAACCCCCAACCCCCAGACAGACAGACAGTAACTAGCTAACCCGCCCAGCCAGTATCTAGCTAATCGCCCAGCAGTGCTGGCTCATCCCCTCCTGTGACCAATGCCCCAAGAGGGGGCTCTAGGAGAAGGGCTCTCACCAGGCTCCTCTCATGGAGCTCCTCCCATTGCCCATTGGGGCGGGACTTTCTGCTTTACAGGCCCCACCCTCAGACTCAGCAGATCCCCAGGGCCTGCCGGTGTTACTGTGCCACTGCGTTGAGTCTGGCCCCATTCCTGGTAGCATCCCCTGGCTGCAGCGGCCCCGGGGCCCTGAGAGGCATGGGCAGGAGGTGGGGCGCAGTGCTGAGAACTGCTGCAGGAGGCAGGCGGGGCTCTGCCCCCCTCCCCTTAGGAGCCGGAGGAATCTTGTGGTAGGGAAGGGGCTGCCTCCCCCTGCACACACACCCCCCCCTGCAGGAGGAGCAGATGCAGGGCTGGGGAAAGGGCCAATGGGGGCTCAGCACTGATGAGGGGGCTGAGGTTGTATAGTTAATTATTGCCTGGGGGGGTACAGATGTAGGCTGGGGGGGCAGGACTCAGAATTAATGAGTTAGAACGTTGGGGTTTGGGGAGACACTGGAAGCGCTACCCCATGGAGCAGCAGTGAGAGCCTCTGCAGGGGGCAGAGTCCCCAACTCTGTGTGCTGGGGAGAGCTGGCAGCATGGCAACTATCACACATACACTGGGGAGAGCTGGCAGCCCTGTTACTATCACACACACACACACAAGAGCTGGCAGCATGTTAACTATCACACAGAGAGATACACTCATACACACACAGATACACACTGGGGAGAGCGGGCAGCATGCTAACTAGCACACACACACAGACAGAGATACACAAACACACACACATGGGAGAGCTGGCAACACACACACACACACACACACACACATACAGGGAAGAGCTGGCAGCATTGATTGTCACAATTTTTTTTTCAAAAATCCAAAACTAGCTCAAACCCATCCTTGCACTCTTTAAACCAAAACCCTCCTGACTTGGGGGCCAATCTCATGATTGGTGGGGTCTGACTCATGATTGGGTTGGGCGGTACTGGGGAGGGCCTGGGCAAACAGCTCATTTTTCTCCTCTCATCAGGGAACGTTGCCCAGGACCCAGAAGGGGGCAGGTGGGGGTGAGTTGACCCCATTGAACAGCGACCCAGGTAGGAGGCCCCAGGGCTGAGTGTGAGTCTCTCTGGCATGACAGAAGCTAACGGTGACTCACTGATCTCCCACTTCTGGGGCATTCTCCTCGGCTGAAGGTACCAACACACACTGGTTTGGCTTGTGCGCCCATCTAGCTTCCTGGCCGTGGATGCTCCCAGCGCAGGGACCCAGAGCAGGGCCTTCCACACAGAGCTGCCAGGCTCTTCTCTATACCCCAACATGCTCGTGTGCAGAGCCCAACCAGCACATAGCATGAACAGGCAGACTCCCGGCCTGCCCCCAAAGCCGTTCTCGCCCATATGGGATGAGGAGTGGCAGGTGCTGTAATGGTGGCTGACCCCTCTATCAGTGCGGAGGGCTCCCTCTAGCAGGGAACTTGGGGTGGGGCTGGGGAAAGGCAGCCTGGGGCAGTTATTGGTTTCTTAGGCTCCAGGGTCACATGGCTGTGTCAATTGCAGGCACAGGCCCTGTGTGTTGGTCTCATGCTGATGGTGCTGAGCAGACCCTGACTGCTTAGCGGCACAACTTAGGATCCCCGCACTCCCTCCAGATGCTGAAGACCGTTGATATCCGGCTGCACATTCTGCTGTCCGGAACACCACCCTCTGGAATGACAGAGGTAGGCAGGACTATGGGGTTCTGCTCTCTAACCTTCTGCAGAGGCCAGGACGTATCCTGTAGTGTCTTAGTTAGCAATGAGTAACCCGCCATGGCAAGGGATGTGACGTAAACAGGGGCACTGCTGTTCCCCTACAAGCTTGTGGCCACGGTTCGGTTAATAACAAAATACATTTTCATGTTTCTATCAAGTGTCACATAAAACCCTCATAGAAAACCTTGTGCAAGCAAGTCAGAAGCAGATTGCTTCCCCCGAGGCGTTTCTTGAAACAGTGCTCTGTGCTTGGCATTATAGGACCGTGCTGATGGTCTCTTTGGGGACCTGGGTGCTAGGCAGTGATTTAAGGTACTCCAGGTGCTTCCTGGCATCTTCCTGGTTGTGTCGAACGTAATACACCACGTAGGTGATGACCATGGTGAACCAGCCGAACATGGTGATGAACATGGCAACATCCGTGGTCTTTTGATGGATGTTACAGAAATTGACACCAGAGTCCAGGACCTGGATCAAAGGTTTCCCGACATATTCTTCGCGCACAGAGGTTTGGCAGGTGATCTCGTTCACTGACTCAGGATCTAGCTTCACTTCCCAGAGCATCTCCTGCAAAGCACACTCACAGTGCCACGGGTTATTGGACAAGCGGATCTTAGCATTCAATTTGACCAAGGCTTCCTTGGGAATACTCTGAATAAGATTATTGGAAAGATCCAGCGTCCGCAGCCCGTCTGCCACCCCTCTGAAAGCTGCCATGTCTATCTTCTCAATGGCGTTTCTGGAGAGGTCCAGCTCTTCCAAGTGGTTCAGGTGTTTGAACGCGTTGTTGGGGATCTGGGTGATTTTATTTGCATCGAGCTTCACAAACACAGCATCTTTGGGAATGTCCTTTGGGATTTCGTCCAAATGCTTTGAGCTGCACAGCACAGCCATGGCTCCCGAGTGATCTGTGCACTGGCAGGGCTGGGGGCAGGAGGTCCACACAGGAGGGATGCACAGGAGAAGGCAGAAGAAGACGCGTGTAGAGGACAGCTGTGCCAGTGAGGATGCTGGGTGTGCCAGGAACATTCTGATCATCGTCTCAACGGGGCACACTTCTGCATGGCTGCTTGGGAAATGTTAGTCTTTGCCAGCTAACCTCTCCAGGTGTGCAAAGGGAGTAGCTGGAGGCAAGTCACATCCTCTCTTTTCTTGTCTTTCAAAGTGCGCTCTTTTGTTTCTGACAGCAAAAACAGGGAGGGGAAATTGACATTATTTTTCTTGACACTATGAAACACTTAGATCTCTCCATGTCTGATCTACATTAGCAAAGCAAGCTCTGGGTTAATCTGCTAAATCTGTGCCCCATCCCCTAACAAGGTCATCTACCATCATCTCTGATAGGCTCCATTCAGATGAAAGTTATTTCTCTGCATTTTTCAGATTTTTAAATGAAAGGGTCAGTTATTGAGGGCCTTGGTGTGACATGGATACACCCTGGCACAGGGAAGTAATTCCCCACTCCATGCACAGCTGTGGAGACTTCTCAGCCCTGGGGACCAGGTGCACAGGTGCAAGGGTGTTGCCGCTGAGTAGTGAATGGGATGGGCGGAGCCCCAACACAGAGTTGATATTGCACAAAGGTTCTTATAATCAGTTGCTGGGACAGTGTTGCCAACCTCAAGTGTTAAAAAAAGACATGAACCAGACCATTCAGATTTGTGAGATTGGCTTACAAATTATGAGATTGTAACAAATAATCAAAGCAGGGTTGTTTTCATTTGTCCTCTAGTGTGTGAGCCTTTAGAGGTCACTATTTCAAGCTTTTCTTTGCACCCAAGTCAATTAGGAAGTTACTTTAAAACAAAAGAACACCGAGATTATGATGGGATAACATGATTCCAGGAGCTGGAGCTTTAAGAAAAACACTAAATATCACATAGGATTGAGAGAGATGGCAACACTGAAATTAACACACACACACATTTACATGCCTGTTCTCCAAACAAATGATCATTTCATCAGTATGAGAGCTTGGGGGTGGGAGGTAACACTAATTTGAAAACAAAATAAAGCCTAATATTAGGAAAGATGAGGACAAACTGGAGAGAGTCCTGAGGAGAGCAACAAAAATGATAAATGGTTTAGAAAACTTGCCCTATGTGGAAAGACAAAAAAAGGGCATGGTTAGTCTTGAGAAAAGGAGACTGACGGGGGGACCTGAGAACCATCTTCAAATCTGTGAAGGGCTGTTACAGTGAGGACGGTGATCATGGGTGTCATGTATAAGAGGCCAGGGGAGGCTGAGCCTCCCCCAAAAGGCCAGCGACACACGGGGGAGAAGTGCGGCAGACGTGGCACGGGTCATCCCTCAAGCGGCGCATCGGCCTGCTGCCGCCTTTGGGCACCAGAAGCAAAGCCCCATAGAATTGGGGAGCCCCGCCCACGCTCTGCTCCATCTCTTCCCCCAATTCCCGGCTCTCCTTCTGCCTCTTCCCACCCCCGCTTGGCCTTTTCCCCTGAGGCCCCGCCCCCTTCCTGTCCCTGCTCCTCCTCCTTCCATGAGGACCCCCCCCACCCTCTGCTCACCTAAGGCAGAAAAAAGTGATGGGGGCATGGCCCCATAGCCCCCTTGGTGGCCCGCCCTTCTGTGAAGGGGGTGGAGAGGAGCAAGCAGCTGGTGAGGGGAGTCTCGGGGGAAGAATCAGAGAGGAGCAAGGGGCCGGAGCAGGGTCTCGGGGGAAGAGGCAGAGAGGAGTGAGCAGCGGGCGGGCGGAGCCTCGCGGTAGGGGGCGGTAAGAGCCGGTGCGAGGGCAGGGCCTCGGGGGAAGAGAATGACTGGGCACGGGGCCTCGGTGTCAGGGCCACGGTCCAGGTGCAGGTGCCCCCCCCCAACTTCTAGGGAGCTTCTGGCACGTGTGTGTGAGCCGCCCCAAACAGAAGACTCATGCGCCACCGATGACTGTGATCAATGGTTCTCCGTGTCCATTGAGGGTAGAACAGGAAGTAATGGGTTTAACTGCAGCAAGGGAGGTTTAGGTTAGAGATTAGGAAACATGGTCTAACTCTCAGGGGAGTTAACTGTGGAACAGGCTTCCAAACGAAGGTTGTGGAATCCACATCACTGGAGGTTGCTAAGAACAGGTTGGACAAACACCCGCCAGGGCTGGTCTAGTTTACTTGGTCCTGCCTCAGTGCAGGGGCTTTAAGTGAGTTGGATTAATACAGTAATTAGAACGGTTACCTGCCCCAGGCTATGGGCACCCCTGCCACAAATGACAAGAACAAACAACAGCTTCCCCCCAGATCTAGCAGAGCTCAACCCCAGCCACTCTCCAGCCTGCCCTGCCCAGCCTAGATCTAACCCCACACTTTCTGCGGCAACCCCCGCACATATTGCAGTGTGTGCAGACCTGCGGAGGAGCTTGTTCCCAGCGCTGCAAGACCCTCATGGAATTCCTCTGTTGACCCCAGATCTGGCCATCCCGGCATGGCAAGAGAGGCAGGGTCTCCACTCAGCAGGTTCCAAAGCATTTAGGCCCCAATTCAGCCAAGCACTTAAGCATGTGCTTAAATACTCTCTTAAATAGGGATGGATTAAGTGCATGCTTGAAGTTAAAGCATTATGCTGAATCAAGGTCTTCTGGCTTTACAGGTCAAAGCCAACTCCTTCAATTCAATCCAGAAGCCATATCTATGAATGGGGTTACACAGGTCTAAGATCGGTGCAGAATTTAGCCTGATAAATCCATATTAAACTGGCTTTCAAAAGCTGAAGCTAGACACTGAGCTGAAAGTTTGATTATCCAGAGGGGTCGTGGCCATGCCAAGCGACAGAGAACAATGATTACGCCCAGCTTCATTTCACTGGGAAGCACAATTTTACTACCAGCCTGTCTGCATCTTCCTCGGCTGCCTGGCAATGTTTGGCAAGAGGGTTCTTTCGTTACAGCGAATGCCAGTGTGGCACAGCTTTCAATCGGACCCATCTGCAATATGCTCAGTCACCTAGGCTGGGCAGGGGCACTTTATAGCTAATAACTAGAGAAAGGGCATATTTCCTAAGAGCCCGCTCTCCTCTCCCTGAATACAATCCTGCTGCTTCTGTAGGGTGGAAGATCACTAGGAACCTGACCTGCTAATGGCACTTCTTGTTTGCTAAATCCGCAATGAAAAGGCACCTTACCTGAGTTGAGGTAAAACCCATTTGGCTGCCGTTCAGGTTTTGTTATTCTCCTCCTTCAGCTGCCAAGCATGTAGCCAGTGCTGTCCCTCCAGCCCAG
This sequence comes from Dermochelys coriacea, assembly GCF_009764565.3. NCBI lineage: Eukaryota > Metazoa > Chordata > Testudines > Dermochelyidae > Dermochelys > Dermochelys coriacea. Next base: position 51,785,195 of record NC_050076.1, read on the forward strand.
TATGCCTGAGTCTGGGTGAGATCCAGCAGGGCTAGCGGAGTTTAAACCCCATCCACCACTTGTTGCTGTCTGTTCAGTCCTCATGTCTCCATCTCTGTGGTGCTTTCCTTCGCCTTGGCATACACACAAGCCACACACCATGCAGATGGGCTGTAATTGGACAGCATCTGCCTGTCACTGACATCCTCGCTGCGCATCCTTGGATTTTTTAAAGGGACAGCCTAGTAATAACTCAACCACATAAACAACCTCAATCTCTTCCCCACACATCCCTGTGTCATGCTGGCAGGTGTGTACATCGCAGTAGGTTCTGGGCATGATTACCAGGCAATCGGTAATAGATGGGAAGAGGTAGAGTAGTAGCTCTCTCACGAGTGCTTTCAAATTCCCTCCAAATTTCTGTCTTCGGTGCAGTGTCTTCTCCTGCTGACAGGAGGGTTTTAAACTGCTCCCAAGAGACTGGATCTTACCTGCCACTGGCGTTGGCTGTGGCTCCCCTTGTCCCAGGGATGGGCCAGCCCTTCCTGCTGGAGTCTCAGTGGCTGGCTGCTTTGGGTTCTGTCCCTGAGGGGTGAGAGGGCGTCTCTGGCACTGAAATGAATCCAGCAGCCTCACAGAAGGGTGTACGGTGAGAGTTGGGGCAGGGTTGTGGCACTGGCCTTGGCTGGCACTCAGGAGATCTGGGGTCTAGTCTCAGCTCCACCGTCACCTCGGGGGTGAGTCATGGACTCTCTCTGGGTGGAATACCCTTCCCTATCTCTCCTTGTCCCCCACAAAGGGAGAGCTCCCCAAGTGCCATGCTGGCTGGGCGAGGTTAGCTCTCTCCTCCACAGCACATTGGCACTGCTTGCATCTGACCCTGGGCGCCCCCTCTAATGTGCCCTGCAGACTGAGCCCTCAGCTTGCCTACAGTGCTTCCCTGGGGAAATCTATACTGTGACTGCTCCTGTCCTGTGGCTGCGTACAGGGTGTCTCCCCATTCCCCTGCTCCTGAGCGACCAGTTCCAGGCTCTGTGGGGCAGGGGCTGTCTCTCAGGAGCTCTGATCTTGGGTGGAGCCTCAAGGTGCTGCCATACTGGTTAATCACATTGTTTTCTGGGCCTCCTATCAGCCCTGACCCACTAGCAGCCACTCAGGGAGCAGGGGCCAGGGTGACATCTTTGCCCCAAATAGCCCAGCAGATTGCACGAGGGAAACCATTCTGTCGACAGCAGGGTGATCCACACTGTCTCTGCCCTGCCTCTTTCTGCCCAGGCTGGCCACTTTGCACCTGTGCCAACTGAGCAGCCTTCGCCAAGGGAAGTGTGGCCCAGGAAGGGTTGTGGTCACACTGGGGCTGGTCCTGGAGCTGTCACCCAGCTACTCAGGAGCCATGCGAAGCAGATGGGCTCTGCCCTGGTACTGACAGGCTCCCGGCTGGCCATTGCACAGCACTGCCTCATTAGCCCAGCACATGCCAAAGCCCTTGTGATCTCCCTGCTGAGGCCATGCTCACTTGGGGCAAACTCAGCCCCCCAGCACGAGCCCTGCCAGAGAAGCATGCAGTGGAGGAGGCCAGGTCTTGGGGATGCACAGCCAGATCATCCCCTGCAAGTAGGGGCCCCGGCCTGCCAGCAGCTCCGTGGCTTTCGCGTAGGGAGAAACCTTTCATGCTCATCAGTTTAAAGCTGCACCGACTCCCTCTGAGGGGATGTGGAGAGTCAAACTCATCGGGGCTGCGCTAGTCCCCGTCACAACTGCTCGGAGGCTCCTGGCATTGAAATCTTGCCAAGTGTTTGGGACCAGCGCAGGGACCGGCCAACTGCTGTCCCAAAGGCATTGTACCATCTCTGCAGGGCACGTTCGGGGGATTAATAACTGCATTGCTGATGTGCCCAGCGAGCCGTGTGACTGCACCCCCACACAAACTCATGTGCCCCCGAGGACACCCCCAGCTATTCAGCTTCCCTGTAGGGACAGGACAGGCTTAGCATCTGTGCTCCTACCTGCCCCAGTCCCAATGCCATGGCCCTGTCTCAGTAGCTTCAGGCTGGCAGGGTGGCTGGGTTATGGGCAGATACAGATAATACAGTTACTTCACTGGGAGCTGCTGACACTCTTGGGAATGATAACAGCTTCGTCATGAGAATGCGCTAGCCCTGGGATGGCCAGAGGGCTAATTCCAGTATTACTTATGCTCTGTGGGTCAGTGTATTAATTTAGGACTAACCACCCCCCTCAACCTGCAGAACTCCCGAAGATCAAGAATGGAATGTGACATTTATGTAGCAACTAAACATCTAGTTATTATCCCTTAGTTGTTCAGTACCTTCACGTCACATTCAGTGGGAGATATGCTCGTAAGGTTTACAGCACTATTTCTGCCTCTGTCCTCTCTCCCTTCCCTGTCTGTTCCTCTCTCTTCCTCCATCTGCTGTTCCTCCCCTCTAGCAACGCCCCCTCAGATACAGTGATGAAGTAGTTAATGACAGGGGAAATGTCATCACTGGGCTGTAGGGGTCTCACTCCAATTAGATGACAAGCAGGTGGGAGAGTTCACAGCACAGAGCTGTTGTTTCAGGCTCTCTGCAGACTCAGGCAGACAGCACTGCAGTGGTTTATACTCGATCTATGTTCAGATGTTTTTCTTTACAAGTGCCAGGGCTAGAAACGGACTTGTTTGTTTCATACAAAAGCTTAGATTCTGCACAAGCCAACCTGTCTTGTGATCCATTCAAATGCCTCAGCTGGCCTGGCTCTGGGACACCCCTACTATAGGCTCAGACATGCATTTCTGTCTTTTTAGCCTAAGCTGGACATTATTTCTCAGTCAATACCCCACATGCAGGCAGAGGAGTCCAAAGGTCAAGCAGAGGATGGTGGCACCACTTCTAGGGGGGATGCTGTACAGTGTACCTCCCCACATGGCCTGCAGGCCATCAGCCCAGACACAGAGAAGGAGACAGGACAGCAGATGAGCAAGGCCTATGTTTCAAAACATGAATTCATGCCAGAGAGGCTGGGGGTGAGTTCCCTCTCACTTATAATGATGTAAATCAGGAGTAGCTCCATGGAGAGCCATGGAATTACACTTGTGTAAAACCTGTGTATGTGCAAGCAGAATCAGTCCCAGTCTGCACACATGGCAGATAACAGGCCAAATCCTGAACTGGCAGAAATGACCACTGTCTATGCCAATTTCTACCAGCTGAGGATCTGGCCTAAAGCATATTGCATGGGGAAAGCCATCCCTTGAGCTCTCAGTGGCTTGGTGGCTACTAAGGACTAATTTCCCCCCTGGCCACAGGTATTTATTACAAATGTATCAATGGCATGAGAGGACACTTACTGAATTAATTCTCTATGTCCTTGTTAAGTGTGCTGGTATCTCCTCAAATGCCATTAAATCCCAGCCCAATGTGGAAAGGCCCCGCTCCAGGCAGAAGGGAAGAAATAAGATCAAATGGCATTTGTAGGGAAAGCCATTCCAGAAGGGTAGCAAGCTAAATGCTAAACATGGGAAATGCAGTGGTCTGGCAATGCTAATCTCGTCTAAATAAGGTCTCAGAACTGCTGTAAACTTGCCCAACCATTTCAGTACTGGAGTAAGCTATGGCCTAGGAATTTGTACACAAATTGTTTGGGTATTGGGGAACTTCTGTTTATGACTAAATTAGGCTTATAGTGGAAAGCCAGCTCCTAGCATAACAACTATGCAGAGACAATGTGACTGGCCCTAATGCAAGTAATGCCATTAATGCTAGCCTAGTCACTGCCATGCAGATGCGGAAGTGAAGCAAAGCTGTTTATTTTGGAAGCTGCAGCCCTTCATCTCCGATCCCATTAGCATCCAGCACTCTCGCGTTGTATTTTTATTCGGTGCGGCTGTCTAAATCATTTTGAGTGTCAAATTACACACAGTAGCTCCATGCACAGAGGGTGTTAAGTTCAGTAGTGACCATTTACTAAAAGGACATCATATGCAATTTAACTTAATTGTTAGATTTATTGAGTTAAGAGAAGCATTAAATAAAACATCATTCTGTCCCCTTATGCAAACGCTGAAGCCCACTTTGGTGCATCATTGCAGGCGAGATGCTGTTGTTCTGCATACACGGCTCAGTATATCGTTGTGGAAGGAATAGTTTGATTGAGCAAAGACTGACTAAATGACAGCAAAAAATCCCATCAAGACCAGCCATGGTCATCAAAGTCTAGCTGCACAAAGGGCCTTAGGCGCTGGGCCGCTGATTGTTACAGCACTCATCGGGGATGGGGAGGGCCCTTGTGTCATGTTTCCCCTATGCCAGATGGAGGAGGGGGGTTCTGAACAGTGATCTGTCACCTCACAGGTGCTGGGCTGTGGGGTTCCCTCAGCCTCTCTGGTTAAAGCTGTCCTATGGTGGAGATGTAAGGAAAGAGCATGAGAATGACTATATAGCCTGCTGGTTAGAGCACTTACCCAGGAGCTGGGACTCCCAGGCGCCAGTCCCCCTGCTCCAGTGACACTATTTATCCACAATTCAACTGGAGAGACTGAGGGAAGAAGGCCACTGCAGAATAGCCCAGTGATTAGAGCACTCCACTAGATCCCTGTTCAAACCCCTTCTTTTCATCGGGATTTGATGAAATCCCGGGGGGGACATGTATGGAGGTCTCCCACATCCCAGATGAGCCCCCAAATCACTGGGCTAAAACATAGGAGGGAGCTTCTCCTCCCGTCCTCCTCCCTCAGCTGTTTTGTGTGAACTCACATGTGGAGCCCGATCCAGTAAGCATGCTCAGGGCGCACCTAACGGATTCAGCTCCACTTGCAACTTAGATGCCTAAATCCCTTTGCAAACTGAGGCCAAAATGCTACACTCCGGACCTCTTCCTGATCCACTGCTAGCTAATGGGCTGAGAGGGCTTGACAGATGTTCTCGCTGAGCAGGTTTATATGCAAACTCTTTCACAGCTTGTTTTGAACTAGTTTTGATCTGGAGATCCTGGTTGGCTAGCCTGGGAGTTACATGTGACTGGCTGGTGAAAGGATGTGACCACAGCATTCATTTCTAGCGATGAATTGTGGCAGGGTGGGAAATCAAAGATCAGTGTCCAGCGACTTCATAAGGAATGGGAATCTTGAGGTGGATGTTTGCGGGCTGCACAGCAATCCAAAGGAAGAATAACGGGACTGCAGTCTATCTCCCATGGTGCTACTGCCCTCAAAATGCCTGGCCCGTACGTGTGCCTATTTACGACGCTGACACTTTAACAGCAGCTATTTCAAATTCAAACCCAAATATGCAACCTTGCCCACCTTGTCTGCATAACCTGTCTTTCCCGAGTCATCCCCCTTGTCCTCTAGAACCACTCGCCAGCCACGTTTGACTGCTCCGGCACTGGGGGGGGATGTCAACGGCTGGGGGCACAATTTACGCCTGACTGCTGGGTGCTTTCTGCCCTGGCTGCTGGCATGCTAGCATCTAAGGAAGGTGACTAGAGTTGGTTCAAGGAATAAGCTCAGATACAATACAGTTCCCAGCATGTTCAAGGCCATATATGAGATGCTGGGCTTTAACATGGGTGCCAGGGACCCAATCTAAGGAACAGAGCAAGAAATAAATAATAGCAGTAGATGCTCAACCTAGTCTGGGGTTAATTCCTTTATAACGTGCTGCCACATAACCCCACTTGGGAGTCAACATTTTGCGTCAAAACCAGTGAAACGGCAACAAGACCGAGTAGCTCACACACATAATATAGATGCTTCCAGGCCAAGAGATCCCAAAGCACTTTACAAATAAGTCTGTAGAGGAGCCACAGCATTCAGCATCCTCCGGGTCCAAGGTGAGTGATGTGAGTGTGATCAGGTGCAAGAGAGAGGTCTGACATCCAGGTTGGTGCCTCTGGCAGAGGTAGAGAAATTACATGAGCTCCGTGAAACCCTGGGCTGCGGAGTGTCTTCCAAGCATGTGCCTTCCAGGATGTCTGAGCTCAGGGCTACGAGCGAGACATAGCAACTGGCTGATGGGGGGAAGGGAGACACCTGCTTCGTATTCCTTGAAGCAGTACCAGTGCCAGCCTAGACAAAGATCCCTGCTGTTCTCCAAGCCCCAGGAGAGCATGACCATGGCTGACATACACAGGAGCAGCCAAGGTTCAGAGTAGGCATCAAGAAAAAAAACAGAGGATACCTGGAATGAAAGGGAGGGGCAGTGGGAAGACCCCGTATGGACTGGCCTCGGAGTGAGGTGCTGGCCTAAATCCACGCTCAGGTGCCCCTAGGAGCGGGGCGAGTGTGGTGGATGGAGCAATGTCCCTTAGAAAGAGGATGTACGGTAGCCCAGGTGCGTCAACGGCAGATCTGCTGCCCTTCCCCATTAGTGTTAGTGTACGCCATGACAGTAGGGACTGGGGGCCCCAGCAAGGACAAGGCACTCATTGTGCCAAGCGCTGTACAAAACACAGGGCGAGACAGCCCCTGCTGTGCAGAGCCTACAATCTCCACAGGTGAGCCAGAGGAGCCATGGTACAGACAGGGAACTGAGGACTAAAGAAACTCGGGCCCGGAGTCACAAAGGGACTTAGGTGATGTGATGTTGGGCGTTGCGGAGCCTACCAAATCACAGGCTCTCACTGGGATCCACAAAGCTGTGTTCAGTGCCTAGGGTCCCTATAAAATGCATGGGGAGAGACTTGCACCTGAGAATGTGACCACAAAGCCAGCATGCTAGGTAGGACTGCCTAAGCCAGCCAAGGGAAGGTGCTGATACACAAGAGCGGGGCTCCTCTGCCCATGGGACGTAGAACTTTTGTGAGTCCCTCCCTAAGTGACGGGCCCAAGCTCCCCCAGGGAGTCTGTGGCAGAGCTAGAACTGAATGCAGGTGTCCTGGCCCGGTACTAGGTGGCACCACACATCAGGAGCCTTTCACCTCTAGAGACATGGGTGGGAAAACTGGCCCATGAGTTAAGTCTCTTTCCAGGTCCCACATGTGCACATCCCAAACCCACTGCTAACTCAGCCAAAGCATCAGGCTCTGCCCAGGAGAAAGCCAAGACCACAACAATAGGGGAAGTTGCCAGCTAAATTTGTTGTGCATTGGCAGAGCTGTGTGGGGCAACTCCTGCAAGAAGGATGGCCTGGCACAAGCTGCTGCCATCTGTGTCTCACGAGAGTGTTGCGTTCACTCGCAAGTAATAATACAAGAGAGTGAGAAGGAGAGTCATGCAGCATGGCATGTTACCCACAGACCCACTGATCTTGGAGGGTTAAGCCAAGATACACACCCAAAGCCCCAGTCTAGAGCAACAGGAGACAAGGGGACCAGGCAGGCAGATCTCCATGACACTTCTCCCAGCTCTGGAAAATCCATCCCAGGTGGCGGCTGTAACATCAGTAATAGGCCCCCAAAAGAGCAGTCACCTTCTGTAGCAGTTCCTTGTGGTTTGCGTACAGTGGAATTCTCTTGTCCACCAGCTGCCACCGGATGCACACTTCTGGGTCGCTGCCTTGGAGAAACTGGGAGAGGAAATCAAAGACGTTACACGCAGGCTCACATTGCCACAGAATGCATATTTCAAGCTGCACTCAGCACGTGGCTGGCACAGCAAAGCCTGAGACAGGATGGCTCAGGTGTGGACGAGCTGTTTTCTCCAAGCCTTGTTTACCCGGGACTAGCACAGGCACTAACTAGTGGTGTTTTAACAAGGGAACGCCAACAGTGTTGGAGAAAAGCCAGTTCCTGGGGCTATGTCCTCTCCACCAATGAGATGCCGTTCCTTCCTCCAGGACACAGCAATGGCCCGGCTGTCCTCCTTAATGCTGAGCGAAGGCGAGCATCAGGCAGGTAATAGATTTCGAATGAAGGAAGTCATCGAACTTTCCAGGGATCTGGTCTCATGGTGCCTGCTGCTGCATGTACGGTCCTTACACAACTTAACAGCACGCCCTGCTCCACCACTACGCTTCTCCCTGGTCTAGGGTTGCCAACTGTCTAATCGCACAAACCCAAACACCCTAGCCCCGCCCCCTGCCCTGCCCCTTTCCCAAGGCCCCACCCCTTATCCGAGGCTCCTTTCCCCCCCGCTCACTCCAGCCCCCCTGCCTCCATCGCTCGCTCTCCCCCACCCTCACTTGCTTTCACCAGGCTGGAGCAGGGAGATGGGGTGCAGGCTCTGGGCTGGAAGGTGGGGCTGAGGGGTTCAGAGTATGGCAGGGGCTCCAAGCTGAGCCTGGGGCAGGGGGCTGAGATGCGGGAGAGGGTTTGGGGTGCAGGTTCTGGGATAGAGTTTGGGTGCAGAAGGGGGCTCAGAGCTGGGGGTTGGGATACTGGAGGGGGTTCAGGGTGAGGGCTCTGGGAGGGAGTTTGGGTGTGGGAGGGGGCTGAGGCAGAGGGTTGTGGTGAGGTAGGTTCAGGGTGCAGGCTCCGGCTGGGCGGTGCTTACCTCGGGTAGCTCCCGGAAGAGGCGGCATGTCCGGCAACGGCTCCTATGCTCACAGGTGGCCAAGCGGCTCTGCGTGCTGCCCTTGCCTGCAAGCACCGCCCCTGCAGCTCCCTTTGGCTCCAGTTCCCCATTCCCGGCCAATAGGAGCTGCGGAGTTGATGCTTAGGACAGGGGCAGCACGCAGAGACCCCCCCTTGCCACGCATCCTCCTAGAAGCTGATGCCAGACAGGTCGCTGCTTCTGGGAGTGGTGCCGAGCCAGGGCAGGTAGGAAACCTGCCTTAGCCCCTCTGCGCCACCGGAATTTTAGTGGCCTAAAATCTCCTGGATTGGCTTCAGTAGCCTCCAGGAGATTGAGCCCAGGAGACTCCCGGCCAAATCGGGAGGGTTAGCAACCCTTCCGTGGTCTCTCCTCAATCCCGCCCATTGCTCTCCTCTTGCAGCCCCTTTCACTCCTTCTCCCCCCTGCCTAGCTCCATTTCTCCACCACTCCCATTGCTATCCAGGAGTCCTCTCTCACTTGCTCCTTCTCTGCATTGTCCAGGCTGGGTCTCTCCCACCTGCAGGCAGAGAAGCAGGATGGAATGGGACCACAAGACTTGTGGGCACACCACCACCGCGCTGCTGAGATCTGGGCCATTCCCCGAGCTCTGCGGCTTGATCCCACACCCACCCAAGTTGGCACAAGGCTCTTCATTGACTTCAGTGAACGCCTGCTCAGCCCTGTCCTGGGGGTGAGGCCTTTCTGTACGGAAGCTAGTGCTTTGTGAGACAGATGGCAAAAGGCATTTACCGAGTTCAGCTGCTTCATCTGCATGTCGTTCTTATCTTCAAAGTGCACGTTGATGGCCACTGTCTCGATCCAGGCATTGTCCATGTTCCTGGGGTCATCGACGTAGCCTTTGTATACCTGAGGGACAGAGGAGGCAGCTGGGAAGGGTTCCCCTTGGGTTTCAGTGTGCTAGCAGAAGGTCAGCTGTGACCTGGCTCAGAAGTGCCAGAACGGGGGAGGGGGCCATGCCCCCCCACTTTTTACCTGCCGTAAGGGCGAGCGAGAAGGGGAGAGGGTGGAGAGGAGTGAGTGGGAGGCAGGGTGTTGGGGGGAAGAGATGGCATGGGGGCAGGGCCTCAGGGAAGGGGTGGTGTGAGGGTGGGGCCTCTAGGAATAAGGGTGGTGCGGGGGTGGGGCTTCTGGGAGAAGGGGCAGCATGGGAGACAGGGACAGACTTTGGGCACTGGTGGCCCTGCCCACTTGTAGGGAACTGTGACAGAGTGGGGGCTGTGGGAAAGTCCTGCTTTCACATACAGCATCCCGGTCATGGGATGGTCCGGCAGCCAGAGGTGTCCCAAGGGAACTCTGGCACATTGCCTGGGAGCTCTGCTTAACCATAGCAAGTCCCACGCAATGGTTGTTGTGCCCTGCAGGACAATCCTGGCCTGTTCTACCATTCCTCCTTCCTCACTTCTGCAGATCACACCAGGGTCATGTACACAGAACTGCAGCCCGGGCTCATTCTGGGGGCCATCCTGTCCTGCATGGAAGGAATTGGCATGTTATCATCATGGGAACGTGTGTCTGATTCTTGTCCTGCTTCCCCAGCACGGTGCCATGAGGCGTGCCCTGCATACCTCTGCACCTTGGTTCAGCAGGTTCTGGAACTGTGGCCAGAACTCCTTCCTCAGGACCCTCTTCAGCTTCAGTGGTAGTGATTCCCCTGGCTCCAGTGACCCCTGCACAGAACCAGACCATCACAACTGGGCACTGTCTGAACAGACAGCTGGGACTCCTCCCTGACTACAACAAAGAGAGCAGGCCCAATGCTTGCTACTAAGGAAACAGGAGTTCCCAAACCATGCACTGCCCGAGATGGGGGAACAAGCATGGAGCATCCCACTGTCTGCTCTGGGCAAGGAGTGAAGGGACGCCCATGGCAGAAACTCCTCAGGTGTGCATGGAAATAAGGTTTTGCACATAACTGAATTCACCTCTGGAACTCACTGCCACATGGTGTTTCTGAGGCCAGGCTTTGAGCAGACACTCCTGAGTCAGAACTGACTGTTAAACTAGCAAGGAGGAAAACGATATAGACTATTAATCACCTGCTGGGCCGGGGCACAATGAAATGCCACTTGTAGTATTGTATTGTGTTATAAGGTCCATTCTGCACTGGACAGGCTAAGGCCAAATGGACAACTGGGCTGTTCTGGCAGAATTATGAGACCTCTGGGCATGGGGGATAAGATGCACTGAAGGCAGATTGTATCTCCCTCCTGCAGAAACCTACAGGGCCTATGTTTTACGTTTTGGTAACGTGGGTGTAGCTTGTGATGCCAATAACATCTCTCTGCACTGACTCATCTGCCTACATTTTCTGAGCCTTTCAAACCTACGTCAGGTCGATGGGCTCCTTAGCACTTACCCCTGGCAGAGCCCAGTGATCTGACACAGGAGACTTGACAACTAAGACCTCCAGCATTTTCTTTAGGCTCTTTCTATAAATGGATCCATCCATATTCCTTCTCCAGCTACAAAAGAGAAATGTGTCATGCTGCCCTGGGAGCTGGCTCCTCCCGTACCTCCCCGTGGCATGGCAGTGAAGATCAGTTTCAGTGCTCAGGGAGGGCGGTGATGGACTTTGCTGGAGACCCTGAGCTCTCACGAACATCATCAAAGAGATTACACACTCCTAGCTTTTACATCTGTTAGAAAACAAGCCAGTTTCCCAAGATCCCCCAGCCCTGTTTGCAGGATAACAAGAGGAAAGCACGGCTCCTGAGATAAGAGGTTAAGTGTGGTTGTGGGCCAGACAGACACCAGGGACATTTGAAGTCTAACCTTTTCTCTGCTCCCAATTCACCATGTGGCCTTGGGCTAGTCATTTACCTACTGGAGGGATCTAATACTTACTTATGAGTGCAGTGAGCATCAGTTAGCTAATGACTGTAAAGTGCTTTGAAAAGTTAAGTGGTGTTTACAGTAAGTGCTAAGCAATAACAGAAGATTATCAAAGATCCAATTGCTACACAATAGCACCATGGTCGATGAAATAAGAACAGGCTGCTCTTTATTTAAAACAAAGAACGGGAATCGTTTTAGCAATACATTTCCTTCTGTACGACAGAGGCCTCTGCCCCGTGCATTACAGATGTAATGTTCCTAGCTCAGCCAGTAGAGGGTGCTGCTCTACTCAAGGAACTGCCACGTGCCAGTAGAACGGTGCCCAGACGTGCAAGCCGAGATCTCACTTGCTGTACTCACCGCGTCACTATGGGGTGCAGTGCATGGTTCGGTCCAAAGCAGCGTAGGCTTCCTTGGCCTCGTAACCCCGTCCTGCCCATAGGATTCCTAGCACAGAAAGAGCCAGAGAGGCGTTGGTATCCCTTCGCCAGGATTATTGGCTTGCTCAATCAGGCCGTCGCTCATGGAACTCAACAGCCAATGTCATGGGGTGACGCTGTGTTTGTTCAAACAACAAAGGCACTGGAAATGTTTCAGCACAGCACTGGAGGAATACACATTTCCACTCCCCTTTTTGCTTTTTAGAGCTTTGGAAAATTCCAACCATCAAAGGATAATTGCTCAACCCAATTTCAGGAAATGAACGTAAACAAACATTCCAGACGTCTTCCCCAGGACGGGAGAAGTTATGGTGGTTTCTAGTTACGAGTACACAGTGGGGTTACCCAGAGCAGCAGGGGGCGCATTGGAAGGTAGGAATGCTTCCACCAGGGTAGAAAGGGCCATGTCTCTTGATTCTTGTTCACCATCCGGGAGCCATCGGCCATTGCCATTTCGCTTTGTCATGAGGCTTCTAGGCGACAATTGCGTGGAGCTTTGGTTGCTTTAGGATCAAGGGCACTATTTTCTACAGTGCTAGAGGCACCATCAGACACACAGCCTGGTCCCCATCCATGGAGAGAAGTTTGCAGAGTGATGTTGGGTAGAAATGTTTGCCCCTGTAGAACCTGCTTTGACACATTAGGGTTTCTTTCCCTGGACTCTCCCCACCCCCAAGTGAACAGATTGCCTCTTCCCTGGAAACCGCCAGGCAGATTGGAAAGGAGTGGGGGAGTCAGGCAGGGCAGCTGCAACATTTCAGGCTGTTTCAGGAAACCCAAGACCTGGTGAGTGGAGGTAGGCTGGGAATCTCCTGAGCTTCCTTTTGTTTTCCAAGCACTGCTCAGGTTCACATAACATGGGGCAGGTAGCAGCTGCTCTCGCTGCTAATCTGAGGGAGAGGCGGATGGAGATTAGGGACGTGATTCCGCCTCCCACCTGTGGGTGTATGTCAGGAACAACTCCCCTGGATTTAATGGAGTGATCCCAGACAGTGCGAGTGGAGAACTAACCACTCTGATCACAAGTGAGCAACTCACCGCTGCACCAGGCCTCCTTCTGTGTTAAGATTAGACATGGGCAGCAGGTATAATATGCCAGCTCTCCCCAAACCTAGGCCGTGGCACTGCCCACGCTCCACTCGGAAACCTCGCCCTTGCTTCCGCTCTCCCCCGAAGCCGGCAGGACCTCAGCTCGGGCAGCAGTCTGGAGGCAGGGCTCAGCCAGCTGGCGGCTTGGGCTAGTTGGCAGACTGGGGTGGCCGGTGGCCAGGGAAAACTTAGGCTGGCCAGCGGCCAGGGGTGGCTCGGGCTGGCTGGCATCCCAGGGGTTGGGCTGGTGCTCGGGCCAGCCGCAGCCCTGGGGTCTGAGTGGTTCGGCTGGGGCTTCTCTGGCCTTGAGGGGGAGGGGAGCTCAGGGCTCCTCTGGGTGAGGGGGCAGGGCCTTGGGCAGAAGGGGCAGGGCCGGGGGCTAGGCTCCCCAAAGGCGGTGTCCACACGTTGCCCATGAGATCTGAGTGACTGCACTGTGAGACCGCACATCGGGCTTGTGACTGGCCTGACGCTGGGCTGCCCTCTTCCTCCCCGCCCCTGGGAGACATGGTACCACTGAGCCGGAGCCAAAGTGCCGAGGCAACAGAGCCAGTTTGCTTGGGCAGCGTTTGTGTGAGAAGCCCCCCGCCTTGCTCACTTACAGCGGCAGCCTGTTCTGGATGGTATACGTGCCGTGGAAGCTCTGCCGGTTGATCAGTCCGTCCATCGCATTGTAGTTTATCTTCGAAAGAGCCTCCAGGGAACTGGAAGACAGAACAGAGCCCCTGTCCTCTTCTGCATGCATGGTGCTGGTCAGCAGCCACAAACACCGGCGGAGCCAGCCGGCTGGCACGGGAGAGAGGCAGGGCTGGGCAGAGGGCTGCTGGCAGAGACAGCCAGCCAGTGAAGGAGATGGATACACAAAAGCCGGGGGCTGGAAGAGAGGTCAGGGGTTGAGAGAATATGAGAGAGAGAGAGAGAGAGAGAGAGAGACTACCTGATCCCACACTCACTCTCTGAGAGGATCGCACGCAGCCATCTCCTTCCTGTCTGCCACGTAGAAGGGAGGGTCATAGATCTGGAACTCCACCTGCAGAGCACGCAAACCACTTTGCACGCGTCCCTCCGGCCCAGGGGCACAGTCCTTCCGCCAGCGGCTCCAGGACGGCATAGCGCCCTCCAGAGAGCTGGCGGACCCCAAGGTGGCCCAGAGGAACTACCCTCCGAGGGATACAAGGACTGGCTGCCTTGGTATCGGAGCCCAGCCCTGGAGCACTGATGCTGAGGAGTTCTGCTGAAATTGACGAGGGTGGGGGAACCACACACCAAGTGAAAGATGCAAGGCTGGGCCCTCAGAGGAGAGGATTCATTGAGGTCCTGATCCTGGGCTGCAGAAGGCAGCGGGAACACTGACATCGGCTCTCCCGAACCCCTCTCTGCCCTCCCCATTTCACTGAGCCTCGCATGGGCATCTGTTCTTGGCACAGCTGGTTCCTGAGCTCTAAGTTTAGCTCAGTCTCCCCTGGGATCCCCAGTGGGATGGGGCAGCCCCAGGCCGAGCACTGCTAAGGCAGTGCAGACCAGCCAGTGCCCTCTGGGAATGTCCTCAAGTGCACCCAGTGCTGCAGGAGTCTCACCTGGCTCCAGGAGAGATGCTGGCATGGGGGTGGGGGGGCACTTCCCACTGACCTGCAATGAGTGCACAACTCACTGCTGGAAACGGGACTCAGGACAGCACAGACACTGGCACAACAAGGGGGAGCCCAGCATCCTCAGTGGGAAGTGCCCAAAGTGCGGCGTTTAATTCCGCAGGTAGGTCCGTACTCCCCTCAGCCTGCTGCGCCGAGCTCCCTCCCCTCCCCAGGCCACGTGGCTCCAGGACGAACCATGGACGGAGGCCCCCCACGCTTGACATCTTGGGCATAAGGTCCCTGAGTGAGGCAGCATCAGAGCTGGGTGCAGGGGTTCCTGGCCCTGCCTGCCTCCATCAACATGCCCCAAGCATCACAGGCTACGGCCCCTCTGCTCCGGGCAGGTCTCCCAGCCACAGGCCCTGCTACCTACGGTGGTGCTCTCCTACCTCCCAGGGCACCTTCTCGTCCGGCACCGGGAAACGGACTATGGAGGAGCTGGGATAGAGGAGGTTGCGGGCGCTCACATGGTACAGAGCTGTCGTCCCCTCGGGCTTCTCCTCCAAGCCGTATTCCTTCAGCTCCGGGGCTTTGCTGGGAACTGGGAGACAAACACAAAGAGCTGAGACCCCCATGGAGCAGAGGAACGTGATCTCTGAGAAAGATTAGGGTGAAAGCAATGGGGTTCCTGCTGCCTGCTGCCAGGGTTAGCTGGGTTTTCCTATGAGAACGGCTTTGCTTCACCACTCTCTGGGCCTAACCCAAAGCCCACTGAGATCACTGGACAGTCTCCTGCTGGCCAGTAGGCTTCAGACCCTGTGCCCCTGGCCACCCACAAGTGGCTGACATTGTCTGCACAGGACACTAGCTATTGAAGATTTCAGCCTAGAACTTGCAATTTGTTGCATTGCCCCACAGAAGTGGGTCTGCCTCCTCTCCCTTCCCCAGCAAGTCACACATATGCCCCCGTCCCACAGCCCTGCTCTCCCTGCATGGACCCTGAGGGCCTGGAGAAGGAATCCAGCACAGGAGGGAGCTGTGGGGCAAGTGGAGGTGGGAAGCTGCTGGGGAAGGGGTGGGAAGGACGATCTCCAATACAGTGGGGCTGGAGGCAGGGAGGGGAATTAGTAGGAGCCTGCTGTGCTGTGTAGCATCCAGCTGCCATGGCACAGCCCACCTGGGGTATGCGGAAGCTGGCAGCGAGCCTCCCAGCCTGGGCATAATGCCCCCTGCCTGCCATGGGAACAGGCGCAACCCCTCCTCCCTTCCCCCAGCTCAGGGCATCCAAGACTCTCTGTGCTCCTTCTGCAATGGGGCAGGGCCTGCTACCCAGCTCACCTAGGAGCCCCTTGCCCTGTCCTGCTCTCAGGCCTGGCAGCTGCATTGGCGCCAATCAGGCCTGCCCTGGAGCCAGCGGAGTGACGCTGGTGGGAACCCTGGAGAAGCGAGAAGAGAAATGGGTCCTAGAAGACAAAGGCAGGTCTTTCCTCTCACATGCTGTCAGCCACAGACTGGCTGAACTTACCCACGGTGGGTGCGTCCTCCTCTGAACCAAATCCATTCCCACGCAGGGCCCGCACGATCCAGGCCAGGGTCTTGGCGGTCTGGGACATCTATCCAGAGCAGAGCAGACCGTCAGGGAAAGCCACATCCCAGAGCTCCCGCCCAGGGCCCAGCTCGGACATGGCGGGGAGGGAGAGAGAGGGGCGGGTGTGGATGCCCATTTCCAGGCTCAGGGATGTGGTTGGGTTTCGCTTTAGTTCAATTTTACTGTGATTGTGAGAGCCAGAAGTGGCATGGCCCCGCTTTGTCAGGACAGTGGTTGGAGCGCCCCCCGCAGGAGACGGTCGCAGGGAGCGTAACCTGCCGTGTAATTCCTCTGACCTTGGGACTGAAATCAGTGCCCAGTTCTGCTGGGCTTCCTCTGCTGAAGGGACTCAAATGGAAGAGGAGCTGAGGCTCGACGGTGGGATGGGACTATATTGCCCCTCAATAGCGCAAGTTTTCCCAGAGTAGCTTGGATGAGACGCCTTGGCTGCCTGATCCTGAGTACAACCCACACCCCGGCCTCTGACCCACTCCCTGGGCCCCCCCCATGACCTCCCGATCCTGAACATGGCTGGCTGCCCAGGCCCAGCCCAGTCTCCACTCCCGATCCCAAGTGCCCCTGATATAGCCCCCAATCCCAAATGCCACCCGCTCCACGCAAGGCCACCTGTGACAACATCTGTCCCCTCCATGTGCCTCAAGCTCTGTCTCACCTGCTCTTCCAGACCAGTCAGCCTCTGCTCCACCAGTCTGGTCCTCTTCACCCGATCCAAATCCAGCAACTCCGCCAACACATCCACCCTGCAAGCAGGTGAGAGGAGACGGGGGCCTTGGGGAACGAGGCACTGAGCAGGTGTCCCACGCAGCGATGTACAGCCAGCGAGGTGCTGCTCCAGGGTCCAGGCAGCCTGCATGCCTTCACACAGTGCTGCCCACAGACATCCTGCCCCTCACGCCGCGTGCCAGCTCAAAGTGCCGAATTCCAGCCTTTGCGTTCCCAGCGCCCCTCACTGTTAATCGTCTCCGGTGGATGCTGGTCAAACCCAGCCCTGAGAGGAGGCAGGATGGAACTGCCCCTGGACAGCTCTGCGGAGGGTTGTGCCTCAGTGTCCCCCGCTCCCTGGAGCACAGCTGAGTGTGCATATCCCTTGGCAAAGCAGAGAGGCCCGCTCCTCAGCAGCCATGCCGGGGGACTGCTCCTCCCTGTCCGCGTGCACACGCTGGTGCAGAGTGCATGGAGGTGGCCAGCTCCTTGCCCTCTCTGCGTTGGCAGCAGGGCCAGTCCGGCCCATACTAAGTGAGAGGTTCAGCACAAGTGAGTCACACCCACTAGCCATGCAGAACTCCTGCTCAGGCGCTCGCTCGCTCACTGCTGCATCTGGTTAGTGCTGTAGCCTTTGGTTTGCCCCCGAGTCCCATTTCTGCAGATCACATCGACAGTGGAGGCCACAGTGCAAGCAGCAGGATGCTGCAAGTTCACCCTGAGGTGCGATGTGGGCTGGGCAAGGGCTGGCACACACCTACCTGCCTTCTGCTTAGCTCTGCCCAATGTCACCAGGCAACTTTCGTGTGCACTAAATCTCCTCACAAGCTGCATTGCGTGTCTCACCCACATGCAACAACCCACCATCTCTCCCGCCAGTGGCTCTGCCACAGCAGACAGCAGGCTTAGCATGGCCCTATAGGCATAGGCGCTGACTCTGTGGGTGCTCCGTAGCTGGAGCACCCACGGGGAAAAATTGGTGGGTGCTCTGCACCCACCGGCAGCCAAGCTCCCCGCCCCGGCCCCCCACTCCAGCTCACCTCACCTCTGCCTCCTCCCCGAGCGCGCCGCTTCCCCGCTTCTTCTCCCAGTTCTTGCCGCCACAAAACAGCTGTTTCGTGGCATAACAAGGTCTGGGAGGGAGCGGGGAGGAGCAGGAATGTGGCGCGCTCAGGGGAGGAGGCGGGGAAAGGCAGGGCCAGGGCGGGGATTTGGGGAATGAGTCCAATAGGGGCAGGGAGGGGGCGGAGTTGGGGCAGGGACTTTGGGGAAGGGGTTGGAATGGGAGCGGGGCAGGGGCAGGGTGGAGTTGGGGCAGGGCCAGGGCCTGGGTGGGGTCTAGCACCCACTGGCACCAGGAGAAGTTGGCGCCTATGCCTATAGCCCTGCAGAGAGTGGGCTACATCCTGCTCTCATTGACACCTGTGCCAGCCCAGGACTGTCCAGGAGCCATTATGCCAGAAGTAACTGATAGAGTGTGAACAGGGCTCTTCACAGAGCCTCCAGGTCTAAGCTGCTCCTTGACACTCCAAACGTACCCTCTGGACGTGCAAGGGCTCCAAATCACTCCCATACATACATCCTATATCTCCGCTGGCTGCTGAATAGGGGCTTCCATTGGCCTCACCGGGCCCCCTGTGGCTGGGGCTGGAGAACTAACTAACAATGATTCTTTCCTTGTCTCCAGTGCACCTGAGCCCTAATAATCTGACTGCACTTCTCCACTGACCTATCCCTCCGCTCTGGACTTCATTTGAGCCCATCGAGTCGACAGAAGGAGTCACTGCAGAGCGATGCTCACTTTCCCAAACCACTGAGTGCACTGCCCCTGCAGCATCCCCAGCCAGTGCCAGCCAGGGTACCAGGGAGAGAAGCCGAGTGCATTGCAATGCACCCTCGGCAGGGTTCAATGGCCATTCCAGTGGCTCTTTCCAGGTAGATACACCAAGTGCTTGGCTTACCTTGGGCTGAGTTTGCACTATGAGCCCCAAAACCACTAGTCATTGATCTTGGTCTAGTGCTTGGAGCACTGCAGAGCCACCCATGCAGCCTCCAAGGGAAGAGAGAAGCGTGTCTCACTCTGCGGTGGCCCCCCCGATTGAGGAGACAGGTTCTGGAGGGAGCTCCAGCAGCCTGTTAGCATGCTGGGGGCGATGGGAATGGGAGCAAAACAGCTGGGTTATAAGGAAAGAGGCTGCGAAAGGGAAACAAAGTATTGCTGATCTATCGTCCCAGCAGTGCGATGAGTCCCCGCACAGATTCTGTCACACCTGAGCTGGACGCACTGGATGGGAATGCCCCAGGGCTATCACAGCTCCATGAGCTGGGGGCAGGGTGTGATGGGTTGGTAATAATGCATGAATACTCTGTGTAAACCTGGTTATTGGCATGTTACCGTGAAAACTGCTTGAGTTTAGATTAATGGGTGCTGTCAGGAGAAACAAGCAGAAAAGGATAAGCCACTTCTTCACAAACACTTAAGGGCTGTTAAGGGACAACACCAGGACGGGGAAGGCCCAGGAACACTGGAGAGCCAAAGAACTATAGTGGGGTCTAAAAAGGGGGCCTCTCTCTCAAGAGAGGGGAGTAGCTGTTTGGGGGCGCCAGACTGAGACGGCCCCCGCTGGGTCGTGTGAAGAAGCCAGGCCTGTCTGGGATGCTGGGGCTTTAATAGGAGAGATATGCATGTAGACGTGGTTGTTTTTCTCACCGGCTTCAGGGGTACTAGGAAGGGGGCCCTGGAGACAGCCGCCCAAGGCTCCCCATTCAGAGCTCCCTTTGTGACAGCAGAGAACACTGACACCCACAAGTCTTTCCTAGGGGAACGCGGGGCGAGACGGGCCAGTACCTCTGCACAACATCTCGGATCTTTTGCTCCATGTTCTGCTTCTCCCGGCACTGCTGGTGCTGCAGGTAGTTCTCCTTCAGGTACGTCTCCCAGGAGAGAAGGGCCGCTTCCTCGTTCTTCTCCAGCTTTTCTTCTGCAGGAGAAAACGAAGAGCTGAGCACCAGAGGAGAACCCCCAGGTCCCTCAGACCCAGGCCCTACTCCAGGCCACTCAGACCCCAGTGGTACTATGTCTCCTACAGACCCCAGTCAGGCCTGGAGAACGTCATCACTTCCCCATGGCCCTTTGAGCCATGCCAGTGCAATGCTGCAAACCCCTGTGGCCCGTGATGCACCATCGTCCTGGCCCAGCCTAGCAGAGGCGAGGCCACACCGTGTCACGCCCGGCCTGGCCTGGGAAGGAGCTCCTTACTGAGCTGTTTGTGCCGCTTCGCTGGCTGCTGGAGCAGGACCCTCTTGATGAAGAGCTGCAGGTGGTTGAAGAGGATGAAGGGCGGGGGAGCAGCAGGCCGGCCGTGATACTCCTCAATCAGGTTGTGCCGCTGGAACTTCCAGATCTGGTCGGTGTGCTCCTGCACTTGCTGAAACGTAAAGCTGGGAGGAGGGCCCAGGGGGCGAGGGGTTAGCTACGGTCATGCCAGCTGGTGCCAGGCAGGGGCTCTGCAAGCCGGCACTGGGCACTGCCCCAGGCACTGCGCTCTGCCCTTCTCGCTGGCTTCCAGCCTTGATTTTCCTTTCATTCCTGGCCTCCCTTCCTGCTGCTCTGTAGAGCACAGGGGTTGGCCACAGCACAGAGGGGTGGGCAGGCTCCCAAAGGAGGGGCAGGTGGACCCTTGCCTGGGGGCCTGCCAATGTGTCTGCACTACAGCACCCAGCCAGTTCACCAGCACCAGGTTCCTCAGAATTTTGGCTGGTACCTCAGGCTTGCATCTAGAGCAGGTCACCTGACATCTGAGCCAGTGTGCCCGGGAGCTAGCCTGCATGCTGGCCAGTGCAGCTGGGACCCCGCATCCACCCCTCAAGCTGGTAGGGGCACCCACGACCCCCAATCCACACCCCCCCCAGGCAGGTCAGGTCACCTGGCGCCCTCAATCCACCCCCCAGACAGGTCAGGGCACCTGGGACTCCCCAATCCACCTCCCCAGGAACGCCAGTGCAGCTGGGACTGTCCATCCACCCTCCAGGCAGGTCAGGGCATTTGGGGCCCCCAGTCCACCCCCCTCCACATAGACAAGTGCACCCGGGGGCCCCAGTCCACCTCCTTACACACACAGGTCAGTGCACCTGGGGACCCCACAATCTACCCCCCTGCTCATGTCAGTGCACCTGGGGCTCCCCAATCTGCCCCTCATGCAGGTCAGTGCACCCAGGGCTGACATATAGAAGTCAGTGAGCCTGAGGCCCTGAACCCCTCCATACTCATGCAGGTCAGGGCACCTGCTCCCCTCAAGTAAAGGATAGCGGGATGGATCAGCTAAGCAAGACACTACAAATCCCAGCAGCCCCTCCCCGCTGCTTATCCCTGCCCTGGGGCAGGCAGGAGGAGGGGCTGTGATCAGGAAGCCGGCTGCAGAGAGGAATCCCCAGGAACTGTGCACAAAGCCCTGTGGAACAGGTTGTGACAGCCAGGTTCAGGTCTGTGCGGGGCTTAACGGGGAGCAGCAGCAGCTGGGCAGAGAACAGTGCAGATCGGCCCCAATGAGAGACACTAACTGAGCCTGGCCTGGGAACTCGCAGTGCTTATTTGCTTGGCTAGAGCCAGGCCTGGAGAGGGGACCCCAGGCACCAGGCCTGAAGAGCCGGACTCTCAGCTGGACTGTCCCAGGATCACACAGCAGGCCACTGTGGCTCATGCTGAGCTGAGTTGAAGCCTCTGTCTCTGAGGTGCAACCTTCCCTTTTCCTGCCAGCCCTAGGAAAGGCCTTGCCTTGAGCCCTGTCTCTGAGCAGTTCCTGGGACCCACCCGGGCTAGTGCCTGCAACACCTCGCTGCTGAAGCCCCTATACTGCTTGCCCCCGAGCAGTGGTATGCCTGGCATGCTGTCCCCCTCACCCCCATTTACTCCAGCACTGAGCAACCCCCCCCCATTTACTATAGCATTAATTCACCCTCTCTTCGCCCGATGGCCCCCCACAGGTGCAGTGAGCAGGGGGTGGCGGCACTGGGTCGGACTCACTTGAACATGGCGATGAGCAGGTTGAGGAGGAGGATGTTTGTGAAGAGCAGATACAGGCAGAGCAAGATGACTGTCAGCCATTCGGGGAAGACGGGCCGCTTATCCTTATTGCTCTCGGGGCACTTGGGTTTGTAGGGGTCTGTTCCATTCGGGCTGCACTGATCCAGATTGAAGTTCACCCCTGCGAGAGAAGAGACCAGAGTTTCACAATGGTAGGCTCTGTCATTGCCCCAGCTGTGTGTTACATGCTGCTGTTCTGGGCAGCTCTGCATGGACCCAGCAGCCCACCTTAAACAGACTGGCTTAATAGCAGCCGTCTTAATAGTAAACACTCGTTTGTTCCTGCCCTTCCAGGGCAGGGAGTTCCGTAGGGAACTCAAACTCAGTCCCTGCCTGGCGCATCCACACCCAGCTGCCTCTAGGACACTGGAGCAATAGACATTTGTAACTGACTGGTTGTTTCTTAGCAGCTACTCACGGGTAGGAAAGCGGCTGGAGCTTTTTTCTCTGCTCCGCTCCCGAGACTGCCAGGTGCAGTCACTAATCAGTGATGAGTTACCCACTAGACTTGGGAGAACAGCGTTAGCTGACCCGCCAACGAGTGGAATTCAGGCCTCTCTCAGAATGGTGAGTCATTCACACAGGATTCCCGATTCCGGAGACCGTCCTTTGCATGTGCATGTATGTTTGGAATCATAGTTCCCATCCTCAGACTGGCTCCCACTGCTTTAGTCTAGCTGTCATTTACAGCATGCGATTGGCCACATGGTGTTGTTTCTGCTGCCTGATTGGGTCAGGGTAACTCTTTAAGAGGAGAGACATGACTAATAGCAAACCCGGCACATCCCCTGCAAATGTGCAACCCCTTCAGGAGTCGCAAATATTTCCATGGAAACCAGTGATGGTCATGTGACTGCATGACTAATGAATGGCACCACCCCACCCATGCCGGCAGAGCAATGGGGTAGAGACACTATTTGGGATGCATTTGTGAAGGAAGTGGAGAATGCTGGGAGAGAGATAGTCAGGCAAGGGTCCCTGCTGCTGTTAGTCCTGATCCTTAAAGATGCTGACAGCAACAAGAGCTGAGAGAGCTCAGATCTCACAGGATCAGGCTCTTAAGGTCACTTTAGTTTTAGTTCTCCTGTCTCTGGTGACCCCTCATGCCGCCCTCTCCGACACAAGCACTGAGCCCAAGTCTCCACTCCATGACATCAGTTTGATGCGTGTAATGATCCATTAGCTTCAATGGTCCTAGACCAATTGACACCAGCTCGCGATCTGGCCCATTGACTTTGAGGGAGTTGCCTCTGCATCAAGCAGGTGTCCCGGAAGGGATGTGCTGGCCCATTGTGTTTTATTTCTACAAAATTCCTTCCTCAAAGTGGTGTGAAAGCAGGGAAGGGGCTCATGTCCTTCTGTGATGCTGATCTGAGCTAGGGTGTGCATGGTAAAGGATACAGCAAACCAGCTTTGGGCACAGCCCCAGATTCACTCCTCTCTGCCCTTCTCGCTCTCTCTGTCTTTCATGTTTTATTTCAATTTCATTCTTTCACTCTGAGCCTCATTTCCTGCTATTCTGGGTCAAAATCTCGGAGCCGAGCTGCTACTGGACTCCTGCTGGGACGGCGCTGAGCTGTATGGAGCCCCTGCACGCTGGCAGGATGAGACTAGTTGTTTCAGCCATACGAGAACAGCACAGGGGTGTCTCTGCACTGTAGCAAAGGCATTCCGCTTTGGAAATCTCATGGCCCAGCCAGGAGCCTGCGAGAAACCCTGGGTTCCGTACCATCGATGTAGGAAGGGATCTGCCCAAAAATCGTCAGGTAGGAATGGTAGACGACGCCCCGGAAGATCCAGTCCACACGCTCCTCGTTATGGATCAGGATAGCTTGCTTGGCTACGCCAAAGGACACAACCCAGACAGCCAAGAGGAAGAGGAAGAAGAAGACGTCCTTCATCTGCAAAGCCATGAGACAAAGCAGGAGTGAAAAGGTTCCCCTCCACAGATCAGATGCAGAGAATTACAGCCTCTCCCAGACCGAATGCATGGACAGCTCCTATACCCAGATCACATATTGCACATAGGCCCCACTCTGCTCCTACTGACATCATGCCATCTGCAGGGAGGAGTAGCTCTTACCATTCTCTTCACTATGATGATCTTGGGCCCCAGAGTTTTACTGACTGTGAAAATGTGCATCAGCCGCAAGCAGAAAATAATAAAAGCCAGAGACAATATGATCCGTCCTGGATATAAAGTGGATGGGATCCATCTGACACAGACAGGGGAAAGGAAGACATATCAGTGCATTGGCTTAACCAACGTTACTGCCTTTTTATAACAGAATAATTAACAGCCTGCTTTCTTGGGGAACAAATAAGTCTACCCCCAGAGTCCCATTTGAGAGAGGGATACAGCACAAAACCTATCCGACAGAGTGACACAGCAGCTGGGGACAGCGCAGAGCTGGGCAAAATGATCCACGTTTCGATGAAAAGTTTCATCCCAATTTTGAATGTAGATGTTACATTGAAAAAATTCCAACCACCTCTTTTGCAAATTCCCCTCCCTGGTTTTCCAGCAGCTCCAGCAAAGAGCAGTAGTATACCGTCCTACAGAATCCCACATACTCACCGGCAGGTCAGCCCTGTTATAAAGATCAAGATGGCGCAAACATCCAGTTTGTTCCAGAAATCACTGAAGTACAAGGAAGCCATTTTCAGTAACCCAAAGCCATCGGGGTCATAGAACAGCTGTTAGGAAAAGAAGTGGTTTCGGTATTTCAATAAACAGAACATAGGCTGCTTCTATGCACTTGAGACAACAATTGTGGTGCTGGGTCCCGAACAGGAATCTGAGCTGGATTTCGAGAGGGTGGGAGGAAATGAGGGAGTAGGCTTCAACTGATAATGAATTTCCCTGCCATGGTGATTTTGGTACCAGAAGAATACTCAACAATCCCTGAGACTGGGCCCTCTGGTGTTCCTCAGACATCATTCTACTCCGGTGACCAAACTTCATTTAAAGTTACTGAGGCGCTCGGTGTTGGCAGCACTCAGATGTTTTATGTTCCGGCCTAAACCTCTGAAGAAGGTGGCAGGTTCTGTTCTTAGATGTCCTGTAAAATATTTGCTAGTGCATTTGAGAGGCTGACCTAGAACTCTTCTTTTCATAATGGAGTGAGGCTGGGAATCTGACTGCGGTTATTTCCAAAGTGACCGGTAGGATCCTTGCATACACCCCCATGGCTGATTCATTCTTACTGTTTTCCTTTTGGCCAGACTCTGAGGTCATTTCTCAGTGATCTGAGGAACGAAAGGGCAATGAATCTCCGGTATCACATCTTGGAGCACTTTGGAGCTCTCCTAACCCACTTTCTAACATGGCCTGACTGCTTAGCTGTGAGAAGTGGGCCAGATTCTCATCTGGCGCATAGCTCCATTCAAGTCACATAAACCACTTCTCTAGAAGTCAGGGGCACTTGTGCTATCAACACCAGCTAAGGACCTAGCATTTTCTGTGATTCCATCTCAGTGAGTTATGAATCCTTGCTGGTGACGATGGCTCTTTGTCGTGCCACGGGGTTATAGAACAGATCTTGGGTTCACCTCAGCTCTGGGACAAACACACAAGGACAGCTCTTCCCACAGAAACAATCCCTGTCTTCCCATCTTCTCATCTATGCTACAGTTATGGTACAGTTTCTGTGGGCAGATGCGATATTCCATCCACACATGTGCTGAGAAGATCCCCTCC
This sequence comes from Dermochelys coriacea, assembly GCF_009764565.3. Taxonomy (NCBI): domain Eukaryota; kingdom Metazoa; phylum Chordata; order Testudines; family Dermochelyidae; genus Dermochelys; species Dermochelys coriacea. The sequence continues at coordinate 51,810,697 of NC_050076.1, forward strand.
AGGCTCCTGACCAGGTCTCCTGGAACCACCCCAACATATCCACGCTTGGCTTTACAGGGGACTCAAAGCACAGTGGGATAGGCTGTTGGGAGATACCCCTGGATCCATAAAGCTGCCAGTTCCTTATTTCAATACTGAGCCTTAATGACTTCATTTAAGAAGGTCTCAATATCTTGGGCACTTCTCCTCCTTCCCCTGACTCAGCCCAAAAGTATCCACAAGAGCAGTTCAAACAAAACCTTGGGAGGGGAAGGAGTTCTCATGCTTTCCCCTGCGCATTCAGCACCATCCATTCCCAGTCAGAATTTATGAATGCCACCAACTTTCTCTGCGGATACTGGGGTCTCCTGAACTATCCCTCCAGTTCAATCAGCCCAGAATATCAGTGACTCTCTCTGTAATTGCTACAAATCGCCAAAGGACCCCTATTAGTCCCTCACGCTATGTCATGGATTTGGAAGGGTAAATAGGGCCGACAGGTGGAGGCAGACTATGAAATGCCAGAGATACCAAAGTTTTCTCCCCCGACTTGGGTTAGGCCTATGCCCTCAATGCTTTCTAGTAAGCACAGGAGAAAATATTTTGTGATAAAGAGCTCTTTAATCTTGAGGAAAAGGCAGAACAAGAACCAATGGCTGGAAGCGGAAGCTAGACTGATTCATATCGGAACTAAGGCCCATGTTTTGAACAGAGAGGGTGATTCCATGCCACCTTCAGCCAGCTTACCTGGGTATGTGCTCCCAGCCGGCCAACGCAGGCCTGTGGCCACTGGTGACTGCTAGGGCTGCAGTGCCAACCCTGGAAACTCTCCCCAGCCCCTCAAGGAGGGGCAGCTTTTTCTGGTTTAGGGCTGCTGTTACTCTCATCGGGGGGGGGGGGGGGGGACTAGGGGGCCATGGCCCCATCACTTTGCACTGGCCAGAAGGGTAAGGGATGGGGGTGAGGGGGTGGAGAGGTATTGGGGGAAGAGGCAGCACAGGAGCGGGATCTTGGGGCAAGGTGTGGTGCGAGGGTGGGAGAGAAGGGGCAGCGTCGGGGCAGGGCCTCAGGGGGAAGGGGTGGGTGCAGGAGGCAGGGCCACAGTTCGGGTGCTGGTGGCCCCGCCACTTTTAGGGAGCTTCTGATGCTCTTGCCTCTCATTATATGGTGCTTTCAGACCCTTCATCTTTTCCCATCGCAGCTTGCTAGCCCAAGACATCTAAGCACCGGACCATACTGCTGATATTTCTGCTCTGCCACCTTCTTCAGAAGTTTCAGCCGGGACATAAAACAGCCAAGTGCTGCCAACATTGAGCGCCTCTATAACTTTAAATGAAGATTAGTCGCTAGGGCAGAATGATGTCTGAAGAACACCAGAGGGCCAAGCGGGAACGAACTACCATGGGATTCGCTGTCTCGGATTGACTAAAGCACATCTTCCCGAAAGGCATGCAGACACAAGTGACTGAGCTCGACACTGGTGTGGCTGGGTGAAATTCTCTGGTATATGATGTACAGCAGGCCAGACTACAGGGCCAGCCTAAGGGGTAGGCCACCCGGCTGACTGCCCAGGGGCGCCATGGTGCAGAGGGTGCCATGCGGCTGTGCAGAGATGCGCGCTGCCAGTGTAGTGTCAGAAACTGCTCCTGGCTGGCAGGGGAGTACTGCTTGGGGGAGGTGCCCAGATGTCTCCCTGCTTCCTCCCATCAGAGGAACATGTGGGGGAGCAGTGACACACATACTGCTCGCCCCCCCATGTTCCAGAGGGCTGCAAGGCGGGGAGCAAGGGGCAATGCTAGGGCACCCTGCATCCAAGTCACTTTTCCCACCCAGGCTGTGCTGTGAGGCATCAGGAGCTGCTGCTCTCCTGTCCTCCCTTTACACAGCCCAGGTGGGGAACACCCCTGATGTCGCTCCCCCCTCACAGCCCCTGAGGGGTGCGCAGAGGAGCAGCATTCAAGGGGGGAGCGAGCATTAATGCCAGCCGCTCTGTGCATCCAGGTCAGTTTCCCCATGTGGCCACAGGGGTTGGGGCGCAGGGGAGAGGGGAGTCTGGAGAGCACGTGGAGGCCAGGGGCAATGGCGGGGGGACACTCACAGGAGCCAGAGGGGATGGAGGGCACTGCATCCACAGGGGTCAGAGGTGCCAAAATACAAGTTCACCCAGGGCGACATTTTCCCTAAGGCCGGCCCTGCCAGACTAGATGGTCCGAAGGGCCCATCTGGCGTGAACCCCGTGAGCGTGGCATGTGAGAGCGCGCGAGTGAGTGTGTGGCCAACTGACAGGTGCGACAGCACCATTTGGCTGGCATAGGTGATGGGATTGTTGTGGGAGCACATGCAGCAGTGAGAAAACAAGAACGGCTGCTGCCTGCTGCCCTTCTGAGAGACCCTGGGACGGGCAGCCCTCACTGACCGGGAGAGACGCCCTGCAGAGCCTGGATTGCAGCATCACCACCATCTCCCCTGCCCCCCACGCCTTTGCTGAGCCCACCCCGTACCTGGCGGGTCTCCTCGCACACCAGGGAAAGGAGCCAAAAATAGATGACGTACTCCCGCCAGGACGGCTTCGCCTGGAAGTCAACCATCAGGACGTAGGCGAAGAGCCAGAGGAAGCTGAAGTAGGAGAGGATGTTCAGGTGGAAGATGACAACAGGGGCCGTGAAGAAGGCACGAGTGCGTGTCAGGCAGCTCATGGGCTGCAGCTTCTTCTCCCTGCATGGGGGAAGGAAGCAGGAAGGAACAACTGACTCAGCTGTTAAAGGGGAGCTGGATGCAGCGGAGCAGGACTAACCGGGAGAGGCCTTGCTCTGAGCAGTTATAGTGCAGCTAGGGAACCCTGAGACTCTCCCCAGCCCCTCGGGGATGGGCAGGTTTGCCTGGCCCAGGACTGCTATTACTGTGCTTTAAGACCCCTCGTATTCTCCCATCGCAGCTTGCTAGGCCAAGCAATGCCATGCCCAGGAAGATGTTGGGGCAGCCACTGCTAGGACAAAGCCCAGCTCTGACAGAGTGTCCTGGCTGCTCCCAAGGCTCACCAATGCCCACAGGCCTGTGCTGGCCGACTGGGATCACGTTCCCGGGTAAGCTGGCTGAAACTGATGGCAGGACAGGATTACTGATGCTAGCTGACACAACAGCGCTCAGTGAGCTCCAAGGGCTGGGCCATTTCTCCCAGGGAGGGAGGGAGTAGATCAGCCAGGCTACCGGGGCATGAGCAGTACAGTGTGGGATGGCAGTGGGCATGGGTGGTGGGCATCGCAGGCCACAGGAGGCTGAGCCTCCCCAAACAGCCAGGTGTGGCCCTGCCCTCGCTCTGCCCTGAGACCCCCTCCTGCTTCCCGCTCTTCCTCCTGGCCTGGGCTGGGGCTAGGTGGGCCAGCCTGTGGCCCAGGACTCAAGGCAGCTGGTGCCAGTGCTCGGGCTGCCTGGCACTGGGGCAGCCTGCCTGGCATTCCGGGGCTGTGGGTGCTGAGCCAGCCTGCCCAGAACTCTGGGGCTTGGGCTGCTCAGGCAGCCTTGAGCTGGAGCGGGGAGGGGGGGCCGGTGGCCATGGTGGGGGGCTCTTGCAGGGGAAGGGTATGGTGGAGGGGGGGATCTCAGGCAGAAGGGGCAGGGCCGGGGCTAGCCTCCCTGAATGGGCGGTTCACACGCCACCCATGGTAGTGGGAGAACTATTTATACCACTGGCCAGCCCGGGGATGCCACAGTGGCACAGGGGAGAGGCAAAGGAGGGAGGCAAGCACTCTGCAGTCAGGGAATGCGAGTCTTACAGTCCGACTCCCAGCAGCACACGGCAACTAGGGCCGGGGCCACGTGCCAGCTCCATCCTGGGAGCCCTGGTGGTACCTGAAGGTGATGAAGCTGGTGTAGGTGAGGGGGAAGAACACTATGCACAGGATCACCCTCCAGAGCCCGTTGTCCACGCACAGCTTCCCCCACCAGACTTTGGTCAGAAAGGCCTGGGTGCGGCAGAGGAAGGAAATCAAGCTCATATGGAGCCCAGAGCTGGCCCCCTTCACCCCTAGCTCCAGCATTGCTGATCCCAAACAGAAATGTTGCCATGGCCCACCCCACCCCCGGCCAGATCCACACCCCTCACATGGAGGGCTCAGTGAGCAACCCAGGGCCTGCCCACAGCTGTGCCAGATGGAAGCTGGCAGAGGTTGATTTGCTGAGTAGTTCACTAGTCTGGATGGTGCACAGGGACCCCGTGTGGCCGAGGATCAGTGAGTGGCCACCAAAGAGCAGAGGAAATGGACTGCGGGCAATGAAATAATGTGGGCAGCCAGTGAGTGCCGGGGTGGGGCATTCAGGGCAATCCAACAGTGTGTGCGAGCTCCTGTGGGGAAGCACTGGTGTGCAGGGAGCCCACATGCCACAGCACGTCCCCTCTCTCCAAGAACAGGTTCATGGGCTCTGCCCTTCCCAGGCAGCATGGCAACAGGATTGATGCAGGTAATGGCTGCAGGCACTTTCAGAGCAACAGGGTACCCATGGGAACAGGACACCTGGTGGAGCCTGAGCTGCCAGACATGCTCCCCTGGCCAAGCTCAGGCAGTGGGAGACAGTGCTGGGGGAGCCGACACAAGGCCCTGGCAGTGGCGTGCCCTCCTTTGAGCCCCACACCTAGGAAGCGGGATACTGGGCCCTAGCATGGGACAGGGAAGAGGTGGGTGCCTCCTTCCAGCCTGGAAACACACCTGGATGCCTCCGTGGGACACAAAATTCATGTTCTTGGCCTCCAGCGCCAGCTGTAAGCAGGTGGTTTTGCCCCAGGCTTCCGAGACTCGGATAAGGAGCTTCTGGGCTCTCTCCTCGTCCTTGCGGTAACACTCTGTGAACACGCCTAGCAGGGCAGAGAGCAGAGCCAGACATGGGCAATGGGCCAAAGAGAGGCTAGTGCCCAGCGTGGATCGAGCCCTGTGCCGTGGAGAAGACAGGCCATTCCTGGGGATGGGTCCAGAGACAGTGCCATTCAGCCCGGCCCCAGAGCTTCCTGTCCTTTTCAGGACCCTGCGTTGGCCCAAGCTTCAGATGCAGGCTTTGTGCACCTGCTAGGCTGGAGATCCATCTCTGGAGTTAGTCTACTCTGTCATAGCATGTCCAGCTGTGCTCTGAACAGATTCCTGCTGACCTCTGAACCCAGCACTCTTCACAGGCCCAATCATTATGTTGCACTGTGACCTCCGCTCCAGCCTGTGCTACCCGGCACCAGACACACTTCCCAGCCCCCAAGCAACAACTTTCCAAACAAATGGCCCAAGCCCCATACGTGTGTACCAAACACCCTGGTCCAGGTACAGCACCCACCGCATCCCTAAGGCCAGCCAGCCAAGCACGGCTTTGTCTCGCAGATGCCCAGGAGATAACTATCCACCTCTGTGTACCGACGCTCCTAGCGTGGGGGTATCTGGCACCAGTACACGGCACTGGAATAGTCAAGGCCCACAGGATCCCACCTTGCCCTGCCTGGCAGCTGGACTGTGAAGCGATATTCGTCGTCGGAAATCACCAGCCATTGTCCCCAGCCAGACGGTGCCTGACGCCAGTCGGAACCAGGGAGGGACCAGGAACAGACTCCGGAAGAAGAGCAGTGGCTCCAGACAGAAGGAGGGGCCGATAGTGAGATGCTGTTGTCGCTGGTGAGTTGTTGGGAGCAGAGATTGACCCTGGGATCTCTGAATCTAGATACATGAGCTGCAGCTGCCTGAGCTAAAGGACCCCCCACTAGCGGGGAACAGATCACTGCATGGAGCAGGCACGGCATATGGTAACAATGCTCACCAATGGCTCGGTGCTCATATTCCTCTGCCAGGGTCAGCATTTCCTCCATGCTGTCCGTGTCATCCTCCTCCTTGGACAGCTCCTTCAGGATCTTGCTGCAGGCCAGAGCCCCCGCAATGCAGTCCTGGCTCTGAGAAAGCAGGGGACAGATTAGCAAGAACAGGGAATTCCCATCCTGGGAAGCCAGTAGAGCCCCAAGTGTCTGCTGAAGGGAGAGGAGCGGGGCATCCCAGGCTGAGCACCACAGAGAAAGGCCAGCATTACAAAGCAGGGCTGGAAGTGACGGCAAATGGGGCTCCTGGCTAGACAGGTAATTCCAGCCCTTGCCCAGGCTGCAGTGTTCCCCCACACTGGGGCCAGGTGCTGCCATGCCCTAGGGCTGCCCAGGTCTTTGGACCATTGCTGGGGAATGCTGCAGTGGTTTGTCGTTTAAAGGGATGCTCTTTCCTGGCCAGAGCTTCTACAGCACAGGAAACCCTCCACACACCCCTTGCCCTGTCCATGGGCATCCCAGCACCTCCTCCCTTCCTGCCCAGGGAACTGGGAGCACCCTGAGCTGGCCCAGGACATGGCACCACCCATGCCGCCTGCTGGGAAGGAATCTTTCCCTAAGGCCTACAGCTCACTGTTCCTGATGGCCTTGGCCAGTTCTACTTGCAGCTGCTGCACTAGCAACACAACCCAGGCTGGGAGAGGGGGGCTCTCTGTCCCCTTCTAGTGGCTGCTCCGGTATGAGGCTTGCTACAGCTCTCAGGTAAGGGCCTCCACTGCTGTGGGTTCTTGAGCTAAGCTATCTTGTGTCTTGGCCTAACTCAAGAGAGCCTGGGCACAGTGCCGAGCAGCAGGCACGGCCGCTTGCTGCCATTACTCCCTGCACTGGCGCTGGCCCCACTCGAGAGACTTCTGGGCACATATCCTGTGGGTCCTAGCACCACAATTCACTGCACTGCTCTGTGCTTGCTTTCATAGGGCATTGTGGGACAATCTGGCTGTCCATCCAGTGGCTTGTGGGTGGAAAAGGTCTAGGCGCAGGACATTAATTTCCTGGCCAGACCCAAGCTGATGAGCTGTAACCACCCAGCGCCGGAAGACAGGGGTCCCCCTCGTCCTAACGGGGACCGACAGCTACTTGGTTTGATGGAGGCAACGTGATCCTGGCATGCCTCTGCGAAAGCTGGTGGTGGGTTCAGAGACAGCCTTTTGCCCTTGCTCTTACAAGAAGGAGGCATGAGCCCAGCTGATTCTGCCCTCCCCTGCAGACCCCTCCCCTCTGCACTAGTTCACAAGCATGGGGTGGTGATGACAATGTGGGATGAGTAGCAATGGGCCCCAAACTTGCACAGGAGGGAAGCAGTCTTGCTGGAGCTGGGAGTCCATGGGCTGATGTGGCAGACACAGGTGGTCAGCACTGAAGGACCTGGGTTCTACTCTATTGTTGTTAACAGTGACCTCGGGGAGTTGTTGGGAAGGGTCCTCGTACCTGGGCCCAGATGATTTCTGCCAGCTCCTTGCGACTCTGGACAATTGCCCAAATGAGGAGGTCCCTGACTGGGTCCATAGTGAAGGTGACCCGGTCGGCTGAGCGCTTGTAGAGGGAGCGGAGACTCACACCCTGCACCTGGGGAGGACGGCAGAGTTAGACCAAGACTTTACAAAGAACTGACGCTCACTCGGGGGCACCCCACTGGCACAGCGAACCAGAGCCCTGGTAAGGGGGCAGGAAGGCAGCAGGCCATAGAGAAAGGAGAGACCTGGTGACAGGGCCCAGCGATCTGGTGTCACTGCAGGGGCAGCTAGCTAACTTGCTCTCTCAGCTTGTGGCAGCTGCTCTGTGCAACTCCCAGCTCACACCATGAGACCCTGCACTAATACATGCAGAAGCAGGGGAGCCAGGCATCCGGGGAAACGACGTGAGGAAATCTGCTGGCAAGTTTCCTCCGTAGCTACCAGGATCTCCCCTCCCCAGCCCTGTGTACTTGTCCTGTAAACACCTGGAGTTTCCCCAGTGCATGGAGCCAGGAACACCTGACTTAGAGGGTCTCCCCTGCCCTGCCCCTTGTCGGGACAGGGACAGCAGTGCCATGTGAGTGGACATGCTACTGCTGCAGAAGGGTGTGTCATGACTAACCCGCTGTGCAAGGAGGAAGGCCATGGGAATCAGGCCCCAGGAATGGGCCAGGCAATGATCTGCCTACAACGGCCACGTTTGGCTTTCAGGTGATTTTGGTGGGGACTCAGAGAAACCCACTTGAGCTGAGGAGGGGCTGGACTTTTACAGGAATTTAAACCTGCGTTTACCTGGAGAGGAACAGCCAAACAAATACAAGGGCTTGTCTAGAGCAGGACAGTTTACACCAGTGGAGCTACACCAATATACCTATCCCAGGGCCAGCTTCTGCGGGTCATATATGGCCCCGGGTCCAGGTAGGCGTAGTTACACCGTGTCAACCTGATAATGGATCGGAGAGCTGTGCCATCATGAGCCCTCCTTTGCAGCAGTGTGGCATTAGGGGGCAGCCCTGGTTGGAGGCACATTGATACACTCCCACCAGTGCAGATTTCCCCGAGCCTTCAGTTGGATGTCCTAAGGCCGGGGTTTCTCAGGTGCTGGCCAGTGCAGGGATGGCTCAGGTGCCCGATTTGAAACCTGGCCACAGTTCTGGCCTCGCCAGCTGGTGTCCTCTCCCAGCAGGTCTACCCCCCTCAGTTCCCCCTCCCTTTGCTCCCTGCCCCAGCGCAGGGAGACTCGTACATTGAGCTTGATATGTGGGATGGCGATGGAGAGCCGGTGCCGCTCAGCATGCTTGGGCTTCGGGTACAGCAGCTGCGTGGAGTTGCCCAGCAGCTCCCTCAGCACCTGGGACACGTGGTGCAGTTGGATCTTTGGCACCTTGGAGAAGGCCGAACGCTCCTTCTCCTCCACCAGCACCTTCTGCAGCTTGCTGTGGAAGAGGCTGGAGGGCGCCATGTTCTCGTAGAGGTAGATCAGGGTGTCCCATGTGACGAACTCCTTCAGGTGCACGCCCTGCTCCAGGAACAGCTTCACGAAGTCCGGCTTGTTGGCAATCAGGGCGGCGGCCATCACGGGGTGCAGATCTGCAGGCTGGCAAGCCAGAGACAGCGCTGTCATTGAGTGACGCCGCCCTGCTGATTAGTCCCAGGGCAAGGGCAGGGTGCCAAAGCAGGCAGCAGGCATGGGGTACTGCAGCAAGCCTGGGCAGGGGTCACTGGAGCAGAGGAAGCAGCCAGCAGGGGAGGCAGCAAGACAGGGGAGGGCATGGACAGGTCGACACAAGCCATGCACAGCTCACATCTCCACTGCCCGCAGTAACGCAAAGTAGTTTTGCCCTTTTGGGCAGAGCTCCGCTTCTCCTCTGCCCCGGGCCACTGGCCACCTGCTCCTCTCCCCTCCTCTCAGAGGAGCCGTGGCTCTGGGGCTGCTCTGCCCCACTTGGACAGCAGCTAGGCAGTGCTCTCATCCCCTTCCCTGCCCAGAATCCAGTGGTGTGGGGCTGACCAGCTGCCTCTGGTCTTCCTCCCCTCCCCCCAGGAGAGGAGTACTTTCTTTCTGCCTGTCTCTCTCGACTTGGGGCCCTGGCAGGATCAGCTGCCTGTGTGACCCAGCCCTGATCCCATCTGTACTGGGTATTACAGCTGGCCAGGTATTTCCCATCCTTGGGGCCAGATCCTTTCAGCCTTACTCACGCCAAGTAATACCCCTCCCATGTGCAAACCCACCAAATTCAATGGGACTCCTCAGGTCAGTAAGTGCTGTGACGTAGCGTGCACAGGGGTTGCAGGCTGTGGTGCTTTTGGTAGAGCACGAAATCCTCTAGCTATAGGGGCTCTGCAGTGGCCATCCATCCCTGGCAGGACATTAGACCTACGAGTGGCCGTGCTTCCGTGGTCAGAAGGTTTGGCACTCTGGAACTCTGTTTCCTGGCTTTTGGTTCTTCAGTGGCTGAGATGGGAGTCCCTGTAATTCTCTGACGCGTCTTGTCATGCAACTTTGGATGTTTCCATGGAGAAACTCATGCCACCCTCACGTTTTGTTTTCAGGTATGTGTGTGCGTGTCCTCTGTTTAACCACTACTTGTCTCCAGACCACGTGGAGTGATACATATACCTAGAGCTGGTCAGGCATTTCTCAGTTTGATGGGTTTCTCATCAGGAAATGCCAAAGCATCAAAATCAAATTTTTTTGCAGGAACGTATGGGTTTCGACGGAACTTGCGTAAGGGAGGTTCCTCACGGCTAGGATGGAATTTCTGGTTCAACCTAGAGAACCTGGTGAGTAGGGCACTCATCTGGGATGTAGGAGATCCAAATTTAAGTCCCTCCTCTGCCTTTTTCAGAGCAGGGACTTGAATCTGGATCTCCAATATCCCATGTCTTAACTATTCTGGGCACTTGGTCGCTCTCAGTCTCGTTTTTTTATGAAAAATGTCAAAAGGTCTCGGGTTTGTTCCAATGCGGAATGAAAACAGATTTCAAAACCTCAACATTTTTGCAGAACAGAATTCTGAATTCCTGGCCAGCCCTGCTCCCATCTCTTGGATCCCACTGGGCAGCTGAAGCCTTCCAATAAAATATTTGCCAACACGTCAACTTTTGTAAACTACTTCAAAGTTCCAGTGGAGTCAGATAAATTAAAGGGAAGACGCAATTTTGCCCACCTCTAGCTTCTGCACAATCAGATTGAAAAACAGGTGCATGAGAGTGGAGCTGGCTTTGCTTTTTACCCCCACTTCTCTCCACATGAATGTTGTGACACTGCTGAGTACGTCAGCGGGAAAATGCACAGCTGAGGGAGGGGAGCCATGCATCCAGCAGGCTTGCGATGCACATAATAACTGAGTGCGCAAAAGGACGGCAGCATCTGCGACAGATTTCTTGGCAGTGGAGTGGTAAATTATTTATAAAAGACAGCTATTCAGACTCTAGAATATATTCCCTGCCCTGTCAGTATTTAAAGGCCAGTCACATTTTTGGCCTGAGCAGGTTGCTATTAGATCTATGGATAGGGCCCTTCGTTTTCTTTTTCCTGAGAATTTATCAGTGTTTATCAGTATTACTACAACAACAAAAACAGAAGAAAATCGGTGGAAAAAAACTATTGATACTTTTTCTGGGTAAATATTGGGGTTTATTTTGGTGGGCGGAAGGACGGGGAAAAAAATAATCCGTAGATTAATGCTTTGAAGAATGGAATTCAATGTGGTTTGCTGCAGAACTAAAACACAATGCTACTTTTGAGTTTAAGAAAACAATGTATCTCTAATTAAGGCTATGGTTTTGTCCCAGTAGTTGTGGAATTCATGGAATCCGTGACTTCCACAGACCTCCGTGACTTCAGCCCTGGTGGCTGGGAGCTGCAGGGTACTGCCGCTTCCCACAGCGGCAGGAAGCTGTGAGGTACCCCCACTGCCTGAGGCAGCAGGGCCCCCAAGCTCTCAGCCGCCATGGGCAGAGGGGGTACCCTGCAGCTTCCATCTGCCACTGCAGGCAGGGGGGTACCCTGTAGCTCCCAGCCATCGCCATGGGGCAGAGGGACCCCTGCAGCACCCCGTCATTGCCACAGGGCAGGGGGACCCTGGCTGCTTCATGGCTGCCATGGCAGGGCAGGGGGATTCCCACAGCTCCCTGGGGAGGGGGCAGGAGGATCCTGCAGCTTCCCTCCACCGCTGGTGGCAGGGGGACCCTGGAGCTCTGAGTCCCCACCAGTGGGGGGGGGGGCAGAGCTCCCAGCCACCCTACAGCTGCCCAGACCCTTTCCATTTTATCATGGAAATTTTTAGTAAAAGTCAGGGACAGGTCATAGGCTTCTGTGAATTTTTCTTTGTTGCCCATGACCTGTCCCTGACTTTTACTAAAAATTTCCATGACAAAATCTTAGCCTTACCTATAATCCCCAAATAAAATTTTTCATTTGAATAAACAGTTTACTGTTGTAGATTTAGAACTATTAGCCTATAAATATTTACATTTAATAATTGGGCCAGACCATTTGCAGTGCATACACTCAACTTCATCCTTTTTCCTGTTTTTGTTTTTTTTTAAACTTTTGAATCCTTCCTTGTGTTCTGAAACGTATTCTGATACAGATTTTCATTTTCTTCCCATTTTAGTGTCAGATCTTAAACCGTTGTCTACTAACAGCTTGACATGTGTTTGTGGTGGGAGTGTGTTTCATCCGTATGTTCAGATGTGCGTGCGCGTATTTCAGAGCTTGTGTGCGTGCCTGTTTATTGTGTGTATCTTGTAGACTAACACATAGCCTTACTTCAACAGGCAGCTTTGCATATACACACAGAATAATGTATTCTCGTAATACATATATCTCATGCAATGTACTGTATTTTCCTAATAAAACAAGTTATTTTTTATATACTTGAATGATACAAAAGTAGGGTGAAAATTGGAAAAAAACAAATAATACTTTTTGTAAAACCGGGGATTTTTTTCTGTAAAAATCGATTTAAACTGAAAACGAAGGGGCTTATCTATGGAAAAAAAGTACTGAATCCTGGGTTCCTCACCTGTACTTCAGATTCACATCTACAAGGTTTAAACAGAGTAGCTGCTTCTGACAACATAAGAGGGCCTTAAAGCGAGTGGAAATTGAACCCCTGAGAATGCTCCCTATGCAGGGGGCTCCTTGGCCAGCATACAATGCCCTGTAGTAGCCCTGCTACTGACCCCCAGCATAGGGGGCAGGTTGGAGGCGCTCTGGAGGTATGGCTGGCACGCATTGCAGTAGAGCTAGTCTCTGCTCCTCAGAGCAGTCAGGAGATAGGAAAAGCAGAGCATACATTACAGCAGGCAGCCCTGCACCAGCAGCCTGACCGGCCTTGGCGCGGCTCCAGAATAGGAGGGAGGCAAAGGTGACATAAAGCCCCCATTAGATCCCACCCCTCCATCCCTGCACCAGGGCAGAGACCTTGGGGGCTTTTTGCCTTCTGCAGCCTGGGGCATAGGTCACTTGCTAGTTTGATGACAGGTTTCAGAGTAGCAGCTGTGTTAGTCTGTATTCGCAAAAAGAAAAGGAGTACTTGTGGCACCTTAGAGACTAATACATTTGTTAGTCTCTAAGGTGCCACAAGTACTCCTTTTCTTTTTGCTAGTTTGAAGTAGTGTAAATGTGGGAGTCTCTGTAACTTGAAGCCTTTAAATCAAGATTTGAGGACGTCAGTAACTCAGCCAGAGGTTCCGGGCCTACTACAGGAGTGGGAGGGGGAGATCGTGTGGCCTGTGATGTGCAGGAGGTCCGACTAGATGGTCATGATAATCCCTTTTGGCCTTAAAGTCTAGGAGAGTACCTGAAAATCAGACCCTCTGCTCCCCACTTGCTGCTGAAGGACAGGCACAGCCAAGTGCGTCTCACCTTCCATTCATGGTCATCTGTGAAGATTTCGCTGCGAGCAATGTCCACCCTGTTCCAGGCCACTGCCAGCTTCAGCTGGTGGTCCCAGTTCTCGTGGCCAAAATGGTCGCGGTTTTGAGAGGCTGCAGCCAAAGGCACATACAACAGAGTGAGCTCCAAGGCTGGGCCGGGATGGCCACATAGTTCTTACCACCCCCAGAAAAGCAATATCCAGAGCCGGGCCCCTTGATGGAGAACCAGCCAACTGAGCAGAGCAGCCTGCCCATAGCACACCCCAGTGAGCACAATGGGCCAGGGAGGCCAATGAACCCTGGGAGAAAGACACCAGAAGACATCCTGTATTGGCCCTTCCATTGCCACGGCTCCTGGGCTCCTGTCCTCTTGGTCTGTTGTGAGCCATTCGCCAAGCCGCTATGTCTCTCTGCCTGCTCCACACATCCTATGGGTGTGGGATTTCTGGATGGGAATCCAGCGCACGTGCAGAGCAGAAACAGCACAGTTGCTTTGTTCTGAGAGGCGGGGACTGGTAGAGAACTATGGCCTGTGACAATGTGCCAGGAGTTCTCTCCTTATCCCTGCCCTGAAGAGCTGCCAGCTTAAGAAACAGTAGAGACCAACTGGAAGAGCATTATGGGAACTGGCCTGAGAAGGAGCTGCTTGGATCCCCACAGACACTGAAGCAGGATGTCCCCCTGCCAGTGAAGTAACCAATGACGATGAGCCAAAAGGGAAAGGGCAGGGACATTGGTTGACTCTGCCCTCATGTGAGATACACAGGGGGGACTCTTCTGACCAGCAGAAGAGCATGAAAGAGTGTCAATTGTCTCGTGATAAATCAGTGGTTGTTTTAACAGTGATCCCTCCAAAAGCAGGGTCACACGTTCCCCTGGGTCTGAGTGAGCAAAAGGCAGAGAGGAACTGGGCAGAGAGCGAGGGCTGGATGATCTGTGCTTGGCACTAGATAACTACCTGGCAAATGTCTTCCATTCAGACAGTGCCAAAGCATCTCAAAGCACCTCACAGCCTTCCTCTGGTGAAATGGTGAAACAGCGCCTCATATGGGGCAAGAAAAGCAGCACCCCACAGGGACAGATGCTCTTTGGTCATGCTCAGTGAAATCACTTAGGAAATTAATTGACAACATCCCTGCTCCATCCTGTAGTAGGAAGAGAGCTTGAGACACAAGCTCTTGTATTAGAGGCCTGGGCTAAAATAGCAGTCAAAACTTTGCTGATATAAAGCAAAAATTAGACTGTGAGCTAGAGGCAGGCCCTACTCACAGAATTTGGCAAGAACAGGGCTGATATTACAAAAACACACATTTCTAAGAGGTGCTAGGCACAGAGCACTCATGCAGACACATTCCAGAAGGGTGGTTCCAGAACATCCCGATATTAAGGATGGTACAAAAATATTCCCCAAGGAAAACAGGAACACACTGACCCCTTTTAAAAGATACGGTCAGGATGACAGCACGTAATAAAGATGTTTTGATTGAAGCAACATGTAAAAGATGATGGGTGATAACTAGCCACATTAGGGGGCAATAACTAACTATGTTAGAGGGGCAGTACTAACTTGTTTGTATTAGGGTATAAAGATGTATTTTAGAGGGAGTGTTTTTGTTTAGCCCAGGGAGGAATGGAAAGCCCCACTGTTCACTGAGCTAGTCCATTGTTACAGGCATATATGTATTAGTGGTCCAGTAGAGTTTGTGGGATCATAGTACTGTGCTTGTTGACAATAAACTTGGCCTGGTGCCTTCGTACTTTAACGGATTTTGTGGTCATTGGGCGGTTGGCTCGAGATCTGCTGTGCCAGCTTTCTGCGCAGAACTAGGATTGCACACAGGGAGAACACACATGCAGCCAACATCTGTCCACGCATCCCTTTCCTCTGCATATACCTCACTCTCCCCCACACAGCCCAGAGACACTGCACCAGGGAGTGACAACCGGTGCAACTCAGTACTGCGGCCACTAAGGAGCAGCTCAAGCACTGGTGAGCCCATGGCCAGCTCTGGTGTGAACTGGCAGCATCCTGATGCCTGGTGGCAGGCACATGCCCACCAGTCTCCAGAGCAGAGCCAGGTAACACCTTCCCCGCCCCTCACCTTTGAGCAGTGCCTGAAGAATGGCCACGTCCACATCTTGTTGGCCATCTTTGCCCTCCCGGAAAATGGTCAGGAGCTGCCTGCTCCGCACTATGTCTTGGATCTGCAAGGAATGGCAGAGGATCAGAAGTCCTGCAGCAGCAGCATCCCTTGCCGTGTCGCCCAGCTCACATGGGGTTAATGCTCTTCCTGAAGATCCTGGCTGGACCTCCCAGTTCAGTTAATACCCTGCTCCTGCCTCGGGATCTGTGACCCCTTGTGGCCCCTTTGACGTTAAATCCCCATCCGCCCTGGACACCTGCTACCCCTCCCAGCCCATTGGAGGTTAATTCTATGACTTCTGTCCCAGCCACCAAACTGCAGACCGAGTCCCTGTCCTTGGAATGCACAGACAGCCCGCTGCTTGCTAGAAGACTGTGGGTTAAATCATGGCCACATTGGAGTTGATGGCAAAACTCCCCCTGGCGGCAGTGGGACCAGGATTTCACCCCGTGTGTTCTTGTCCCCAGAAACGCTCCTGCCCTCTCTAGGCACACTCACCTTTCATCCTCTGGACAATTTGCACAGTGCACGTAGTCATTTTGCTCACACAGATGTCCGCTTGCACACACACACGATGGGCTTTTGTAGGTGCATCCAGGGTGAGTGGTGAGTATGGGATACAGGCTCCCTCCCTCCCAACAGTGTCTGGAATGCTTCCCCAGCATCACACATGGGGTCCCATTCCTCAGTGGCTTGTGTGGTAACTGCAGATCCCAGGAGGGGTGATGCATTGCCCTCCCCTGTTATCTGAGTGCTCTGGGGGATGTCAGCCAGAGTAGCAGATGGGGTATGAGCATCTCACCTTTTTGGTCCACTCCACGATCTTGCCCTCAGTGAAGAGCTCATAGGTGTCCCGGAAGAGAATGCTCAGTTCCTTCTGAATCAGGGAGATGGTTATCTCTGGGACAGGCCGATTGGACACCTGTGCAATGACATCAGCCACACGCCCGGACCCCTCCACTATCACGCATGGGGTGCCATTGGTGATCGCATTGTAGATTGTCTGCAACACAGAGATGCAGAGCTAGAAGGGCTGACCCAAATCCACTTCAATCAAGGGGAGCCTTCGCGTTAACTCCAGTGAGCTTTGGATCAGGCCCGAGGCACCCACAGCTTACACACAGTCCCCCATTGGTGGCGTCTCTGCATCTCTCACCAGTGATGGGATTCGAGGCCCCCCCCCACCGCAGTCCTCCTCCACTCAGGCTAAGTGAAGGCTCCCTAACACATGGCTCTCTCGGCTTGTCTCTGGGCTGGGGATTTCCAGGGGGAGCCATCCCCACAGAGTTTGCTCCGTTGTTATTTGGAAGTCATTGGGTGCAGTCATGGCTTTAGCTTCCCCAGGCCCCAGCAGTTCTGACTTCCTGCCTGACCTGTCTGGGAGGAGGAAGCTGCGCTCTTCCCCTTCTCTCCTGTGTACTTACATCGAGCGTCCCGGGTCCCCCCTCCAGCACTACGCAGACGATCGGGATCTTGATGGCAACTCCTGCAAGGAAGCAGGGACTCAAGTCAGCTCCATTTGGACGCAGACCTCTCACAGATCAGCCGCCCTGCTAAGACAGGCCAGCATGGATCTCCCTCAAATAGCTACAAGTAAAAGACAAGTCACAGGTATTTCCAACCCATGCCAGCTTGCAGAGTTCAGCTAACAGGAGGCATTGGCCAGAAGGCAGGGATGGTTTGTAGTCACTTCACCAACAGAAATACTGCCTCGATTTGTACCACTGACCATGGGTGGCATGTGAACTGCCGGCTGCAGGAGGCTAGTCCCCAGCACCGCCCCTTCCCTCTAGCCCAGAGCCCCCCCACTGCAACCGCCGGCCCCCACCCCAGGCTAGCGCCCCCAGCCCTGGGAGGGTGGGTGGTGCAGCTCCAGCCTCCCCAGCCCCGGAGAACTGCATAGGGGGAGCCGCAGAGCAGGAAGCTGGAGGGGGGGGTGAGCCTGGGGGCAGAGCATGGGAGGGGCCATGCCTGGCTGTTTGCAGAGGCACATCCTCCCCCAGCCTATGATATTCACCTCCCATGCCACTGACAAAGCCTGGCAGGAAAGACGTTATCCACTAACAGAGCTCCTTCTCCAAAGCCTCTGCTCCCTGGACTCTCTGACACCACACGCCAACGATGAATGCACTGATGCTAACACGCAACCTCCTCCTTGCCAGACGCCAGAGAAATCTAGGGGCTTGCCCATGCCCTGGTGCCAACGTCTTTCGGATCTCACGTCTTTCACTCCCTCCGCTCCAGAGCAGGGCTGACCTGTGCTGCCATTACCTCCTTTCACCTTAGTCTGCTCGGAAATGAACTTCTCCAGTCTGGTCCTCAGGGAGATCTCCACACCGTATCTGCCATGGGTCCCGTCATCCACCAGGATGAAGTGGGAGTGGTTGCTGTCCAGGCAGGAGAGGTTCCCCTGGCTCTCCTCATCCAGCACGTATTCAGCCGGGAAGCCGCCCTGCAAATGGCCAGAGGAAAGAGAGACAGACCAAAAGGGGGATTTCGCTGGGCCCTTCTAGCTTGGAGAGCTCCATTAGCAGAGTAGGTGACGGTCCCCTGGCTGAACCCCGTAGGAACAGCCCCAGGGAAGCAGACAAGAGCGCACGGTGGTAGCCAGCAGGTGTGGTGAAAAGAACAGGCGTGCGAGGGAGAGTCCGCACAGGGGGATGGGAGAGGAGAGACAGAGGACAGTCCTGACTTGGGTCAATGAATGATGGATGAGAGGGCCCAGTGTAGTGACAGAGGCAGAGCCAGAAAGCAGAAGGGGGAGGGATCAGGACTGGGCAGCAATCTTTGACAAATAGCCATCCCAGCCCCAGCCCCTCCCAATCTGTTTTTCACAGTGACTATTACTTAATCCTCTCAGCTCAGCAGCTCGTGCAGCGCTCCCTGCACCACCTGCCTGGGGCCCCCTCTTTCCAGGCCCCTCCTGATGCTTTACGGAATCGAGAGGGGAGAATCTTCCGATCAGAAATACACAAAGGAGGGATTTGAAATTGCTACCAGCTCAGTTAGCTCAGTGATTCGAAGGTGGACACTGCACAGCATAGAGGCCAAGAGTCTCAAACAGGGGTGGGGTGCCTGAAGTTAGGCTCCCAAATCCCAAAATAAATGATCTGATTATCCAAAGTGTCAAGTTCTCAGCAGCTCTCAGCGAAATCAATGGGAGTTGTGGATGCTCAGCCCTTCTGAAAGGCAGACTACTTATTTAGACACCTAATAACTTCACACTGTCCCATTAGACTCGAATCTGTCTGCCTTAAGTATTCCTGAAGAGCCTATCACTGTAACTACTGACTCAAGCTGGAGTTCTGCAGATATGGCAAGCATTCTCCAGTGTATTTCCCTGAAACAAAAGCAAATGTGTCACAGATTTGGTTAACTTCTGAGAGGTTTTGGGGGGAGGAGGGGAATCTACATTATTTTAGAACCACAAGTGCCCTAAAATGTGTTTGCAAGGGGGAGGACATATTTTCCTCATCCTTGTCATAATATGGCCCCTTCTGTCTTTCTCGGCTGTCTATTTTTCTCTTATCAATGCTGAGATTGTGCGAAAATATCTAACATGAAACGGGCAAGGTCAGGAGTTGCATGTTTGGTATTTTAAATACATGGTATTAACAAGCAATCATGAATTCCTTCTCCTTGTTCCTTTCTGATGCAAGGTTTTCAAAGAGGTTGGGGGATAAGCGTTGATCTTTATGTCTCTAATCCTCTGAGGGTGTGTGAGATTCAGGACATGTCTACGAACACACAGCCCCCCACCCCCACCCCGCAGACACCAGAGCAATCAAACACACAACCTTCATACCCCACAGAGGCTGGACGCTCACCAGGGGGCAGATGAGGCTGCCTCGGTTGTACACAGTCCCCCAGGTGGCTATGCCAATGGTAACAATTTTGTCCTCTTTGCAGCTGCTGCTCATGCTGAAGTCTCTCACAGCTTCCCCCACCAGCTTCATCACGCCGGCGTGGGACCCGCCCGTTATGATCCAGGCACCTGGCAGACAGAGCAGGGGTTGGCAAGGTGAATGCGCCATGCACAGTGGCTGATATTCTGGCCTATCAGAGACTTGCAGAAGTCCCCCTTCCACCCAGGTTTTGGAGACTCTGAGGCCTGTGGGGTGCCCATCCTGCATTCTGCCCCATCAGTACCTTGGGGTGTCAAAGCCCTCTGTGCACTGAGCCCACTCTCTTTGACACACAGGTCTGGGATCTCGCTGGGCTTCATGCCTCCTTGCCCTGCACTTTCTGCAGGCCCTAGGCAAGGAGAATGCCACTATTGCAAGTGGACCATGCACTGTGCAGTAGCAGGCAGATTGTCTTGTGGGTCAGGACTGGGATGTAGAACATCCCTGCTCTCCTGCAGACTTCCTTTCTGACCTTGTGGACCTGTGTGTTTCTATAACGTGGGGATAATCACAGAATCATAGAGTATCAGGGTTGGAAGGGACCTCAGGAGGTCATCTAGTCCAACTCCCTGCTCAAAGCAGGACCAATCCCCAACTAATAACCCTTCTTCTTCCTCCGTTGGGCTGTTCAGACTGAACTCTTCAGGGCAGGGGACTGTCTTTCACCATGGCCTTAATGGCCATGTCTTCACTGCCAAAAAGATGCGTTTTACAGTGGGATAACTATCAGGCATTAATCACCTCTTCGTAAAACCCTTGTGAAGACAAGGCTCTGTAGCTTTTGCTGGAGGTAGGCGAAGTTAACCACAGGTGTGGGGTACAGGGCAAACCTGTCTAGCTAAAAACTACCTGCGCCTTGTCTCCTCTAGGATTTTTCAGTGAGAGAGCTAATTTGCACTCATTCTTTTGCTGTAAAAACACACCTGTTTTGGCGGTGAAGACACAGTCAAAGATTTAAAAGCATGAGGCTAAAATGATAACAAACACTTTTTAAAAGTCTAGTCTGGGCAAGGCATGCTGCCTTTAGCACATGGTAAAGGGCTCCGGTTAAAGCTTAAAAGGCACACACTTGTCTGCTGGAGACCTTTTAAAAAAACCCATCAACATTATTAACACATATGAACATATGAAATGTCATCCTTCCAATTTTACAAATAGCCACATATATCACCTCCTGATGCCACCCTATTTAATCTGCAAAGAATCAAAAAGGTTTCAGGATAGTGACAACACCAATACTTGTTTAGAAAGTCTAGTCTATAGCCCGTAGCACATGACCACTGAAAGTTTTTCCAACCTCCAGCCATTTTCCCCCTTCTTTTACTGCTTTTCCTTGGAGAGAAAGTGGCAATTTTCTGTAGTATTTTTATGAAGCCTATTTGTGCCTCAGTTTCCTCTATAATTTGCATGGCTACCCAGATGAGGTGAGAAGAGGAATGTTTGCTCTTAGGGCAGGCTGGGAGACATAGGTATGAATGTTGCCCAGCTGTCTGAGCCTGGATGGGTCATAAAAAAGGACTGACCAAGGCCAACCGCACATCAATGGAGGAGCCAACAAGACAAAGGCAAAGCCAATTGCTAGGACATTGACAGTGACCCAGAGAGAGATGAATTTCCGCCCATTCTCAGCAGGGAAGCTGAGCACAATCCCCCAGCTTGAGAACAAAGGACTAGTGAGGTGTGTGGTGGGGGATAAGTGCTGGCTGCTGGAAGGAGTCAGGGCTCTGATCTCGGAAGCGACCAAGGAGGTCAGACTGAGACCCCAGACAGAGCCTAAACATGGGGGTTCACTACAGTTTGGCTGGGCTCTGGGCTAACCAGCATGGTCTCTGGGCTAACCTTCATTTCTGTGTGCTAATCTAAGGACTTCCTATACTGTGTCCACTTAACACAGGAGAGGCTGACGGACCTGGGGTTATTTAGTGTGCAGAAGAGAAGAGTGAGGGGGGATTTGATAGCAGCCTTCAACTACCTGAAGGGGGGTTCCAAAGAGGATGGAGCTCGGCTGTTCTCAGTTGTGGCAGATGACAGAACAAGAAGCAATGGTCTCAAGTTGCAGTGGGGGAGGTCTAGGTTGGACATTAGGAAAAACTATTTCACTAGAAGGGTGGTGAAGCACTGGAATGGGTTACCTAGGAAGGTGGTGGAATCTCCATCCTTAGAGGTTTTTAAGGCCTGGCTTGACAAAGCCCTGGCTGGGATGATTTAGTTGGTGTTGGTCCTGCTTTGAGGAGGGGATTGGACTAGATGACCACCTGAGGTCTCTTCCAACCCTAATCTTCTATGATTCTATGACTAATAACCCCAACTGTTTTGACAGTGCTCTGGGAATGTCACTGTGTATGCTGGAGTGCATTAATCTCTGAAGATGGGACAAGTCTCTACCAAGAGTCTAGCTCAGTTGGACTCTCTGAGCAGATCTCATGGTATGAAGTAGGAGTGCTGGAGCCCCAGAGGTTCAGTCGAGGAGGCAGTGAGGTAGCATGCTTACCCTGGAGGAAGAGTGAGACCCTGTGGGGGTCTGGAACATTGAAGGGGCGCCTCCTGGAGACTGTTCCAAAACTGGGGGTATAACACCAATCCTGTGGATCCATGACAGTCAAACCAGCTGATCAATAGGGAATAATTTGCCCTGCCCCATGTCTGCTTATTCTCCTGTATTTGTCAGCTTTAGAAGGCTTGTTTGTGTTTGTTCAATCTCCTCCCATTGTCTGTCTAGTTATTCGAATGCCCAATGTGGTGACCATACATTGCATAATCTGCTTGATCCTAACAGCTTTTTTTCCTCTGCAATGATTTCCAGTTCTTAGCCCGGTTTTTATAATGTGTTAGTTACCACATGTCAGCTAATTTGCTCTAACATTACATCTTAAATCCTAGTCTAGACAAGGCCTGTGTGCATGTACAGCACCAAGTAGAACGGGGCCCTAAGGGTGGTTGAGGTCTCTAGAATCTACCCTAATACAGACAATAATAACTGCACCAGGGGCAAGGCAGTGAGGAATCAGCCCCAGTGCCTAAGAGTCATGTGAGACCTGAAGAGTTCCCAAGGGCCAATGGGTTTGTCTGGATTGTCTTCTTTCTGCTTGTCCAAGATGGGCCTGAAACACCAAGTTTGGATCCTGATCTGAATTTTTCCAAAGTCTGAGGAGTTCTGGCATGAGGTCTGGATTCATTCCCATTTAGAGGTGGGTGAAATTTTTTGGCCAAAACTCTTTGTCACCAAAAAAAGCACATTTGGGTCGACAGAAACATTTTATGAATTCACCAAATTGTTTCCATTGAAAAAAACAAAACAAAAACTCTGGAAACATCTAATTGTTTTGTATCAACATTTTCCAACCAGAACATTTCAATTTTTTGATTCAAGACAAAAAGTCATTTAGAAATCTCCTGCACCTTCATTAATTTTTTTTTTTACTTCAAAATTGAAACATTTTGTTTTGGGTCAAACTCAACATTGCATCTAACTGAAAACAATTTTGTTTTGTTTACTACTTTTTGATTCCCTGAAAATTTTGCTTTGGGTCAACCTGAAACTATTTTTAATTTTTTTCCCCTGGAACTGCAAACAACCTGAAAAAATATCACTCGTTCTCCCAGCTCTATTCCCACCTCATTCAAATGTTCAGAATCCAGATTCTTTGCTCCATATTTACTCTGGCTGTCCCTTTCCCAGTAGTAGTTCTTTGAAATAAGGATTGACGAATTGGCTCCTTTCGCTGTAGTTCATTGAAATAGCTGTATGGATAGCCTCTGGTGAAGCTTTTATTTGTCACTTCTTGCAGCAGAATCCCAACACAGATCCCGTGGTCTCCTGCAGCAGTTGACATTTGGGCTGGCCTTTCCCCACCATGTGGGAGAACACCAGACTCACAGAGTATGAGCTACCCCCAAGCAAGGACTGCGCCCAGATCCCAGCACAGTGTTACTTCCCATGAGGACCCCTTGGGTAATATCAGTAAGGGCAGAATTTGGCTCAGGATATTTCTGTTCATGATTCAGAGAAGGCTAAGAGGTGATTTGATCAGAGTCTATAAGTACCTAGTGAGAAGACTTCTGATGGCACAGCGGTCTATAAACTAGACTCTAATCTAAAACAAGATCCAATGGCTGGAAGCTGAAGCTAGATAAATTCAGACTAGAAACAAAGTGTCCATTTTTAACAGTGAGGGCTTACTGAGCAAGACAGTAGATTCCTCACCCCTTGAAGTCAGTACATCAGGATTGGATGTCTTTGTAAATGATGCGCTGTTGCTCAAAGATGCAGGATGGGCTCCATGCAGGAATCACACTGGCCTGCATTAGAGGATTGTAATGGCCCCTTCTCTAGCATTCGACTCTATCGCCCACTAGGTGATTCCTGGGATTGCATTAATTTTCTGTCTGAGGCATCTCTGCTGGTGTGCAACTGACAATGTATTCTCAGAGATGCCAAGCCAGGCAGCGTGCTAATGAGAGGCTTGCGGTGTCAGCATTGCTGAAAGAGGACAGCGAGTGACTGGCGGCTGTTCAGCAATGGAAGCGTTATGAGGAAAGGCTGGTGCAAGGGTCCAGGTGAGATATGGGGCAATGCCGGGGCCGGAACGCAGGAAGGGGTTAGTGCCCTGTGGCAGGTATATGAGAAACCAGTGTGCGGGTGGTGGATAGGAGAGGCTGGTAGAAGTGAGAAATATTCACAGGGCTACAGTGAGCTGAGATGACAGTGCAAGAGGTTTCTCGGTCTGAAAGCAACATTTCAGCTCTGTGGGCCACACCCAGAGATGGGCACTCTGGGCCCCTGTACCCCACCCCAATCACTATGAGACCATACAGCAGATCCTGCAGGAAAGCTAAAGGCTTTTCCCATGGAGCACACGGTATAAGCAGAGGGCAGGCAGGCGTGAGTCAGGAGGAGGAAAACGCTGGCCCCAAGGGAGCAGGAGTCCAAGGACTCATGGAAGGTCACTTACCAAAGCTGCTCACTGGCTCTGCAGAGCTCTGGTAACTGTCTGAACCTGCCTGTCTCCAGAGCCCCTGCAGAGGCTGATCTATCGACTTGTTGTCTGGAGAGCTGTGGTTTCTAGCCAATGTCACTGCCCGTCATTCCAGCACTGATGAGCTCGTAGGCCAGGGATGCTGCTCCACAAGGATCTGACACCTTCTATTCTATTCCATTCCCATTCTGACACCACCCTTACCACCGTATTAGCTGAGCTCTTTCCCTAGCATATTATCCCCCATTGGGAACCTCCTAGCGCTTTCCCCCAGGGACGCAAACAGGGCTCTTCTCTAGCGCAGCCCCAGGAATGCTCTGCCCGCCCTCAGGGACTATGTACCACCGGCAGGTGTTACCTGTTGTCTGGGCCACCTTGACCAGCCCCCGTCGGAAGATGTTCTTCAGCCTCGGCATCATGTTGAAATTCTTAGCTCCCCCGGTCACAGAGATGAGCAGGTTGGGCAAGTCGAGGCCCCAGTGCTGAGTCATCAGCTGGTAGATAACGCATGGAGGGGTGTCCGCCGAGACGCGCACATACTGGGGGTGGTGGGGGGTGCAAAACACAGGGAAGGGACGGAGTAAAACCCACTGCACCTACCCAGAGAGCAAAGCCAGCCAGGAACTCATCCTAGCCAACACAGCAAGAATCAAATTTCTTTCCTCTAGGCAATCAAGGCCAGGCAGCTCCCTTCTCTCCCCACCCCAGTTCCTCACCTTCCTGTAAAGGACCAGGGCTGCGTGGAGAGGAACATCTCCCTCCACTGCCCCATGCATCATCTCAGGGCCAGTCCAGCCTGGCAGCTGAATCTGTCACTGCACAGCACCGCCGAGGTGACAGATTCCCCCCTCCAAGGAGAGGCTGAGATGACAGTGTGACGGATGCTGCTGCTGTTCTAGTGCCAGGCCCTGGGGAGTGTGAGGTTGACTCAGAGCTGGATGCTGTACCTGTTCCCTCCCACCTCCATGGGATTCAGACCCCGAGGAGTCTAAGGCAGGAGAAGTGTAGGAGGTCACACACTGAATCTTGGCCCACCAAATGGCTTCAGAGGAGGCCTCAGATTTACTCATCCTGGCCCTGGGCTTCCTTCCCTCTCCCCAGAGCTGCTCCGGCAGTTGGCAGGGTGAAGGAGGTGACCCCATCTGCCCCCTCCCTTTCTCTGCTGGGACTAGGACTGCGTTTGGAGCCTCTCCCCATCTACCATCAAAGGCAGGCAAATATGCCCATTCCATCAGCTGCAAGTGCCGAGCAGCAGGGTTTCAATATGGGATCCCTGTCCCCTAGACACTAGGGACTGACCCACCTTTCCCACCTTTGGTCCCAGACCTACAAAGCTGATATCACCAAATGCATCCGTCGCCATTTCTTGAATGTGCCTCTTGGGGTCCCATTCTTTCCCCAGGAAAACAGATGGTTCTGTAACCTCTTCCAGGTGCTGTTCCTTGGAGTAACCACACTCACACATGACCCTCCTGCAAGAAAACAGCATCAGCAACTCCCTGAACTCAGAAGGGGAGTCTCTGGCAGTTACAGGCAGATGAGTCTGTTGGCAATCTCAGACTGGAAGCAATGGCAATGGCTTACTTTGAAAATTCCCGACACCAGCCCCTAGGGAGGTTATATCTCCTGCCCAGCTTGCCCATCAGCTATTGGCTATGGAGGAGAAATCACTGTGAGGAAGAGATCATTGTGCATGGTAGAACGCAGCAAAAATCAGCATTTCCATTCTGCAGCACATTCCAATATCTGGACATTGTTTTCACCCCAAATTAAGCCAAAATATATTTTAAAAATTGTGGAACAAAAAGTTCTGGAAAATATTGATTCAGAAATGGAAAATCATTTTGTTCTGAGTCAGTTCAATGTTAAGCTACACATCCCAGTAGTGCCTTGCGTTGTCTCTTGGGAGGTGTAGTTCTGGGTGTTTCATGTTCTAATGCCCCCAAATGGCAGGTCTGCATGGCAAGACTACATCTCCTGTGATGCACTATAGTCAGCTCCCATGATGCACCACACAGGTCAGTCTGAAGGGACACCACATGTTGCACCATGGGACATGTAGTCCAGCCCTGGAGCTCAGACCATGGGGGAGAATCACCTGGAATTACAACTCCCATGAGGCAATGCACCACCAAAGGGAAAAACAATCCAATGGTGAACGGACCCAAAATGAAATAGGTCATGAAATATTTTTCCATTAGGATATTGAAAAATTTAGGCAAAATAGAAATTTTCACATAGAAAATTTTAACTTTGCAGAAACTGCATTTTCCATCAAACAAGTCGTTTTGATTGAAAATTCCCAACCAGCTGTAGTGCAGAGTGTTTTGCACCACTGACCTGTTAAGTGTGGTAGAAGCTCACTAATCTGCACCAGTGTCCAGGAGACCTGATGCACACTGCTCAGTGCTGTGAACTAGTCAGTAGGTGAACAAACAATCAGGAGCCACATCGAGGCACCTGCATTGCAGAAGGAACCCAGTTCTCCTGGTCTGACAAGTGGGTTTCCTATTATTATAGATGACAGTGCTTCATAACAGTGTAACAAGCCAAGACTTGTGGCTAATCATTGGACCGATTCCCTGTGTGAGCTCAGGCCTCAACTCTGTGGATCTCAGCTCTCCAACTACTAAAAGAGGATAACAGTTCTTCCAGTGTCTGTCTATTTGGTTTGTCAGCTCTTTGGGGAAGGTGCTGTCTCCTACTATGTGCAGCGCCTAGCACAATGGACCCTTGATCTCAGAGGGAACTCTAAATGCTGCAATAGTAATACGTTACTGTAGTATATTTTCCTGAAGTAAATGCAACCTCACTACAGTTATCAGCAATGTGCAGTGACAACACTGGAGATTTTATGAGGATTACCCATGTTTGCAACTTTGCCTGGGAGAGTAGTTGCCCAGATTTTGATCCTGACATTACATTAGATCTGATCAACAATTTTGCTGGATTTTTGACTAAAATAATGTTTTTGTGAAAGCATCTGCCTTCTGCAAAAAAAATTCAGTTTTCTGTTCAAAAACAGAACACCCAAAAAACTGAAATGTTTTGGCCAAAACCTCAAATATTTCTGTCTGGAAATACTGCTGCAGAGCCTCATGGAAATTGTAGTTCAGTTTCTTTATATCTCCATTTACTTCTATGGGCGGGGCTCCCCAGCTGGACTACACCTCCCATGATGCACCATCACCAGGGACTCTCATGCTGCACCACCTTCCCTCTCCAAGAGAGGAGACTGTGGTGCATCATGGGAAATATCCAAGCAGACAGCTCAGCCTATAAATAATAATAATAATTCCTATAATGCTTAGCTGTTTATATAGTGCTTGCCGTCAGAAGATCTCAAAGCACTTTTCAAAGGGTGATAACTGTCATAAATATAAGTATACATTGTCAGTATAAAGAAAAGGAGCGAGGGTGGCCACTCAAGCATTCCCAGAAAACATGGTACTTCTGGGAATGGCATGGACCCACCCCCACTGGCATGACCTTGCACTCCTGGTAAGTGTAAGATCACACCACTTGGAGGACACCATTTGGAAGAGCATGCCACTCCACCCCCACCAGTGTGACCTTGCACCCAGCTGAATGGCCTGCCTGATGGGAGCATGTGGCACCAAAACTACAACTCCCATGAGGTATCATGGCTGCATTTGCAAATCAAAATATATCCATTTTCAAATTTCCACCAAAAAAATCCAAATTTTCTATAGAAAATTTAAACAAAAACTACATTTTTTGTTTTTGTTTCCATCAAAGTTTTCCACAGGAATAAAAACAACATTTTTCAACCAGCTGTGCTTAGCACTGTGGAATCAGCTGAAGAAACGCAACATTTCTTCTCCAGGAAATCTTTTCCTAATTTCTCTTTGTGCGGCTCCCAGACCATCACTGCACTCCTCGTAGCAGAAATGGGCTTAACACTGGATGTTGACTCTACTTTCCTGCAATGTGGGTGGAAAGCAAGAAGCAGATAGAAGGGGGAAAACATCCGTGCATTTGGCTTACCCAGAATCTGACATTTGGGAACTTTCAACAAAGTACACACACTCCTTCTTCCTGATGTTTTCAGAAATCCACGAGCTGAGATTCTCCTATGGGAGGGGAGAGAATAAGGGGAACAGTAGGCCTAAATGGTTTCAGACAAAGCCCAGATTACATAGCTTCCTACAACTGATCCACAGAAAAAGGGGCACATCACAGATTCAGCGTGCAAGGGCTCTCAGCCAGTACATAGAGAAACAAAGGTCACAACTGCAAGAAATCCAAGGGGAATTTGACACTTTCAGTTAGACAGCTAGCAGAGTGAGGACTCTGCCAGCACACTGTGTACCAGACAGATGGACGTGTGCCCAAAGCTGAGGATGACGAGACATGAAGGAGCAGCGAGGGCTGAGTCTAACAGCTTATTCACACTTTGAATTTGTTGCAGGTTAACTTGAGTTATTTCATGTTAAATTGGTGGGGGCTTTGTCTGGTCAAGCAGGAAGAAAGGAGTTGTGGCTCCTTTAAGGAATCTCCCCTCCTTAGGGTTGGAAGGTGGGCAGAGGGAAGGGGGCATCACCTGAGCAGGGGTTTGGCCAGAGGGGCTCAGGTGCACCACTGGCCCCTGCAGACAAGGGTTAAGGTATGTGAATTCCCTGCCCTCTCTCACTCCAGAAGCATCAGAACAGCTCTGGGACTGAGGGTGATGCTGTTAGTGGGTTTGTTTTCACCTTGTGTGAATGGGATCATCAGAACAGTTCTCTTCCATGTGTCCATGTCTCTCAGGGCACTTTGTCTGTCTCCCTGGCTATTGGAGAAAAGCATGTAATGACCCTAAATACTACCTCCTCCAAATGATACTCTGTTCCTGGACTGAGAGCCCCTTTCAGCCTACTCCCACCAACCCACCCCTGGGCTCGAGCATCTCCTGGTTATGCCCCGACTCTTACACATGGTCAGTGTATTTGCTGGCCTCCCCCTAACCTTGGCATTGTCTAAACTTGCCTTTTCATTATTGCCAGTGGCAAAGTGAGCCTTCCTCTTGCTCTTACAGAAGCCACTATTGCTGCGTCTGAGGTTGGGAACCATTTTGAGGTCGCAGATCTTGGGATGCACAACATAGCTGTCTCCCTCATCAGGGCAGACTCCATTCAGCTCTGGGGGTAGCATTCTGGCTTGCCTGCCCCCCCCCCCCAGCTACAGGGCAGGTCTCGTCACCCTCAACACAGCCTCTTGAGTTTGTTACACCGAGAAGTCCTGAAATGCAATGAAACAGGAAACAGTAAACATGCATCAGAAACACAAGGAAACTCTAGCTGGTGCTTGCTTCTAGGAGAACACCCCTCACCATGAATCCCCTCCTTCCAATCTCAGCATGCTTTGGGGTTTGTTTCGGATGTGAGCTAGACCAGTTATGCTGTGAGCTAGACAGCCCAGACTTCTAAGTTCATCTGTTGTTTTCCTACAGCAGGCCCCGAATGAATGATCACAGAATCATAGAAATATAAAGCTGGGCAGGACCTCGAGCAGTCATCTAGCCCATCCACCTGCACGGAGGCAGGACCAAATAAACCTAGACCATCTCTGAGAGGTGTTTGTCCAACCTGTTCTTTAAAACCTCCAGTGAGGGGGATTCCACAACCTCTTTCAGCAACTTGGTCCAGTGTTTAACTATTCTTATAATTAGAAAGTTCTTCCTAATATCTAACCTAAATCTCCCTTGCTGCAAATTAAACCAATTGAATGATGAAATAGGGAAGATTTTAACTAAAAAACCAAAACTAAACAGTAACATACACTGCATCTATATTTATGTGTTTATATTAATATGTATGCCTAGTTGTGGGCTCATATCTATATCACTGACAGCTGAGTTGTTAATTTTTTATCTATAACCCATGGCATATGACCCAGAGACAAACCACAGACCATTCTCCAAATCAGCCACTCATTAATAACCATAGACACTGCCATCTTCTTTGTTACCCTCCATACACAGAGCAGAGATTCAACTCCTCACTCAGCTCAACACATCACATCTCCCACACACAGCCCAGAAATGATACCTTGCCCACCCCAAGCCATTATTCCACCAAATGGGAAAATATCCAATCTATCCGATCCACCCTCTCTCTATAGATTGTGACTTCCCTATTCACCCTTCCCATGTGTCTTCCCTATTCACCCTGCTGGGGTGAGTCAAGGACCTTCCGCCTACACACCAGCTATCCACCTTCATCCAGGTTGCTCTGTGCATACAGACCAAACCCTCAGCTACCCCCTGCACCATACCTGGCTAGTATGTTACTTGCCCTGTCTTTAGAATGTCAGGCAACCAGAGTGCATGCTCCCTCCTTTCAAAGGGTGTAGCACCCTCCAAGCTCACTTCCAGATCCCCGGGGTAAGATCTAGGCACACTGCCTGTGGGAGCCCTGCTGGACTGACAGACTCTACCTGTAGCTGTGGTCTAAAGCCACAACTGCGCCCTCAGTGTCATGAGGCTAAATTTCATTCATGTCTGTGGAGCACTTTAAGATCTTCAGCTGGAACGTGCTACAAAAAGGCAAAGTGTTATGATTATTATTTATTCATACACCTGCAGAACAATTCAGCCTCCACCACATCACAGTCTGTCTGGGTCATGAGCAAATAAGCCAGTTTTCCAGCAAAGGGATAGGGTTGAGTGTTGTAGTCTTGATGTACAGCTATTTTCTTGGAAGTGCTAATTTTTTTGTCTCCCCCATTAAGGTCCCTGAGATGCTACTAGATGCTACTGCTAATTCAATAGGTTGCACAGTATGAGATCAATGCCCCAGTATGGCACTAGCTGGTGTAACTGTGCTGCAAATGCCATGTTTCACATAAAATATTTTTGTAAAAATAAGTTCCTGTCCTCTTTCGCTCATTATGATCCTCTCTGGCACTTTCCATAGATTTCAGACCAGAAGGGACCACTGTGATCATCTAGTCTGCCCTTCTGTGTAACACAAGCCATACGACAGCCCTGAATTAACTCCTGTTTGAACTTGAGCAGATCTTCTAGAAAAACAACAAACCATCCAATCTTGATTTTAAAATGGCCTATGATGGAGAATCTACCACAGCTGTGGGGAAATTGTGCTAATGGTTACTTACCTTCACTGTTACAAATGCACACCTTATTTCTAGCCTGAATTTACCTAGCTTCCAGCCCTTGGATCTTGTTACACCTTTGTCTGCTAGACTCAAGAGCTTCCAATTTCTGTTCCTCATGGAGGCACTTGAAAAGTTGCCCCACAACCTTCTCTTGGTTAAGCTAAACATATTGAGTTCCTTAAGTCTATGTAAAGCTCAGTGGGTCTTAAACCTAGCCCTGCAGAGCTGCTAGGCAGCAAACAGCACCATGCTACCACCAAGCAGCAGCTGTAACCAGCTCCAGCTCCACTAGCTACAACCAGCTATGGACACAGCCCCTAGGAAGTTCCGCATCAAGAGGACAGACAGGCAGCAACCTCATGGCTCCTGATTGACTCCCTGCCATACATAAACCCCCGGGGTACTCCAGGAAGTGTCCAGGCATCAGTGTGGAACTCCTATAGTTACTACTACCTGGCATTAGCTTTGGCTTGATTTGGACCTTGCCTCCTGACCTTTGGTATTGACCCTAGCCTGGAATCTGACTACAGACTCCTCTCCTACTCTCAGCCTCATGTTTGACCCAGCTCTGACCTTTTGTCCTGACTACCCTGGATAGGATCCTGATAGTCTATCACTTAAGGCATGTTTTTTAATCCTTTAATCATTCTCATGGTTCTTCATTGAACCCTCTCCAACTTATCAACATCCTTCTTGAATTGTGGGCACCAGAACTGGACATGTTCTGGTAATAATTGCACCAGTGCCAAATACAGAAGTAAAATAACTTCTCTACTCCCACTCGAGATTCCTCTGTTCAGGAAGGGTTACATTAGCCCTTTCGGTCAGAGAGTTGCACTGGGAGCTTGGGTTCAGCTGACTATATACCATGTCTGCCTATTCTTTTTCAAAAAGAAAAAGAATACTTGTGGCACCTTAGAGACTAACAAATTTATTTGAGCATAAGCATTCGTGAGCTACAGTTCGCTTCATGGATGCATTCAGTGGAAAATACAGTGGGGAGATTTATATACATAGAGAACATGAAACAATGGGTGTTACCATACACACTGTAACCAGAGTGATCACTCAAGGTGAGCTATTTCCAGCAGGAGAGCGGGGAGGGGGGGACCTTTTGTAGTGATAATCAAGGTAGGCCATTTCCAGCAGTTGACAAGAACGTCTGAGAAACAGTGGGAGGATGGGGGGGATAAACATGGGGAAATCGTTTAACTTTGTGTAATGACTCATCCACTCCCAGTCTCTATTCAAGCCTATGTTAATTGTATCCAGTTTGCAAATTAATTCCAATTCAGCAGTCTCTCATTGGAGTCTGTTTTGAAGTTTTTTTTGTTGAAGTATTGCCACTTTTAGGTTTGTAATCATAGATTCATAGATTCATAGATACTAAGGTCAGAAGGGACCATTCTGATCATCTAGTCTGACCTCCTGCACCGCGCAGGCCACAGAATCTCACCCACCCACTCCTATGAAAAACCTCACCCATGTCTGAGCTATTGAAGTCCTTAAATCATGGTTTAAAGACTTCAAGGAGCAGAGAAGCCTCCCTCAAGTCAACCATGCCCCATGCTACAGAGGAAGGCGAAAAACCTCCAGGGCCTCTCCAATATGCCCTTCCCGACCCCAAATATGGCAATCAGCTAAACCCTGAGCATATGGGCAAGATTCACCAGCCAGATACTACAGAAAATTCTTTCCTGGGTAACTCAGATCCCATCCATCTAATATCCCATCTCAGGGGATTTGGCCTATTTACCCTGAATATTTAAAGATCAATTACTTACCAAAATCCCATTATCCCATCATACCATCTCCTCCATAAACTTATCGAGTAGATTCTTAAAACCAGATACATCTTTTGCCCCCACTGCTTCCCTTGGAAGGCTATTCCAAAACTTCACTCCTCTGATGGTTAAAAACCTTCGTCTGATTTCAAGTCTAAACTTCCTGGTGGCCAGTTTATACCCATTTGTTCTTGTGTCCACATTGGTGCTGAGCTGAAATAATTCCTCTCCCTCTCCTGTATTTATCCCTCTGATATATTTATAGAGAGCAATCATATCTCCCCTCAACCTTCTTTTAGTTAGGCTAAACAAGCCAAGCTCCTTAAGTCTCCTTTCACAAGACAAGTTTTCCATTCCTCAGATCATCCTAGTAGCCCTTCTCTGTACCTGCTCCAGCTTGAATTCATCCTTTTTAAACATGGGAGACCAGAACTGCACACAGTATTCTAGGTGAGGTCTCACCAGTGCCTTGTATAACAGTACTAAAACCTCCTTATCCCTACTGGAAATGCCTCTCCTGATGCATCCCAAAACCGCATTAGCTTTTTTCACAGCCATATCACATTGGCAGCTCATAGTCATCCTATGATCAACCAATACTCCAAGGTCCTTCTCCTCTTCCGTTACTTCTAATTGATGCATCCCCAATTTATAACTAAAATTCTTGTTATTAATCCCTAAATGCATAACCTTACACTTCTCACTATTAAATTTCATCCTATTACTATTACTCCAGTTTACAAGGTCATCCAGATCCTCCTGTATAATATCCCGATCCTTCTCTGAATTGGCAATACCTCCCAGCTTTGTATCATCTGCAAACTTTATTAGCACACTCCCACTTTTTGTGCCAAGGTCAGTAATAAAAAGATTAAATAAGATTGGTCCCAAAACCGATCCCTGAGGAACTCCACTGGTAACCTCCCTCCAACCTGACAGTTCGCCTTTCAGTAGGACCCGTTGCAGTCTCCCCTTTAACCAATTCCTTATCCACCTTTTGATGTTCATATTGATCCCCATCTTCTCCAATTTAACTAATTATTCCCCATGTGGCACGGTATCAAATGCCTTACTGAAATCTAGGTAAATTAGATCCACTGCATTTCCTTTATCTAAAAAATCTGTTACCTTTTCAAAAAAGGAGATTAGGTTGGTTTGGCACGATCTACCTTTTGTAAAACCATGTTGTATTTTGTCCCATTTACCATTGACTTCAATGTCCTTAACTAATTTCTCCTTCAAAATTTTTTCCAGGACCTTGCATACTACAGATGTCAAACTAACTGGCCTGTAGTTACCCGGATCACTTTTTTTTCCTTTCTTAAAAATAGGAACTATATTAGCAATTCTCCAATCATTCGGTACTACTCCTGAGTTTACAGATTCATTAAAAATTCTTGCTAATGGGCTTGCAATTTCAGGTGCCAATTCCTTTAATATGCTTGGATGAAGATTATCTGGGCCCCCCGATTTAGTCCCATTAAGCTGTTTCAATTTCGCTTCTACCTCAGATATGGTAATATCTACCTCTATATCCTCATTCCCATTTGTCATGCTACCATTATCCCTAAGATCCTCTTTAGCCTTATTAAAGACTGAGGCAAAGTATTTGTTTAGATATTGGGCCATGCCTAGATTATCTTTAACCTCCACTCCATCCTCAGTGTTAAGCGGCCCCACTTCTTCCTTTTTAGTTTTCTTCTTATTTATATGGCTATAGAACCTTTTACTATTGGTTTTAATTCCCTTTGCAAGGTCCAACTCTACTCGACTTTTAGCCCGTCTCACTTTATCCCTACATGTTCTGACCTCAATTAGGTAGCTTTCCTTGCTGATCCCTCCCATCTTCCACTCCCTGTATGCTTTCTGCTTCTTCTTAATCACCTCTCTAAGATGCTTGCTCATCCAGCT
This sequence comes from Dermochelys coriacea, assembly GCF_009764565.3. Lineage (NCBI taxonomy): Eukaryota > Metazoa > Chordata > Testudines > Dermochelyidae > Dermochelys > Dermochelys coriacea. The sequence goes on from NC_050076.1 coordinate 51,845,697, forward strand.
TGGTCTACAACTCCTTCCTATGAATTTTTTCCCCTTTCTTGGGATACAGGCTTCCGATAGCTTCTGCAGCTTTGATTTAAAGTAATCCCAGGCCTCCTCTACCTTTAGATCCATAAATTCTTCAGTCCAATCCACTTCCCTAACTAATTTCCTTAATTTTTGAAAGTCAGCCCTTTTGAAATCAAAAACCTTAGTTGCAGATTTATTTTTGTTAATCCTTCCATTTAGTTTGAACTGAATTAGCTCATGATCACTTTAGCCAAGATTGTCCCCTACAACCATTTCTTCTATGAGTTCCTCGCTACTCACCAAAATTAAATCTAAAATGGCATCCCCTCTAGTCGGTTCAGCAACTACTTGATGAAGGAATCCATCAGCTATCGCATCTAGGAAAATCTGAGCCCTATTATTATTACTAGCACTGGTCCTCCAGTCTATATCTGGGAAGTTAAAGTCTCCCATGATCACGCAGTTTCCATTAGTATTTACTTTATTAAAGACATTAAAAAGGGCTCTATCCATATCCAAATTAGATCCCGGAGGTCTATAGCACACCCCAAGCACTATCATAGGAGAGGCTTTACTAGTTTTCTTCCCCAATGTAATTGGGGAAGAAGTGACCAGAGAGATTGAAGTGTTCTCCAACTGGTTTTTGAATGTTATAATTCTTGACGTCTGATTTGTGTCCATTTATTCTTTTATGTAAAGACTGTCCAGTTTGACCAACGTACGTGGCAGAGTGGCATTGCTGGCACATGATGGCATATATCTCATTGGTAGATGTGCAGGTGAATGAGCCTCTGATGGTGTGGCTGATGTGATTAGGCCCTATGATGGTGTCCCCTGAATAGATATGTGGACACAGTTGGCAACGGGCTTTGTTGCAAGGATAGGTTCCTGGGGTAGTGGTTCTGTTGTTCTGTTGAAGTGAGCTGTATCTCATGAAAGCTTATGCTCAAATAAATTTGTTAGTCTCTAAGGTGCCGCAAGTCCTCCTTTTCTTTTTGCGAATATAGACTAACATGACTGCTACTCTGAAACCTATTCTTTTTCAGACTCACTGCTTCCCAGGATAGTCCCTCATCCTGCGAGTCTTCCATTCTTTGGATCTAGATGTATGGCTTTGTATTTGATCATGTTGGCTTGTGCCTAGGTTGCTCTGTATCAGTGACCTGCCCTCTTTATTTACCACTCCCCCAGACTTTGTGTAGAGTAGCTACCTTATTAACCTCAGAGTCCTGATCACACTGCATTCTGCCTATTGTACTTACACTCCCCATGCATTTTCAAACTGCACCTTGTATCCTAAAGTGGTGCATAGCCTTGCTATGAACAGTTGCAGAGGTGCAGTATTCCACCCCAGAGATAGCTGCAATTCATCCCAGGAGAAGTGGGTCCTCTGTGGTTATGTGTCTGATGATCTCAAAGGAAACAGGCTGGACGTTGAGAGGCAAAGACAGCTAATCCTTGATGGTATTTACCTTGATAGTAGCAACTCCTACTACTAAGCTTGCCTAGCATGTCTAATTATAACCTCAGGTTGAATTGCTTTGCTAGTTGTTCAGGTTGCAATTTTCTATGTTTGCTCTCTGCCTCAGGCTGAATTTTCTTTTGGAAGAGTTCAGTCATTTCTGTCACAGCTGGGAATAGAATCCAAGTCTCCACTATCTTACCCCCAGTTCTCAGCTGCTTAGCCCCACACTTCTCAGGTGGAAGAAGGAAGGGAAAGGTAACTACTCTATGTACTTGGCTATGTGCCTGTGAAATGGGGCTACTCCTGCATAGGTTGCCCACAGTTTCTATAGCCCAGATTTTAAAAGGTATTTAGGATCTAGGCATATACGTCTTGCATCCCCCTTCAGTGGCTGGTCTACAGAAGAGCTCACACCCTACTGCCACTGGTAGCTAATGGAGTTAGCCCTTAGCTCAAATGGTGGAGGGCTGTGTTATAGGGGTGAAGACCATGGACTGATGGCCCTGTTGATGCCTGGTGGTTATCTCACTGTTGAAACTGATAGATTGTATATCTTTCTTTTAAAATAACTTGGGAAATTGCATACAATAAACTAGATTAGGATTCTTTTAATCAGCTTGCAAACACCAAAATGAAGACAAACCCATGCAACCTTACTTCAGCTCTCTCATGCATTATGATGCTGTCTTTAATTTAATGATCACACACTGTATTCCCCCCCCCAGAACCACTGCCTCATTCAGTGCACAGGCTGGATGGTGCTCCCTGAATGCATTGGAGTTAAGCAGGAAATGAAACTACTGTTGGTAGAATCCCTAACTTTTTCACTGCAAAAGTTGGAAAGTGAGTCAGGAATGAGGCAGAAAACTACAGGAGGAACAAGAATGGGCATGTGGTTAAGGCAGCTGACTGCAACCAAGGAGACCTAGGTTCTGGCCTTTGCTCTCCTACATGCAGATCATCACACCAAGTGTTTCCACAGGTGGCCGCCAGTTTTGTACTTCTCATTTTCTGTGAGTCTAACCTGAGATTCCTCATTTAAGAGCTGAACATCCACATGTGGGACTGAAATCAACAGGTTGTGTGGGTGCTCGGCCCCTATCAAAAATCAGCCACTCGAGGATAAAACCATTGAAATAATTTAGCAACTTACATCCCACTTTCAAAAGTGACTTAGGGGCTGTCATAAATATAAAGGGAAGGGTAAACACCTTTAAATCCCTCCTGGCCAGAGGAAAAACCCTTTCACCTGTAAAGGGTTAAGAAGCTAAGACAACCTTGTTGGCACCTGACCAAAAGGACCAATGAGGAGACAAGATACTTTCAAAGCTGGGGGGAGGGGGACAAAGGATTCTCTCCGTCTGTGTGTTGTTTTTGCCAGGACCAGAGCAGGAATGCAGGTCAGAACTCCTGTAAAGAGTTAATAAGCAATCTAGTTAGATATGTGTTAGATTCTGTTTTGTTTAAATGGCTGATAAAATAAGTTGTGCTGAATGGAATGTATATTTCTGTTTTTGTGTCTTTTTGTAACTTAAGATTTTGCTGAGAGGGATTCTCTATATTTTGAATCTGATTACCCTGTAAGGTATTTACCATCCTGATTTTACAGAGGTGATTCTTTTACTTCAATTAAAATTCATCTTTTAAGAACCTGATTGCTTTTCATTGTTCTTAAGATCCAAGGGTTTGGGTCTGTGTTCACCTATGCAAATTGGTGAGGATTTTTATCAAGCCTTCCCCAGGAAAGGGGGTGCAGGGTTTGGGGGGAAAGATGTTTCCAAGTGGGCTCTTTCCCAGTTATATTTGTTAGACACTTGGTGGTGGCAGCAATAAAGTCCAGGGACAAAAGGTAAAATAGTTTGTACCTTGGGGAAGTTTTAACCTAAGCTGGTAAAAATAAGCTTAGGGGGTTTTTCATGCAGGTCCCCACATCTGTACCTTAGAGTTCAGAGTGGGGAAGGAACTTGACAGGGAGCTGAAATCCCATTGACTTGCAGGAAGACTTGGGCTTCTTCAGCCCAGATCCTCAGAGGCTTTTAGGTACCTAACTCCCATTGCTCCCATGGATGTCAATGGGAGCTAGGTACCTAAGTGCCTTTAAGCATCTTAGCCCTGTGTGCCTAGCGTTCATTGCCGTCCTTAGGCATACGCAGAAAACACGGTTGCGTTGGGCACCTGAAAATTTGGGGCACCACTGGGTGTTAGTGTCCACCCTCCCGGATCTTCCTATCCCTGTTCTGACCCTTCCTGCAGACTCCCACAGCTGGCTGCTGCAGCCTGGTGATTCTTCCTCGGGAGGGGGTCGAATAGTTAAAAGTGAAAAAGCTTCTAGCCTGCCAGATCTATTAGCACAACATTGAAACTGTTAAAGAGCCATTCAAGTGGCAATGAATCCACTTAACAGTCATTTGCCAAGCCCCAGCTATATACTGTCAGTTTCTGAATTTACTGACAAAAACAGTTGTGCGTTACTGTAATATTTACTCAGAGCATGTCAGTCTACAGGACCTTAGTTTAAAATTTGCTTAAAAAATATTTCATTAGTGAGCTGAAGATTATAAAACCACATCTCTAAAAAAAATCCTTGCATAGATTTTTTTTTTTAGATGCACAATCAACTTTAGCCTTAAACTTGGATCTTTAGACATAGTTTTTTAAATAAATCCTTCAAAAGACCACCCTTATCTAAAATACATATTTTAATTACTATAGTAAAAAAAAAAACTTGCTTCAAAAGTCTTCCTGCCCTTTCTATCCATCCCTTTCTCCCTTCACACACAACCCCTTCACCCTCACCCCAAAGAGAGCCCTTAAAGGGACAACACCCTTTCCTTCCAGATAGCTGGACAAAGAGTTTCCCTTTCTTTACTTCTGACTATCTGATGAACTAGTTTTAAGAGAACCCTCCAGCAAAATCAGTACCTTAGTAAAATATAAAATCCTTTGTTGTGCCTAAAATCTTTGGAAACGTATTTTTTTTAAAGTTGGTGAAATGTCATTGTCATGTTTCAGAGTAGCAGCTGTGTTAGTCTGTATTCAGAAAAAGAAAAGGAGTACTTGTGGCACCTTAGAGACTAACAAATTTGTTTGAGCATAAGCTTTCGTGAGCTACAGCTCACTTCATCGGATGCATTCAGTGGAAAAATTCACTGACTGCATCTGATGAAGTGAACTGTAGCTCACGAAAGCTTATGCTCAAATTTGTCTGTTATGGAGATAACAAATTTCATTGTCTATTGTTCAACATATCTATTGTTATGGAGATCACACAAAGTAAATTAGTGTTCCCTTTTTCTAAAAGCAATGAACATGTTATGAACACATTAAACCTCTGAGACTGATTAATTTTAAAATAATGTCTTTGTTTCACTGAGTTTAAATATGTAGTAATCTGGAATCATGTCTCCCTCTACCTGTCTCTTTTCCAAGATGAAAAGTCCCAGTTTTATTAATCTCTCTTCATGGGATAAGGAACGGCTTCCATATGAGGAGAGATTGATAAAACTGAGACTTTTCAGCTTGGAAAAGAGACGGCTAAGGGGAGATATCATTTGAGGTTTATAAAATCATGACGGCTGTAGAGAAAGTAGATAAGGAAGTGTTGTTTACTACTTCTCATAACACAAGAACAAGGTGTCACCAAATGAAATTAATAGGCAGCAGGTTTAAAAGAAATAAAAGGAAGTATTTCTTCACACAGCGCACAGTCAACCTGTGGAACTCCTTGCCAGAGGATGTTGTGAAGGCCAAGACCATAACAGGGTTCAAAAAAGAACTAGATAAATTCATGGAGGGTAGGTCCATCAATGGCTATAAGCCAGGGTGGGCAGGGATGGTGTCCCTAGCCTCTGTTTGCCAGAAGCTGGGATTGGTGACAGGGGATGATTCACTTGATGATTACCTGTTCTGTTCATTCCTTCTGGGGCACCTGGCACTGGCCACTGTCAGAAGACAGGATACTGGGCTAGATGGACCTTTGGTCTGACCCAGTAGGGTCATTCTTATGTTCTTATTACTTTATGAAGGCTTAAGAGTACATTTAAAATATAAAATCAGCTTAGAAATACTGATTAAGAAAATGTAAAACAGAGAAGAGCTGCATCATGTATTCCATAATATTTAATGTTGTATTCAGCAAGACAGCTGACTCACCCTTACTACAAAGTTTTTGCAAATAAATGTCTGACAAACTTCAGGGCCGTTCAAAAAACCTGTGACTGACATTTTTTTATTCCCAAGCTTAGAGCTTTTAATTGGATACCTTCTGCATGTCCATTCTGCATGAGGGAGCGTGTACGGGGGTGTCTGTGGGGAACTGTGACTCTCCGCCACCATGTGGTGGGCCAGGAGTCTCGCTATCCTTTGCTCCCTCATCCCTTCCCTCTCACCCCCATGCTGGGCTGCCGTCGGGCATAGGGGCACCAGTTTAATAATACTGCATAGGGCCCCATAAATCCTAAGGACGGCTCTGCTAGCGTTCTTTAGAAAATGGAACATAGGCTCCTAAATCATTTAGCTGCAAATTATTATCTCCATGTGTCCAAGGGGGCTGCTAAGATCAAAAGCTGGAAAAAATGTACACTACCTTTTGGGGACCTCACTGATGGGTGTCTCAAGCTGGGCCCCCATGGGTAAAATTTTCAAAAACTGCTATCTCACAGGGGAGTCATAAAGACAAAATCACTAATATTTGGGAATGAGGCACTCGTGATGAGCAAGCCCAGAGTCTGATAATTCTGTATTTAGTGGCTATTTGGGATGGTTTGCAGTAAATAAGGCCTCGGGGGGGGTTACACACTGAATGATGAGTGGAGAGAGAGAAATATTGAGAAGCTTCCACGTTCCCAGAGTACTAGCCACGCATAGGCAGCGAGTTACATGGGCCTGGGGTGCTCATGCTCCACCAATATTCAAGAACTGGGGCCTGGCTCCACCAGTGTTTGGGCTTATATTTTCAGAGCTGTCCTGTCCATGGGATGGACCGGGGCAATTGCCCCAGGCCCTGCGCTTTGGGAGGGACATGGGGTCCAGGGCAGCCTGGGGGGTTAGCAAGGGGCCTGACATTGGCAGCAGTGAGCGACCTAGCCCCAGCCCGCTCTGCTCCGCTCCACCCCGCACCTCCTCTTCCCACTCTGCCCCCACTTCACCCCTTCCTCCAAGCCGCCGCCCTGCCTCTTCCCGCCCCTGCTCTGCCCCCTCCCTGCCCCCTTCCACCCCAAGCCCCGGGCCCCACCTGCCTCTTTCTGGCTTCCCCACGAGCGTCGCTGGGAGCCAGCAGGGCGGAGCAGAGAGGGCTGGGGCGGCGTCACTCGCTGCTGCTGCTGGCGCCAAGCCCCCTGCTAGCCCCTCCAGGCTGTCCTGGATCCCGTGTCCTCCTGAAGCACAGGGCCCTCCAAAGCGCAAGGCTGGGGGGGTTTGCCCTGGTCTGTCCTATGGATGGGATGGCTCTGCTTGGACCCATTCTGGGCACCACCAAAAATTATACAAACCTGGTGCCCATGTAGCCACCCTCTGCATGGAATGAGGCAGGGACTTTTTAGGGGGAAAAAACAGTATCTTGGCTAAAGAGGGCCTTGGCCTACATCAAAGAAATCCTCAACACGCACTAGAGATGGCTGAACAAAATCACAGTTAGTTAATATTGTGTTTTGCTCAATGCCTCCATCAAGCAGCAGAAGGCAATCTCATCTCACCCTCTCTGGTATCTGCTTGTATAGAGACCAGGATAAAACTCAGGCCTGTGGTACACCCTAAACTAGCCAGCAGTGCCTAGCACGCACAGCGCTCGCTGAAGGGCGCTCACACAGGGCCCTCCAATGGGCACTGCATACACAGGAACCAACTAAGAGGAAGCACAGGCACAAAGAACTCCACTAGGGACGCGCACGCACATCTTCCAAGGGTGACATGCACACAGCCTATCTTACAGGGAGCACATGCACACAGGAGCTCTCACATGTCCCATGCATACATGCGCATGGTGTGGTGAGGACACCAAAGTGGTTTTGAATGGTTTAAAGGGTTCTTGCAGCCCTGCCCTACAGAATAGTTGCAGGTAGCCTGATTCCTGAGCAATTTTGGACAGCCCTCGGGCATTTCTGTCAGATTCTGTCCTTCTGCAGGGCACTGGGTGCTACTGACATTGTCTGGGACAGCCATTCCCAGGCTTTGCAGCTTCCAGGCCCTGACTGAAGTTCCTGAAAATCTGCTAAGACTTGACACAGAAACTACATTCCAAACAATGTACCTGCCTGCACCTGCTGTGCATCCTCCTCCTGCATCTCCTGCTCAGATGTTCGGTGCCAGACATGGGGACTGTCCCTTCGACTCACCCTCCAGGCAGGTCATTTGACTAGTTGAGACCCAGGTGATGAGAGAAGAATCAGCTGAGGCATCTCTGAACTGACTGACTGCAGTTAGGAGGAGGAGACGGGGCTGCTGTTGGCAGCCTTCCAGCAAATCAGACTGCAGAAGCAGTCCCTAGACCTGCTAGGGAGCTTTAGACATAAGGGCAATCCAGAGTTTGCTAGACCTTGGTGAGTCACACACCCTTTGTAAACTGCAGAGGAACCCTTTCCATTCCACAGCCTGACAAGGCACTTTCTTTCTCCTGAGTAGCTTCATCTTAACAATACAAATGACAGTGGAAAATCTGAACCACTCTTCACAACTCTTAATCAGTGGCTGCTTTGTTATGTATGAGGGCCCCATTTGCAAGAATACTTGCTGAAAAGAATAGCATATCCACTGCTTAGATGGAGACTTGGGTCTATTTATTTCCAAGCCTGGCAAGTCCTGAGTACATAACAAATCTCGATATACTTAGCATTATATGCAGTAAACACTAAATCTTAAAATACTGTTCATGGCAATAAAGTCACATTTCACATACATTCTCTCTCCTATTATGCAGTTGAGCTGCAGGAGGGGACTCCAGTCTGGGGGGTGGGGCTGAGGGATTTAGAGTGCGGGAGGGGGCTGCAGGTTAAGGCAGGGGATTGGGGTGCAGGAGAGGGTATGGGCTCTGTGCTGGGTGTGTGGGTTCTGGGGTGGGGCTCGAGATGACAGGTTTGGGGTGCCAGAGGGGGCTCCAGGCTGGGGGTTGGGGATGAGGGAATCGGAGTGCAGGAGGGAACTGTGGGTTAAGGCAGGGGGTTGGGGTGCAGGAGGGGGTATGGGCTCTGGGCTGGGAGTGAGGGCTCTGGGGTGGGGCTGGGGATGAGGGGGCTCCAGGCTGGGGGGGTGGGGGCGAGGGGTTCAGGGTGTGGGAGGGGGCTCTGGGCTAGGGTTGTGGGCTCTGGGGTGAGGCTGAGGATGAGGGGTTTGGGGTGCAGGAGGGCAGTCCGGGTTTGGGGGGGCCTTAGGGCTGGAGCAGGGGGTTGGAGCTCATGGTTGGGGTGCAGGCTTACCTTGGGCAGCTCCTGGTTGGCAGTGCTGCGGGTCTAAGGCAGGCTCCCTGCCTGACCTGGCACAGCACTGCGTCCCAGAAGCATCTGGCAGGTCCAGCTCCTAGTCAGGGGGGCAAGGAGGCTCCGCACGCTGCTCTCGCCCACAGGCATTCCTCCCCCCCAGCTCCCATTGGCCGTGGTTCCTCCTGAAGTGCAGAGCCAGTGCGTGGGGCAGGGGCAGCACATGGAGCCCCGTGACCCCCCACCTTGGAGCCGGACCTGCTGGCAACTTCTGGGGTGCAGCACAGTGCCAGGCCAGGTAGGGACTAGCCTGCCTTAGACCTGCAACACCGCCACCTGGACTTTTAACAGCCCAGTCAGCGATGCTGACCGGAGCTGCCAGGGTCCCTTTTTGACCGGGCTTTTCAGTCGAAAACCAGACACCTGGGAACCCTAGCAAAGGTGGCTGGTGAAAGATCATGTGTCCCTACAGAACAGAGCTGGGAAAAGAAACATCTCGTTACAGAGTAATCGTTTATCTTTCTGTTTGGGATAAGCCCTCAGTGGAGGATCAGGCCCTCTGCACCTCTGTACCATGGATGCAATAGCACTTCTTTCCCGTGCGGGGGGTGGGGAGGGAGAGGGAACACATTAAAACATGGGCAGTGGGTAGATCCTGGGGCTGGGCCAGTGCATGTTCTACAGCAGGGAGCAGGGAGTGGAGCACCCTAATGCAAAGAGACCAACAGCTTAGAGTCTGCTATCCCTTCTTCCCCACCTCCGGGCTTGTCTACACTGGCAAGTTTTGTCACCAAAAACAGCCTTTTGGCAACAAAACAGCAAGAGCATACACACAACAATGGGACTTTTGTCGCGAAAAACGCCCAGTTTTGGCAACAAAAAACTTCCACCCCATGAGAGACTTTTGTCTTTTCCCTTCCCTTTATTGTGGACAAAGAGCCAGTATAGACACTGCTGATTGTTTTGTGGACAGCACTGGCTTTGACCAGTATCCCACAATGCCTGCCCTGATTGCTCTGCTCAGTGATCTCTGCGGCCCTGCAGGCATGCGCCCCCTCCCCTTTCAAAGCTCCCTGGAAGTATCTGTGAACAACTCCAGGAAGTATTGGGGAGCAAACAAAGAGCAAATCATTGGAATGCTCCTGTTCTGCCCAGCACTAGGAACACAGCAGCCGGCCTTCCCCAGCACTGAGAGCTCCAAGAGCTACTCATGACGCTGCTCTCGGCAGCTGAGGGGGCTGTGGGAGAACTCTGAGAGAATCCCAAGATGTGCAGCGATCAGCTCTTCCTTCCCACAACACTGCACTGTGGGATACATACCCACTGTGCACTGCTCAGCCTGTCGATGACGGTGTCCCCAATGTGGACGTCATCTGTCGACAGAGGGAGCAATTGTGAACACCCTTTTGCGATTTTTGTTTTGTCGCCTTTTGGGTGTCGATATAAGTTTTGTCAACAAAACTTGGTAGTTCCGATGAAGTGAGCTGTAGCTCACGAAAGCTTATGCTCAAATAAATTTGTTAGTCTCTAAGGTGCCACAAGTACTCCCTTTCTTTTTGCGAAAACTTGGTAGTGTAGACAAGCCCTCCCATGCATAGTGTAGCAGCCCAACCTGTTCCATTATCACCCCTCCCCTCCCTAAACCCCCCAGTACTCCCATGTGGGATGCTGGCAAATGAGGGGCCAGCTCTTGCCAAGGCGTTAGGCCTCAGCTGACCACTGAGAAATTCATTGCTGGAAACCAGAGCAGCTCACCTCTTCAGTATGGCTAAGATGGGTATTGGACTTATAACAATGGATTTAGCCTTTACAAAATGCTTCTAAATTGCTGCATGCATTAATCTCACTTATAATATCTTTATAGTTAAGAGTTTGCTTTGCAACTGTAACAAATGTTTGATCTGGAACCATGAACCTGTCAGGAGGGATTGTCTCCTCATCAGAAAGAAAGGGAGTACTTGTGGCACCTTAGAGACTAACAAATTTATTAGAGCATAAGCTTTCATGAGCTACAGCTCACTTCATCGGATGCATCCGATGAAGTGAGCTGTAGCTCACGAAAGCTTATGCTCTAATAAATTTGTTAGTCTCTAAGGTGCCACAAGTACTCCTTTTCTTTTTGCGAATACAGACTAACACGGCTGCTACTCTGAAATCTCCTCATCAGGACAGTTATCAAAACTAAATGGGCCATTGTGGGACATCACAATACAAAGATTTTGTTAATTGCCCCTTCACATCCAGGAAGAGGCTGTGTGCAAAAGGGCTTGTCCCATCAGTTTGAATTCTGAAAGAAAGATATAAAAATAGTTGACAAGAAAATTGTTCATCTCTTTTGCTGTTCAGACTCTCAGGGCTAGAGCTAGAAAACAGAAAGCAGAGACTTCCATGGTCAACCTAGGTTAGCCCTAAAAGACATTTGGTGCTGCTGACCGATTACTATACCTCTCCTCTGTCATCTTTGTAACCTCAGACATGGATTTCCTTCCAGCCTGTCAGCAAGGCTGTATACATGGGCACGGGGCAGACACCGTGCTGGTCTTGCTGGCCCGATTTTCTCCCACAAAGCATCCATGCTGGGTTTTTTTAGATTCATCAGCTGCATCCAACACAGTTAACACAGAGTTTTGTTGGCAGGAGTTCAGTCATCATTAGCAGGGGACACTGAACTACTCATAAGTGTGTCCAATCCTTCCTAGCAAAGGGGAGTTTGAAGCAGTTGCTCTCCTACCCTGGGGCCCTCTTGGGGAATCCTGCAGAAATCTATGCCTTCACCCTTCCTATTTCATGGGAATCTATGGCTTTGAGAGATAGTGCCAAGTTGCAGGCTGCAGGGTACTTAGCATCCTGACATCCTGCTCATGTCAGACCCAGTCAGTGCTGGGGCAGTAAGTAGCCAGGGACGGTACAAAGCTGGGGCATTGGTACAAGTGAGTGGTTTATGGCCCTCACTCTAGAGGAATGGGGGATGTTGGTGGGTTGCGGGAAAGAGTTGTTGAGGGAGGGTCATATCTGCATCTGTGACCCCAGAACTCGTTTCCCTTGGCCCATCATAGCCCCCTCGATAGCTACCCTTCCTGGCAGGTTTCAGAGTCTGCCTCCTTCAGGGGCATTTGGGGCAGAGCAGGGTTAGGGCTTGGGGTGCCAGGGTGTGGTTCAGACCTATCAAATGTACTGCCTCTCTCCCTATCCCACGATACCACATGGCAGTGTGCCAGCACAGGGAGCAGCAGGGCAAGGAGATCAGCTAGATCAACACTTAGGCAGTGTATCCCAGCAGTTCCTTAGGACAGCTGCTCCCCTCCTCTGGCGGGAGGTGTTGACAGCCTCCACCAGCAATGGATTGTTTTGTCCATGGGTGAGGTTTTTCACCCACCGCCCTAGCATGGACTTGGCCACAAGGCCTTGGCCCAAACCTGGAGGTTCCCTTGGAAGTTAGAGCCACCTTTGCCTCTACGCTGGCCCTGGCATCATGGCCCCTCCCCTCCCCTCCCCTGCCCATTCCTCCGCCTGACCAGAGAGAACAGAGACATAATGCAGAGCAATTCATCTTGGACACCTCCAAACTCCAAAACACAGCTACTCACCACAAGGGAGAAAGCTGAGCCAGTACTGCCAAAGGAGACTGATGGATGGCAGTGGACAACAAAACGGCCATGTGTTGGCAATACAGTATGTACAACCAATAGTTAAGAGCTGCATCTGTGGAGAAGCGTCACATCACAGAGCAGGGGAGTAATAGTTCTTCTATGAGGAATCTTTCCACTGAGTCCAATAAACATTGCTCCGGCTGTAAACGGTTCTGGTGCAATTGCATTGGGAATATTCGGTTTCTTTCTTAGCTCTCATGAAGCATAAGAACTGAGAGTTTATTGTTATCATGGTTCTATGCATCTCTCTGGCCGATCTGGTGAAGGACTTACTCACAACTTGACAGCATGTCTCTATCTGGGCGTCAGTCTCTAACATGGTAACTTTGGAACACCACATCCAATCAATGCCAAAATTTCAGAGAATGTTCTAGGCATAACTGGGCAGAATCCAACTGATTTGGGGGAAAATCAGAAAAACAAAAGGGGGGGAAATGGGGTCTCTGCCATCTGTTTAGCATAGCCACAGCTACAAACACCTCTGCAATTGTCTATAGATAAACTAATGGCACCAGTTGACACCTTCTAGCATAACAATATTCCCAATAGAGTTTCATCCTCCCAGTAGCATTTATTAGATTCATATAGACACTAAGGTCAGAAGGGACCATTCTGATCATCTAGTCCGACCTCCTGCACAACGCAGGCCACAGAATCTCACCCACCCACTCCTACGAAAAACCTCACCTATGTCTGAGCTATTGAAGTCCTCAAATCGTGGTTTAAAGACTTCAAGGAGCAGAGAAACCTCCCTCAAGTGACCCGTGTCCCATGCTACAGAGGAAGGCGAAAAACCTCCAGGGCCTCTTCCAATCTGCCCTGGAGGAAAATTTCTTCCCGACCCCAAATATGGCCATCAGCCAAACCCTAAGCATATGGGCAAGATTCACCAGCCAGATACTACAGAAAATTCTTTTCTGGGTAACTCAGATCCCATCCATCTAATATCCCATCTCAGGGGATGAAGTCTATTTACTCTGAATATTTAAAAATCAATTAATTACCAAAATCCCATTATCCCATCATACCATCTCCTCCATAAACTTATCAAGTAGAATCTTAAAGCCAGATACATCTTTTGCCCCCACTGCTTCCCTTGGAAGGCTATTCCAAAACTTCACTCCTCTGATGGTTAAAAACCTTCGTCTGATTTCAAGTCTAAACTTCCTGGTGGCCAGTTTATACCCATTTGTTCTTGTGTCCACATTGGTGCTGAGCTGAAATAATTCCTCTCCCTCTCCTGTATTTATCCCTCTGATATATTTATAGAGAGCAATCATATCTCCCCTCAACCTTCTTTTAGTTAGGCTAAACAAGCCAAGCTCCTTAAGTCTCCTTTCATAAGACAAGTTTTCCATTCCTCAGATCATCCTAGTAGCCCTTCTCTGTACCTGCTCCAGCTTGAATTCATCCTTTTTAAACATGGGAGACCAGAACTGCACACAGTATTCTAGGTGAGGTCTCACCAGTGCCTTGTATAACAGTACTAAAACCTCCTTATCCCTGCTGGAAATGCCTCTCCTGATGCATCCCAAAACCGCATTAGCTTTTTTCACATATCACATTGGCAGCTCATAGTCATCCTATGATCAACCAATACTCCAAGGTCCTTCTACTCTTCTGTTACTTCTAATTGATGCGTCCCCAGCTTATAACTAAAATTCTTGTTATTAATCCCTAAATGCATAACCTTACACTTCTCACTATTAAATTTCATCCTATTACTATTACTCCAGTTTACAAGGTCATCCAGATCCTCCTGTATAATATCCCGATCCTTCTCTGAATTGGCAATACCTCCCAGCTTTGTATCATCTGCAAACTTTATTAGCACAGTCCCACTTTATGTGCCAAGGTCAGTAATAAAAAGATTAAATAAGATTGGTCCCAGAACCGATCCCTGAGGAACTCCACTGGTAACCTCCCTCCAGCCTGACAGTTCGCCTTTCAGTAGGACCCGTTTCAGTCTCCCCTTTAACCAATTCCTTATCCACCTTTTGATGTTCATATTGATCCCCATCTTCTTCAATTTAACTAATAATTCCCCATGTGGCATGGTACCAAACACCTTACTGAAATCTAGGTAAATTAGATCCACTGCATTTCCTTTATCTAAAAAATCTGTTACTTTCTCAAAGAAGGAGATCAGGTTGGTTTGGCACGATCTACCTTTTGTAAAACCATGTTGTATTTTGTCCCATTTGCCATTGACTTCAATGTCCTTAACTAATTTCTCCTTCAAAATTTTTTCCAGGACCTTGCATACTACAGATGTCAAACTAACTGGCCTGTAGTTACCCGATGACTTTTTTTTCCTTTCTTAAAAATAGGAACTATATTAGCAATTCTCCAATCATTCGGCACAACTCCTGAGATTACAGATTCATTAAAAATTCTTGCTAATGGGCTTGCAATTTCAGGTGCCAATTCCTTTAATATTCTTGGATGAAGATTATCTGGGCCCCCCCCATTAAGCTGTTTGAGTTTCACTTCTACCTCAGATATGGTAATATCTACCTCCATATCCTCATTCCCATTCATCATGCTACCATTATCCCTAAGATCCTCTTTAGCCTTATTAAAGACTGAGGCAAAGTATTTGTTTAGATATTGGGCCATGACTAGATTATCTTTAACCTCCACTCCATCCTCAGTGTTTAGCGGCCCCACTTCTTCTTTCTTAGTTTTCTTCTTATTTATATGGCTATAGAACCTTTTACTATTGGTTTTAATTCCCTTTGCAAGGTAAAGGTATTACATTAATATTCTGAATAATTTATCACCCAGATGGGGGAGCAAAGGGGGAATGCACACAGCCCCTGGCCTAGGCAGGGAGGGAGAATGAAGGACCTCAGTGTGGGCGGAAGAGGAGGGAATGAGGAGACACACAGACTAGGATTGCCAGGAGTCCAGTTTTTGACCAGAAAGTACAGTCAAACAGGAACCTGTACAGTGTCCAGTCAGATGTACTGACCGGACACCAAAAGTCCGGTTACTGTCGTGGGGGGGGGGGGGGGGTTAGATGTGGGTCATCAACCCGCACCAACCCCTGCTCAGCCAGGACCACCTGCTACCTGCATCTCATGGGCAGGCAGACTCATGTCAGCAGCTGCAGTTCCCATCCCAGCCCCAGAGCAGAGGGAGGCCAGCTGGTGGTGGGAGAGAGGTGGAGAGGAGGGAGCAACAAAGAAGAAGGAAAGGGGAGAGCAGCAAGTGTCGGGGGGGGCGGGTGGTGGAGAGGAGCGAGCAGGAGGCAGGGCCTCAGGGGAAGAGGCAAGGTGGGGGAGGTTCCAGCACTCCTGCTGCAGTGTCCAGTTTTCAGAAATTAGCAAATTGGCAACCCTAGACCCCCAGGCAAGAGGAAGGTTGGGGGGAGTTGCGGGGCGGGGATGTAAGGAGCCCTGATAGATGCAATGGGCTCAGCTACACAAGATATGAAATGTGAGACCCCTGACTTAATAAAACAATAATATCAATAATAATCATTACCAGAAAGAAATTGGAATTCAAAACCTAGTGAGGCTAATAGCAAGGAGCACAAACTCTGGCAGGTGAAGTGTTAAAGTATAATAAGGCAGAATAAGAAAGAAAGAAATTAAGAAAGAATTTAAGAAGCAACTAATTAAAGATGCAAAAACTAACTGTAAGAATTTTTTAAGTACATCAGAAGCAGGAAGCCTGCCAGACAGATAGTGGGGGTACTAGACAACAAAGGTGCTAAAGGAGCACTCAGGGAAGGGAAGGCCATTGTTGAGAAACTAAATTAATTATTTGCATCAGTCTTCACTGCAGAGGATGTGGGGGAGGTCCCCACATCAAAGCTATTCTCTTCGTTTGACAAATCCCAAGTATTCTCCTACATTGATGTGCCAATAGAGGAGGTTTTAGAACAAATTGATAAATTAAACAGTAATAAGTCACCAGGACCAGATGATATTCACCCAAGAGTTCTGAAGGAATTCAGATATGAAATTGCAAAACTACTACGTGTTGTATGTAACCTATTACTGAAACTATACTCTGTACCAGGTGACTGGAGGACAGCTAATGTAACACCAATTTTTAAAAAGGGCTCTAGATATGATCCTGGCAATTATAGGCCGATGACCCTAAATTCAGTACCTGGCAAATCGGTTGAAATTATAGAAAAGAACAGAATGATCAGACACATAAATGAACCTATTACTGGAGAAACATCAGCACAGCTTTTATAAAAGGAAGTCATGCCTCACCAGTCTATTCAATTTCTTTCAGGGGGTCAACAAGCATGTGGAGAAGGGTGCTTCAGACGATATAGAGTGGTTGAATTCTCATGGATCAGTAATGGATTAAAATATAGGAAACAAAGAGTAGGAATAAATGGTTAGTTTTCACAATGGAGAGAGGTAAACAATGGGGTCCTCCAAAAATCTGAACTGGGACCTGTGCTGTTCATTAATGACCTGGAAAAGCAGGTGAATAGTGAAGTGACAAAGTCTGCAGATGATACAAAATTATTCAAGATAGTTAAATCCAAATCTGACCATGAAGAGTTACCCTGGCAAAGAGATCTCACAAAATAATACATACAAAATGATTGGGTTTAAATTAGCTGTTACAACTCAAGGAAAAGATCTTGGAGTCACCATGAATAGTTCTCTGAAAACTTCAGCTCAATGCGCAGCAGCAGTCAAAAAAGCTAACAGAATGTTAGGAACCATTAGGAAAGTGATAGATAAGACAAAAAATATCATAATGCCACTATATAAATCCATGACACACCCACATCTGGAATACTTCTTACGGGTCTAATTGCCCCATCTCAAAAAGGATATAGTGGAACCCTAAAAAGGTTCAGAGAAGGGCAACAAACATGATCAAGGGTATGGAATGACTTCCATACAAGGAGAGACTAAAAAGATTAGGGCTGTTGATCTTAGAAAAGAGATGATTAAGAGTGATATGCTAAAGATCTGTAAAATCATGAATGGTGTAGAAAAAAAGTGTTATTTACCTTTTCCCACAATACAAGAACCAGGGGTCACCCAATGAAATTAATAGGCAGCGGGTTTAATGAAAACAAAAGGAAATATATTTTTCATACAATGCAACAATTAACCTTTGCAACTCGTTGCCAGGGGATGTTGTGATGGCCAAAAGTATAACTGGGTTCAAAAAAGAATTAGATAAGTTCATGGTGGATAAATCCATCAATGGCTGTTAGCTAAGATGGTGAAGGGATGAAACCCCATGCTCTGGGTGTCCCTGAACTTCAAAATGCCAGAAGCTGGGACTGGATGGCGGGGATGGATCACTCAATAATTGCCCTATTCTGTTCATTCTCTCTGAAGCATTGGCACTGGCCATTATCAGAAAACAAGATACTGGGCTAGATGGACCACAGGTCTGACCCAGTGTGGCTGTTCTTATTCCTGTGTCAATAAACTAATTCGAAGGAAGCCTGGGGAGAGGTGTGAGGACACATATAAGTTCAAAGTAGAGTGAGAGGAGAGTGCTGTGCTATGTTCACAGCACACATACGGAGAAGTTAGATAGAAACATAAATACTCTTGCTGGAAGGTTGCACCATAACACTACTTTGTTACATAGAATTCAGAATGATAACACAAAAGACCCAAAAATAGAAACAAAAGCTGCTCCCTAAAACAGAGGCACAACTCACCCCAGCTTACCCTAGGCTGGCTGCAAACTGACTCCAATTGCACAGGTCCCTGCTAAGTCCCCTGCCTACTAGCAGGACCAGGAAATCCCCATTGAATTTAACGAGATAGATCACAATTTTTACACAGTTGTCATTACACCACACTGTGCAGCATGTTTAGTATGGCTTCTGAGGAGCTGGAAGCCAGGGTGGAATCAGGGCCTGCAGGTGATCCTGGAACCTGCTAGGTGAGCTGCAACTCAACACCCTGATCAACCAGACTCCCTGACTGACTGAGAGGCATCACCTCATGTGTTTTTAAACCCAGCCTCAGCACTAGATCAGTGGCTGTTCAATGCTTATTTCCCCTAGCTCTGATTGCTCCTGTACCTGCCTTGTTCCTGTCCTGCTCCCTTGCCTGATCCTTGGCCTGACTCCAGGTTCCTGACTCTGGCTTTGACTTCCTACTGTCCCAGTCACCAGGTGTCATAAATATAAAGGGAAGGGTAACCACCTTTCTGTATACAGTGCTATAAAATCCCTCCTGGCCAGAGGCAAAGTCCTTTTACCTGTAAAGGGTTAAGAAGCTCAGGTAACCTGGCTGGAACCTAACCCAAAATGACCAATGAGGGGACAAGATACTTTCAAATCTGGAGGGGGGAAAGGCTTTTGTCTGTCTGTATGATATCTTTGCTGGGAACAGATCAAGGATGCAAGCCCCCCAATTCCTGTAAAGTTAGTAAGTAATCTAGCTAGAAAATGCATTAGGTTTTCTTTGTTTTGGCTTGTGAAATTCGCTGTGCTGGAGGAAATGTGTATTCCTGGTTTTGTGTCTTTTTGTAACTTAAGGTTTTGCCTAGAGGGACTCTCTATTTTTTTTAATCTGACTGCCTGTAAGATTATCTTCCATTCTGATCTTACAGAGTTGTTCTCTTATCTTTTTTTGTTCTTCTAATAAAGTTCTGGTTTTTTAAGAATCTGATTGGGTTTTTTGGATCTTAAAAATCCAAGGCTGGTTTGTGCTCATCTTGTTTATTCTCAAGCCTCCCCAGGAAAGGGGGTATAAGGGCTTGGGGGGATATTTTGGGGAAATAGGAACTCCAAGTGGTTCTTTCCCTGTTCTTTGTCTAAATCACTTGGTGGCGGCAGCATAACGTTCCAGGTCAAGGCGAAATTTGTGCCTTGGGAAAGTTTTTAACCTAAGCTGGTAAAAATACGTTTAGGGTGTCTTTCATGTGGGTCCCCAAATCTGTACCCTAGAGTTCAGAGTGGGGAGGGAACCCTGACTCCAGGCCTGACGGCCCACTCCCAGGTTTGTGACATTAGGAGTCCAGTATCAGAGGGAGAGCAGACCCTACCCACTTGTAGACTCTGTCATACTTTCCCACAGGATAGAAAGCTTTCCATTCTTTTCTGTGTTTTTCCATTCTTCTCAGTGGCTGAGAGCTACAGGCTAGGATTTAATTTCTTGAAAGATTTCAATATGCTTAAAATGGGCTCTGTCCCCCACAACGCTCCTTCGCGTTCTTCCATTTAAAGGCCCTTCCCTGGCACCACTCTGTTCTGTGTGGTCACCGATGGCATGGGAGTCATCTCTGACTGAAGTTCTGGTATACTGCATCATGTAAATATTTTATAAGATTAACAGTAACAGAAGAACAGTGCAATTAACAGCCACATGCAAGCTGGGCAGGGCTTACAAGGGTGCTCATTAAAACCATAGACCTAATCTAAAGGGAACAACTGAGAGTGCTCAGTCCAAACTCTCCCACTAAAATCTGATAGTCTCGCGCTCTCTGACAAGAGGCAACCCAGTCCTAAATTAGCCTACAGGTCTCCTTCACCCCAGGGAAGTAAAGTCCTGATATGTTCCTGAAGAAAAAAACTAGCAGAGAATAGGAACAACTAGGAACTTGTCTGCTCATGTTATCAATACACTCCCCAAATGTAGAAAATAGCTACAACAGAAACACCACAGGTTTGAGCCAAATGTCACTGATACTCATAGGAGTTTTTCCACTGACTTTAATGAATTTTGGGTCAGACCCTACGTGAACATCAATAAAATTGTTCTGAGAAGTCGTTACAGCTCAGGGACAGGAAAATGTAAGTGTAATTATTTTTAACATACTTTAGAAAAAATGGAAAGTACCTTATTCCTAAATACCCGAGTTACGCAAAGCCGAGGTCAAAGTGATCAGTAATCTGCCTCTATTGGCTATTATGAGAGATACCAGAATTGAAAGGGCGTTATCCAGGGTTCTAATGAAAGGAAGCAACACGAAGAGTTTGGTATCAGGCACAAAGTTGGGAGGAACAGCCCTCAGCTCAGCATCTGTAGAGAGCATTTGGAAAATGATCACTTTGGCAAATCTTATTTCTGCCTCAGTCTTCTATTAATTATCTTCTTTTATCAGGGCTAGCAGTGAGTGTCTGGTCTAGTCATCTCCTCCAGGCTGAGCTGTGAGGTCATGTGACTGCACTGCTTCAATAAACAGGAATATGCAGATTCCAAAAGTTCTTGCATTTTTTGAAGGGAAAAGTGGAATTGAATTTTCTGGCTTTTCCTCGTACTCCCAAAGAAACCCTCTCCCACCTATCAGAACTCTCTGTACGCTGCTACCAGCAGGACTTTCCTCTGATCAGCTTTCCCTTCCCATTCTGTGTGAAGCTTGCAACACTGCTGCTGCTTGTGCTGTCATTGTTCTATAGATCAACAGAAAACTTCAGCCTACAGGGCTGTCAAGCCAGCCCCCCATTCTGTGTAAAGCTTACAGCTTCATGGAGTTACGACAAACTCCCCCAATATGTTTTAGGTAGTAAATTGAGATCATAGAATCACAGAATATCGGGGTTGGAAGGGACCTCAGGAGGTCATCTAGTCCAACCCCCTGCTCAAAGCAGGACCAATCCCCAACTAAAACATCCCAGCCAGGGTTTTTCAAGCCTGACCTTAAAAACCTGGACAAATAAAAGGGCTCATAGGTAGAAAGAAGAGGGTTAGAGTTAGGGTAGGTGCTATTCATGGCAGTTAGCGAGTGGAGTGTCTTGGCACTCTCCGCTGGGAGTGGTATTTTAAATTATATTGATCAATGCTTTACAAACAAATGCAATATGTGCAAATTATTACATTTGCAAGGGACACTAAAATAAGAATTGCAGTTAAGATATGAGAAATATAGCTATTTTATAGTTTATACATCGTATACTGGGCAAGCAGGGGGAAACAAAGTGAAATCCATTTATTCATGGCTGAATATCAGTGACACCATAACACAATTTTCTGAAGCCTTTGCAAGCCATCACTAACTTCAAACGCTCAGAAGCTAACTTGCAATGACCTTGCTGCATACCATCCATCCATCTCCTTGCCGGTTGTCCTCTACTATGATGTCCCTTCACCATTCCTTCAATAATAACTTTCTTAAAATTATTTCCAGCTATATGCCTAATATAACTAAAGTATGTAAGTTTGCATCTGTCAATTTCTGACATCAGGAGCTGCTTCTCTCCAGTAATATTTCCAACATAGGCATTGGTCTTTTTTTCCATCCAGGAAATATGCAAGAGTCTTCACCAGCACCATATTTCAAAAGCTTCAGTTTTCTTTTTGTCAGCAGCACTAACTTCCCGTGATTCACATCCATAAATAGCTATAAATAAAAACTAGGTTTTGCATCAGTCATACCTTCATATATTATAAGATGCCACAGTTTCCCCACATTTGTTAAGGAAGGTCACAGCTGAGTGAGCAATCCCTAGTCTTCTGATTTCCTTCGAACAGCCTCCTTGGCTGGAGATATATGATCCCAGATAATTAGATTCATCTACTGCTGCTACAGTTAATTGTGATGTCCACCTGCACCCTGTTAAATGAAGCGGAACAGAAGTTAGCAAAGTGCCTAGATATGATGTGAGGCCCTGCAGTAAGCATTGTTTACGCCAGCTGACAGCAGTGAGAATTGCACTGACGTTTGACAGTTGCTTTTGCTAAACTCTCATACAGAACTGAGCAGTGACCTTCATTTTTCCAAACTCGAGGCTTCTGGGGAGCACCCCCTACAGTGGGGGGGGAGGGACATACTGGGGGTCCTCCATACCCTGAACCAGGCAGCCCACCACACTGTACTGGGGGCATCCCATACACCACCACCTCTGCACTGGGCAGCCTCTCCCTGCTGTACTAGGGGCACCCAAACATCCCCATCCCCTGCACTGGGGCCGCCCCTTTCCCCTATAATGGGGGCACCCCAACACCTCCATCCCCTGCACCAGGCAATCCCTCCCCCCTATAATGGAAGTGTGACACTCTGTACCTCGGGGAAACACCCTGCACCCCCGTGTTCATCTTTATAAAAAGATTGTGTGGTATCCATGCAAAAGTTTGTCATGTTGGATGTCTTCGGAAGGCTCATGATTCACTGAGCATTGTTGTTATAGGTTGTAATTTCATGTATATAGTTATGAGGCTGAAACTGTGTCCTCATGACTTAAAATAAGCCCAGGCAAAACTCTCCAGAAGCAGAGGGGCAGTTCACATCTCATCAGGGCATGTATGTGTGCGGGGAGGGATAGCTCAGTGGTTTGAGCTTTGGCCTGCTAAACCCAGGGTTGTGAGCTCAATCCTTGAGGGGGCCATTTAGGGATCTGGGGCAAAAATTGGGGATTGGTCCTGCTTTGAGCAGGGAGTTGGACTAGATGACCTCCTGAGGTCTCTTTCAACCCTGATATTCTATGATTCTATGAAACCCAGCTCAGCCTCACAGGAACAAAGGCCGAGGCAGCAACAAAGGATCTGTTGGACTCCCAAGTGAGTCACCCTCCTTTCCTTGTTCAGTTTGGGACTATAATGAGGTAATGCTCGCCTGATTCTGAAGGGTTTGGGGGTCAAAGCCAAGAGGGAAAAAAGAACATGATAAAAGGGAGAGACGTTTGCCATGCTCTCTTTCACCTCCATCTACAGACACCACCAAGCAACTGAAGTGCTGATCAAAGGGCAGAGCCTGGCTGAAGGATAACCAGCCAGCCTGTGGTGAGAAGCATCTAAATTTGTAAGGGCACTAAAAGTATTAAAAGATCAGCTTAGAATGCGTTTTGCTTTTATTTCATTTGACCAAATCAGACTAGTTGTGTTTTAACTTATAATCACTTAAAATCTATCTTTTGTAGTTAATAAATTTATTGTTTATTCCACCTGAAGCAATGTGTTTGGTTTGAAGAGTGTCAGAGACTCCCCTTGGGATAACAAGCCTAGAGTGTATCAATTTCTTTGTTAAATTGACAAACTCATATAAGCTTGCAGCATCCAGAGGGGATAACTGACCACTGCAAGATGAAGGTTCCTAGAGTTGTGTCTGCTACTAGAGATATTGGCTAGTGTCATTCAGTTGCACAATCCAAGCAGTGACTGGCCAAAAGTGCTCACTCACATATCTGGGAGCAGCTTACATCCCAGAGGCTGTCTGTGAACAGCCCAGGAGTGGGGGTTCTCACAGCAGGGCAGGGTAAGGCTGGCTCCCAGAGCCGAGGATTGGAGAGACCGAGCAGTCCACCGTAACACGAGCGGCACATCACAGGGGGCACCCCAACGCCCCCTGCACTGGGCAGCCCCTCCCTGCTATACCAGGGGGCACTGCAAACACCCCCATCCCCCGCACCGGGCAGCCCCTCCCCGCTCTACCAGGGAGCACCGCAAACACCCCCATCCCCCGCACCGGGCAGCCCCTCCCTGCTCTACCAGGGGGCACCGCAAACACCCCCATCCCCCGCACCGGGCAGCCCCTCCCCGCTCTACCAGGGGGCACCGCAAACACCCCCATCCCCCGCACCGGGCAGTCCCTCCCTGCTATACTAGGGGGCACCGCAAACACCCCCATCCCCCGCACCGGGCAGCCCCTCCCCGCTATACCAGGGGGCACTGCAAACACCCCCATCCCCTGCACCGGGCAGCCCCTCCCCGCTCTACCAGGGGGCACCGCAAACACCCCCATCCCCCGCACCGGGCAGCCCCTCCCCGCTCTACCAGGGGGCACCGCAAACACCCCCATCCCCTGCACCGGGCAGCCCCTCCCCGCTATACCAGGGGGCACCGCAAACACCCCCATCCCCCGCACCGGGCAGCCCCTCCCCGCTCTACCAGGGGGCACCGCAAACACCCCCATCCCCCGCACCGGGCAGCCCCTCCCCGCTATACCAGGGGGCACCGCAAACACCCCCATCCCCCGCACCGGGCAGCCCCTCCCCGCTATACCAGGGGGCACCGCAAACACCCCCATCCCCCGCACCGGGCAGCCCCTCCCCGCTCTACCAGGGGGCACCGCAAACACCCCCATCCCCTGCACCGGGCAGCCCCTCCCCGCTCTACCAGGGGGCACCGCAAACACCCCCATCCCCCGCACCGGGCAGCCCCTCCCCGCTATACCAGGGGGCACCCCATACACTGCTACCCCTGCCTCGCAGCAGCCCCTCCCACTCTTGGAGGCAGCCGTAGCCCCGCCCCTAGAGATTAGCAGCGTTGGCCCCGCCCCTGGAGACGCTGGTTCTGGCCCGCGTTCGGTCTGATCCTCTGCGGCCCCCGTCAGGGGGCGGGGCACCCCAGGCCGCCCAGCGGCCGCCAGTCCCGGAGCCGGAAGCAGGGAGGTGTGGGGATGGCGGCCGCGCCGGGCCCCGCCCCTGGAGACGCGGTCGCCGCGTTGGCCCCGCCCCTGGAGACGCGGCGCGGCCGGGCCGGGGCCATGAAGCTGACGCGCAAGGCGGTGCTGGCGCGCGCCAAGGCCGCCGAGCTGGGCAGCGTCCGCAAGCTCAACTGCTGGTGAGGGGCCGGGCGGCCCCGCCCCCGGGCACGGCGCCGCTGTGGGGCGCGGGGAGAGTCGGGAAGGGGGCCCATGGGGTGGGGACAATCGACTGAGCGGGGGCTGGGTAACTCAGGCTGCGGGAGGGGCCGGGCTCGGGCTCGGGCTCGGGCCCGGGCCCGGGCCCGTGGGTTGAAGGGCCGTTCGTTGCCCCTCGTGGTGTGTTGGCTGACCCTGAAGCCAGCGGACTCCATTAGCTGGGTGTCTCTGGCTGGTTATCCTGGGGCACTGGAGAGGCCCCGCAGCCCCCCCAGCCCCCCGTGCTCTCTCTGCCTGGGTGCGGGTGATTCAGTGTCCTGACCAAATGGGGTCTCATTCAGAAGCCACGCTTGCCAGTGCTGCCAAACCCCGCCCGTGGACCAGCCAGCCCCTCTCCCCAGAGCGACCTTGCACCCAAGAGGCTAAAATTTACCCAGCAATGTTTGTAAAACGTGTTGTAGAGAAAGATGTGTAATGCTATCGGTATTATGGGGATGATCACGCTTGGCTGGCTACCAGTAGTTACTGATCCCAATTTAGCATTTATTTCCTCACAGGATACAGACCCAGGAGGATATACATATTTCCTTCGCTCACACTGACATTCTTATTTATCTTCAATAGAATAGTTCAATAAATGCATCATGCTTTTCTGTTACCATAAATTATATATATTCAGTGTTAAGCTTCAGTATGTCATTGCTTACAAGTAAAAGAATTGTGGTCTAGGAATTTTTGGAGTGAAGTTCAGTGTCCTGTGTTATACAGGAGATCAGAGTAGCGGATCACAATGGTCACTTATGGCCTTGGAATTAGGAAACTGTGAATTAAAAAATATTCCATAGCAATGTTGGCCATGTTCCCATGCTGTCTAAAGAGACGTACACCAGTCAGTCTAGGGAAACTATTGCTTACCAGTGCTGGATAAGCAAAAGCCCAAATCAAATATGTGAAATGAAAGGATTTACTGTCACTGAAGCTAACTGCTGTTCTGTAATTAAATAATCCTGGGTGCATTGACCGCCCTGGTAGATTAAAACAGAGGATGAGGTGTATGTCACTTATTTAAATTCAACCAATGACAGAAAAATTCATCTTTAGCAAAATGTGAGCCGGGCAGTGAAAATTCTCCTCTGGCTCTACTAGACCAATTGCATCCTATTCTGTACTGTGGAGAGAGTGCATGTGTTCTCCTGAAAGTGCAGAATTGCATATGAGGGCAGGTTTTATTTGGGACAATCATAGTTTGTCAGACTCTCAAATCTGAGATCCAGATTTTCCTTGGACAAATTGACTTTGAGGTTTTTTAAATGTATTAAATTCCCAGCATAACAGCACAGTGAGTAATCAAGAAATGCTACCTTTGGCTGACAACGTAGCTGAATCAACATTGCTGAGAGAATTAACCCTTAACTTTAAATTTTCCTGACTTTGGGTATTTAATACAATTTTTAAAGATTAAGAGAGAAACATGGAGTTTTGCATTTAGAATTCTTGGGTTTCTATATCTGTGTTTAGTGTTGCCTTAGCTGGTGCAGTTATCCCACACATAAAATGAAACTCATACTCGGTTCAATGCATACTGCCCAGTTGTTGTTGTATGTGGGGGAGGAGGGGAAAAGTGCCTCCTACATTGATCTCCTAACAGTAATTAAACACAGTCCCCACTTAACTCTGGCCAGCTGCTTAGGATAGGACCAAATCATGATGAACGCAGCTTGGTCCTATCCACATCAGCTGATTAAACTGTATTATAAAATGATCTACAGCAAACAGTTTAAACATGGCTGTATGGTCAGAGCAGGCATGTTTCACACTTGCTGAAATGACAGATGGTTCTGAATTGTCTTAGCAGTCGGGAAGGAGTGTATTTACCTTCCAGCCACATGGTATGCTCATAAGGAGATGAAGTATCTACTGAGTGTGAGGAATCGTAGTTTTATGCAGCTGAGACTACAGGGGAGAGTGGAAGCAATAAAACTGTCATGCCCCATTTGGGCTGTTGCAGAATCTTTAATTAGTGCCTTATGGAAGAAAGTACCATTTGAGCTTACATCTTATGTGGTTGAAGGACAGTTGGGGTGGCAAAGGTTCCTTAAGGGTCGGAGTTGGGAGGAGGGACAGGACATGCTCTGATACCTGGCATCCCCTGTTTGCTCAAAAAAATGAAAAGACACTTCTGAGAATCCAGTTCTTTAAGATAACATAGATTTTAAAAACACACTCTTGATCTCAGCCATGGCTTTTTCCATACATTGCATCTTTTCACTCGGTGTAAGTCCTCTTTTTAAAATATTTCTAAATTAATTCTCTGCTTTATTGTCACTATTCAAAGTGGTTTATTTTTCTCTTGCAGGGGCAGCTGTCTCACAGATGTAAGTACTATTCTTGCAATTCTTAAAATCAGCCTTTTCCAGGACCCCTTTCCCAAACAAATCTCTAATGTTTCCCTAAAGCCAGGTATGATTAAGACACCTTCCTTGAGATCTAGGCCCCTTTTGTTGGCGGTTAGTCCCAATGGTAGAGCATTGGCCATTGATACAGTGCATAGCAAATTGCTGCCAAGTGTTGGGGTGGGCTCTGCTGCCTCGCTTGGGAATGGAGGGAGCCAAGTATCCCTTTGAAGTGCTTGGGAGTAAGAAAGCTCGCTAGTCTTACACCTCTCTATGGCTGTGTGATCTTGGGGACTAATTTAGGATACATCTACACTGCAGCTGGGAGCATGCTTCCTAGCATGGGTAGACACATGTGTTAGCTCTGCTTGAGCTAGCTCACTAAAAATAGCTGTGGCCACAGTGACTCAAGCTAGTGGCCCGAGTACAAACCCATCCAATGTGCTGGGTTGCCCTTGGGTGGCTAGCCCAGGCCACCACAGCCACATTGCTATTTTTAGCATGCTAGCTCGAGCAGAGCTAGTGCGTGTCTGTCTACAGAAGAACTTCCCACCTGACATACTCTGAGGGTACAGATCCTCTACTTAGTTGGGAAGGTCATGTGTGAGGAGAGCTGAGCTCTTTGTGTGTGTGTATTGGTGGGGGAATCTTACAGCACCAAAAGTGTACCAGTACAGTGAGCATTTGTCACATGTTCTGAGCATTTGGAGGAGAGGAACAGAACCAGGTCTTATTTTCCATGCACAATATGAGCGTCTGATTATCTGTGTTTCTGGGCATGGTGGGAGAAAATGGAATAGATACTGGTTACACTGTGCTTGGGGACTGAAAAAGAGGAGTGGCTGGGTCCAGGAAACTCTCCCTGTGTACAATCAGGTTAGACTGACATTGATTTAAACCCATTAGAGTATCAAATCAACTAGCATGTTAGTGGGGCTATCTGAATAAGCACCTGATTATAGACATATCTTTAGAAAAAGTACAGTTCTTTATTGCATCTTTCTCTGTCTAGATTTCAATATGCCGTGAACTACCAAACATTGAGGTGATCACATTCAGGTGGGTGTCAAACTAGCAGCCTGAGAGCAGCAGCTGATAGAACAGAGGAAATCTTGTGTCGGGCAGATGACTACAATCTATCACTATGCTTTTGGTACTTTACTCCTTACTCATATTGTGACCGTGCCTCTGCCTGCCTTATCTCTAGTACTGAGTCAGGCTGTGTTCCCTCGGGGACAGAGATGCAGAGTGCATTTATTTCCAAGGCTATCTGAGTCTCTCCTGGCATTATGTAAACCTGCATTCCGTATTGGGGGGGAATGGGGGGTGTTCATTTTTGGGGGGGGGGGAAATAACTCAGGTGCAGGGTAAAACTTCATGTTCTCTGTGATGGGTTTGGTCACAGAGACCCCCTTGGACTGTCACCTGATGTGCTGAGAGTACCTCTGAGCCAGTTTTCCCTCCCAGTTTGGGACTTCAGAACCTTGCCTTGTTGAACCAGACACGCTAGCCTGCTGCAACACACACCCAGGTCTGGTCCATGCCCCAAAGCTGCAGACTTCAACCAAAAACTGCTTAGCAAGTCACCTATCTCCAGCATCCAGACACCCAGCTCCCAATGGGATCCAAACCCCAAATAAATCCGTTTTATTTAGTATAAAGCTTATTTAGGGTAAACTCAAATTGTCCACCCCCTATAACACTGATAGAAAGATATGACCAGCTGTTTGCTCCCCCAGGTATTAATCACTTACTCTGGGTTAATTAATAAACAAAAATTATTTTATTAAGTATAAAATGTAGGATTTAAGTGGTTTCAAGTAATAACAGACAGAACAAAGTAAGTCACCAAGTAAAATAAAGCAAAAACACACAAGTCTAAGGCTAATACATTAAGAAACTGATACAAGTAATATCTCACCTTCAGAGATGTTCCAATAAGCTTCTTTCACAGACTAGACTCCTTCCTAGTCTGGGCCCAATCCTTTCCCCGATACAGTCCTTGTTAGTTCCAGCTCTGGTGGTAACTAGGGGATTTCTCATGACTGGCAGCCACTTTTATTCTGTTCCACCCCCTTTTATATCTTTGGCACAAGGCAGGAATCTTTTGTCTCTCTCTGGGTCCCCACCCCTCCTTCTAAATGGAAAAGCACCAGATTTAAGGTGGAATCCAGTAGCATGTGACATGGTCACATGTCCTTTGAGACTCTAGCCATCATTCTTCCAGGGCTGGCCTGCACCTCCCCAGGAAGATTTGTGAGTAAACAGAGCCATTCACAACCAATTGTCCTAGTCTATGGGAGCCATCAAGATTCCAAGCCACCATTAATGGCCCACACTTTGCATAATTACAATAGGACTTTAGAGTAATACTTCATATTTCTAGCTTCAGATACAGGAATGATACATTCATACAAATAGGTTGAACACACTCAGTAGCTTATAAGCTTTGTAATGATACCTTACAAGACACCTTTTGCATAAAGCATATTCCAGTTACGTTATATTCACATTCAGAAGCATATTTCCATAAACATATGGAGTGCAACATATGGGTGCAGTTAGGCACCCATTCTCCCTTATACCTAAATCCTATTCTATGTTCCTGACTGGGTTCTGTAGGTCTGCTGGCCCCACACAGTGTCATGAACTTGTATCTGGTTGGAGAAGGTTTGTGTTGAAGTTCTTCTGGATTCTCTCTTAGCTTCTTATGGCACCTTGGAATATAGATCTTGCAAACTATCCTGAAAAATCTGTGAAGCTTCTAAAATCTTAACCTTAAAGCCATTTGGTTTGTGGAGCATGCAAGAACTGTTCTTGGGTGTGTATGAGGAGCGTCTGCAGAAAGAGGATATAACAGCAAATAAATTGTTGTAGTGAGCAAGAGCTGTTTACAGAATTAGCAAGGAGCCGGGAATCTGCTTATCTCTGTAACCCTGTGCCCCTTTCACTATTTAAAAAAGAAAAACCTCTTGGCATTTTAATTCAAAGTGCCTCATTAACGTTAGCTGCTTATTGTTGCTTTCCCCCTCTCCCACTGACATACCTGCCTTCTCCTGCAAAATAGGTCTCTGGCTCCTCCAAATTAGCCCCTGCCTTTGGGTCTCAGCCATGCCTTGGAGCAGTGGTGGACAACCAATCGGGGTAAACCACTGGTGGGCTGCAAGACAGTTTATTTACATTGACCATCCGCAGGCATGGCTGCCCGCAGCTCCCAGTGGCCATGGTTCGCTGTTCCCAGCCAATGGGAGCTGCGGGAAGCGGCGGCGGCCAGCATGTCCCTGTGGCCCATGCTGCTTCCCGCAGCTTCCATTGGCCAGGAACGGCGAACCATGGCCACTGGGAGCTGCGGGTGGCCGTGCCTGTAGACAGTCAATGTCACACAGCCCACCAGTGGATTACCCTGAAGGGCCGCACGGTGCCCACTACTGCCTTGGAGTGTCTGCATAGCTCCATAGTCACCCCAGTTAGTGCTTGGGCCCTGAAGCATTCCAGGCATTGAAGATGCCTGCTGCCATAGCTCAGGGGAGAAGTTATAAAGAGAAATAAGAGCAGGATGAACATAGATCCTTCTTGGAAACTGCTTTTCTCTTTCCCACTGAGCTGTCCCTTGGCAGCAGGAGCCTGTGGGGCCCATCTGACCCTCCATGCCCAGGAGTGCTGTCTCAGCAAAAGTGTCTTTTCAAGACCAAGAGATGTGAGTGACAATGCTAAAATTAAAAGAAAAATATGGAAGGGAGAGGAGGGGAGGAGTTCCCGAGGCAGTGTGATGAAGTGGCGCATTCAGAAGGGCAAAGCAAGCTGGCTATGCTTATGTGAACCTGTTTCTGCTAGCTGACTGCTGGATAGTATTTTTAGGGCCCTAAAAGTAGCACAATTGGCCTCTCTCTGGTCAGTATTTTTTGTTACCAAATGCTATCTCAACCTATTTCTGTTTGGCAGTTAGGCACCCAGAATGCACTGCATTGGAGGGGGCTTTCAGGTTCCCACTGTAAGAATGATACAGAAACTGGGACTGAAGAACTGCAGTGTTGCAGGGGTCCTGCTTCTGCCTGAAAGTTTTATTGAGGATGGAGCTGGTAATTTTTAGGGCCAAAGACTCATTTCTGATGTCCGTGTAATCTCTGTCCAGTGTGAACAGTATCTCCAGCCTGGAGCCAATGAGTCAGTGCCAGAACCTGAGTGAGCTCTATCTGAGGAAGAACAGCATCCCAAGTCTGAACGAGCTCTTCCATCTGAAAAACCTGCCCCGGCTGAGGGTCCTGTGGTTGTCTGAGAATCCCTGTTGTGGTCCAGACCCCCACCGGTACAGAATGACTGTGCTGCGCAACCTCCCCAACCTTCAGAAGCTTGACAACCAAGGTGGGAATCTCAAAATAGAGTCAGTGGCAGAAAGCTTCAGAAAAACCAGGGTTCTGAACTGCCCCGACCCTTAGGGAGTCTTGTTTGGGTTTGTTGGAAATTCAGCGTACACACCCTAGAACAGCTGAATACTTTAGGTAATAAAACTCTCTCTGTTGGCTCTTGTGTGGGCTAAGACAGCACAACAGTAACCCACTCAGCAGTGCTCTGTGCAGAATGGTGCAGGTAGATCTGCCTATATTGTCAGCCATTGTTTTCAAACTGTCCTATCCTTTTCCCTCTCCGTACAGTAGTTAACAGTACCACACACGGAATGTATGACTAATATCCTCAGTCATTATCTCAGATACTGTGCCACCAGTTAGTTTGTTACGGGACTCTCGTTTGCTCTTGTAAAACGCAGATGCTGTAACTGGCTCTGCTCCCACTGTCAAAGAAAGTAGGACGTGTTGTTCTGTTTGGTAAAGGGATTTTCTGCTGTCAAAACAAGACAGTCTCATCCCACAGTCTCTATCTGCAGATCCTGCTGCTGGGAAAAAGAAGGAGGGCTCCAAGAGACCTCTGTGAAACCTCTCCTTTAGTATCCCTCTTTATTTGGAGGAGGTAGGGCTGTCAGAGACTTCCCCCTTAGGCTTTGCTGCAGAACAAAGTGGGAAATGAAGACCGCTGATAGTTAGGGGGTATCCCTTATATCCCTGCTCTCGTACAAGGTGACTGTACCTGCTGTCTCATGTATAGTTTGTTACACTACTTGTTGCAGTAATACATTCCAAATTAGAACGATGGTCTGTTTTCTATATTGATAGAATTCCCTAGAGCATCAGACTGGGCTTCTAACATGTGGTTGTATGTTTTTGGAAGCTGTGACAGAAGAAGAATTGTCACAGGCCCTGGTAGATGGGGAGGAGATCACTGCATCTCCAGCTAAGCGAAATCTGGAGAACGGCTGCCCGGAGGCCAATGAATCAAGTACCACTGAGTGCACAATGGAGCCAAAGAGTGAACATCTGAATTTCACCCTGGAGGAGACAAAGTGAGGGCTCGGTTATTAATTGTTGCGATTCTTTTGCTAAACTTGTATGTCACATGGGGGGATCCTCCCAAAAATACTCCTGACAACCAACCCCAACATACCATGGGCCACAGCCGCAGCTGGTCAAATCCACATAGCACCACTGAAGACAATGGAGCTATGCTGATTTTACGCCAGCTGAGAACCTGGCCTTGTGCATACAGAATAGGTCCTTCCATAGGTTGCTTCCTATTTTGCAGTAAAACAGCTATGTGTGTGCATGAAAGGGAAGGGATCTTCATATTGAATTATGGTCCTTCTCACTTATCCTTTTTAAATGTGCCACCTGTTATCCAAATGTGCGATGTAGACTCAGCTCTGTGGTCCCAGTTAGCATCACTCCTGTAATTGCAGCACTGAGAATTGGATTCTGTCATTCCAGACAGTGCTGGGGGCAGGCTCCTTCTGGCGTTGGGTGCTCTCATATTTTGTGTACTACCTTTTTTCCCCCCCACAGCAAGATTCGAGAGCAACTTGGCATGAAGCCTGTTCCCAGAGATAAATTTTCCTCCTTTTCACCCAGGGAGACTGATGGCAGCAGGAAGAAGAGGGTGAGTGTATTTAAAGGCTAAAGTTGCTACTTTCTAATGTGTCAGGCAAGTTTAAAGAATAAATCTCTGGATCCAGAAAATGTACAACTTTGTACTACCAGATTTGGGTGCACCTAAAGCTGCATAGAACTTTCCGGGTGGGAAGTGGGTGCTGGTCACATGCTTTTGGGGTAAGAGTCTTGCAGGCTGTTTATTTGTGGCAGAAGCACTGTTGAGCTAAGTGGCTAGCTAGTCCCTGAGATCCATCCTTAGGTGTTGGGGAGCATACAGTGGAGATTAGCCTGTGAATCTATGATACTGTAATGCCTTTAATACGAAAAGGGGTCAGGATTGATCCCATCAGATAATCATAGGTTAATCTCTACTATCAATTTAATAGCCATCTTTCCTATAGAAAATATGGCCTTGATTCTCCTCTCAGCAGCTGGCCAGTGTGTGGCAATGCTACTCTATGGGAGTAAGTTTCACAGAACGTGTTTCTGGCCTGGATGGGACTTGGAGTGTGGCTTGGGCTCACCGGCATCACCTCAGTGAATAAGGGAAGGTCGGAATGTGGTCTAGACCAGTATTGGTCTATTTTGTTTCTCCCACTGCAACCAGCTGCGGTACTTGTCCACAGAGCTGCAGGTGTCTATTCCGCAAGCCTTGGATTTGGCACCCATAGGGAGTGACCTTCTCAGTAGAAGGGCACTGTCTTCCTATAACCAGGCAGAGGAGTAGAATCTAGAAGGGTGAAAAACACAATCTAGTAATCTTTGAAAACCAGCCCCTAAATGACCCATCACCTTGCTGGGTCAGAGTCTGTACATCTATAGTAGAAATAATGTCTGTCATGTCTTGACAGAACAACATCCTCAATGCTATCCTGCTGCTCATGAAGGAGCTGGACACAGAGGGCCTGGAAATCATCCACCAAACAGTGGGGAAGAGACTCCAAGCCTTACAGAAGAAAGAACTTCAGGAAGAGCGATAGTGCCCATTGCAGAATTCTCCAAAGTGGCCACTTTCTGGGCTCACAGAAATGGAACCAGACTGGCAGCACCAGTTCTGCCCACGTGCATTTCAGGCTACAGTAAAATCCTCTCTATAGCCTGCTACACTTTACCTGGGGTGGACTGGGAAGGGGCAGTACTGACCGTAGGAAGAAACCAACTCTTGCAACACATGACATCCCCCTTGGCTGTGCATGCCAGGCCTGTGCTGGGAGCTGCCAAGCCAATCTTGCAGCATGCTTTCATCCCACACGACAGGTTCTATTATGCTCATAACTCACATGGCTGAATCCATGCAGTCTAACTCGGTGCTCCCCTAGGACTCACAAGGGAGTCAGAAAACAAAGGTGAGCTGGGGGTAAAGCAACCGGTGAAGAAGGGAGGAGAAAGATAACTGTGCTTGTGCTGATGAAAGGGAGTGGAGGAGAGACCTGCCCAGCAGCTACAAATACCATTGCTATTAGGTTTGTTCCAAGAGTTGCTTTATCAGAGCAATGCTTGGGCAAAGCGCTATAGTTCCTTTCCTCTGCCTCTCTGGTAGTGTAATATCGCAGCAAGGGCTTATGCCATGCCTTCAAGAGTGGGAGGAGACGGAAAGCAACTTCTGCCAATAAAGATGAGGTTTCACAAAAACAGACTTCTGAACAGACGTTCTAAAAAGAATCACTAACTCTCAAATTTTTGGTGCAGTTTTTGAAGCTCAGTGTCAAAGTGTTAGTTTATTTT
Organism: Dermochelys coriacea; assembly: GCF_009764565.3. Taxonomy (NCBI): domain Eukaryota; kingdom Metazoa; phylum Chordata; order Testudines; family Dermochelyidae; genus Dermochelys; species Dermochelys coriacea. The sequence continues at coordinate 51,880,797 of NC_050076.1, forward strand.
CAACTCCTACCATTTCTTAGTCAGCAGCTTCTTACCCAGTCAAAGGGGTAACTTCAAATATTATCTTGTTGCAACTGAGCCTAAATTCAAGATTCCGGGTGGTAAATGACTCTCTCCTGTATGCTGAAATTTCTCTGCTTTCCATCACCACTCACTCCTTCAGTCTTCAAAGCAGCTAGGAAAAATTTACAACTAGTGCAGAGAAAGATAGCCCAGGTGTTCTGACCATGGTAGCAATTGAGACAGAAACAAGCTGGGGATGTTTGCTGGGAGATCTGCTTAGACAGGAGGATGGAATTGTTCTTTACTGACAATACTGAACTTCTTAAAAGTGTACAGAACTGTTAAATGCTAAATAAAATGCTGTCCCTATTAGATGGAGTCTGTCAAATCATGTCTGGTGCTATTAAGGGAACTTGGAATAGAGGTGATCAAAGTGATTCTGTTAAGCATCACACATACTAACCTCACTCGGCACCTGTGAAGGGGAGAGGTTCCTCAGCTCTGCCCTATTTACTTGACCACGTAAATAGCTAACCCTGTGTTACAAATATCGCATGCACCTATTACATCTTTATAGTGCTGAGCTGCTTTGATCAGTTCTCAGGGTTGGAGCAGAGAATCCTGCTTTAAAACCAAGTGCTGCAACTTAGTCTAATTGTCTGGCTGGAAACAAGCTGAGGCTCTTCGTCTCCTCTAACGCAGAGCTCAAGGCAGCAGTTGTGTTCTTCTACATTGTGCCAGGGATGCCACTCAATGGAGTGAGGGGCTGACTTAATATAATCGTGTTCTTCCAAGTGCGACGTCAGCCCCAGTGCCACATAGGTACCCACTCTGTGGGATACATAGCGCAGTGAGCTGAATGCTGAACTGATTATAGACTAGCACAACACCTGCAATGCGGGCTTCACTAATACCACTCTGCTCCTCAGTGCCCCTCTCCACAGCAGGGTTGGGGGTCTACATATTGCATTGTTCCATTGGCCAGACCTCACCACAGGAGATGTGGCATGGATGTCCTTCCCTGTCATTGCCAGGCTTGGGGGGAGGATTCTGGTGTCCAGCGTTGGGGAGGTCCCTTGCACATGGCCCATTAACCTGGCCTTTGTATAAGAGAATAGCGATTGACTTTGCTAATTTAGATCCAGATCCTCAAAAGGTATTTAGAGGCCTAATTCCTATTGATTTCAGTGGAGGTTAGGCCCCTAAATACCTTCAAGGATCTAGGTCTTTATCCACACTCCTGCACTCTGTTCTCAGGGTCCATTCCAAAGGCTCCAATCCCTCACTTCTATTTTTTCCTGTGATTTTTCCTGCAGAGCTGAACAGCATTTCTCAATCTCCTTCACAACTGTCCTGTAATCTATGCAACTGAAATTAGTTCTATTATTTCTCTCCCAGCACTAGGAGAGTCTAAAATAGCTACAGGTCAGAACTCCTGAGCCATAAAATGACGCTATTGTCTTTTTTGTAATTCTCTAAGTAGCCAAAAAGATTAAATTCTCTTTTCTAATTACTGCTGTTCATGAATATATAATTGCCTATTCTATGGAGCCTAGTGTTAATGGTGCTTTTCAAAAAAGAAAGTCCACAGGTCTGCAATAAAAACTTTCCAGCAAGCCAGTGTCACCCACCCCTTTCCAGCTCACTGCTCTGCGTGGCTTACTGCTCAGCTGCTTTGGCAGATGATACTGCTGAATTGGGGCATGTGTGCATGGGATACTGCAAGCCCGGAGGGGCCTTACTGTGAAGAATGCTGTACTCTAATGAAATTGCCCAGTGCTCTGCAGAATTTGCCAAAACTCACTATGGCATGCACTGTGTTCAAAAGGCAATGGCATTTTTCATCTGGTTTAGGAACAATTTTCAAAGAGGAGTCCTTTGTGCCATGGGGTTGAATGGTGTATGGGGATCAATGCACTGACCTTTCTCCTCAGGCCAATCTATTTTACCTGTCTTAGCAATTGGGTGATGTGAGTAAGTGGAATGATGATCTAGCTTTGCTTATCTCCACTCATTTTCCTCCCCCATGAACTCTGACAGCAAATAGCCCTGAGCGGTAATGTACAGGGCAAGTCTGGAGATGGGGTCTATTCCTGGCTCTGCTTGGGCAAATCACTTTGCTTCTCTGTGTCTCTGATTTTCCCCACCCTGAGTTTGTCTTGTCAGGTCCTGATAATTTCCATATGAGTTTTAAAAGAGCTGGCCAAGGAACTTGCTGGATTATTAAGGTTGATTTTAATAACTTTTGGAATACTAAAGAAGTTCTAGAAAACTGGAGGAGAACTAAAGTTGGGCCAATATTTAAAAATAGTAAACAGGATGACCTGGGTAACTATAGGTCTGTCATTCTGACATTGATCCTGGGCAATATAATGGAGTGGCTGATACAAGAATCAATAAATAATTAAAGGAGGCTAATATAATGCCAATCAATATGGGTTTATGAAAAATAGTTGCTGTCAAACTAACTTTTTGATGAGGTTACAAGTTTGGTTGATAAAGGTAATAGAATTGATGTAATGTGCTTAGACTTCTGTAAAGCATTTGACTTGGATGGTAAGACATTTTAATTTAAAAAACCAAGTAATACAGAATCAACATGGCATGCATTAAATGGGTTAAAGACTGTCTAGCTGCTTGGTGTCAAAATATAACTCTAAACAGGGAATCATCAGGTGGGTGTGTTTCTTGTGAAGTCTCCTAGGGCCCTGTTCTTGGCCCTATCCTATGCTAACTTTTTTGTCAATGGCCTGGAAGAAAACAAGCTCATCCCTGATAGTTTGCAAATGATATTAAGATTGGGGGAGTGAAATGATGACAAGGACAGGTCAATCATATAGAGCAATCTGGATGTTTTAGTAAGCTGGGTGCAAGCAAACAATGTGCATTTTTATATGCTAACAGTTAGTGTATATATCTAGGAACAAAGAACATCAGCGATACTTACAGGATGGGGGACTCTCTTCTGGGAAGCAGCAACTCAGAAAAAGATTTGAGGGTCACAGTGAATAATCAGCTGAACATGAACTCCCAGTGCAACTCTGTGGCCAAACCGAGGATGCATAAATGGGCATATCAAATAGGAATAAAGAGATTATATTACCTCTGTATTTGGCACTGGTGAGACCGCTGCTGGAATAGTGTGTCCAGTTCTGGTGCCCACAATTCCATTCAATGCATCGGATGAAGTGGGCTGTAGCCCATGAAAGCTTATGCTCTAATAAATTTGTTAGTCTCTAAGGTGCCACAAGTACTCCTGTTCTTTTTGTGGATACAGACTAACATGGCTGCTACTCTGAAATTCAAGAAGAGTGTTGATAAACTGGAGGGAGGTTCAGAAAAGAGCCATGAGAATGATTAAAGGAGTAGAAAACATGCCTTCTGGTGATAAATTACATAGATTGTGATCAAGTCACCCTATTTCTTTTTGTTAGACTCAAGGAGCTCAATCGGTAAGTACCTACATGGGAACAAATATTTGGTAACAGGCTCTTCAGTCTAGTAGAGAAAGGTCTAATACAGTCCAATCGCTGGAGGTTGAAGCCAGACAAATATAGATGAGAAATAAGATTCACTTTAACGGTGAGGGTAATTAACCATTGGAACAATTTACCAAGGGTCACAGTGGATTCTCCATCACTGGCCATTTTAAAATCAAGATTGGAAGTTTTTCTAAAAGCTCTGCTCAAGTTCAAATGAGAATTAATTCAGGGAAGTCCCAGGGCCTGTGTTAGACAGGAGGGCAGAATAGGTGATCACAGTGGTCCCTTCTGGCCTTGGAATCTATTAACCTGTGTTGACTCTGCCTCTGTTGTCTGTAACAGCCCTGATCACAATGGGGCCTTGATCTCTGGTGGGGTCTCTAGGTGCTACTGTATTATAAAGGATCAAAGATTTGAGCGCTCCCGGGACAAATGCATGGATGATGTGTAAGAGGGGGGTGACACAGGAAGTAGATCTAAATGGTTCTGATGTCATTTAGGAGTAAACTATGTCACTTTAGGCCATGTCTACACTGGAAAAACTTATCCTGTTAGAAATGGTGTGCACAAAATCTTGGTAAGTAACACAAATGACAAGTATGATATGAAACCCCATTTGACCCTCTGTGGCCAATGACTGAAGTGTTTAGAACAGGTTACCTAATCCTGGGTAGCCTAAGAGGGACAGTCACATATTTAAACATTATGTATTGCAGTCACCACTAGGTGCTAAGGTGTGTTTAACATACATAACATGTTCCTGAGGTAGGCCCCCAGCCTCGACTGTCTTAGGCTCCCTCTGAATTGGAGCCATTGCTGTTTAACTAATTTCATTTCAGTAACCAGGCTCAGGAGCTATGGAGCCTGGGAAAGCCCCAGGAGTTCACCAGGGCACCTTGTATGCACTTCCCCACGGCACGTCTCAGGGGCTGCAAAGTGCTCAAGGTCCCATCTTCTCTTAGCCTTCTGTGATGGGATCTGGGGGTACAACCTGGAACTGTGGGACCGCTGTGCCCACCTTAACTCTTCCCTAACAGCCAGTTCACAGAGAGAGTCTCTCACAGCACTGGGGAAGTGGACTAGCTGCTGCTCGTTCCCACAACACGGGATCCTTCTAACAGGCCACAAACACCAGCACCACCCTGTCCAGACAGGCACCAGGAACAGCCGCCTTGTCTGCTCTGCTCCTTGTTTAAGTTTTCAGCTGGCCCAACTTCTAACCCAGCAGCCAGCTCCAGGGCTCTTCCTGTGACACAGGAAGTAGATTAGTGAACAGATTAGATTAGTAGCCTGGCGATCCCGGGGGGTGAATGGGATCCCATGCCGAGTGATGGATCAAAAGTAAAGCCGACCCTGGCCCAGGGGGTCACAACCTCATTATGCTAGGTGCTGTACATACTGTGACGGGGCAAGGCCAGATGGCTATAGAAGAGTAGTCTTATTGGGATCCGGGAAGTGGGCGGGAGAAGCCCGTCCACTGCTAAAGGATCCCCCCCAGCCTAAAAGGGGGATCCACAGGACCTAGATGCCCAAAAAATTCCAGGGGACAACTAATAAAATAACAGGGACAGGAGTGCGGTCAAAGGGTCAAACGAAGGGAACCGGATGGGGACACCGAGCAGAGAACCCCGGACAGCGCCCACTGCTCCTCAAAGGCATCAAGGGAGTCAGAGGACGCCGCCCAGAGGAACTCTGCCCGGATACGTGAACGTACCGAGGATCGGAAATAGGCCCCACGTCACAGGAGACTCCATCGGCCAACCTCCTCACTCTGGTTTTGTAGATGGCCATTTTAGCTAGGGCCAGGAGGAGATTGACCAGGAGATCCCGTGACTTTGTGGGGCCACGGACAGGGAGTGCATAAATGAGAAGGTGAGGGGAGAAGTGCAACCAAAACCGTAATAAAATATTGGTGAGGAGCCGGAATAGGGGCTGCAGCCTGGCACACTCCAGGTATACATGTGCCAGGGTATCCCTCACGCCGCAAAAGGGGCAGGTGTCTGGGATTGAAGTGAACCGCACCAAGTACACACCCGTGCTCACGGCTCCGTGAAGGAGCTGCCAACTGACATCCCCGGCGGGCCTTGGGACTAAGGTGGAATATAGGCTGGCCCACCGGGGCTCCTCACCCTCCAAAGGTGGCAGGAGGTCCCGCCATTTTCTATCGGGGCGGGACACAAGGGTGCGGGAATGAAGGGTGTGGAGCACGAGCGTGTAGAGATGTTTTCTTGGCGCGGTTTGAAAGCAGACTGGCTGCATCTCGTGCAGCCGGCTTCTAGTGAAGGGGTGAAGGGGTCGGTTGGGTCCACGGGGCAGGGGTCCAATTAAAAGGTTTGGTGGACCTGGGGTAACAGGTGGGCGGGGCGTGCCCTCGTGCAGGACCCAGTCAAGATGAACCCGAGCAGCGGGCGGCAAAGCGGCCTTCACCTCCTGAAGTATGCGCCGGGGAGTACAAGGTCTGGAAAGCCCCATGCGCTGAGCGAAGGTTAGGGGATCCAGTCAGTCTCCCCGGTCATAGTCCAGGAGGTCTCCGACTCTTGTGACCTCTGCCAGGACCAACCTCTGGCGCACCGAGTGGGACTCCGCCACCTGCACACGGAGCTGGGGGTTGTGTAGCAGGGGCTCCGCGAGGAGATCTGCCCCCTCGGTGGCCGCCACGGACCTGGTCGTTGTAAAGAGTTTCCAGGTCCGGAGGAGGTCCTGGTAGAAGACTGGCAGCCCGGAGAGGTCTCGCGGAAGACCTCTCAGATGGAGATAAAGGAGCTGCCGGTCGTATCGGAGCCCTCAGAACTGGCGCAGGAAGGCGTGCGCCAGTATGCTCCACGCCGGACTACCTGCACCATAAAGGAGCCTCTGCAGGGTCTGGAGGCGGAAGACATGGACCTGAGTGAGCAGACATTTTAGGCCATGCCCTCCCTCCTCCAGAGGTAGATGAAGAACCCCTGCAGGGACCCAGTGCAGTCCTGACCAAAAGAACTCCAGAATCGATGTCCGGAGGTTGGCCAGGAAACCCGGGGCCGGGACCAGGGTGTTGAGCCGGTACCAGAGCATGGACAGGACTAGTTGATTAAGCACGAGCGCTCTCCCTCGAAGGGAGAGGCACTGGAGTAGTCCTGTCCATTTCCGGAGCCACTCTATCACCCCGCCCTCTAAATTCTGCCAGTTCTCCAGCAGAGAGGGATGCGTGGCAGAAAGGTAAATGCCCAGATAGAGCAGCGGACCCATGCTCCACCAGATGGCCTGAAGCGCGGGTGGGAGGGAGCTCGCCTGCCGCCAGTCCCCTACCACCAAGCCAGAGCTCTTGACCCAGTTGACCCGCGCGGAGGAGGCTGCTGAATAGATGGCCTGGCAAGCCTCCACCCGCGCCAAGTCGCCCGGGTCCTGGACCACGAGGAGCACGTCATCAGCGTACGCCGACAGGACCAGCTGCAGCTCCGGCTCCCGCAGCACCAACCCTGTCAACCTCCTTCGGAGGAGACAGAGGAAGGTCTCAATCGCCAGAGTGTACAGCTGGCCTGAGAGGGGGCACCCCTCCCATACTCCTCGCCCAAAGCTGACTGGTTGAGTCAGGGTCCAGTTGAGCCTGACCAAACACTCTGCGGAGGCGTACAGCACCCGGAGAAAATTCACAAACCTGGGTCTGAAGCCAAACGCTTGCAGAGTGCTCAGGAGATACCCGTGATCCACCCTGTCGAACGCCTTCTCCTGATCTAAGGACAGGAGGGCGAACGACAGACCATCCCTACACCCAAGTTCCAATAGGTCCCGGACCAGATATAGGTTGTCGAAGATGCTGACGGCCCGGGATGGTGTAGGTCTGGTTTGGGTGGACCACGTCCACCAGCACGGACCCTAGCCGCAGCGAGATGGCTTTTGCCACGACTTTGTAGTCCGTGCTGAGGAGCAAGACGGGACGCCAATTTCGTAAATCGCGGAGGTCCCCCTTCTTCGGCAATAAGGTCAGCACGGCTCGCCTGCATGAAAGAGGGAGGACCCCGCTCTGCAAAGACTCAGCCCAGACGGTGACTAGGTCTGGGCCGAGGACGTCCCAGAACATGCGGTAGAACTCCATGGTCAGCCCGTCCATGCCGGAGATTTATTGGTGGGCATGCGACGAAGGGCTTCCGAGAACTCGGCCAGAGTGAGAGGCAGCTCTAGCTGGTCTCGGTCGCCCGCGCTGACCGTCGGGAGCTCCTCCCACAGCACTCCGCAAGCGTTAGGATCGGTCGGATCTGGGGAGAAAAGGCTTGCGTAGAACGCTCTCGCCCTCCCGCACATCTCCACCGGATCCGTGAGGGGGTGCCATCTTCTGCCAGTAGGCAGATGACATGTTTTTTTAGCCCCCCTCTTTTTCTCCAGGGTGTAGAAGAAGCAGGAGCCATGATCCATCTCCCGAAGGAGACGGATGTGGGATCGAACAAAGGCATCCTGGGCCCGATGGTCCTCGAGGGTCCGGAGCTCCTCCCGCTTCTCCCGGCATGCTCCGCAGAGGGGTGGATCCTCGGGGCTGGTGGCCAGACGCCTCTCCAGCTCTAAGACCTCCCGTTCCAACTGCTCTATCACCGCATCCCTCCGTCGGCTGGTGCCCCAGATGTAGTCGCGGCAGAAGAGCCGGGCGCGCACCTTCCCTATGTCCCACCACCGCCGTGCCGAGGGAAAGGCACGCCGCTGCCCTCGCCAGGCCAGCCAGAACTCCCGGAAGGACGCCACGAAGCCCACATCCTCCAGCAAGCTGTTGTTAAAATGCCAATAGGCCGGCCCCGGCCTCTCCGCGCGGAGGGGGGCTTTCACGGTGGCTATATGATGGTCAGAAAATGGGGCCGGTCAGATGCTGGAGGAGTGGGCTCATGAAAGATGAAAGCGTGATAAATAAATGCGGTCCAACCGGGAGTGGCGCGACCAATGGGCCTCCACCCAGACAAAGGTGAACGTGGAAGTGTCATCTGGGTGGTGGTCGCGCCAGACGTCCACCAGGGAGTGGTGTTCCACTATCTCCTGGAGGACGGCGACGGCGGCCGGGCTCTACTCGGTCCCCGAGCGGTCCCGCTCCTCAAGGGTGATGTTAAAGTCCCCTCCCAGGACCAGGCACTCCTGAGGATCCAAGGTGCTGAGGAAGGCGGACGCCTGCTGATAGAATTGCAGCCGCTCTGGGCTCGCTGCTAGGGCACAGATGTTGACGAGGTTGACTACGAGCCCCTCCATGCGGACCCGGAGGTGCAGCAGGCGGCCTGGCACAGCCTCGGCGACCCCCAGCACCTCGAGCCGTAGGTCGGGGGAGAACAGGGTCGCCACTCCAGCCGTACGAACTGTGAGGTGGCTAAAGTAGACCCTGTCCCCCCAATCCAGCCACCAGCTGTCTTCGGCGGTCGGATCCGTATGGATCTCCTGCAGGAAAACCACAGAGTACCTCCCCTCCCGAAGGAAGGAGAGCACCTGGGACCTGCGGAGACCCATCCTACAGCCACGGGTGTTTAATGTTGCGATGGTAAAGGGTGCCATGAGGAGGGCTGGGGGGGATCCTCGCCGGCAGGGATGCTCATGGCTCCCGGCGGGCCGCGCAGCAGTCCGTGACCCACCCCGTAGGTGAGTAAGGAGTGACGGAAGAGGCGGACCCGCTGGTAGGCCACGGCGCCCTGCCTCCCGGTCCTTTTACCCTCCCCCATGAGGGCCCTTGCGGCCCGGAGGATTTGATTAAAGTCCCCCCATCGTTGGAGGGCAAGCTGGACTTTGTTGCGGGAGCCACGGACATCTTCTATAAACTCCCGCAACTCCTCTCGCAGCGCATGGGGGGCTGGGGTTACGGTCTGGTTACTCCCCGACGGGGCCCTTGGTACAGCCCCGTGGCCCAGCGAGACGGGCAGACAGGGTGTGGACCCCCGACGGGGCTCCTGATGGGTTGACCTGAATGCTGGGGCGATAGGGGGCGGCGGAGGGAGGATAGCAGCCCCTGGTAGGTCGGGACGGGTAAACACCAAGGCCGCTCCCTGGGGGTCATCTGTTGGCAAGGGGAAGGAGACAGCCCCAGGGGCAGCAATAACATCTCGGGATGTGGATGGGATAGGGACAGGGGCAGGGGCAAGGTTAGAGGTGAGATTTTGGGTGGGAAGAGGGCTCTCAGTGATGCCGGGCGCAGGCTCTATGGTGGATTTGGCAGCCACGGCATCAGGGGGTGGACTCTCTTCTGTAGGGCCTTCTTCCGGGAAGGAGGTCGAATGCTTCTCACCAATGACGGGTGCCCCTAGTGGCTCAGGTCCCGGCCGCGTGGCACTGGCCGTCGTCTCAACAGGTTCGGCAGCTCTCAGCGGGGTACTGTCTGCAGCCGGTTTGATGGAGGAGTCCAGAGGCTCCTCGGAGGTGGGAGCAGAAGCAACGGTTAGGTGGAGGGAACATGGGGAAAGGGGGGCTGGAGTGAAGTCGCCCAGATCGAGGTCCACTGGCATAGGATCGTCCTCCCCCTGGGTGACCGGGGTCAGACCCAGGGCCTCGATCTCCTTATATATAGACGGGAAATTGTTTTCCGCTACCCCGGGATTCTCCCCGCCGACACCTGACGCAACGATTGCTTCGGGGCACACTGGGGTTTCAGATGGTGCCTCGGGGATCTTGGAGGGGAGGGACTCCCGTGGAGGAGAGATACTGCCTTCCAGTGCTGCCACGTCTTCCCCAGCCGGCACCGGTGGATGGAACACACCCGTGGGTAGAGCGGAAGGTTCGGCATCAGTGCCCCCCTTCCTGGTCTTCCGGGGGGCCTCCGCGTCAGATGGGAGGAGCGGAGCTCGAGCCTTCCGCTTGCCCCGCTTCCCCTGGACTAGGGCCCAGCCCTCCATGGCATCATCCAGGGGCTGGCTAGCAGGAGTTGTGTCAGGGGGCAGAGGCGATGGCTCAGGGACTCGAGGGGGTAACGGTGAGGCAGCACAAGGGAGGGAAGATTCCCCTTGGGGCGGGCCCTCTCCCATGCCCGGCAGTGTCCCTGCCGCACCCTCCTCTACAGGCCTCGCCAGATTGCAAGCAGCGGGGGCGAGGCTCTCCCGCTCGTCTGGGCATAGTTGGGGAGGTGCCCCTTGGGCCCGAGTGGGAGCAATGGTGGACTGGGAAGGAGGAGGGGTGGTTTCGGGCGCCGGGCAGCCAGGGGCGCCGGCGATGACGGGGCCGGTGCCCTGCCGGGGCTCGGGGATCCCGGATGCCCCTCCTTGTCGGGCCAAGGGGCAGTCCCTCCGAACGTGCCCCATCGCCCGGCAGAGGTAGCACCGGGCCTCCCCGGTGGAATAATGCACCTGGTAATGGGCCCCCTGGTAGGGGACTAGGAAGGACCCCTCCAGCGCCTCTCCGTCGCGCGCCACTGGCGGCAGTTGAAGCTGCACTTGCCGGCGGAAGGAGAGGACGTGACGGAGGGCGGGATCTTTGCAGCCCAACGGGAGAGGGCTGATGACAGAGATGGGCTTCCCCAAGGTAGAAAGGGCGGGTAACAGGGCGGCATTGGGGAGAAAGGGAGGGACGGAGGTCAGGACCAGGTGGATGCCCAGGTCCTCTAGCGGCTCTAAGGGGACGAACACGCCCCCAACTGCCAGGTCCTTCTCCACCGCCTCCTGGGCGGCAGCCTCCGATGTTAAGAAGAAGACGACCTTGCCATACATTTTGGAGGCTGCCACAATGGCCGTGGGCCCCATCACCCTCGCCAATGCCCACACATAGGTCTCCACGTGGGGTGAGGCGGGCACCAGGAGGCAACGGACGCCGTGCTTCCTGGTCATGGTGGGAAAGGGGCCCCGGCCGCTATAGATGGTAGCGGAGGCGGTGGGCAGGAGAGATGACGTAGCGGCAGGCGGGGGGGCTGCCACCACCTGGGTGTACGCCCTTGGGGCCGGGGGAGGGACACCCGCAGAGCTGGTTGAGGGAACAGCGGGGAGGGACGCCCCAGCCGGCGGTGGGGCCGGGGTATTGGGGGCAGCCCCTGCCATGGAGGGCCTGGTCTTCTTAGCGGGGCCCTTCCCCTTCTTCTTCCCCGGCCCTTCCCGCCGGCTGGGGGGGCTCCCCCTGAATCTGAGGGGGGGAGAGATGTGGCAGCAGTGGAGGTCACCCCAATGCCCGTTGCTGCTGGTGCCCCAGCGGAGGCGATGCTAGATGGTTCGGCGGCGGAGGTAGAAGCTTGGGGGGGTGATGGAGGGGGAGGGGGAGCTCGGGCTGCTGGAGGGGTCCCACCCATCTCATCCCCCGCCATCATGAGCAAGGAGGGAAGGGGGGACACCAGAAGGAGGAGGAGAGTGGGGAAGCAGGTCGACCACTCCTCCCCGCTAGGCTGCAGGCAGGGGAGGAGGGCGCCAAAAGGGGTGGGCTGGACAGGGGGCAATCAGGGGTTAGGGGTCAGTCACTGACACAAGGTGGAATTCCGGCTCCTCTTGGTGCACGAGGGGAGGGGGGGATACAACAACATTGGGGGTGCAGTGAGAAGGGTTGTAACTGAAATGGGGAATTCCACAAGCGCATGGGAGGGGGCATGGGCACACAGATCGAGGGGCTAAGCGGTCTGGAGTTAGGGCAGGGAAACCAAGGGGCTAGCTTCAGAGGCTGGGGTAAGGCAAACAAACAAGGCTGCAGAAGGAAATGGGCGGGGCAGGCAAACAAACTGAAGCTAGTAAGGAGGGCTGGGGCAAAAGGGGGCAAAGCAAGTGGCAAATGGGGCAGGTAGTAAAGGGCAAAGCTGGGGGTTAGGCAGTCCGGCGGGGGGGCACATGTGCCCATGTGCACTTGCACAAGTCTTTTTTAAGCTGGCTGCTGCTTCTGGCCCATAGGATGGAAATAGAGCATGGCAAGCCAAGCAAGCAGCTGAGTCCAGAGGCAGGAGCTGAGGCAGATGATATACAGCCAGTGGGGGTGGTGGAGGGGGTAGCGGTGGTGTTAGTAGTGGTGAGGGTTGGGGGGGGGACACACAGATGGATCGGGGGGCAGCTCCACGCCACACCCCCTGTGTCCCTACAAGCACAGTCAAGACCCCCACCACAAGAGCACAGTTTGAAAATTACTCAGTCTTAGGCCCCCTCCACAGTGGTCTGCAAAGTCTCTAGGTGCTCCCCCACTGGCAGATGATCCTCTTCTTCTCCTCCTCGGGCTTCAGCAGCTCCAGGTAGCAGACTCCACAGCAGCAGCAGCAGCTCCAGGAACTCCAGCTGGTGATCCAGGCAGGCAGAAAGGACCCCTCTCAGGTGGTGGTGGTGGTGGTATCCACACCAGCAGTGGCTGGGGTCCCTCACTCCTCCTCTCTGGGGAGTGGGCTAGCAGCCCCCCCCCCCCCCGGGGCTGCAGTTGGAGCAGTAGCAGCACCCGAGAGTGGGGGGTCTAGCAACCAGATAGCAGAGAACGGGGGGGTGGTGTCTGGCCCAGCCAGGGGAACAGCTGGAGCAGCAGGGATAGCTTAGGGCCCAGCAGCAGGAGTAGCAGCTTCCCACCTCCCTCCAAGCTAGAAGGCTATAGAAGAGCAGTGGGGGAGGGAGAGAGAGATTCGCTCCAGGCTCAACAAATCCCTGGTACCAGCATAAGTGAAATGGAAGCTGCTCCAGGTCAATTAAGACACCTGGGGCCAATTAAGAATTTTCCAGAAGGCAGGGAGAAGGCTAGGTTGATTGGGACACCTGAAGCCAATCAGGGGCTGGTTGAAACTAGTTAAAAGCCTCCCAGTCAGTCAGGTGGGTGTGCATGTCTGGAGCTGTGGGAGGAAGTTGCGCTGCTGGAGAGGCTGAGTAGTACACACCATATCAGGCACAAGGAAGGAGGCCCTGAGGTAAGGGTGAAGTGGAGCTTGAGGAAGTGAGGGCTGCTGTGGGGGAAGTAGCCCAGGGAATTGTACATGTCATGTTTCTAAAAGGTCAGCTACCATAGCTGATACTATTAGGGTCCCTGGGCTGGAGCCCGGAGTAGAGGGTGGGCCTGGGCTCCCCCCCCACCTTTGCCCCCTGATTAATCACTGAGACTGGAAGACAACAGAGACTGTGCAAGGAAGGATAACTTCTCCTCACCTCCCTCACAGGCTTATGATGAAAATGGCTCAGTAGACTGTGATCCTTGTCTCTAGAGAAAGAAGGGTTACGGGAGGGTCACAGTGAGCCTCTGAGGCTAGCGAAATCCACCAGGAAACGTGGGACCCATGGAGGCAGGGACAGAGCTTTGTCACAACTGGAGTAAGAAGTGGGATTTCGTTCACAGCGTGGTAGAAGAAAGAGGTGTTTTGTTTTGTTTTTTTTTTTAAAAAAAGTGCACTGGGGTTTGGATTTTTTTTGTTTGTTTGTACCACAATGGAGGAGGTGGTAAGAGCTCTGGTACAAGCCACGGTAGCCCAGCAGGAGGCCACCCGGGTTCAGGCAATGGCACAACAGGAGTCTATGCGGCTAGAGCAGGAAACCAATCAATTATTGATGATCCAGGCAACCCAAGATCATGCTCTCTTGAGAGAGGTGGTGGACCAGCTGAAGATCCTCACCACCCAGGCCCAGGGGTCCGACGGGATGCAAACTCTGAGGGCCACTAGTTGTCTGCCAAAGATGACGTCAAGAGATGATGTAGAGGCATATCTCCTCTCATTCAAAAGGACTGCTCAGCATGAGACATGGCCCCAGGAGCAGTGGGCCAGCATCCTCGCCCCTTTTTTGTGTGGAGAGGCCCAAATGACCTACTTTGACTTGCTTGCCACAGATGCCACTGACTATACCCGTCTGAAGGCAGAGATCCTTGCACGAGCAGGGGTATCGGCAGCGGTAAGGGCCCAGAGGTTCCATGAGTGGAAATACCAGGAGAACAAACCCCTGAGATCCCAGCTATTCGACCTCATACACCTTGCATGGAAGTGGTTACAGCCCGAGGTGTGCAGGCCGGAGGAGATTCTGGAAACCCTGATCATAGACCATTACATGCGGGGACTGCCGCCAGATCTCCGCAAATGGGTAGGCTAGAACGATCCGTCCATGTACGACAAGATGATAACACTGGTAGAAAGACAGATGACAGCCAGGGGACTGACCCGACTTCTCAAGGAAGGCCCCTTTCGAAGCAAGCACCCGACCCCAACCCTGGAAGGTTGGGCAGCCAAACCCCTGGGGAGTCCTAGGTGGAAGAAGGGGGGGCGAAAACCAGCGGGGATCCCAGAAGGAAGGGATTGGCCTGAGTGGGGGGAGCCCTGGGACTAAACCCCCTAACTCCCGGGATAGGGGAGTGATTAAAAGCAATTATAGATGTTATGCAAGTGGGGACACATAGCAGCACAGTGTCCCAGCACGGAGGAGCCTATGCAATGTAACTTGGGGGATTGGGAGGTCCCATGCTCCCCTGTCCACCTTGTGGGGGTCGCATTAGCCCCGCATAATTACATCAGGCCAGTGAGGATAAATGGAGCAGAGACTACAGCGCTTGTGGACTCTGGGAGTGCTATCACCCTTATATCAGGTAAGCTGGTAAAAAATAGTCAGCTGCTACAAGCCAAACACGTAGCAGTGACGTGCATGCATGGGGCTGTGAGCCATTACCCCACCATCCCAGTGGAGATAGAGGTTCAGGGAAACCCCATTGAGGTGACCATGGGCATAGTTCCTAAACTCCCTAAACTGTAGTCATTGGGAGGGACTATCCAGGGTTTGATAATTTACTCCCCCCGGAGAGGCTGGAGGGAGGTGGGGACCCTGAGGACAGCGACTCGTCACCGGGGGAATGTCAACCCCCGATGTGCGCTGAGATTTCTCAGGATCTGTTAGCCCCCCGAAAGACCCGGAAGACGAAAAAGGAGAGGAAGGCCGCGAAGGCCTTGGGAACCTGGATCCTGACCCAGGGCCAGAAGACCACCCTAGTAGGCAGATGGACACGAGCAGCCAACAGAGAAACTTCCACCACAGAAGGTGAGCCAGAAGCTGCCCCCAGCCATGATGGCGGCGAGCTGTTGGAAGAAGCAGAAGCCAGCCCCTGGGAGCTTGGGCAGGTTAGTCCCGGGAGAGAGACTTTTGGGCAGGACTAGGTGGAGGACCCCAGATATGATAACGCCAGGAAAGAGGTGGCCAAGATCGATGGGATACCCGGGGATGGGAAGGTCCGGGGTCCTGGATCTTACTTTATAGTGAAGAAAGATCTGTACCGCGTGGTGCAAATGCAGGAGCAAGAGATACAACAACTTCTGGTGCCACAAAAACATCAAAAAGCCATATTGAGTCTTGCCCACAGTCACCTGTTTGGAGGACACCTAGGGGTAGAGAAAACCCAGGCACAGATCCTGCGGAGGTTCTTCTGGCCAGGAGTACATGAAGATGTCCGACGATACTGCACCTCTTGTCCAGAATGTCAGTTACATAGCCCTCGCCTGCACTTGCAGGCTCCTTTGATACTTCTTCCAATAATAGAGGTTCCTTTTGAACGGATAGCCATGGATCTGGTAGGGCCCCTAGAGAAGACAGCTCAGGGCCACCAACATGTGCTTGTTGTACTGGACTATGCAACCCGGTACCCGGAAGCTGTTCCCCTGCGCAACACAGCTTCCAAGACAATAGCTAAGGAGCTAGTACAGATCTTTGCCTGAGTTGGGCTACCCAAGGAGATATCGATTGATCAAGGGACACCTTTCATGTCCAAGTTGATGAAAGATCTCTGTTCATTGCTCTATGTACAAGCCCTATGGACCTCTGTATACCAGCCACAAACAGATGGCCTTGTAGAAAGCTTCAATAGGACTCTCAAGGCCATGATCAGGAAAGTGGTGAGCTGGGATGGAAAAGATTGGGATACCCTATTGCCTTACCTCATGTTCGCCATCCGGGAGGTTCCGCAAGCCTCCACAGGTTTCTCTCCATTCAAGCTACTATATGAGCGCCACCCTCGGGGCATATTGGATATAGCCAGAGAAGCCTGGGAAGAGGAGCCTAATCCTGGAAGGAACATAGTTGAGCATGTACTGCACATGAGAGATCGGATAGCCCGAGTTACGCCCATTGTACAGGAACACTTGGAGAGAGCACAGGAGACCCAACAAACCCATTATAACCACCAAGCGAAGCTTCAACAGTTCCAACCAGGGGATCGGGTGATGGTACTGGTGCCCACAGCAGAAAGTAAACTGTTGGCCCAGTGGCAGGGACCCTACGAAATAATTGAAGCCATGGGAGAGGTGAACTATAAGATGCCGTAGCCAGGCCACCGGAAATGGGAGCAAATTTACCACATCAATCTTCTAAAACCTTGGCACGATCGACAGACATGCTTAGTCATGCAGGAGACCCTTCTCCAGGAGGATAACTTACACGAGCAAGTGAGGATATCATCTGACTTGACGCAGATTCGAAAGATTGAGGCGGCCGACATGATTAATCGCAACCGAGATGTGTTCTCTACAAAACCACGGCGGACGACTGAGACCTATCACCATATCTGCATGATCCCTGGAGCCAAGGTTATACTGAGACCCTACCAAATCCCAGCAGCCAAAAGAGAGAAAATCAAGGCCAAAATAAAGAAAATGTTAGAATTAGGGGTTATTGAAGAATCTTACAGTCAGTGGTCCAGTCCAATTGTTCTAGTGCCTAAACCTGACGGTACCATGAGATTCTGTAATGACTTTTGCCGACTGAATGAAATATCCCAGTTTGATGCATACCCCATACCACGCATCGACGAACTGGTTGACCAACTGGGTAGTGCCCAATTCTTGACTACACTGAATCTGACAAAAGGGTACTGGCAGATTCCTCTGACCAAAGAAGCTAAAGAAAAGACAGCATTCTCCACCCTGGATGGTCTATTCCAGTACACCATCCTCCCTTTTGGGCTACATGGGGCCCCAGCCACATTCCAGCACCTCATGGATAAGCTGCTGTGCCCCCATACTAGTTATGCAGCTGCATACCTAGATGATATCATCATCCGTATGCCAGACTGCGGAACCCACTTGGAGAAAGTTGAGGTAGTACTGTGCACCTAAAGGTGGGCTGGCCTCACTGCTAATCCCGCTAAATGCGCCATAGGGCTAGCAGAGGCTGGGTACCTGGAATATATTGTGGGAAGGGGCATAGTGAAGCCTCAAATGCATAAGCTAGAGGCAATTCAAAACTGGCCCTGGCAGACCCGAAAGAAGCAGGTCCGTGCATTCCTAGGCGTGGTAGGCTACTACCGATGGTTTATTCCCCACTTCGCCACTAGGGCAAGTCCCCTAACGGACCTGGTGAAGGCCCAAGGTTCAGACATGGTAAAGTGGACCAACGCAGCAGAGGGGGCATTTACAGACTTTCGGACGGCCCTCTGTAATGACCCCCGTACTCATAGCCCTGGACTTTAACAGGGAATTTGTTTTACAAACAGACGTTTCTGAGGTGGGGTTGGGAGCAGTTCTGTTGCAAATGGTGGGAGAAGAGGAACACCCAATCCTCTACCTAAGCAGAAAGCTTCTCCCAAGAGAACAGAAATATGCAGTAGTTGAGAGAGAATGCCTTGCTGTCAAATGGGCTATAGAGACACTGCGTTATTACCTCCTAGGCCGGCGATTTACTCTTGTGACGGACCATGCACCGCTCCAGTGGATGCAGCGGAATAAGGAAAAGAATGCAAGGGTCACCAGGTGGTTCTTATCCCTCCAACCATTCCAGTTCCGCATACGGCACAGGGCTGGATGCCACCATGGCAATGCTGATGGTCTGTCATGAGCATACTGCCTGGCATCCCAAGTTGCCCAACTCTATGGTGTTGAGCAGAGGGGGGGATATGTGATGGGGCAAGGCCAGATGGCTATGGAAGCGTAGTGGGAGATAGATATTAGCTCCAGGCTAAACAAATCCCTGGTACCAGGAAAAGTGAAATGGCAGCTGCTCCAGGTCAATTAAGACACCTGGGGCCAATTAAGAACTTTCCAGAAGGCAGAGAGAATGCTAGGTTGATTGGGACACCTGAAGCCAATCAGAGGCTGGCTGAAACTAGTTAAAAGCCTCCCAGTTAGTCAGGTGGGTGTGCATGTCAGGAGCTGTGGAGGAAGTTGCGCTGTTCGAGAGGCTGAGTAGTACACACCATATCAGGCACAAGGAAGGAGGCCCTGAGGTAAGAGTGAAGTGGAGCTTGAGGAAGTGAGGGCTGCTGTGGGGGAAGTAGCCCAGGGAATTGTACATGTCATGTTTCTAAAAGGTCAGCTACCATAGCTGATACTATTAGGGTCCCTGGGCTGGAGCCCGGAGTAGAGGGTGGGCCTGGGCTCCCCCCCACTTTTGCCCCCTGATTAATCACTGAGACTAGGAGACAAGAGAGACTGTGCAAGGAAGGATAACTTCTCCTCACCTCCCTCGCTGGCTTATGATGAAAATGGCTCAGTAGACTCTTGTCTCTAGAGAAAGAAGGGTTACGGGAGGGTCACAGTGAGCCTCTGAGGCTAGCGAAATCCGCCAGGAAACACGGGACCCACGGAGGCAAGGATAGAGCTTTGTCACAATACAGACAGCCAAGAGAAGGCCCCTGCCTGAAAGCGCTGACAGTCTACGTAAATGACAAGAGATAGAAGTTGAGCCAGCTGGGAAGTAACAGATCCATTTAGAATACAATGCATTTCAGTGTCTCCTCAGTCCTCACTCCTCCCACAGCACACACGAAAAACCCTGTGAAGCTGAGGCCTGGGAAAGTGTGGCCTCCAGGCACTCTGATTGTCTGGCTAGCCCCACGGCAACAGGGTTACCCCCAGAAATTTTCCACAGGGTGTGCACAATCGAACCACTCTCACTTCAGTTTAAGTTTGGCCCGGCTGTCCCTCCAGCATCATGATGGAGGGGCACTGGGCCAAATTTCAGTGAGCTGTGCTGCCAACTGGTGCGTGGGGTCGGAACACTGCTTAGTTTGGGGCCCTCTCAAATAGGGAGCCCTGGGCTTTTTTGTCCCCCTCCTGTCAATGGTGCACACCTTGCATAACCTGCTCAGGCACCACTGCCTGTTAAGGTCCAGAAGGACCAGAGATCCTGTCAGAGTCAGGGGGAGACAGTGGGGCTGCCTCAAGTGATAAGCAACCAAATCAACAGTATGCATTATTGCTTTATTATAAAGGTGCACTGAGTGAAGTCATTTATGAAAGCCTACAACACAGTGGGGATTAATATCATGATAAAATCTCCATATTAACACTGGATAAGGAATTATGGATACCCAGTGATACTAGGCTTTACCCAGTCTGTGTCCAACCAAAGGGAGAAACAGGTCTCCTCCAGCCAGGAGGGAAGGCAGCCGTCTACCTGTGTCCTATGAAATTAAGCAAGGTGTGACCAGAAACAAAGGAAACCCCATTTACATAAAGGTGGGTGAGAAGCCTATAGAAAGAGAAAAAACAGCATGACAGCATCCTGCCTCTTAAAATAAAGTCATTGAACTTTGGAAGATATAAGCAAAGCCAGAAGCCATCTTTGGTATCCATCACTAGCCAGCGACAAGGGAACAGAGCTCTTGCACACTGAGAAAGCTGGGTCCTTCAACCACGGGGAGGCTGAAGTCTCTGGAACTTGAATATAGGTGAGAAACCTGCTTAGGCACAGCTCTTTCAGCTAAGAAGACAAGGGCAGTCTGCACCTCGTACTTCTAGGGAAGGTCCTGACTGAGGGAAAGTCAGCTATGGCTGGGAAGAAGGAAAATTGGCGAGATTGTCTGGCACAAAGCCTGTATTTTGCTCGATTAAATATTAGACTCTTAGCTGCACGTTTACACTTTTGTTTGCTTATAACCCTTTCTAACTTTATTCTTTTTCCTGGCATCACTTAAACTATGTCCTATTGTTAATACATTTGTTTTATTTTTACTACAAACCAACTCAATGCTGAGTTTCCAGGGAAGGGTGTATTTACCCCAGTTAATAAGCTGTGATGTGCTTTTGTCACTTTAAAGGAGCAACGGACTGTATTATTTCTCTGAGCACAGGGGAGGGCTGGGCACTTCAGGGTACTCAGTTTTGGGGATATTCAGGATTGCGAGTGTGTTGGAGTCACCACGCTGGTTGTAACCCAGGCTGATGGAAGCCAGAATGGGGCTGGAGACAGGCTGTTGATCCAGGGCTGTCTCGTACACGGACACTCAGGGTGTGACCTGCATGCAGGTAGTTGATTGTAAGCGTCCCAGGCAGTAAAGCATTGTAAGGCAGCCAGGGTTGCAGGGCAAGTAGTGACACAACACCTCCCTGGTCTGGATTGCACTCTGAAGGCCATAACAGTAGGGCTTGGCTGTGAAGGGCCTTGAAAGTGAAGACAAGCAGATTCTGTAGATGCCATAGAGAAGGGGGAGCCACTGGAGTGATGCAAAAAAAGGGTTGATGCAGTCAAAGCAATGGACTAGGAAAATGACCTTGGCAGCAGCATTCTCAGTGGACACAAAGAGGGCAAGACTACATTTGTTAAGGCCCAAGAAAAGGATGTTGCCTGGATGAGAGCTTTAGCTGTGTGGATGGCCAGAAAAGGCCGTATCTTAGAGACGTTGTGCAGAAAGAATCTTCACGACTTAGCCATAGCCTGGATGGGAGCACCTAGAGAGAGGCCTAAGCCAAAGATGACACCCATGTTGTGGGCCTGAGTGACAGGCAGGTGTTGCTGTGATTAGTCAACAATAGCAACGGGGTGCATATGTTAGTAAATATTAACCCTTAAAGAGTTCACATTTGTTGCTGGCTTGGTGAAATCTAATGCTAGAACACACCATCCGAGGTCAACACTCTTGGTTGTGAGCCATACCAGGCAGCACTGAGCATCACAATGCCAACTTTAGGCACCTTGAAAATCACTGGGATCCACAAAGCCTGAGTTAGGCACTGTACACTGGTGCCATCCCAGGGCATTCCTTCATGCCCTACACACATCCTGCCTCAGTTTCTCTCTGAGTCCCCAGAAATAACTTACAGCAAAATGTCTTTAAAGTAATATTCCCTCTCTCTTGGGATCTGGGTTTTTTAAACACCACCTGGCTCCCAGAAGAGCCTCTTTTGCCCCTTCCCCTTAAATTCAGAGTTTCACAGCCCTCCTTACAGGGGCAATGGCTCTAATTTCTGGGGTCCCCCACCTGTAACTCACCCCTCAAATCCAGAGTTTCACAGCCCTCCTGCTGAGTCTGTGTGCCGGGGGATTTCTTTAGCTTAGCAACTATACTCACTGGCTTTGGAGCCTCCTTTTGAGTCAGCCACCTAACCACGTACTTGATCCTCCCCAGGTGGGTCTAATAACCCCAACCCACTGTGTGCACTGGCTGGGAGAGCAGAGCAGAGCCTTCCACCCCCCTCCCATCCCCACAAGGCACCAAGTCCTGGCCCTTAAAGGAACAGCAGCCTGGGATGGCCCTCTGCCTTCCTTCTCACAGACACGGACTGCTCCCCTGGACCATCTTCCTCTCTCCCAGTGCCTGCTTCAGTTCTTCCTGACCCCTGGAACTGGGCTCTCACCCTTCCTTAAAGGGCCAGGACCCTGCTAGAGACACCCAGGTTCCCTATACAATGCATGAGAGAGACGGGCACCTATGAATGGGATCCACACAGCCAGTACACTCGGTGTGGAGCTGCCTACACCAGCCTATGGGAGATACCACCGACAGTGTAAGAACACCGCAAGGGCTAGTGGTTGGGACACTCACCTAGGATACAGCGGACCCAGCGTCCAGTCCCCTGCTCCAATGGTTATTTATTCTCCTCCTCCTCTGCCTGGATTTGGCAGGCATGCTCTGAGCAACCAAGCGGGGGCTGTGTGGCTCGCAGCCACCACCCAGGATTTGGGCACCGAAGTCCCTATGCGGAGCTGGACCAGAATCTCCACTGAGATTTTCTCCAGCCAACTCAGAGCTCCGTCTGTGTCACCCCCTATGTGGGGCTGGTCCTCACAGGCTCCTTGGAACTGTGCTCAAAGCAGCAGGCCTGTCCTAGGTCCCCTTCTTTGTGCTTGTGTAGTGACAGCTGCAGTAGGAAGGATGCCAGATTGCTGAGCCCTGTAATATTTTTTCCTGTGCACTTTCAGAGAACAGGCTCTTGCTTCTGAGTGTCTGATCTGGTCCCCATCAGAGCTTCCTGCCTGCCTGAATGCTCTATTTATTTGAAATCTTGCCACAGCTATGGCCAGGACTTTATTTGGTGATCTGATCTATCAGTGAAAAGGAAAGTTGCTGGGTAACATTTATTTAAGGTGTCCCCACAAGGCCCCCCAATACTCCAGGTTTCTGGCCCAGATCTGTTTTTCCAGCCGTATGATGCATGTGTTATCTGATCTTTAGGAAGAAGCGGAGCTGATCATTTCCTAGGAATATATTTTGACATCCATGTGTATTTCTGCAAATTTCAAGAGTCAGAATTAAGGTGGAAGAGCAGTGAGCTGGGAGGACAAGGGTGAGTGATGAAGGCGTCATTGGCATTTGGCCTGGAATCCTTCCCAGTTTCCTTATTGCTTGAGGATGTATAACTGTTGTAAAGGTGAAAGCTAGTGTGCTTTGCTGAACTCCACTGAAACACACTGTGACATTATCTGATTAAAATATGACCATATAGATCATTGTTGCAACCACTGTTATATATTTGCAACAAAACTTGTACAAAATCTGGCATGTAAGATGTCTATGAAAAGGTTATGATTTTTCTATCTGTATGCATGTACATTTTTGCATTTGAAGTTATGAATATTGGCTCTATAACTGGATTTCAAATGTTTGCTCCTGGGGTAACGCCCACAAGGTAGTTGGCCAGCACATCTCGGAGGGACTATTCAAAGTGAGTGGCCCATCAAAAGACCATTTAACTGACACTGAACCATGGGCGACGCCTATTACACTTAATGGAATTTCCTCCCATGACTAGGCAAAATGCATGGACATGTGACTTGTCCATGTGACTCCAACCACCATCTTGTTACTGTACTTTTCCACTGTAAGGACAATGGGATTCTCTCCACATGGCAGAAGCTACAAAAGGCGCTGGAAACATCTCCATTTTGCCTCTTTCGTACCCAAACCTCTGGACTATACTAATGGAAGCATTCTAACCAATGGACTGAGGACTTTCCAATGATTTGGAAGCAGTCAGAAACTTGACTTAAGCCAGCAGTTTATTCCATCACTACTACAAGCCTGAACCAAGAACTTTGCCATTACTGGATGTAATTGATTCCTTTAACCAATTTTAACTCTCACCTTTCTTTTTCTTTTTCTGCTTAAACCTTTAGATTTTAGATACTAAAGGATTGGCATCAGCATGATTTGTGGGTAAGATCTAAGTTATATATTGACCTGGGTGTGTGGCTGGTCCTTTGGGATCAGGAAAACCTTCTATTTGATGAGAATGGTTGTACAAAATCCAGTGTTTTTGGTGGTGATAAAAGAACTGGAATGTCTAAGGAAACTGCTTTTATGACTTCTTGTTAGCCAGTGTGGTGAAACAGAAGTTTACTTTTGTTGCTGGTTTGGTATATCCTATGTGGGATTAGATACCTGTCTTGGGGTGTAGCTGCCCTATTTCTCAGCAGTTTGTCCTGAATTTGGCATCCTCAGTTGTGGCCCACAAAGGCATAGTTGCACACACTTGTAACCTTAACACCGTAGAGCTCAAAACACATCATGGATGGCGCAAGATTATTGTCCTCTGAGGTTGCAGTGCCAGGTGCCAGGGCACTGCCCTGGGAGTCAAGATGTGGTCTCTATTCTCTTCCAGTGACATGCTCTACAGCCTTGGGAGAGTCACTTCTCTTCTGGATCTCAGTTTCCCCATGTATGAAATGGAAATAATGATCATAGTGATGCTGGCAGACCAGGTGCCAGCTCATGCCAAAGCCCCCGGCCAATTCATGTGTGTATTAGTGGAAATTAAATTAAATTAAATTAAATTAGTTGTTAATTGTATCAGGAAGTATTTGGTGTTTAAGCTTCATGAAAACGAATGGGCTGTTACATACATTTTCACTTATCTGTATCCTGTTATGATGTGATAAACATTGACGTGTGTACCCCAATAACTAAATAACCCATCAAACGAGCAAGAAGCCTTGTGGAATGCAAATGAAGAACTTCAGCAGGGAAGTGCTAATTCTTGTCTATTTGAAGGCAAGTGGTCATTGTGTGCAATGATCAGAGATCAAAGACTCTAAATGCGTTCCTATCTCTCCACCAGTCAAAGAAAGAGCCCACATGGGTGATGACCTGTCAGCTTGTTTTCTGGGAGAAGAAGCTCTAAGTATGGACTCAGGGAAAGCTCCTGAATCTCTGGACTGTTTGGACTCTTACAGGGAAGGGTACTCCGCAGTATGGGGCCTTGCCTGTTATTCCTAGACAGCTGCACAGAGTGCTCAGGGTAGACACGTAGCGCTCAGCAAAGGCCCACGGCAGGCTGCAGAGATGCTGTCTATGCGCTGTATGTGTGGCTGAAGCTTAATCAAACCACGGCCTTGCCTGGGATTTCATGCTGCATCACTGTCCTGCTTCCCAGCGAGCCAGAAACCATGCTGAGGCCACGTTGGTTGGGATTTCAGCGTCTGGAAGGATAGAGACGGAAAAGACCACAGCACTGGGGGAGTGAACCAGCAGGGGAGAGGGGCCTGTTTTCCAAACTAGCTCATCCCAGCTACGATCTACAGTCCTTCTCTCTCCACTTCAGCGCCACGGGACTCTGCCAAGACGACGAGCTGGGAGCCGCGCTCTCCCTTGGTCCAAGCCCCCGTGGAGAACAGCCACGCTGGTGCTCACCACACAGGCAGGGGCCACTTTCCAGACACAGATTAGAGTTCAGTGGGTTTTATCGCTAGGAGACACAAGCAGCGCCACAGACAGCACAAGACGCAGATTGCACAGAGAACACTGGAACACAGCAGAGCCAGCGAAGGTTTGGTTACAGATGCGGTGACTACCCCACAGCGTGCACTGGACATGGTGACTGACGAGGAACATCAGCAAGGGCAGGGAAGGGAGCTTAGCGCCTCGGCTGTGCTAGGAGCCTGTGCGGGAGAGCAACAGGAGCCAAGCACTCATGCGAAACAGCGTCTCCTGGGCGCTCGCTGCGCAGCACACAGCTGGGCTGGGTTGGCACTCAGCACCCGGGGAAGACTCCAGCTGCCCGGAAGAAATGCAGTTGGGCAAGTGTCCCAACAGAAGAGGCAAGCGGGAACATGCAGGTGACACACATCTTCCAGGTCAGGAAGAACAGAAGACTTTATTGGGTGCCTACGCAATGGCGAGAGAGAAAACCACTGGGAAGCGCCTGTGGGGAGCCGACACTCATCCCTGCTCCCTTCCAGTTCATTGCAGGCAACTAACACCTTTGGCCACATGAGTGAACCATGAAGAATTCATCAGACATTGAAGACATTAAATAAAGGGAACAAAATCTCAGTGTGAGCTAAAGGAGCTGCCCTGTGCAGACTGGATGTGAGTGTGCTCCTCCCCCAGACACTAGCCTCCTGGGCCAACCTCTTCAAACGGGACGAGCCCACCGGGAGAGCCTTACAGGGGCCTGGCTTGGGCCCAGACCCTGAAGGGTCTTTAGACACCTACATCCCTCTGAAACCCATGGGAGTTAGGCACCTCAATATCTTTGTGGGTCTGTGCACAGAGCTTGCTGAGAATCAGGCTCCTGTAAGGTGGCTGTAGCCAGGCACCCAAACCACTGATCACCGAACCATTGATAGGCCTGGGACCCTGTAGCCCAGACCCGGCAGGGGAGAGGCAGACCTCAGACCCGCTCTGCAGGCCAGGTGGGAGAAAGGAGTGTCAACTAATCTCGGGGGCTGGTTGAAATCCCCAGAAGGCAGGAGATCCTGGGAGTCACTGCTAGCCAGTGCGCCCAGCATGAGCACCTGGTAGCCCCCCTCCTGGCACTGGGGACTGGGGATCAGCTAACACTATGTGGGGAGTCAATAGAGACATGGGGGATGGGGCACTACAGCGTCCCTGCAGCTGGGGGGCGGTGCTAGAACCCCTTCTCGATGCTGAGGGTGCGCCGGGTGACGTGCTCCATCTTGCCGGAGATGTACTCAGTCAGGCTGATCTGGTAGTTGGCCAACATCTTCAGCATCAGGCGCAGATTGAGCCACCACTGTTCCTGCGGCAGCCTGTGCCTGTGGGGGAGAGGGACAGAGATCAGCACCGCACTGAGCCTGCTTGCAGCAGCGAAGGGTCTAGCCCAGAGACTTGCGCTCCCAGCAGCTGGACGAATCCCCCACATCCAGCATTTCCAGTCTGCGAGATGCACTTTCCCCGCAGCAGAACAGACAGCTTTTCAAAGGGAAACTGGCTATGTCTTGGTAACCCCAGGGACGTGCACAAGGAGCCCGGCGGGTGGAAGGCAGGTTTTCGGGGGGAGTCAGACAGGGGAGATCAAACCAAGCTGAAAGGGGAAAGTGAGTTCTGCTCTGGAGCTGTGGCATCACCCAGCCAGTTCTGTCCGAGATGCTGGGAGCACTGCTGTCCTGGCCCATGACTGCATCAGGCCAACCCCGGTCCCTGCCGCCAGCGCGTGAGAGGCGCATCACTGATGGCTTGGCTGGCAGAGGCCATGGCTCCCGAGCAGGCAGGCACACTGGGAAAAGGGAGCCCTCTACACTCCCAGCCCGGTACTCACTCAAAGTCAGTGACTTTCTTGAGCTCCGTCACAGGGCTGAAGGCCACCGTCTTCTTCCTGAGCCCGATCACACAGGCCGAGTCTGCTGAGTTGGCGAAGATGCGCCCTGCAGGAGCACAGGCGGGGCATTAGCAGCATCATGGACGTAGCCACGCAGGGTCCCCGGCAGAGCGCTGATTAACCAGCAACAGACCTCAGCCTCAGCAAGGGGCTTCCGAAATGCAGGGGCCAGCTTGCTGCACCATCAGCTGGGGCTAGCTCGTAACAAGCCACTTCAGGCCAGGACTGACTGACGTGGGGCCTCTGCTCCCCTTTCACCTCTAGAGGCTATTTCTGCAGGCCACAGCTGGGGCGGGCTGGCAAATTGCCCGGGCACTTCCCCATGCTGAGTGTGTCCCGCAGATCACCAGGGCTGGTGGGGCCAGAGTTACCGGCCTGGCTCAGCCGCTGGACACTCACCCGGGGTGGGGGAGGGAGGGGGGGAGAAGCCTGCCCAATGGACCCCAGGGGCTCGGTGTCAATACCTCGGCAGGCAGAGCGTTCTCTGAGCCCAGGGCAAGCGCTGCGTCCTCGCCCATGTTCCCTGTGCTAGACAAGGCCTCCCCTCGCCACAACGCTCGACCTACCCTTGCGATAAGCCTGCTGCAACTTCTCTGACATCCACAGCATGGCCTTCACCCCCAGCTTGGTGCCATAGTTACGGTCAAAGGGGGTCGGAGCTCCGCCCTGCAAATGGAGACGGGTGGCCCCACGGGGCCTGGAATGAAGCCAGGAACAAAGGGAGCCTGTTGCACAGCTGCTGGAGGTGGCACCAGGCAGGAAGGGGGGGTATGGGCATCTACACATCACTGTGGAACACGGGAAGTGGGTGCCCTGGAAATGGCCACCCGCCTCTGGGCAGTACACAGAGCATACAGCCCAGGCAGCTGCAGCACGGCGTGAGCTGCGCTTTCGGGGCGGTGCGGCCTGCAGAGCGACACTCAGACTGGCTAAGCATGCGGAGGCCTCCGCACTGCCGTGAGCGCAGGAAGACAGTGAAAGCAAAGAGGAGGCAGGGCCTAGTGGTGACTAGGCCCCAGCCTCTCCTCCTGAGCTGAACGGGAGCCCATCTCTGGCCATAGCCGCCTGCCCGGAGGGTTCCCAGCCTAGCTGGCGCGGCTGCCGCCTACCTGCTGAAGGTGTCCCAGGACGTTGATCCTGCAGTCGAAGATCCCTCTGCCCTCGGACGAGTACAGGTTGTAGAGGAACTCAGTGGTGTAATGTTCATGGCACTTCTCGTTGCTTGGGAGAAGGCAAAGGGGAGCACGTTAGTGGGGCTGCCTCCTGCGATTCAGAAGGCCATGGTGGGGGGCAGAGGATCCTACCCACGGCTCGCTGTGCCATGGGCAAAGCGGGGAGCTGGAACAATAATCTATGATCCCAAATCCCAGCATGACCTGGTCACCGCCACCCCCAGCCGGGCTACCTCTGAAACCTTCCGCAGTTACCAAAGCTTGGCAGGTCAACAGACAGCGCAGGAAACTCCCACTGCCCTGCGTGTCAAGCCCTGGCTCGGGGCCAAAGCCCTAGGCATTAAGAGATGGAAGAGCCCAGTGAGATCTCCCTTCCTCGCCCTACCAGTGCAGGATTGCCCAGGTAGTGTGTTAGCCATTCGATGGGCAGCAGCTGGGCTGCCTGGAGGGTCAGAGCTGTGTCCTTCAGCTGGCACACTCATGAACCCTCTGTGCTCCAAACGTGCATCCCACAGGGTACTCTCCTCAGCAGCAGGAAAAGGGTTAAAACTACTAGCCCCTCCCCGCAGCAGGATTTAAGCAGGAACACGAGTCGGCTCTCCAGCCTGGCACTCAGGGAGTGCCGAGGGGGCCGGCCGGTGCCCCGCACAGTCTGGTTGCGGGCTGGAGCATGGAGGCTGGGTTAGTTTTGCAGCGGCAGTGCAGTCTGCAGAGCTGTGTTGCCACAAAGAAGAGCCCCAGGCTGACTCACCGGAGCACCAGGCCTCTCTGAATGTCAGTCTTCATCTTCTCAGTCAAGTGCTCAACGTTGGCCTACAAGACAGACACGGGGCATGTTAGTACAGTACTCTGCATTGTCCCACCACCCAGCACCTGCCCAGCCAGGGGCTTCCCGCCCCAGAGAAGGCCTTTAGCCCCACTCTCGCCTTCCCTCCGTTCAAACCTCCGGCGCAGGGCAACCCCCGTCCAGAAACACCCTCATCTGATCAGCATCATCTCCTCCTCCTCCCGGCAGGGTCCAAACAACGGCTGCAATGTGCTCTCTGGCAGGGAGAGGAAGCTGATCCAATGGGAGCATCTTCTCTGCCCTGTGCTAATGCAGCCATGAATGCACCTTGGCTGGCACCTGGGTACCGCCTGGGGGAAGGGAGTTACTAGGCTCATTCCACTCCCTCCCCAGGTGAGCTGTACTGCTAGGGCCTCTGGTAAATCATTTCCTCACCTCCCTGATGGCCCAGGCTCTTGAGACCCTTCACCCTCTGCATCAGAGGGACTCAGGGAGCCTATGCTTGTAGCAAGAGGTGACGCCATCCTCACGATGGGAGGTTACCAGACCAGCCTCTGCCACAGGGTCTTTGTGAATCCAGCGCTCAGATTCAGATCTGATGAGGCAATGAAAGTCAGCCATTCGTTTTCCTCTGCTACTTCAGTATCCTTGGGCCCAGGGATCCCTATCAGAGACTCTCCCAACCCCACGTCCAGCACCGTGCCCTTCCTCCCACCTCACATCTACAGCTGATGTCCTCATCGAATTCCCACTGGCAACCCCCACGCTTAGATCTCCTCGGTCCAGTGAGTGAGGCAGAGATCATGGCTCTCTCTCTCAGGAACCACCCTGCGCTCTTTCTCCTCCCTTTATTTAATGGCACTGCAAAATAATTACATGTACTATGTTGGTCCCACGTACTATGTCTGCCCCAAACACACTAAGGGAACACTGGAGCAAAGTCACCTGCTGCATGTTCTTCCTGTTCCTGTACGTATCGCGTGGCCCCATCTCAGTCTGGCCCACATCACGCCCAAAGGGAAGGACACGCTCTGCATAGAGCTGGGCGCATCTCCGCAGGAGCCAGAGAGCGAGCTCACCTTCAGGTCGTGAATGGTGAAAGGATCCTCGTAGACATAGGCAGCATCCGCTCCCACGGCGATGCCGGTCACTGTCGACAGGTAGCCACAGTAACCCCCCATGGTCTCCACGATGAAGACGCGGCGCTTGGTGCCAGAGGCAGACTGCTTAATGCGGTCACAGCTCTGTGCCGGGGAGAGAAGAGAGGGCTCATTAGCACGGACGTCAGAATTGGAGCAAGAATGGGATCCCCACCCCTTGGGTCACGGACAGCTGGCAAGGAGAACCAGCTGTGGGTCAGAGCAATGTCTGCCATTATCCTGAGCAGACAGGCTCTCCTCCTCCAGCCTGGCAGCCAAGGATTGGTTGGCCCTTCACAATCCTTACGGCGCCCCTGAAATGCTAGAGCCAATCTGCATGCACGCCCCAGCAGAACAGGGCCCTTGACCTCCACTTCCGGGCAGCGCTCTGCCACTGACCAGCAGATGTCTGCTCAAAGTCAGGGCAGCTCTGGGGTCCAAGCCCTGTTCTGGGGAGGGCCCCGCTGTCTGGCAGGCTGTGGGGCATGGTGGGGGCACTCTGCAGGGCCCAGGCTGAGCGGGAAGAGGAAGGGGAATTGCCCTTTGGTCCCCTCCCCTTACAGAGCGAAACCTGGTGACACAGGCCTGGGCCTGTCTGTGGTGGGATCTTTCTGGCCAACAGGGCCAGCATGGTTCCCAAGGCCAGGCCTCAGGCTGGTTTAGCAGGGTGATGAGCAGAGCATCTAGCCAGCGCAGGGAGGGAGGACAAGGCCCCATACAGCGATGAGGGGAGGAAGGGGCTGCTTTGGGGTGCAGGAGGCTGTCGAAGCTGGCCCCAGCAGAAGCTTGGGCTGCAAGGGGTGAGTCTCTGCACTCTATGTGGGGGGTGAGCGAGTGGCTCCCCAGACAGTGTGTAGAGAGGATGGGGGAGGACGGGACAGTGTGGGTGACCCATGCTAAAAATGCAGGGGAGGGTGGGCAGCCAAAAGGCATCGCCTTCTTCTGCACTTTTCCCTGTTCAACGGGCTGCAGGGTTTTGTGCTGACGGCTCATAGCTGCACTGTGGAATTTGTCAGGGCGTGGGCGAGAGCGCCTAGAGCAAGGGGACTGGACACTGGGACTCACCCTGTAGGGGGATGCTGCACGCACTGGACCAAAGAGTCATTCTTGCTCCCTCTCTGGCCCAATGACGTTGGAAGCAGCAGCAGCCTAGCAGTCAACCTCGGGCTTTGCAAATCACAGTGCTGGTCCCGGGGTTATCTAGGTCAGTGGTTATCAGGTCTCTGAGCTGGGGGTGCAGGCTCTGGGGTGGGGCCGGGGATGAAGGGTTTGGGGTGCAGGAAGGGGCTCTGGGTTTGGGAGGGGCTCAGGGCTGGGGCAGGGGATTGGGGCGTGGGCTTACCCCTGGCACCTCCCGGTCAGCGGCACAACTGGGGTGCAGAGGCAGGGTTCCCACCTGTCCTGGCACCGCAGATTGCACTGTGCCCCGGAAGCAGCCAACAGGTCCGGCTCCTAAGCGGAGGCGTGCAAACAGCTCCGTGCGGCTCTCGCCTGCAGGCACCGCAGGGGCAGCACGTGGAGCCCCGTGGCCCCCCGTCTACGAGTTGGACCTGCTGCTGGCCACTTCCAGGGTACAGCGCAGTGTCAGAACAGGTAGGGACTACTAGTTTTCACTGGCCAGCCACCAGGGTCCCTGGGTGCTGAGCAAGGCAACCCAGTGCCTTGAATTCCGCGACCCAGCCCGAACTTTGAAAACCATTGATCTAGGTAACCACATGCAAGGCACTGCGAAGCTCAGCGTCATGGCGCCCAACCCCTTTGTGGATCTGAGCCTGCAATGGGAACTCAGCTCTCAGCAGTGACAAGCCTCCTGCTCACCATGCAAGGAACTTGCTGTCATGCCTCCCCCCGTCCCCCAATTCCGGGCTTATTCCCCGAAGCCTCACCTCCATGGCAGCATTGACGGCTGTGTCGCAGCCCAGGCTAAAGTCGGTCCCAGGCACGTTGTTACTGATTGTGGCCGGGATCACGCACATAACGATGCAGAGCTCCTCGTACTGCCCTCGGGCCTCAACCAGCTGCAGCACCCCCTCGTACGCCTGCAGGGGGCAGCAGAAGTGGAAATGTAACAACACGGAAGAGACTATAACCCACCCCCACCTTCACAGCTGGGGTCTGCCCAAGAGCTGCACCCCCAGGCAAGGCCTGTTTGATGCTTGGTGAATTGACATGCTCACAAAGGTGCTGGGGGTTAGAAGAGACTCAGATCTCCTATCTACCCCCCAAAGCAGCAATGCACATACAGCAGCCACAGGAGCTCCCCAACTGCCTGCCTGCTTCAGCATTCTGCAGGGTAAAGCCTTTGGGACACGGACTGGCTCTTTGTTCTCTGTGTACAGCACCTAGCTCAGCGGGGTCGTGGGCCATGGCTCGGGATCCTAGGCACTACCACAATATCAGTAATAAATAATAACAACAATAGTGCCGAGCTCAGCCACTGGCTTTCCCTGCTGAGCCTGCCAACTACTAATCCCAGCGCTACCACCAGCTCCGTAGGTCTTTGGGAAGATCACTCAACATCCCTTCCGTAAAATGCAGCTGCAGTGCTTGGGGAATCTGTCAGCGTATAACTGATTTTATGAACTCTCTGTATAACTATCCCTCAGCGTATGTTGAATCAGCCATCGCCTAATCGGGTCTGTCACATTCCACCCAGGCCTGGCTGTGACCAGAACAATGAAGAGTCATTAACCTTCCATTCAAGCGGAAGCACCCGAGAACAAAGAGATGGCTGCAGCAGAGGAGACGCCAGTTCTCCAGGATGGCTGCAGGAGCTGGGGTTGAAGCAATGGAAAATCCCCAGCAGAAACGAAGGAACAAAGACAAGGAGTGTTACAAGTTGCTGTTAAAAAGGAATATACTTGCTGGGCGAAGGGGGACCTCCTGAGGGCTGGAGAGCAACAAGATAAAGGGAGCTGGTTTCAGGAGTCAGAGGAAACGCTATGTTCAGGAAGAGAAGACTGAGCTAGAGGAGAGGAGTCCCAGAGGGGGGACCCAGGACCCCAGAAGGCACGGACCAAAATCCAAGGAATGCTCAGAGTTGGGAGGACCCTGAAGGAGGAAGTGGCGTACAGGGCTTTCTTTGGTTTCAGAGTAGCAGCCGTGTTAGTCTGTATTCGCAAAAAGAAAAGGAGTACTTGTGGCACCTTAGAGACTAACAAATTTCTTTCTTTGTTTGCCTACATCTGTGCATCTCTTGTGCTTTGTCTATCAGTAAAGTGTGATTGGTTTAGAAATTCCTCTGTGAAGTCTCCAGGACACGTGACAATTGAAGCAAGTAGCATGAAGGGTTAAACTATAAACCCGAGTGCCCACTGAGGTGGAGCTCTGGGGAGGGTGTCCTTGAGTGACTGGGCTGTCTTCGGGAGCCCTCACTAGTCCTGGGGGCTCAGGACAGCTGGTCCACAAGGGCCCATTCCTTAGAGGGGGCATCAGAGTCTCAGCCTGAGAGGCCAGAGCCAGAGAAGGTGGCTGGAGCCTGCCCAGAAGCAGGGGCCAGGACAGGGCCAGGTTAATAACACATACCTGCCTCACATGGAGGTTGTGGGGCTCCATCAGCTGCAGAGCTGAAGAGCATGTCAGTGCTATTCTTACCTACGAGTGACAGGAGCAGTGATTGCTGCCATGACTCACACCCAGACTCCAGGCACAGAGCGTAGGGGCAGAGCTTTACCCCAGCTGGTTTAGAAAGGAGGCTTGTGGACTCCCCGAGGAGGAGAGAAGCATCCTGCATGCAGTGGCCTAGAGCAGGAGCTGATGGAGCCTGCCAAGAGGAGGTGCCTGAAGCCAGGTTACAACAGTGCCCAGCAGATCCCAGGGCCTGTGTCTCACCTCACGTCGGGTGCACTTTGCTAAGCGCCCGCTACGTCCAGCTTCAGCCTTTTGGGATCTTCTGACCCCAAGCAGGATAGCTGTAGTCCCTACCTCACAGCGCAGGGCTGGGGTGTACCCAGGCAGAGTCTGCTCAGCATGTCCAGGCCCATAGTGAGCACCCACATTTTGCAGTTTGGGATACACACAATGTCACAGGAAAACGGGCCTGTGGCTAGAGCACGAGGCTGGCACTCAGGAGATCCAGGTTCTAGTCCCAGCTCTGCCACAGACTGCCCATGTGACTTGACCAAGGTGCTTC
This sequence comes from Dermochelys coriacea, assembly GCF_009764565.3. Classification (NCBI taxonomy): domain Eukaryota; kingdom Metazoa; phylum Chordata; order Testudines; family Dermochelyidae; genus Dermochelys; species Dermochelys coriacea. The sequence goes on from NC_050076.1 coordinate 51,915,114, forward strand.
ATCCATCTGGGCCTCAGTTCTCCATCTGCAACATGGGGCTGGAACACCCTTTGCCTGGTCTATTGAGAACTGTAAGCTCTTTGAGGTGGGGACTGCCTCCTACCACCAGCATGTCTAGTGCCTAGGAGCGGGACCCTGATCTCGGCTGGAATTCAAGTACAGTAGAACCTCAAAGACCCAAACACCAGAGTTACGGACTGAGTGGTCAACTGGACACTAGGTGGAACCAGAAGAATGTGATCAGGCAGCAGTAAAACAAACAAACAAAAGTGTATTGTGCCTGTATTACACCTTAAAAGGTAGGCACATCTGGGCTGCCTGTTCCCACCCTCACCCCATGCATGGGCAGGCATTTACAGCTAGGAGGTGAAGACGCTGAGGTTGGCAAGCGCAGCAGTGAGCCCCTGCTGGCAGCCCAAGCCAGCAGAGCAGGAGCAGCACTGGGGTCTGTGCCCCTTTCCTGTAAGCCACTGGCACTGGTTTCATCCCCTCCCCTTGGTCGGGAGGGGGACAAGCTCAGTCTGATCCCAGGAAAGAAGCTGCCACAGCCCAAGCTGCTGATGCTACAAGGAAGCTGCCAGCGCTGGGGCGGGAGTTGCTGCTCTTGTGGCCAGAGCCTGGCCTGGAGTGTGAGCTGCTGGAGTCAGAGCCTAAGCGACTGCTGGCACACTGGGCTCTGGAGGATCATCTCAGTTTTAAAGGGCCACAGCTTGCACTGCACACTCACTGACACCACAGTGCCCACGGTGCCTCACTCATCACCCTTGTAGCCAGGGGGCTAGACCCAGCTGCCTGTCCCCACCCCCACGTGCGGGGCAGCCGCTTACAGGTAGGAGGTGAAGACACTGTTCAGAGTTCCGAACAACCTCCATTCCCAATGGGTTCATAACTCTGAGGTTCTGCTGTTATAGAAAATAATTCACTAGCCCCCTTGCCCAACAGACTGTCAAAGGGGCTGACAGCCTCAACCCACCTCAAAGCCTCCAACAACAAGGAGTCCTTGGATGTTAAATTTCCGCACGTTCTCCACAATCTTTTCCATGCAGGTCTTCGGAAGAGTTCTGGAAAGCGAAACAAGGGGTGGCTGAGTGCAGAACGAAACCCGCACACCACAGTGGTTCCACAGCTGGGGGCTGGGCTGGCCATACCCAAAGAAGAACACACACTAGTGAGAAGGAACCTGCTTCAACAAGGGACTGTCACCTGAAATCTCAGCCCTGACTGGATGGCAAGAGAATTCCCTCCCTGCCACCCAGTCATTAGTGCTTAATGGCTCTGTCTGCCAGAAGCTGGGAATGGGCGACAGTGGATGGGTCACTTGATGATTACCTGTTCTGTTCATTCCCTCTGGAGCACCTGGTACTGGCCACTGTCGGAAGACAGGATACTAGGCTAGATGGACCATTGGTCTGACCCAGTGTGGCCATTCTTATGTTTTGTTCAGGATGAACAGAGCAAGGATAAGGTAAGGAACTTGTCTGGAAATAAGATATGGGCTTGAAGCAGGTATCACTGAGTGACGATCTCTAGCCTGTGTTATATGGGAGGTCGCACTAGATGCGCCTTGTGCAAAAGGGATGGACAACACAGGCGGCCTGAGCAAGCCGGGTTTATTCTTGTTCCACACAGGTGCCTGCAGCTACCCTACGAATTCACAGCTGGATTGAGGGGACACACCCTGCAGCAGGATCCCAAGAGGCCAGTTGCTCCCCCCCTCCCATTTTGGGGAAGTTTCCTTTTCACACGGGGCCTTTTCTCCCCTCAACAGCAATGGGAGATGTTGACGCCAATGACCCCTGGAGTGACCCCTAGGCTGCTGTGGGGCGACCCCAGGCATGAGCTGACAATGGCTCTGCTCTGGGGATATGCAGCATTTTGCAGCAGGCAGACCAGTTCTAGATACGGGTTTTGCTTCAAGGAGATTAATGGGCATTTGTTCAGGGTACGTGTGAGGCCAGCCCTGCCTCGGAGTTTCAGAAACTTGCGCTTGGCCCCTGTCTCTCTGCTCCTGCCCTGACACTTCTCATTGTGCTTAGCAGCAAGCACTGCTCAGATTCACCCAGCCCACCCGTGGCACTTACCGCTTCGTGCCCAGCATGGACCCGCCGCGTCCCAGCCAGCCTGCTACGTCATGCCAGCCCACCTGGTGGATCTGCAAGGAGCAATGTCTTGGTTCACGCTGACGACAGTCTGGCCTTTTCCTATTCACTCCTAGCCTGGCTGGGAAGCCTGAGACACCCGTCAGCAAATCCCCCCGCTCTGGGCAGTGAGATGATGGCATGTTTTGGAGGGGGCACATGTGGATGGAATTTGGCTGCTCAGCCTGCTGATCTCACTGGACGAGGCCAGCTTACTGACGGCTTGGTGACGTGGCAAATATTCACCAGGGGTGTTAATATGAAGCCACCCGAGTAGGTTCCCCACAGGCACATGCCGACATCTGCCCCCAGCTGCCCCCACCCCCAGTAAAACTGGAGACGTGTACCTGCCCCTTCGACAAGCCTTCAAAGCCATCATTCGCCACGTAGACCGTGTGCCCCTGGGAGATCCCGTTGCGCACTGCTGACCTGACAGCTGCATTCATGCCGGCCGCTGGGGCACCGACATTCAGAATCACCAGGCTGAAATGAGTCTGCCGGAAGGGAGACAAACAGCACCAGTTAGCACAGACAGCTGCAGCAGGGAGAGCACACGTGTGCCCTGGCACTGTGGCACTGCCACACCACAGCCCCAGCCCAGGTGACCCCCAGCCACATCAGCCAAATGGCACCGGGGCACTCTGCTCCATGATCCCTGGGTTTGAGGCTCCAGGGATCACTGTGACCACAAATTCTCTGGATCAGCCCTGTCACTGTGGGAGGGGATGCTGCCTCCCGGCAGCCCCAGGAGCTGCTCAACTGTGAGCCGGGGGTGCTGGGAGAGGCAGCCCCGCCTTCCCTGCTGCAGCTGCTCACCAGCTCCCCACTGGTGCGGGGCAGAGTGCAGAGTAGTTCTGGCTGCGCCACTGCCTGTTCTTTGCCAGGCTGCGGGAGCCCCAGGGACAGCTGGATCAGATACTGACTGGCTCTGCCTGTCTCTAGGGAGCCCCTAGCACACGTGGCTCCCCCTCCCCTGCTCAGCCCCCTCCAAAGACCACATGCTGCTAGGGACAGCCAGCATGCAGCTTCCCACTAGGTCCCTCACCACTCCCTTAGAGAGATCTCCATCCCTCTTAACAGGAGGGGTTTCTGTCATTGAAAAGCTACCTGAACTAAGAATGAAACTGGGCTCTGCCTCCTGATGCTTTTGGGGGATCTGGGTGTGAGATTGAGACCAGGTCTGTGTGTGCATCCATGGGTGGGTGTGTTGGTGCATGCATGCATATGGGTGTGTCAATGCACCCGGGTGGGTGTGATGGTGCACACAGGTGGGTGCATCTGTGCATGCATGCAGGTGTGTCAGTGCAAGCAGATGGGTGCATTGGTGTGTGCATGTGGACATGTCCGTGCATGCGGGTGGGTGCGTCCCTGTGTGCATGCAGATGTATTGGTGCATGCAGGTGGGTGGACACCTTTTTTATAGTTTTTATAAGCTTGCAGTGTATGCTAGATTAGACCCAAGAGCCCAAGCACTTCTCCCCTGCAACTTACCTTTTCATGAGCTGTCTTCTGATGTGCCAGGAGCTTGTAAATGTTCCAGTTATTTTCAAAGCTCCTGGAAAGAAAACCACTCTCGATGAGCCAGTTGCCCTGCAGCCCAATCACATCGAACCCCACCCGCAGGATTCACTCCAGAGTTAGCGATCAGCGCCAAGCCGGAGAGCACAGATTTAAACAGGGACGGGGCAGGGCCATGCGCCTAGGAGAACAGCTCCAGGGTGTCAGACTGTAGGAACTGGATGTTCGGAGACGAGGGAGGGAAGGGGATAGAGCTATGCCGATTTACTCCAGCTGAGAGTGTAGCTAAAGAAGCGTGAACCCCGTATCTCGGCTAGTTGTGCATCTGCATTCCCCAAAGAGGGAAAGGCTGGACAGTCAATGGCATTATGCTATTGTACTTCCAGAATTTAAACTAGTGTTTTTCATTGCTTGTGTATGAACATTTGACTACTTTGAATCTCTCTCTCCCCCAGATCTCAGTTTACTTCTCCCATTTAGAGCAACCCTCTCCCAAATTTCATCTTTTTTTAACAGGTTTCAGAGTAGTTTTGGTACATTTTAGTACTCACAAAGCCTTGGGATATGGCAAAACCATTTTCCTTTGCTTAAGTTAGTGTCAAACTCATCAGAATTCCAGGGTCCTGCCTTGCGCACGAGATTTTAAATCCTGGCAGCTGAGTGAGAAGAACTTCACTTTAGGGACATTCTAACAGCAATGCTGAGCAGCTCCACATGCAGATTTGATCGCATAGGCTGTGCTGCTAATTAATGGCCTGCAAAACTTTGCTACTGAGCGAAGGTTGCCCAGTGGTGCCTCATGCCCTTCCAGAATGATGAGCTCAGCTATGCAAACCAGGCAATACAGGGTTAAGGAACATCACCCCCCCACCCCAGCACAACCTTAACTCTGCCCCCGGGAGCTGGCAATAGCCGCTAAAAATGGCAGTCAGGCTGCTGCCATGAGAAGCAGCCATGAAGAATGACTAAGAGAATGTGTCATTTTCTGCATTGTGTTGCACAGATCTGAACTGCAGCATTTCTCTGCATGCCCCTGAGCTGCGGTCGCCGTGCTAGCAGTAGCTGTACTGAACGGAGGAGGGAGCAGTTGGAGCAGGTTGGCAGAGCTGTCACGGTGACAGGGCACATGTACCGTGAGGATCGGGGCTGCCCTCAGCGCTGGGAGCTGCAGGGTGTGTCAGTGGCAGGGCACAGGGCTCTGTGTCCTGGGGACTGCTGGCGCGCTGCTGGCAGATGTGGCAGTGGTCTCTGGGCTTAGCAAGGGGTCGACAAAGGCAGTGTCTCAGAAGGGCTCCTCACGGCCAGGGCGAAGGGGAGGGAGCAGCAAGTCGGGGAGGTTTGTATGGAGCAGGCTCAGGCTGGGGTAGGTGGCTCCTGTTTGCCGCTCCTGGCCTGCACCAGAGAGTCATCTCAGCAAAGCGAGGCTGTCTATCTGTCTGTCCCCCGCAGGGCTCGTGGGCCGTGTCTCCTGCGTGTGCAGAGCTCGGCTCCGGATGCCGGCAGCAGGCTGGGACCTCGCCCGCGGAGGGCAGGGGAGGCTGCAGTGCCGGGCTGGCGTCACTCTCGCTGGCCAGCTGCTCTTTGCAGAGGCTGAGGGTTAGCCACCCTCCGGAAGGGCCCCGCCCCACCGGGAGGCCCGAGCTGTGCTTTAACCACGCTGCTGCACAGTGCATTGCCTTGGCTTTTCAAAACAACTTCTCAGCCCCTCCTCATGTCCCTCTGCCCGGCCTCTGGCTCCATGGCAGCCACTGCCCAGCTCCAGCATGCCCTGGCTGCACGTAGCACCCTCACTGCCCTGTGCCATCTGCTCATTGCCCCTCTCTCTGCCCATGCGGCATGGACCAGAGCTCCCTCCCCAGCCTTCCTCTCTGTAGGCAGCAGGCGTTGGCAGGGAACCCGCAGGGAGAGGGGCTGGGCAGAGGACACAGGAACAACATAGGGACTAGCATGGAGTGGGGGGGTATTTTGAAAGGGGGACAGAAACGGGGGGCAGGGATGTGGGGTGGTTGGGGGGAGAGAGATAAAACCTCCCCCAACCTCTCCCACTGCACAGCTCTGATCCCCCCTTTCCACCCCACTTCTCCCTGCACAGCTCCCACCCCCAGCTTCCCTCTGCCTGCTCACTCCCCCAGCGCCGCAAGAAGGGCCAAGACCAGCTGGAGGAAGGGAGGGGCAGGAAAATGGAGATGCAGAGTCCCTCCTGCCCCTACCCTGGGCCTCATGCACACGCATTTCACTCCCTTGGGCACGTCAGTTTAGACTCTCACCCACCTGCAGTTCTAAATTTCACTCTCAGTAACTTTCTGTCGCTCCCTCAAAGAGCCAGGGGTGCGGTGCACAAGCTGAGATCAATCCCAAGGAGTGAGATCAGTTTGGGTTGAATCAAAGCCATCGTCTGAGCCCCAGATGTGCACAAAAATCATTAGAAGAACCAGGTGATTTTGTAAATATGTGATTTCTTGGGGGCGGGGGGGAAGACACCAGAGGGACTGTAGCTTGGAAACCCCTTGCTCAGATGACCCCATCCCACATCCCCATGAGCCAGAGCAAGTTTCAAAGCAATCTGAGTGAGCATGTGGCTTGTACAGTACTTAGAATAGTCATCTTGAAAAAGCTGAGTGACTCAATCATAGCTATTGCAGAGCTGCTGCTCCGCCATAATCCGAAGGCCTCACCTCCCCCGGAGCTGGATTGCCTCTTCGAACCTCTTCTCATCCATCGCTTTCTGCACTTCCTTTGTCTGAAAAAAAAAAAAAAAGAGAGAGAGAGAGAGAGATGGGGAAGTCTCAGTGAGAAAGAAAAACTCACGTAATTCAAGGGAAGTCAGCTAAATGTAAGACACGGTTGAAAATGAAATTACACTTGGCAGATTCTCTCTTAGTAACCCCCGAGCCCGGCTAGGGGGCAAACAGGGCAGAACAAGGCCAGAAACGGATTTTCTCTCTCACACACACAGACCCAGGCGTTGGACGACAGAAGAAGGGATATATTGGGACTTTAAATCTCGATACGGGGGATCTGTGTGTGTGAGACTTCGAATTGCTAATGACACATAAAACCCAGCCTGCACATAGCTAGAACAGACCCCCAGATACGCAGATCTCTGATCCCATCCTCCATTTGTTCTGGACTCTCAAGTGCTGTTTCTCCCTTGCTAATTGCGGTCATGTGCCACAGTAGAGTACGGTATGAATGAGAGGGAGGCCAACCTGAGCAGTAGAACTTGTCCACCCAGAGCCGCCCCATATACTCACCACCTGGACACACTCCATCAGGGGTAGGCGGACAGACTGGTTCCCGGAAAGGCTCACCACGCAGGCGGGCGTGTCAGGCGTGGCCTCCAGCAGCGCCATCACGGCCTCCATCCCCATCTTACTGCTCTGCGGAGGACACAGTAACCTTGGTAAGAGGGCTGATTCTCTAGTGTGGACCTGCTGCTCCCACGGGCCCCACTGCATGGCTCATGCTCACCTATCGGAAGCAGCCGTGCTAGTGGGGAGCCTCGTACAGACACGCTACTAGGAATCGGAGCATCGCACGGGCTTGGCTACACAAAACACATCACATGCTAAGGAGAGACTACGCTGGCAGGGCACAAACATACCTGAGAGTTGCCGTGGAAAGATCTGCAGCCACCTGGATCTTCTCCCAGACACCCACATGCCAAAGAAACTCCCAGGGAGCGTGCCCCTGCCCCACACATACACCAGAGGAGACAGGTGCTGCTGCAACTCTTGTGGGGGTGGTTTTAATTCTGTGCTCGGACACCAGACAGTACAGCTACGTTTCTCCCTTGTTAACTCACTTCTCACACACAGGCATCAGAGCCACGGGCTACTGGACAAAGCTCTGGCACAGCCCCTCTGGGGGGCAGGGAAGAGATGGGTGGATTCTGTGGCTCAGCGGGTTTGTTTCTCTAATTTAGATTATTAGGATCCCAGACCGTTACTAGGCTATTTAAGATTAGGACAGATAGCAGTCAATTAGGAGTAAACTCCTGAGGGCCGGTCTTTGTTCTGCACAACAGGGTCAAGCACCAACCAATGCTGTACTGTGCTGTGACTCCAGGCATTCCCCCAAGCCTGGAAGCAAGTGCACCTTGTGTTGGGAACCTCTTGGGGGCCCACTTCTTGCTCACCATGCTGGCTACCAGGATGGGATTTCACCCTCCCAAATGCAGGCACTCCAGACCCGTCGCTGCGATCACACACTGGGCCCGCCTGCACACAGCTTCCCGCTCAGCCAAACCGATTGTACCTACCAGCACGCGATCGAATGCCGAGGGGGTCCCGCCACGCTGCACATGGCCAAGAACGGTCACCCGCGTGTCAAAGCCAAGGCGCTGGACAACCAGCTGTTCAGCAGAGAAAAGAGTGTGGGTTCGGTTCATTACAGGTCAATGTACCTCCAGAGCCCCCCAGACAAGGAGCGCGCGCCCCGGAGTGAGTCACTTACATCCTTCACGTAGCTGGAGGAGATGGGTTTGCCGTTCCTGTCGATGGCGCCTTCAGCAATGATGATGATGTTGAGCCGGGACCCTCTGCTGCGTGTCTGCCGCAAGAGAAAGAAATAGCCAAACTTAACTGGAGCTGGCCGGAGCCAACAGACTGGCTGTGCTAGCTGTTCAGGGAGTTCATTGGGGCTCAGCACCGATCATTTGCTCCCTTGCCTGGAGCGGAGAACCGCAGGCTCCTTGGTAAATGGATGGAGGGGATGCACCGTGGCTGTGTGTTTCTGTGCCCTCTGCTACCACACAGTGACATCCCTCACTCAAGTCGGGGAGGTCTCTTCTCCAGCCACTGCAGCTCAAGGCCAGAGCAATGTGCCGCCGCACCCCAGCGCTGCCCGGTCTGCAGAACCCTAGAAAGCAGCCCCCCTCCTCCCCACGGAGCTCCATGAACTTCAACAGGGCCCTGCCTCTGTGAGATCAGGCCCTACCTGCCAGTCTTCTCTGGGCCTCCCCTGGGCACGTTTCAGCTGGATTTGTATTCAGCGGCATATCTTGTTTCATTAAAGAGACTGGCTCAACCCTCCTGAACTCCTGTTGGCACACACACTGTCCTTCGTGCACCGGCTCCGCTAGAAATGCCCGGTTCAGCCTTCACGAGGGGTCAGCTCCTCAGCTGGAGGGAATCGGTGTCGCCTAGATGAGGCAGTGGAGCGGTTCCGAATCACAGCAGCTGGGGATCTGGCCCAAGCTGTTCCTAACATGACAGAGGAGGGCACATGAACGAGGCCAGGCCCAGAGCATGCCCACTTATGGAAACCCTAAAGGACTCGCCCCATCAACTGGCTTTGTCTGAAGACACTGTTACCTTCATGCTGTCTAACCCACAACAACTACAGAAGCTGGTTTTCAAGGAAATGAGCCCGTAGTGGAAACTCTAGTGGAAAAGACAAGGGTTGGACACAACCATGTACATGTACATCGTTGCGTGCGAATCAGTGGGGCCCGTGTGGGCAGGCAGGTCTGCTGGCATGGAGCAGAGCGCAGGATTGGGGCCCTAATATGGACGTGCGCCCTATAGGGGGTGCCCATTATACAGTTAACAGAACAAACGAAAGAGGTCACAGCTTGGTAAAGGACCAATGAAGACAAAATATTAAGCATCCGAGTCAGCCTTGCCCACATGCCCCATGTGCATTCTTTCCAAGCACCTGAGCAGCTTTCTGGTTCCACAGTGGTTTTGAATTGAAATTTAGCAGGTGTTTGGCTGAGAACATTCGACTGCTGATGTTAAGAATAGACTCCTGCTTTGAAATGGGGGCATTACTTCATTAAGATCCTCTTTGCCCAAGTGGCAGGACCAAGAGAAGGGCAGATAAAAAGGAAAGAACAGGGAAGAAGAGCAGAAGCTTGGAATGGCATTTCTCTCTGGATTCCCCACCGAACCGAGTTCACTTCCCCAGCTGACGGAAGACGATTGCCGCGTCCCAAACCGCACTCACCTCCCCAAGTCTGTCGCACATGAAATCCTCCCAGCCGTCCTCAGGAGGGGACTCCGGGATGAAAAGCCAGTCAGCACCCGAGGCCAAGGCAGACACCAGCGCCAGGTACCTGGGGAGGCAGACAGATTAGCAGCCATGACCATCAGCCTGCCAACAACCGCACATTATGGAGGTAAGAAATGGGTCACTTGGGATCGAAACAAGTTCAGGGCTCTCATGGCTTGGGAGTAAACATGAGAGATCCTGTCCACATGACAGCACCTGACAGAGTTAGCAGCCTGGTTAGCTTGCACTATGCCTTGTGCCTACACACGCTACGGTTACGCTGCTGGTAATCACAGAGGCTGGCAGCAGTCTCTTTTCCACCAGAGCAAACCACTGCTTGGTTCCCGTTTGCCCCAGGGCGCATCGCTGATTAGGGTCTTCTCTTGTCTGTTGTGCAGTGCAGTGCACTCCACACAGCCCAGACCTCCCACTGTCCTCAGCACCACTTCCTCCCCAAAACCCACTCTCTTCCCCTCCCGACACTGCCAGCAACCATCCCCACCACGTGCCCCCAGTTCTCCCCCTCTCCCAGACAGCCACCCTCGCCTTACCACCGCCAAAGAGCAGGGGCCTGTCCTTACCCACAATGTCTGCCCATCACCTCCAGCACAAAGGTCCGCTGGTGGCTGCAAAGGGAGAAGGAGGATCAGAATTTGGGGAGTAGTGTCTCTCTACAGCAAGGCGCCTTGGCCAGAGTCACGTTCAGTCATCAGAAGGACCCCTCCGTCCCATCCCCCAAGAATCTGGGTCTGAGGCAAGGGCTGTGCAGTGCTAGGTGCGCCATGTCCCTGTTCAGTACGGAGCTCTGGCTCTGGCCCTGCCAGCAGAGAGAGGAGGGCAGCCGCGAGGGACTCCCCGCTCACCTCTGGGCCGTGGTGGTGATCGCATCGATCACCTCCATGATGCGGTGCAGTGCGGAGTCCGTGCCAATTGTCATGTCGGTGCCACAGAAATCATTGTCGATGGAGCCCACCAGGCCGACAATGTTCAAGTGACAGTATTTCTTAGCCACCTCCTCGGTGATCTTACCTGTGGGTAAACACAGAGAGGCTGCAGCGATCAACTCCCGACTTTCCCTGCAGAGAAAGATACTGCTCCAGCTGTGGGGCAGAATGGGCCCTGCTTAAGGGCATGCAAAGCAAGCTGTTACATGTTAGATCTAGGTATCCCCGTTCTGCTTGAACAGTGTGAATGGAAAAGGCCATTGTCCTGAGTCTTCCAAGCCCTTTGCTGCAGACAGCAGGAAGAGCCATGCAGCTCTCAATTGACCCACCAGAAAAGCAGATTTGACAAGTTGCAGTAAGGAGAGTCATTTAAAAAAAGACCAGCCTAGAAATTGGGGTTAATTTAATTGTGATTTCCTCTGTTAGGCCTTTAAAGCCATCACACCAACTTCACGATCACACCCCACTTTCTTCCTGGATCAAACGGAGAGCTGCATTTCCTGATTTACTCCTTTCTGATATACTTTTGAGACTTCAAGCTCACGTTAGTGATTTGGACTTTGCACCTAAGCCCACATGTGTCTTTGAGCAGAGAAAGGCAGAACAAGAATCAACAGTTCGAAGCTGATGCCAAGGAAGTTTAACAGTGAGGGCGATTGGCCATTGGAACAGAGGGCCAACGGACATCTCTTAACATCCTCACATCCAGACTGGAGGCCTACCTGGGAGATGCTTTAGCCAAACACAAGTTATTGGGCTCAATGCACTGAGTAAGATTTAATGACCTGTGATGTACAGGTGGTCAGATTAACTGATCTGATGGTCCCTTCTGGCCTTAAAATCCATGAATCTGATGACGTCTCATGCTCAAGCTATCCCCACTTTTCAGTGCTTTTCAGTGTGGGGGCCTTCTCCCCACTTTAGCTCTGGCTCTGGGGATTAGCAAGTGCTTGTATTACACTGCAGGTCAGACTGTAGCCTGCGCTGGCACATACCGTCTTTGACTAGCTCCTCCAGCAGGCCGCCCCATTCTGTCCGGAAGATGTTGGCCCCCGTCAGGCTGCCATCCCCCCCAATGACGCACAGGTTGGTGATGCCGTGCTGCACCAGGTTGTGGGCAGCCAGGAGGCGCCCCTCTCTCGTAGTGAAGGCTTTGCAGCGGGCGCTGCCGATGATTGTGCCGCCCTACAAACAGCAGGAACAAGGTGAGAGAGAGGAACAAACAGCCAGAGCAGCTGGCGGATGCAAGGGGCCAACTGGGTGGGACCAATCTTCAGGAGCACAAGCTCTTGTGGCAAATCCACCTGGGAATCAGTCAGGGGAAGCGTCCTGCCCCTACAGCTAATGGATGGGGAAAGGCGAGCAGGTTACCTGTGGGTAGAGGGGAGGAAAGAGGATGTAGGAACCTTATTCTGGCCCATGTCCCAGTAGGCCAAGATTCAACCGTACCTAAAGCTCTAGAGGGGCCCAACACCTGTGACCGCTGATGCGGTCTCCCAGCTGGCAGCAGGCTCTGGCCAGCTGTCCCCTCTGCTGCCTGCTGTAGCATGCACTAGCCAGGGGAAGATACAGCTCTGTGTTTCCACCTGTCCTTCCCCAGAACCACCTGCCCTGAGCCATCCTGTGCAATGATGGCAAGCTGCCACCTCTCTCTCCAACACAGCAGCGTAGCTCGGGCAGGATCCACCCGACGTTTCCATTTCAAATCTTCCTAGTCTCCTTTGGTCCAAGGGTAGAAAACAGCTGGGGCAGAGTTAACCAGCAACGTACCACCCACCGCCTCCCTGACCGTGCCCCTTGCGTCCATTTGCTGGGATCACGACTCTTCGCCTTCCAACAGAACAATACGGAGTGAGGACGGCTGTTCTCCTGGGAGTCGGACTCGTGGGCCTCCCACAAGCTCATCACCAGGGTGTCAGACCCACAGCTTTCCTGACCTCTTTGCAGTCTCTGTATTTGTCTCAGGCACTTTCTCCGGCTCCGATTGCAAATCAAGCCCAAAGAAGTGGTCGCAACCCTCCTGCCCTGAAGGGAGCTAATGTGCCCCCCACCCCTTTGCACCACTAATGGCCCGTCTCGCTGCCAGATGGCTCTCCTTTTGGAAGCGGATTCTCCATAAGGTGCTGGCGAGAACAAACACTCCCTTGGACACTTGGCAGCCTGGCAGCTTGCCCATCCCTGCGAGAGATTGCCCTGTTCATTCTGGGTCACAGCTCAGCATGCAAATTGCTTCTGGTTCATTTAAAGGCATGCCCCGGCAAGGAGCCTGCCTGTCTCTGGCTTGCATTTGCGCCTGTGGTTCGCTACTGTTTAGCTTATGTACCTTAACGAGCACTGTGAGGCCTAACTGCTGCTTTTATCCCCACGGACCCTGCTGCCTCGCTACATACTCCCAACCCAGAGTGTGGGGGAGAGTTAGGAGCTGGCCTGTTCTCCCCGTCACCCCACATTCACAACCGTATGAACAGCAGCTCCCGGGTCAGCAGCGCCCTCTACGCCCATGGCGGTAAAAACACCGGCACGTGCAAAACAGAGAAGGATTTGGAGAAGGAAAGCAAAGGAGGGAAGACAAGGGAGGCAGAGAGACAAAATGCCACGGATTTCAGGAGCTTGCTACCATGGTTGGCTTTACTGCTATGGAAAGGCTTGGCGTAAATGCAGAGGGACGTGCGAGGTCCCTCAGGCAGACGTGGCTGGGACAACAATGTGACATCCCTGCCCCTCTCCTCCAGAGCCAGGCTTCTGAGGTCACTCCCCACGGATGAGCGGGCGGCACTGCCAAGCGAAGCAAGGCATGGCATGCTGAGTGCCATGGAACAGCAGCACACAGATGGGGGTGGGGAGGGCATGCAGCACCAGAGCATTACCTGTGAGCAGGGAGACACACTGCTCAAATCGGGGAAGATGCTAGAAGGAGAGGGGAGAAAACACAAAAGAATGGAATGAAAGGGCTCAAGGAACTGAGAGATGCTCCCATGTGGCCGGCATAGCTGGCTGGTCTCAGTCCTGGCTACACAGCAGTTACAGCTTTCTTGAGTGCCTGGTAGATCTCAGCTGGTAATCAAAGGGGCTAGCACCCCATCTGGGTCAGTGACCTACACTGCGGCAGACAATGCCAGTATTTCCAAGGCAGAGCCCAGCCCTGCCCTGCCCTGCCCTGCCCCACTAAAGCCCTTGCCCCTTAAACACAGGCTAAGCCAGTATTTCTGTAAGAGTCAAAGTCCCTGCTCCAGGACCTCCACTGCCCCAAACGTCTGTTACACCAAGTCACAACGGAACCAGATTATTCCAGGGGAGGCTGAACCACACTTTAGCCCGGGCCTCTGTGCTACGCAAAGAGCCACGCTGACATGCCGTTGGGAAGTATTTTTGTGGCTCCAATTGGTTGTGTGTTTTCACGCTGCACAGCTATGTTTAAATGTGGCTGTTTTTGTGGGGTAGGCAGGGCCTAGAAGGGGATCTAGCAAGGAGAAACATTAGGGCTCGAAGGAGAGAAACCACTGGGAAGGTACATCAAGCTGTTTGGTTTTGGAAGCGTATCTGGGGGGGATTGGCTACTTGCTTGTTTTTGACGTTAGACATTCCAGTCCCTCTCTCCTGTGTTCCTAGCAGGCCTGTGACACCATACCAGCGGGAGCTGTTTAAATTAGCCTTCGTCTGGATCCCTAGCTGGTATAAATCAGCGCTCCCCACTGACTGCAGGGGAGACTGTCTGTGCGATTTCAATAGAGCCACGCTGATTTGTGCCAGCTAGGGATCTAGCCCTTTGGTTTGTTAAAGCCTGTTGAACTCAAATGCCTCAGAAACCTGTGGGAGACAAGATGGCTTTAGGTGCCTTTGTTAAAGATTCAGCAACCCCTTGTTCACTGAAGGACTCAGAAAGCCTCAGTCCTCATGTGAGACCTCCAAGGAGACCTCCAGCAAACCAGGGTAAGCTCAGACGTGAGAGCCGAGATACTTCAAGATAAAACCGCAAGCAAACACACAACTCAAACCCACATCTTTTACACATCAGAAAGAAGCAAGACGGGGACACGGACTAGAGGGCCCAAACCCAATTAATTTCCCATCAGCTGGCCCCTTTAAGCTGGGGTCCCATCTACGCTACAAGTACACTGTGAGCGGCAAAGGTTCCCCAGCAGAGTTCCACTTTGCACTGTAGATCGGCCCTAACCTTGTGTTCACCATGAATCAGACTCTCGCTACGGCCCAGGTGTATCCGAGCCTGCAGCACAATTCAGGGACACTGTTAGGTCCCATCTACGCTACAAAGCAAACTGTGGCAGGGACAGTGGTACTGCTGTCAGTTGTCTTTACAGTGCAGGGTCAATGGGCCCTTAAAGGGCCAAGCATATTTTTAACACAGTTGGGGGCTGTCTACACAGCTGACACCAAAACTGTGTTATCGCACTGATCGACCACAACTCAGTGCACCAGTCCTTGATTAGTCTGGCTGTGCAGTCAAGACCAAAGCTGATGCAGGACCTTGATGTGAGAAGCACAGACTAAGCCGACTCAGGTGTGAGGGGGAAGGAGATGTCTAAATCATACAATAGAGTCAAATCAAACCAAACGCGTGTTTCAGAAGGAGGCGAATCACTGTTACAAGACGGACAGGGAAAGGAGACCCACTCCCTGCCTCAGGGGGCTTGGGAAAGGGGCATGCACAGACACGGATGGAACACTTTGGCAGGTTTAATGAAGTGTCATCTCTGAGATGGCCCCCTTCCTGCTCTCCAGAGGCTAAGGGCACAGCTAATGCTGTTTCTCCGGCCTTGCTATGCTGCCGGATGGCTTATACTGATTTCCCCTCCAGGGGACAGCCTCTTTCCAGAAACACTTTCTCCACTCTGTCTCCTGCTAGCAGAGAATGGAGCACACACAGCGCTGTATAATCAATCACTCCCTACTCCCAGCGTGCCCTGGGCCTGCAGTTGCAATCATTACAACAGGAAGAACAGCCTCTATCCCCAGGTTAAACAGCGTGCCCTGGTGTTCAACATGTGCTAGATGGATCCAGCATCTGGACTCCATCGAACTGCACTAGAACATGGTTTAGTTTTGCCCTACATGACCAGTCAAACTGAGCTATAAAACCGAGCTCGGCAAACTCAGTGTGAGCCCAGGGTAAACAGGACAATGGGGAGCAAAGACTAGGATTTTATATGTTATTACTAAATCATTTCAGAAAACCCTCTCCAGCTCTGACCTCCGCAGACCAGAGGAAATTGCAACACTGGGCAGTTGCGTCAGAGATGCATGTGAGCTGCACAAGTTAAAAGGGAAGGACCAAGAAGCCTTTACACTCAGAGGGCGATGGCAACATAGCTTACCAGCTGAATGATGTTCGAGACGCTCAGCCAGTTTGCTCGCTTAATGTTCTCTCCTCCTTCCACCAGCCCCTCATAGCCCTGCAAACAGAAAAGCGAAGAAGCAGACGTGAAAGGGTGCCTTGCTGAAGCAGGGCCTGTCCAGCCAGCCAACACCCAGCAACTCCTGCGCGGCTGATCCGATTCACTGGTTCATTTTGGCTATGTGTCTCTCTGGGCCTGGGTGAGGCAGACACATCAAGGAAGGGTGAGACTGTAAAACTGCTCCTTGGCAGGACGGCAGGTAACTCTTGTGTGAGTCCCCGCAATGGCTACTGCAGACTGCGATTAGTGCAGAGCCTGCTAGGCATGTCCAAGGCAACAGGAAGGTAATGCTGCCCCCAGGTGACTGACAGTTTGGGTTCAGGGCCCCGCGTCAGTTACTGGCAATCAGAAATTCCTCCCTCAGCCACAGAGCATCTCCCTGTGTCTGCTAAGGACCGAAACAGACCAGGAGGGACACAGCTAGCTTCCCCTCTTCTGTTCCACCTCCCCTTCCCTGCCTTTCTCCCTCAGGAGCGAATGGGTCACGGAAACCCTCACATCTCACTGTGCGTGTGGGATAACTTTGTAATATTTAAAAACTGGACACTGCCCTGCCCCTTCCCCTCCTCTTTCCTGAGGCCCTGTCCCCATTTACTCCTCTTCCCCCCACCCACTGTTGCTCACTGCTCTTTGTCTCTCCCCAGTAGATCTGACCGGATACTGTCAGGTCCCCTTTTCAACCAGACTTTCTGGTTGAAAACCAGGCACCTGCCCATCCTAGTGTGGGGGAAGGGGAAAAGTTAGTTTAGTTCAAACATTTACAATTACATTTACAACATTTACAATAAAAAACTCAGGGCCAGATCCTCAGCCTGTGTAAAGCCAATGGAGTAAATGGCTCTGCGGTGGAAAGTGCCCCTCATGAGCGCCAGGAGGAGACCAGGAGCACCAATGTTTTGCTTCACAGAATCCGCCCAAGCCAAAGGCTGCTGAGGGACACTTTGGCCGCTGGGGTGGCTGGAACAGGCATGCAGCAGTGCCCAGTAGCATGCTTGCACAGAAGGAACAGAACAAAGCTCAGGACATCCCGAAAGTTCAAGCGGGAATCACACCCCACAACCTCCCACAATAGGCTGCAGGGGTGAATGGCTGTTAAAATCTCGCTAGCTCTCCAAACAGTTAGCATTTGTAATCCAGCTCCTTGTGGGGAGGGGAGGGGTGGCTGGGATGGGGGAGGGCTAAAAGAAGGCACAGGGGAAGTTTTAAATTGTCCCCTTCCCAAAATAGCCAGCTGCTGTGTTTCAGCCACTTTTACACTCATTTGCTAGTGGACAAGCTCAACAGCCCAGATTTGACTTTGTTCGGTGCTGGAGGAGTCCAAGGAGAAAGAGCATGGATTATAAAAATGAAGCATGGTTAGATGTTGGCTGCGTGTGTTTATTTAGTGTGTGGTTTCAGCTTTGCGCAGATAGCAGAGATAGCAGACCTTAATTAAACCGCCACATCGCGGACACTAGTGTGGTTAAATTTCAGCTGCATGCACGTTTATTTAGTGTTTGGTTTCCAATGCAAGCCTGGGGCCAGCCCTTGTTGGCAAAATGAGCTAGATCCATACCTTCCATTTGTAATGGCACAGCGAGAAAACCCTCTGTTCCCAGTGGCAGATTAGCCACTGGGCCATGGGGGCCCATGCCCAGGGGCCCGACCCTCTCCACCTGCTGCCCCAGCGCTCCTGCCGGGGAGCAGGGGAATCCCTACCCCGACCCCACTGCCTGGCAGGAGCGCCAGCCGAGAGGTCGGGGGGCACGCCCCCATGCCCAACCCCATTTACCTGGTAGGAGCGCGGGGGGGGAACGAGCCCCCACTTGCTCTGGTCCATGACCCCACAAAAGCTTAATCCACCTCTATCCATCCCGACTGGATGCGACCATACAACCCGGCTGCGCACCCAGCAGCAACTATGCTAAGAACCTGGCAACTCTCTGCCTTAAATTGAAGTCACCACAAATGAAGCTGAGCAAGCCCATGGGAGTGAAGGGGGAGGGGAGAGGGGACCCTTTAAAAGAAATGTCCATGATTGTAGGGATCACGATACCAAGGAGCTAAGAGAAAGGGCTCCTCCTGCCCAAAAGCTCTGCCAACGAACCTGTCACGAGCTATAGCTAACCCGTCTATCTCAGTTTAGGATTTCCACTGGGCAGATGCCCTCAGTCACGTCAACTTGACGTTAACACACTGGAGATTAGGAGTCACAACTCCTGGGTTCCACCTAGGGCAAGTCCCTTCTCCTCTTTCATCCCTGTGTAATCATTTGCAAAGCAGGGGTGCGATCATCCTTCCCGGTCACAGGCAGGCTCTGAGCAGAGGTCACTAGAGGTGAAAGGATGCTGCACTACCACAGCATAACCAAACCAGTTTATTTCCCCCTCCAAGTTCCATAGGTGGCACTTAGCCATTTACAGGACAAAGCTATCCAACCTCTACCCCCTTGAGAATGACAGAAAAAATATTGAATCGAACCTCATAAATCAGGAAAACTTTTGCTCCAACGTATATTCCCATGCGAGTCACAGCACGGACAGCGGCATTCATACCTGGAAAGGGAGTACAAAATAAACCATAGTCAATACTGAGCACTTGGGCATAGGGGCCACAAAACAGGGACCTGTCCTTATAGTCCGGAGTTTCAATATGGTTCAGGTTGCTATTAGATCAAAGCAATTTATAATCTCAATAGCAATCACAAAATTGGGGGAGTACAAGTATAGTTTATTACTATTTCTCACCATTATTAAGGCAATTAAACAACAGATACATAGACCAGGAGTAGGAAAGCTAGCTACACTTAATACAGGTAAGTAGCTTTCATGTACAAGAAAGTAACACCTTATAAATAACCACTTCCTCATCTACAGCTAAACCAGACCCAATAGAATAAATAGGCTCACAGTACCTGAGCCCCTCCAGATTCCTCTTGCACTGTGATTATACAGATTACCAGGCCTTCCCAGTGGCTAGCTTCAACCTTGGGAAGAATTATAAACCTTGCCCTCAGAACATTCTTTGTCTTTGACAGAGGGGGGTTGGCTCTTGTATTCCCCGGCATGTGGCTAAACCTCTTACTTGCCTGGCAGGGTTAAATGGGGAACCCCAGGTGGCTTCTGAGGGGGAAAGAGAAGAAGAGACTGAAATGAACAGGGGAGGAAGGAATGTAGAAATGAAAGGGAGAGAATAAACAAGAGGGGATGAGGAAGGAGAGAGAAACATGAGAGCAGGACCAAGGAAATGAGAAAGTAATTTTAGGAATAAGGGGTGTTTTGTTTTGTTTGGGGAGGGGGGCAGTTTTCTTGTTTTTTGTTGGTTTTGTTTTTTAGTTTCTTTCAGCTACTGCTATTAGACTGATAACCATAGCAAATTTCACCATAAATCTTCTCGCCTAAAGCTTTGCAATTCCTCCCATTTGAAAACATGTGAGAATGGGGAGTACACCAGACAAAAACAATCAAACCCATTTGTTCCAACCAAAATTAAAGTGACCACCTGTGAAAGTGCTAGACTAGAAGGACGGTGGATAAAAATTAAAAAAAAAAAATTAAAAATTAAAAAAAAAATCTGATTTTTTTAAATTAAGTTGGATTTTTTTATTATAAGCTTTTTTTAAAAAACTGTTATTAGGAAAATATATTATAATTTAAACAAAATAAATCTAATTTAAATAAAAAAAATACAATTAATCCCTCTGTTTAAGAAATAAGAACATAAGAATGGCCCTACTGAGTCAGACCAAAGGTCCATCTAGCCCAGTATCCTGTCTTCTGACAGAGGCCAGTGCAAAGTGCCCCAGAGGGAATAAACAGAACAGGTAGTCATCAAGTAATCTGTTTAGCTGTAAATGTGAAACATGTTTTGATAGGTATCCAAAACATGTAAGGTTGTTTTAATACAAATAAACTTCACATGTGTGTGTTTAATTAAATTCCAGTTACCATCCTAATGCAGCTTGATGCAAAGCATGCACAAAAAGTTAATTATCTAGTATAATAAATTAGTAAATAAGCAATATCTCATTCACCATTTTCTGACATACTAAAAATGTACAGTTTATAAGAATCTGAAAATATTAAGCTATATAGTTACTTAAATAAATGTATATAGTTATAGTGTACCTTCCTAGATAGCAAAAAGATGTACCAAATATAGTGTCAAGGTTCTATTAGTTGTAAATCAACATGATTTAATGGTTATATATCAATCAATGAGTTTGCACCAATTAAAAGAGATTTAAATTGAGGCTTCCCACTCAGTGATTTAAATTGCTTTGATTTAAATCAATCCCCGCTGCCTAGAACCAGATACCGTGCAGGCAGGTGCTTCATTAGTGGTCTAGTAAATCCAAGGATCTGTATCCGCCTCACTATTTATTCCAGGCTCAGACAACTGATTAGACACAGCCAAAGCGAGTGGTGCTTGTGAAGGAATATCACAAAGGACTAGGATGAGCCCTCCAGAATCATTTGACTTTTGGCCTAAATCAGATTGACTCCAACTGCTTGGAGATGAAAGGCTGTTAACTGACTGTGAGATCTCCACTCTATGGCTGGTTCCACACTAGCTTACCCCATCTGATCACAAATGCTGATTAACGTTATGTAGCGTAGAGCAGGTTCCCCTTAATGCTCTTCCTTCACATCTATCCCCTTTTCCTGTTGCTTACCACAGCGCTAGAACCGTTTGGTTCCTCCCCTTCTCTATGCGTACTCCTTTCAACCCAAGTGTATTTCAGGCCCTTGGAAGATAATGTAGCAAGTCTCAGCTGTTTTCCCACCTGATTGGGCAATTTCAGTTTCAGATCCCAGTGTCTGTCCCTTGGGGTTAGAGTTGTGCCAATGGGGGACAGGATGGCTAGCAGTTCTTTGAACAAACCTCCACGTCCTGATGCTTCCTATGAAGATTCAGGCTGCATTAACTTTGGCTCAGTCGACCACACTGCCAAACAAGCCAGCCTTTCATTTGTGTTCATAATGGGCCGACTCCAGTGACATCGCCAGAGATTAATCTGACCCAATATATTTGTGTGTTAAAATGCATTAAAAACCACTTTTCTTTGTTAAAAAAATTAAGCCAGTCACTCAAAGCAAAAACAGAGCTGGCCAGGTGAATCCCTGCCCAGATATACAATCAGCCTTTATCAAGGGGCAGGCCTCGAACATGTACCTGGTGTATACCAGCCTGGGAGCTTAGGCTACCAGCTGTGGCAAAATACACTGGTGCTAGAAACATTGTTTTTTTAAAATGACAGCTCAGATTCTGCAGAACCCCGATGCTGCTTGTTGAGGAAGATTTCCTGTTCACAGCAGGAAATTGAAGGAAAGGATTTCTCAAGTATCTGCCCGGGGGGAGCCTTCTAACCTTTGTTTAGAGGTGACATGCAAAAGCACTCTTCAAAGTTACAAGCTTGCCCACAAGATGCCACAAGAAAGAAAAATGGAGATGGCGGTTTAAGAAGAGAAGCAGTACTGTATGGTCAAACAACCCCAGAGATTTACCACTGCCTTGCAATCCAGAGAAGTGTGAGCTGCACCCCTCCTGGGGCTCCTCTGACACGCCAAGTACCATGCCAGCTACCCTGAGCAAAGGCATATGGAAAAAAGGGTTAGAAATGGAACAGTTTGTTCATGCCTTAGTTAACTGTTCTTTGTGCTTTTACTGACTCTGGCAGCAAAACTAGGACATAAGCAGCTCAGACTATCAGAGAAGACAGTGATGTCACATGAACATTAACATTACAAAAACAACGAGGAGTCCTTGTGGCACCTTAGAGACTAACAAATTTATTTGGGCATAAGCTTTCTCTAAGGTGCCACAAGGACTCCTCGTTGTTTTTGCAGATACAGACTAACACAGCTACCACTCTGAAACCTATTAACATTACAATAGTACCTGAGGCCAACCGGATTGGAGCCTCATCATCCTAGGCACAAACACAGAAGTGACAGCCCATCCTCCCAAGAGTTTACAATCTAGGTCGGGGTGGGCAAACTACGGCCCGCAGGCTGCATCCGGCCCCTCGGGGCTTTGGATCCGGCCCGTGGGATTGCCACTGCCGCGGGCTCCGCGTCACTCCTGGAAGCAGCCACACCACGTCCCTGCAGCCCCTGGGGGTGCGGCTGGGGGGGCAAAGAGTTCTGCATACGGCTCTTGCCTGTGGGTACCTCCCGCAAAGCTCCCATTGGCCAGCTACAGGGTACCGTGGCCACTGGGAGCTGCGGAGGAAGTACCCACAGCCGAGGGAAACACGCGGCGCTCTCTGCACCCCCTACTCACTCCCAGGGGCCGCAGGGACGTGGTGCCAGCCACTTCCTGGAGTGGTATGGCGTGGCGTGGGGCCAGGGCAGGCAGGCAGGGAACCTGCCCTGGCCCAGGCAAGCAGGGAACCGCACCGCTGCCACCCAGGAGTGGTTCTAGGTAAGCGGCGCCGGGCTGGAGCCTGAACACCTCCTGCACCCCACACCCCAACTCCCCACCCTGAGCCCCCTGCCATACCTCGCACCCCTCCTGCACCCCAATTCCCTGCCCTGAGCCCCCGCCGCACCCCACACCCCTACTCCCTGCCCTGAGCCCCCTGCCGCACCCCTTCTGCACTCCAACCCCCTGCCCTGAGCCCCCTGCTGTACCCCACACCCCTCCTGCACTCCAAACCCCTGCTCTGAGCCCCCTGCCGCATCCCACACCCCTCCTGCACCCCAACTCCCTACCCTGAGCCCCCTGCCGCATCCCACACCCCTATTCCCTGTCCAGAGCCCCCTGCCGCATCCCCCACCCCTCCTGCACCCCAACCCCCTGCCCTGAGCCCCCTCAGACACCTCACACCCCTCCTCTTCCTCAACCCCTTTCCCTGAGCCTCTTCCTGCACACCATACCCCCTCCCACCCCCCACCCCCGTCCGTGCAAGCAATTTCCCCACCCAGATGTGGTCCTTGGGCCAAAAAGTTTGCCCACCCCTGATCTAGGTGAATGAGACAGACAGACAAATGGATTAGGGTGGGGGGAAAGAGGGTAAACAGCATAAATGCAGTTCTCAATCAATCAGGAGCAGCAATAACAACTTGTCACCTGCCAGTGCCTAGCTGTTCTCAGGTCTTGTTAAAATGAAAACTCTAGAGCGGTGGTTTTCAATCTTTTTTCAATTGCGGACCCCTAAAAATTTTCAAATGGAGGTGCAGACGCCTTTGGAAATCTTAGACATGGTCTGCAGATCCCCAGAGGTGCGTGGACCACAGGTTGAAAACCACCAGCCTAGTTACACTAGGCCAGATCTCGCAAACACTTACACACGTGAGTAGCTTTACTGTGTCTATTAACTTCCCCAGGGCTATTCATGTGAGTTGACTTACTCTCACCTGCTAGTGTTCGCAGGATTGGATCCACTGTGCGTAATTACAGCTATGTACTATACTTACTGCTCCTTCGAAAATTTACAGAAGACTGATGGGGCCTTTAAACATACAAAATAAGATCATTTCTATAGTTTATCCTTAAATTGACCTAACAGTAAGAAATGCCCCAGTCTACTCCCAGCCTTTGATTCTGAAATCAGAGCAGTGCCTGTCATCATTAACATGCTCTTTGCGCTGCCAGACAAACATCAACGAAGTAGGAGTGAAGTTGCAAGAACAGATTGTGCAAGCACTTGTCTACAGGCCAGAAAGATCTCCTTCAGGGCACATCCACTCCCAGAATTCCAGCACTCAGCAGAATCTAATGTTGGCTTTTTAGCTAATCCTTGGACTGCTGCCTGTAAAACAAACTAACGCACATGAGACTTAAACAACCTGTCTACAAGTTTATCCTATGTCTGAGAATGAAACTGCACAGAGGAAAAATACAGTAATCCCAGCCGTGTGGATCTGCAAGAAAATACATTGGCAGGATATCAGTAAGTGCTGGGCTGATCTCTAGGGCCCCGATTCAGGAAAGCATTTTAGCACGTGCTCATAAACCTAACTTTAAGCATGTGCTTAAGTCCTTCCCTGAATTGATATTTGGGGAAATGGGGTATTTTCTATCAGGCAGGCAGGCAGGCTCCTCCTTCCCTGGTTTCATTAATCCAACATCTTAAAACAAAGCTTAGCAAGGTTAATTTAGGCACCACCAGACCTCTGTTTTCCAACTTATCACTGCCATTTCCACTAGGGAAGAAGAGGAATATAAAAAGGGGTTGTGATATTTATAGTACAGGGTGCATGATCCACCAAATGCATCCGATGAAGTGAGCTGTAGCTCACGAAAGCTTATGCTCAAATAAATGTGTTAGTCTCTAAGGTGCCACGAGTACTCCTTTTCTTTTTGCGAATACAGACTAACACGGCTGCTACTCTGAAACAATAAACATGCTGAGTCAGATCCTCAGCTTGTGTAAATCAGCATAACTTCATTGAAATCAAGGGATCTATACTGATTTACACAGGTTGAAGACCTGGCCCATCGTGCTCAACATGTTCATATTGCATGCAAATAAATTTTACTGGAACAGTAAGATTCAGAAACTGAGGCACAAAGAAGCCAAGAAATTAGGAATTAAGGCCAGATTAGGAGATCTAAGTGTACAGAACTTTGCCAAATGACTGCTAATGGGGGAAAATGATATCTACAAGTATTTGAAGGATGTAAACAAATAAGGAAAGAGGAATTGTTTGGGTTTTTTTCCCCAAGGGCACATAACTAGGAGTAGTATGATGATCTATATAGCACTGCTGGTGTGGATGGCAGTATTAGACAAGTGACAAGACAGAGGCTTTGCCATAAAGTTTAACAATCTAAATTAGACAGATTACTCAATGACAACAGACTATGGAGGGAGGAGTCAACTGAAAACAAGGGGAAAAGATACAAAAGTATTTGCATAGTAACCCCATGTTTTCAGTTGCTGATAGTTTTCCAAACTTTCACCTTTCAGGCTCAAGTTTTCCAGAACTGCTCTCTGTCTCAAGTTGAAATTTCTGGAATGCCTGGGCACAGCTGGTTCCTCCCCTTTGGAGTGTAAGAATGAAAATATAAATGACACTCTCAATAAAATCTGTTCTAGATCTTTATTTTAAACTGCTTTACTGCTCACAGGGCTGCGGTTGTAAAGATGGAATTGGCACTCTAATATTCCCCTTATTTTAGAAATAGCGTGCGTGGAGCAGCTGCTGTTATTACATGATGGTGCAGGGGGCAGATGCAGACACTAAAGCTCATTCTTCATTTTGGAAGGTGGGCATTGGACTGCAGAGGTCAGAGCAGACAGTGGCAGGCTGCAGATTCCACCATGCCCTTGCTGCTATGTTAAGCAATGTTTAAATCAAAAGAATCTATGCCTTAATAAGAATAGCACCCTGTGCTCATATCATTATAGGATCTTATAAGGTGTATAGTTTAGATGCACTTTTGCCATTTCTTGATGTTTCAGTGCTTATTATTATTAATCATGGTTATTACAGTAGTGCCTAAGGACTAACCAAGACCAGGGTTTCATTGTGTTAGGCACTGTACAAATAGAATACTAGATAGTCCCTGTCCCGAAGAGCTGACAATTGAAATACACCAGACAGACGCAGGAAAGGTGTAGCTCCCACAAGCAGAGTGGACAATGTGATGCAAGCAAGTGGCATATTAGTGCTCTGATTTTTTTTACCCATATTAAAGGTGAACTGATTAAAAAAAAAAAAAAGAAATAACCATTTAAGATGCCAAATGCTCCTGAAGATTACATTTTAAAACAAAAAAGATACAATATAGCAAATCC
The DNA here is from genome assembly GCF_009764565.3 of Dermochelys coriacea. NCBI lineage: Eukaryota > Metazoa > Chordata > Testudines > Dermochelyidae > Dermochelys > Dermochelys coriacea. The sequence goes on from NC_050076.1 coordinate 51,940,849, forward strand.
ATTTCTTTACGTCCTGACTGTAGTTGAGCAGATTTTTCATTACTCTGAAATCTCTGCTATCAGTGTAAACACCCAGTATTACCATCACCTTAATCACAGATTCAATAACTGTGCCATAAAGTGGTAATACACTGATCTCCTGGTAGAGACAGCTGTAGACTGTTCCCTTTATTTCCAATCCCTAGTCAAAAAAGAACAGGAGGACTTGGGGCACCTTAGAGACTAACGAATTTATTTGAGCAGAAGCTTTCGGGAGCTACAGCTCACTTCATCGGACGCATCAGCGAGCTGTAGCTCCCGAAAGCTTCTGCTCAAATAAATTCGTTAGTCTCTAAGGTGCCCCAAGTCCTCCCTTTTCCTGTTTGCAAATACAGACTAACAGGGCTGCTACTCTGAA